>NC_134352.1:68110429-68744777 GCF_964195595.1 Calonectris borealis | reverse complement strand
CTCAATGGAACAGAATTTCCCTAAAAATGTATTTTCCCATGTTCTGTTTACTCCTCTAGATATTGTTACTAGCTTGAAATGTCGTGCCATTTTGTAGTAGTCAATATAAAAAGAAAAACCAAATTGCATTTCAAAGCGGAGAGTTCTAATCGTTCTTTTAAAATTAAACTGTAACATGTATACAAATGTTATTTTAAACACAGTGGCTGAACGCTGGCTGTGTTAAGGGAGCGCCATCTGATAATGGTGATTCTCTGTTTCATAGGTAAGCCACTAAGGGGCAGCAGTATCTGATCGCAAATCTATGTATCGTTAAAACCTGGTGGAAAATTTCACATTGACTACAGTGTCAATGCCTTTGTGGTTTATAATTTCATAAATATGAAAGTATAAGATATACTTGGAATATTTCATCCTTCAGATTTAGATTATAAGTAATAATGGTTGGCTTACAGTCTCTGAACTGCTTATGTCATATTGCTTATAAATAAGGCCTATGAGACTTGGAAGGTGTTAATCCACAAACAAAAATTAAAAAAAAAAAAAAGAAGGAAATCTATAAAATCTTTATAAACAGAGGGATGTGATTAAATGGCATGGAAGTATAACTCCCTTTTTTTTCCAAATTTTATTTCAGAATGTATCAACTCAGATCATATTCGGTTATGTTCATGCATAAAAATAAACTATCAAGATTGAAAAAAGGGATCAGTTTGTGGAGTTCTCTGCTTGCAGACATGTTCTTTCTCTTCTTATGTTAACTAGAGTACCTAATATCTTGATCCTAATTAGCTGTTTGTAAGAAAACTGTAACTGCTTCATGAAGACTTTCTTTGTTTTCTCAGAATTGAATACACTGTGTACATATCCTCCTGGGATTTAATGATCACTATGAAAAGTCAGGACATATGGCACTTTATTCTTTCTGCGAGTACTGGCCTAATTTCCCCTTATTCGGAATGCCTTATCAGATTGAGATGGAGTCTAACCTCACCACTGAAAAACACCTGTGAGATAATTTGGAGTCATATTACTAATAAAACTGCAGACAAAGATTTCCTCCCTAGAAAATTAGCATTTCCATCCATCTCTGAATGAAATGACAGGAGGTAACTCCTCTGCATATCAGATGTGCCAGAAAGAGAAACCCTATTGCAGTAAATCTGAAGAAAACCCAGGAGTCACCACTGAGCTAATTGAATCAGGGTTGATACGATCATAAGAGATAAAAACACATTAAACAAATGAGGATATTTTACAATACACTACATGATTTAAAATTCACCTTTTCCCAACAGAAGGTGAACCATGTAGCCTGAATATGGATGTTATATTACTGGCAAAGTTTTAGATTTCAAAGTTTAATTAAACTAAGAGGAAACTGCTTTTGAGTAAATGCTGAAAAAAAAAATTTTAAAACCTTATGCATCTTTTGCGTTCCTTTTCTTCTCACTTTTTAAAAATTTTATTTTTAAATCAACATGGATTAAAAAAAAACCTAAAATTAAGCCACACTTTTTGCTAACAGATTTTTTTCATCTTTGAAAGGTGAACTCCGCACCCCATTTTCCCTTATTCTTGCACTAACCAGTTTCAGTGAATCCTTTTTTTTTTTTACATTTCCATCAGAATGTACCTATATTTTACAGACTGTATCCCTCGTCTTTGTTTTCCAGTACTGTCATGCTTTATAATGTGATTACATTTATCCTTTGGTGTTCTGGGCCAGACTGGCCTTTCATAAAACTCCTATCATGCAGTTTAAGGTCCCCAGCCATCTGCTACTCTAACTGAGTTTTCAGAGTAAACCCCAGATACGTGGACAATTCAGGCACACAGAGGATGGCTTTTTCCCATGCTAGAGAAGGACATCTGAAAAAATAAAAAAAAAAAAGATACCTTTCTCATCATTCAAGAAGCCCAATGCTCCTTTGGATCATCATAGTTTTGACTGTTTCTTTTCAGACTGAGAAGAATCACTGGAAGATGGACAATGTGTCAGCAAGGGCATAATTGTAGTGAATTGTAGGAAATATCTTGAAGCATCTACAATATTCACACAGGCTGTTCTCAGTTCCACTGTCTCAGCAGACTGGTATTTCCTTTTGGTAGCTAACCCTGCAAATATTATAAGAGTGAGGACAAAATGGGAAATTATTTGGCTCATAATTTTGTTTCTCTGAAAGCATCAGCCTAGAGATATGTAGATCTTAAACCTGCTTCTTTTTGTAGAATTTAAGTTTTAGGTGCTCCTTGTCTTCTGCTTGGGGAGGGTTTGGCTGTGTGGGGTAGGGTGGTTTTTTTCCTTTTAACCCAATACATTTCAAATTATGTATACACTAATTGCTGAGGAATTAGGATGTAAGAACTACTGGGAATTAGACTTATTATTTATAGTTCCAAATAGTTGCTACATCCTGTTTTTTTATGCTTCTGACTTAAATCCAGAAGGAGGCTACAGTTTCACAAATATTTCTTCTCCACATTTCATTCTCCTCTTAAGAAGCAACAAAGACTGAGGCAGACTTCTGACTTCTTTACTTCTTATGTTGTATGTTGTTTATATGTTTGCAGGCCCAGCCAACTACAGAACAAATTAACTTATATTCTTAAAAAGCAAATGCAAGGTCAAAAATTTATTATGAGAATTCAGTAAAATGTGGTGTTTCTTGGGCATAAACATAGCATATTAGTTCATTTGCAGAGATAAGAACCTGTATTGACGAGAAAATACAGGAATCCAGCCACAAAACTAAGCCTGTGATTGCCCTCCTTTGCAGTTACTTATACCACAAATAGCAACTCAGAAATAACAGCTATATTATAATGAAGCTAAGGTACCATAATGTCAGAATATCTGTATATTAATTGTTAGGTGCGAAGAGTAATTACTGTTAGCATTTCTTTTATTGTTATGGTTATGTGAATTAATGATAATGAAAATATATAAAAATAATAATAGAACCATTCTGAAATGGTGTAATTACATGGTAATGGACATCAGTGGAACATACTTGTCCTTCTGGGACTTATTCCTAAGTCCTTTTCTAATGTTATCACACAGGTCTCCAGCTCTGTGCCTGCCTGTGCAAATTTAGTCTAGTTAATAAACGAATTTAGTCTGTTCAATGATGGATGGCATAGTTCATATGCATTTTATTTGCTTTGTGCTTGTACAACAATACAAGGGGGTGGAGCGATGATCCAGGAAAGACAGCGATCAAGAGAAGGCTAATATCACTGCTATTTGCAGGAACCAAACTTTTGGAAGTAGATGATAGATCAGATGAATTCTCCTGGCAAGTTGCCTGAGGAACCCAGCCTGTAAGGTGAGAATCCCCGCTTCTAAGAGTAGACCCTTTTCTAAAACAATATACATTCAGAGCTCCTGAAACTTTCCATCACCTACAAATATAACTACTTCTCTGCTATCCTATCTACACACCTGCTTATGGCCTGGTCACATGCAGGGGAGCTCATCCACACCTACAAATTTTTATGCCAGAGAAGTATAGGTGTCGGGACTATGTGTCAGTCTGCCAAATCTCTCTTCAATTTTGCTCATGTTTGGATAAAGTTCAGATACAGACTGCCCTGGCACATTTGACAGATAGCTATGTATCAGCAGAACAAAAGCAAGATGTTAGGATCTAACATTAACTAACGTTAAATCCTACCTCTTTCCTCAGGTTAGCTTGTGTAGTTTCTACAGTGGCCACCCAAGAAGCAGGAAAATAAATCAAAATAAAACCCGTATATTCTCCCTTTTCCCACTTGCATTTTATTCTGCATTAGCAACTCAGGTCATATAGTCAGGATATTTCTGAGATCTCTTTATCTGAGTAGATTGGTCAAAAGATACTTTAATGCAACTATGTACATATTTTGAAGGAAATGGCACACTGTGAATACACTGTTATGTTTTCCATATAGCTAAAATAAAAAGCAGTAAGTGCAAAAAGAGGAATATGTGCATTTCCTTGACGCTTCAAACATCTGAACACACACACACACACACACACACACAGAGAACACGAGCACTTGAGAAATAGGAATGAAACTGACGGTCAAGTGAAAGGGAAAATAATCAGGCAAAACACATAGAAAAAAATAAATACTAAGACAGATAACAGGAAAAACAGATTTTTTTCCCCAGTTCTTTCTAAAGATCCTGAGTACAGAAATAAAGACAGAAGTGATTATGTGCAAAGTTGCTGAGTGTTGCTGGTCTGATCCACCTTAAACTGACAATCTGGTCTTTTTATACTTTATTCATATTTTACCATTGCAATGAAGACTAAACTGCAGTATAACTAACGATTGGACTGACATAGATTTAGAAGCATAGTCACCAAAAGGAAAGAATTTGGGAGCACACTGCCTCCTCCATCACCATACTGAACATCTCTCTCTCTCTCTCTCTCTCTCTCTCTCATCTGTTTTCAGGTTTGGTGCTACTGATCTAGCTAACAATACTGTACTATACAGCTATTGTCTAAACTAACTTGCATATGCAAAATATTTTTTGCATAAATTTTGGAAACCAAGCTTTTAGAGTTCATTATTAAAAGTGAAGGAATACATTGTTCCTTGCTAATTTACTTCGTTTATTTAATATGTTATTTTAAAGTAGCAGGTTAGACCTTAAATTAATATACAAATATGGGTATTATCATGAACAGCCTGTTATTTGATCTGTAATATTGGGAACACATGTCAGTATTTCCATATAAGCCATGGGATTCAGTTCATAAATATTTTAGAAAAAAATCAAGAAAGCTTGAACACTAGTGAAGTAAGTAATCAACCTTCCCTTTATATAATGGGTTTTTAATGCTATTTTTAATACATTCTATGAACTTAAGGTCCAGATCACACTTTCCCTGATTCAATTCATCTAAGGACTGAACTTTATACTACTTCTTCATCAGAAGCCTCTGTCAGAATCACACCAGTTGATTCTGCCCAGTACAGACTCCTATGAAAATTTACAACCCAATTTCCTTTTGCCAGAATAATCTTCCATGTGTTCAGTCTTGACACCATATAAAAAGATTTAAAAGCAAAACAGCATATTGAACGTACTTGATAATGCCTTTGAGGAACTTACCTCTACTGAAGGGAAGATATGAGTGTGATATAAGCACAGAAAGTAAAAGAGGAGGAATACAAAAAACACTTCCTCTGAAACTGTCTAAATTATCTTTCCCATTGCTTAGGCTGTCCCAGAAGGAGCTAAGACACATGTACCTACCACTTACCAGCAAAACCACCTAGAGTATAAAGCTGTTTCTCTGCCTGCATTGCGAGACTTTATTGCAACTCTTCTCTTCCCCCATCCCCCTGCCCCAGAATAAAGATGAAAGAACTGAGAAGATGAAAACAGAGGGAAAACACAGGAAAAATCCACTTGTATGAAAGTTTGGGCTCAGCTGCATAAACACAAATCAGTTAACTGAGCTGAGAAATAAATGAGTGACAGAAGTCAAGAAAAAACACGGAGAACTTCATGCTTAGGAAGAATAACGTTACCCTGCAGATAAGCTGAAGCAGCTCTCAGACTTACAGGTTGGTGACACTGTGTGCATTAAAGACCTCCTCCGGCACAGAAAAACAATGTCAAAATAGAAGAACACGCTAAGAGCAGAAGCACACTAACAGTAAAGCAGGTGTGCTCTAACTGTCCCCATGGTGCTAAAGGTGATATAAAAATAAAATTCAGAAATGTTAATGAACAATTTACAGTTAGTCTAAGCTAATTACAATATTTAAACTTGGCATATATCTTCTACATTATTCACGTTTCAGGATATTAACATGGGCTTGTGCTCTGAAATGCTTTACTGATTGTCCTTTATTATATGCTCGGATGAAGCTATCACTGATTTCAGCGGGACGGAGAAAGGACTGAGATATTCTTCCCTCTTACTGACTTCCACTTTCTGTTCTGTGCCAAAGTAAGACTTCAGGATTTGGTTTATTAAAACTGTTCTACTGTGTTAGGATCTCAGCGCAAGAATTACTGTGTGAAATTATAAGGCTTATGTTATACAGGAGGTCAGACTAAATTATCATAATGGTCCCTTTTGGGTCTTAAAATCTATGAATAATCGGTGTTTCCAACCTAGCATAGACTGCTACTTCATCTAGTCATCATTGTACTTCCAGTAGAGGCTAGCACCTGAGATTTCAGTGGAAATCAAATCCCCTTTCACCCTTCTAATGTAACTAGATAATTACATGAGGGAAGAAAAATTTCTTCCCAACTCCTATCGTACTATAAATGAAAGTAAGAAACTTGTTTCCTTTCTGCTCTAATAATGTTTTAACCCATTAAAAATGTATCATTATTGTACTTCATAAGTTATTAACACATGCAGCTTCATCCAGTAACCATTTAGTTGATACTAGTGGGGCATTTATGAACCAAACCTTAATTGGGAGTTTCGTGATGGAGGAAAATTTTTAGCAGCGAGGTAGCCAAGAAAAGTTCATCCACAGATCACATAATCCTTCCACAAATTCATATTAGAGCACAGCTGCACAGAAATGGCAGCCTGAATCTGAAGAAGGGTATCTTCCCTGGTGTATCACAGTGTCAGGAAAACCTATACCAAGCAAGAATGCACAGCTTTGCCGTAAATATTTGTGTGTTCAAGGATTTTTTTCATTTTCACTCTATTTTTTTATCCAGTGTTGGAATGCTGCCACATCACACCCTCGAGATGAAGTATAAAAGAGCCACATGATGAAGTGAATTTTAGCATTTATAAAAATGCGAAGATGGCAGTGATATAGTGAGATCCATGCCCAGAAAAGAGGCTAGGAAAAGGTATGAGATGAACTACCAGACTAGTCAACGAAACAGGGAGAGAAGTGGTCAGCCAAATTAAACACAACATCTTCAACCCAGCTGCATCCTTCTACCATTCTTTCAAGACAAATTCAGGATGGGCGATTAGGTGTACAGAGCTCTTAGTTAATTCTCTCAGCATGTCTTAACCCCAGGGATTAAAAAAGATATGAACCCGGCAAGCCTGTTCAAATTGCACAACCCCAAACATCAGAGTTGCAGTGCAGCAGTTCCTATTTTTTCCTGCATGGTGCCTTCTTAAAGGCTCAAACCACTGCTGCTATATAAGGAAGAGTCCATTCTCTATGGTACAGAAGGAACCTATGCCACATGTTCTCTGTTAGAAACTCTGTTTTTGTTATTCTTTGTTTTCGTGTTTCTCACAACGCGGTACTATTCAGAGCAAAAGTGTTCTTACATCTAGAATGCAAACTTGGTATAATTGAAATTGTTGCTTTCACTTCCCTTTCATTTTTGCTGGATCCACGGAAAAATCCGTATCTAGAAACCACAGCTAAGCACAGCTATCAGGTGTCAGGAAATGTAATTGGACTGACACCTGCACACAAAAGGGACTGGAAGGTAGGGACGAGATGAGGGCAGCCATCTGGACAGGGAGGGAATTTCATTATTTGTATAAAAGCCTGTGACACTAAGTCACACTAACAATTCCTCAATGCATAAAGTTTGGTGAGAACTGACTTCTAATTTCTAAAGCACATATTTATAATTACCACAAAGAAAGCATTTCACTTCTACAGACTCTATAGAGCTGCACCAGGAGCCAGCTCTGAGAATTCACAGGGCTACAGGCTCCTTTAACACATTTCTGTTGCTCTCCCTGCACCACCAAATACAGGGTAAGGGGTTCTAACCACAACTTTCCTTTGTGCAAACAGGGTGATTATGATAAAAGAAAGACATTATCACAGGAAAACATATTTAGAAACCTAAACCTACATTTCATTAGCCTTCAATAATATATACACTTTTCCTATCCCAAATGTGGGCTTATATCATGCAATTACATTTTTTTTCCGAAAGTGTTCTGAAGCTAAACATTTATCTTTGGATATTAATGATAGTAAAATATCTCATTTTCTCCCAAAATCTGTTAAGAAGTGTGAAATTACTACAATTTAAATGGGCAAATTTGACAGCCTCTCTTTTTTTCCCCTTGGACTGTACAATACAAATAAAACTTGGACTACCTATCTAAAAAAAGGTATTGTTTGTGTGTGTGTGTATACCATTTCTCTATCTCATACACATTCTAATCATGATTTAAGGTCTTTTTGGAATTTATATTGCAAAGATTGGTTGTGAGTCATCATAATTACTTCTATATTTTGAAAAAATGATATATGAAAGCATCGGTATTTTCTCTGTATACACATATGTATGAAAATATACATATATACTGACACACATATACACAGTCACACAGATTAAATCCGTATTTCCATAATGTCCTTGACAGAGCCTAGAAGAAAGTACAGGTTTACTAAAAGTGAACATATTTAAAGGTGATTTAATAGTGATGTATACAGCTTGGATATCGATAAATTAGTGTATTTTAGGGTGAAAAACTGCCTACCGATATTAAAGAAGACATAAAATAGAAGCACCTATTCCTTCCAATGGCAAGAGAAGTAATTCTGCATTCCAATACAGCCAAACTGAACGAGACCACTTCGCTGCAAAGCACCTCTGAAATTATCCCCTCTAACAAGTGTGTACAATGAGTCATTGACCTGATCATCTTAGAAATCCATATGTGCTAATGGAGAAAAAAGACTGGGATTTAGCTGGGGAAGTGAGAGAGATGGCCAAGAAAGCACAGCTGCATGAAATATGTAATAAGGAGCCTTGGTCTCTTCTGGAAACTACAGAATCGGTGTGGTTTCTTCCTGCTTTCAACCCAGCATTCTGGGAGAGCTGCCAAAAGCAAAAACTGTAGGATGATAGCGAGGCTGACTGGAAAGGAGGAAGACAGTTAAAATAAAATGGGTTTTCTCTGTGAGAGGGAAATCTGCAGCGCACATAACCTGCTGGTAGGGTCATCAAATGACGAAGGAAATTTCTTGGGCCAATAGCACCTCTCCTCCCAGATGGAAACTGGGGAAAGAATCCCATTTCCTCCCCAGTAAACAATGCACAGAACTGTTGATTTTCTGGGCTCTGACCT
The DNA here is from genome assembly GCF_964195595.1 of Calonectris borealis. Taxonomy (NCBI): domain Eukaryota; kingdom Metazoa; phylum Chordata; class Aves; order Procellariiformes; family Procellariidae; genus Calonectris; species Calonectris borealis. The sequence goes on along the minus strand of NC_134352.1, from coordinate 68,735,736 downwards.
GGAACCAGGATTTGGCAAAAAATAATTTTGGAGAGGAAAAGCTTGGGATAAGGGTCTGGAATGAAGATAGCCAGGTGTTGAAAGGCGTACTTCAGGAAAATGAACTGGAACAAGCTGAATTTGGGGTGAACAGCTGCATCGTAACTGATCATGAAGACTCGGATAGAATATGTGATGGACAGACCTCTTGACTGCTGAGTGGTGGGTGCACTGCTCTGAATACACACCCCATCTTAGAGGTGGTAAAGCTCTGCGTGGAAAAGAAGGAGTTGTGAGGAATGGATGTTGATGATTAAATGCTCAGGAAGGCTGTAGCTCCAAAACCAGGCAGAACAAAATCCGCATAACTGAATTAACCACGATAAGACAGGTGACTATTTCAAGTAGGGGAATGCAGGCAATGGTTTTATTCAGCAGGAGGAATGGCAAAGTGCCCGAAACAAATTGACCAAGGTGCAGGCTATAAGACAACTGCAACTTCTACAGCATTTCTCTTCCCAAATGGCAAACTGGGAAGGTACTGCACATGCTAAGCAGTGTTATTTGGGCTCGCCTGGAACCAGGATTTGGCCAAAAATAAGACACTAAAGCAACAATGGAAAATAAATGCTATTAAGCATTCATGCTGTTATGTCTATTAAAGAGGTTATTAGATTCTAGAAGGTGATTTAGAAAACATGGTAAATGTTAATTTATTTTATATCTTTTGTATATATGGGGGGAGAAGGGTCTCCTTTTTTCCTATTTTTTATTTCATTCCTTAATCCCAAGCCAATGGCTGAATCACAGCTCTGTAACAAATTGAGCAGCACTGTAAGATTGAATCTGCAAACTCTATTCCAGAAGCACTTAGTACGTGCATAAATCAATTCTTTCTCTTAAACAAAAACAATCTTCTGTGCTTCACTTCCAGAAGTTACATTTAAATAAATCCTGCAAAACAGGATTTGGAGGAGAACTCAGCTGCTAATAAACACAAGAAATATTTTTAAATAAAAAATAATGAAAAGTACATTTTAGTGACTAATACTGTATAGACCATAGGTACTTTTTTCGAAGAAAAAAGCATGTAATTTTTAAATAGTATTTTTTAAATAACCATACCTAAAATAACTGCTAGAATTCTGATTTTTGAAATGTAGATACTGGAAGTGTATGAATAGGGAAAAAATCTAATAACTGTAAAGAAATAACTCTGATTTAAAATAAACTTAATATTTAAAGAAATTAATAGCTGTACCATCATACCTGATATTAAAAATGCTTATAAGAAATTTTTCTCATTCATAATTTCTAGTAGTTATACTACAGTGGCAGCACCACTCAGAGCAGAACTGCTGGCAGGTAGACAGAAAAGGAAAGTAGGATGGACCTGCAGGTGACCTTGAAGATGAGGGCTTTTGTCAGCCAACTACTTCTGACAATCCTTCTTTGATATGAAACTTCTCTAAAAGCACAAGGCTCTCTTTTTCTATAGTGTTTGTCAGAGGAAATTCTGAACACATTTTTAGCAGTTACATTGGCTAAATTAATAATTTTGAAGTATTCCTCTAAAATTTAAAAACTTTCTTAGTCCCAACAATCCAATACCCCATTAATTTCAGTCACCAATCTCAGTTATTCATTTCCAATTGTATAACAACCGGCAGTGCTCTTATCTTTACTTAATTAGTTTCAACTTCTAATGTTAAATTCCTGCATTAAATTAAAAAGGCCATGGTAAGCCCCATGCTGTCTGTAAATAAGATGAGTCTGTTGTGAAAGGTTCATATTCAAATGCACACTGTTGATGACTAGGAAAGTTACCGGTAATCAAGGTTGTAAATCTGTCATTGTGACATACAAGTAGTGCTTAGCACCATGCTTAGTACAAGGGCAAATATGAAAGTGGAAAACTTGAAGATGAGTATTGTGAAGAAAACAAGCAAATGATTCCAAATACTAATTGGAGAGCTCTCGTTAGTTTAGGGGAGTTAAACCCTGCATCTGAAAATTACCAACTTGGATTCACTACAGATACTAAAAAATTCTGTGATAAACCAGCTGCCTGTTGAGAATCACTGTCAAAATTGATACTAGACAATTATCTCATCAGAATGAGCAAGCATTTCAGTTGGACAGATTGGACAGATAGTTAAAGGTATTTTGTATCTGAAAATCTTTGCAAATCGAAGGAGTGAATTTGATATGATGATATTCATGAGTCCTTTTTATTTATGACATATGCACATGTGGGCTGGGAGAATTTTGCTGTTTGCTCCATTTTTGTGCTTGAGATAACTTCTATCTTCTTCTGCCAATCCTACTAGTTTTTAAAGATATGAACACTTAGTCCCAGATTGCTCAACGGACTGATTTGACTTTTATTAGAGTTTCTGCAATATAGATAGAGCTGAGTATGGGTAACTGGAAAGGCCAGTTCAGGGCCTGCACATGCCACATAACCTTATTTATACATTTATGTGAAGTCGTGTTCAGTGGCTGAATGAACCACACAGTGCATCCTCTCTTAAAGAAAGTAGAGAAAACTGAGATTGGTGCAGAGTGAAAATCTGTTGTTCTACGGCATGCTGCTATATTTTATTACATGCCTTCCACGAAAGATGTTATGATTTTGTATATCATGACAGCAGCAAAAATCCTAGCAGTAGTACCCACTGAATCAAGCTGTTAAAGCTGAAGTTTTATGACACCACAAGAATTACTGGTAGTAAGGTAGATCACTGAGAAAGGCAGAATTACTGGGACCTAATAAAATGCTTTAATGTCAACCTATCTGCGGCCACCATATCCTTTGAGGGTGTTCTCCAGTCTTATTTTTTTTTCCAGCACCTTTCAGTTGCTTCCCAAGTTCACATGGGACTTTTTGCTGCCCATCCAAAGGCAGTTCAAAATGTCAAAGAGAGGTAATACAAAGTACCAACAAAACAACAAATGAACAAAAACATTAATTAAAAAATCCATTCTCCCATTTGTCACACATTGTCTATATACATACAAGAAGAAATCACTATGGAGTAAGTGCTGAAATCCCCAAGATGAAGCGTATCTCACACCTCAACTAATTTTACTGATCTCAGTGTGACTGAAGGTCACAGTCTCAAACTACCTTTTTTTGCCATGCTATCCCACATAGTCAGTTTTACCAAAAACTTGGATGATAGTGTGCTCATATTATTCTTTGTTCCAAATTAGTGGTTCCTTCATAATTCTGCAAGCAAAAGAATAGGAAGTAGCTATGAGTCATTTTGTGTTTGCAGTTTCGTAGACAGAAAGAAGAAATGTCCATCAAGCATTCTTTATCCAGCTTTTGATTTACTTGAGAAGAATGGACATATCTGGGCTTTTAATAAAAACACCAACATGATTTGAATACCACATGCCACTCATGCAATTCTCTAAAATTCTAGGATTGGTATTCACGTTGAGGAGAGTGCATGGAAAGACTTGCCATTGAAATATTTTGAATAAATACTTCTGCAGTGACTCAGTTTTGACTGTCTCTGATGATTCAGTACATTGATGGATATGTAGAAAACAGGAAATAGGTCAAAGCCAAAGCAGGTCTGTTCCCAGGAAAGACTCCTGCACGGACAAGGGAGCATGAATTTCTTCAGGCCAAATAAGCATATGAGATTTCCACCATACTAACCATCTGAACTAATCAAATTATAATTTTTGTGCTCATTTCTAAAAGCAGTGGTATTGTAGGCTGAGCTCTTGGGACAATCATACTGAGATGACTCCTTTAACCAAATTATCTCAGATCTGACAATTCAACGAACAGGTCTTCCAGTCTCTGCACATCTGTCTGAGGAAGGTACTTTATTATCACCAAATGTTATCTTAGCCTGAGTCCTGAGACTCTGAGTGTACTTAAGTGATACTGGTGTTTACAGTGTAGTTGCATCCCTAAGACAGCTGCAAAAGAGTGACACGACAGATCAAAGCTCCGTGGAAGTTCCTCAGGTAATGTTCCTAATCACAGCCTGTTAAAAGAAACAAAATCCTGTCTGACTCATGGAGTAACTGACCTGTAAATGATGCTGCCTCGTGAACTCTATGGACAGTTCTCTGTTTGCCACACACCTTTTACTTCAGAAAATTTAGGTCAAATATCTTTTCAATTTTTTTCTAGCAGATTAAATTGGGCCATGTTCCTAGAGAAGTGGGTCATTTTTCCCTGTAAATAAACAGTTTCATGCCTGCACATCTTTAGTTCAAAGGCTCTATTGTTTGTACTCAAAACTGCACAATTCTTTCACTTAGCCAAGAGGCAGTGATTTTTTTTTTCCAAAGGGTAGCATTTAGCCTGACCCAGTAAGACACATGATGTTTTCCAGTACGTGACAGTGAAAAGTGTCCCTTTTCTGCCTTACCATGAAAACACTGACTGGGGACAAAACCCTTGGCCATTATTGATTGATTTGCACCACTGACTTCAACAGAGCTGTTCTGATTTGTTCCGTGTGGGAATCCATGCTAAAAAAGATCAGTGTCCAATGCATAAACATAGAAAAGTTTTTGCCAATTTTCTAACACACCACAAAAGATTTTCCTCATATCTGTTCAGGTGAAAATAAGGACCTTTAGGAGGAGAACATGGTGCAACTCTCTGGCAGGGTATTCTACCTGTAAAGATTCAAGCCAAATCCATGATTCAGCAGACAAGGCTTAGTTGATTTATACAGGATGGTTCAGTTAATTGTTATAACAACAACAAAAAAATCTAACAATGATATAATCTTCACTCCTAGTTTTCTTTTCAATATTTAGGCTTATCAGTGTTGTCATCACTTATGTGATCATGAATGAAAACATGAGAACTCCCATGCTTAGATAAGTTTCCAAAGAATTGCATACTTGCCTAATGTCCATAAATATCATTTAAAGTTCACATATGTGAATATTGTATAAGGTCATTCTTAAGCTAACCTTTCCTCAATCCTTTGTGTTCTTTTTCACAATTTTTTTCTAACGTCTAATGTCTACAACAATTTTTCTGTGTTGTTAGCCTTTGACTCTATGTCTCACAGAAAACTCAAGGATTCAAACATTCTTTTTTTTTAATTCACAACTCTCTTGCTCTTAAACTGACATTACATGCACGTGCCTAACAAACCGGAGAACATCTACTGTCTTTACAAGTTAAATTCCTCTTCACTATTATTTCCTCATTATCAAGAAAGAAATGAGTTCACGTTAAATATAAACAAATCCAAGTTTATTACTATCTCAAATTTCAGCAAAGACAGGTAAATTAAGCATTTTAAAAGAGCATTAATTATTGAACAACTAACCTTTTTTTATCATAGGAATAATGTTTATTATTTTCTATATTGTGGAAAATCTAGTCCCACATTATTGATATAATTTCCTTTTTTATCTTCCGTAGTACTTTACATGCTTCAGGAAAGACTATATAATATATCTTAAGTGTAACAGCAACAGACATAAATGTTATTCTTACGCTTTAGTCACAAATTTAGCTTAGTTTTAATATCCGACATAATTTCTGTATATACAACAGGCTAACAGAGAGTCCTTCCAATGTGGTATTCTGTGTTTTTTGGAACTAAACCTTTGAATAGAGACATTCCAACACCTATTGATTTGGAATGTCCTTCCAATATGTCCTAGAATTTCCCAGCTTCAGAGATATTCCAGAGGTAACTCATCATATTTTCAAGAGAAATGAAAACTACATCCAGATTTGACAGCATTTCTAGGTTTGCTAAGATTTTGTCATAGGTATCTCAGTATTTTTGGCCATATGAACAATAAAAAAACCTCTACTGTTGGCAATGTTTTTTAAATGAATTTGAAAAAAACTTCCAGCAACTGCACTGTGTCTCTTCAGCAATTTTACTCTTAAAACATTTGTTTAGCTACTATAGTGAACAGGAACACAATAACTAACATCAGTGAATCTCTGCTTCTGAAATGCTTCTGAGGAGAAACAAAACTAAAATTAAGTTGTATTCTTTGTCAAAAGAAGATTGTAGAAGAATAACAAAATATGCAGTCTAACTTTAAATGAGTAAATGGGTCCTTTTCAGATTGGTTTTATGATACTAATAATCTTATACTGGTGATTTTTACTCCATTTACTTATATGTGAAAGAGGAAAGGTGGCAACATCTATGAATATAAGTAGCTTGTGTGAGTTAAATGGAAGGGGAGTAATTCTTCAAGAGGAACACAGCACATCCTGCAGAGATCTGTACTGTGCAGCCTCAGATGATCACCCAGAAATACAGACCAGGGCAGCTGTGTTCTCAAATGAGGTCCATGACAAGTGCTTTTCATTACATACCTTTTTTTACTTTGAAAACACAGCTCTGTATTAGTATAAAATGGATGTTCCAGTTTTCTCATAATAGCATTGGACATTCTCATCTCATGGCTACATTACACGTCAGATGTGTGATAAATAAATGAGCCAAAGAAACCAGCTGTCATTCCAAAAGTATATGAATCAGTATTTTTATCTGAAAAATGATGGTCAGCACCAATAAGAGAAAACCAAGGAAAGAAAAATCGGGACACAAAAAGACAGAGAGGGAAGCTGCACAGTCCTAAAGGCTGGCACTGGATTGTTTTCCAAACTTAGGGGTTGTACGCATCTATTCACCTAACAAATAGCAGATTGAAAAGGCATTGATATGAAGATACTAGCTCTTCAACTGGATGCAGTGAACAGAATGTAAATAAAGTAGAGGAAGGAGATGTAAAGATAAAATGTATCAAAATGAGAACCCAAAGTTTGGTTTCTGGTTTTTGGTGGTGATTTATCAGAAAGAGAAATATAAATTCTGAGACTATTTTCAGAATGAAAGTAGCCAGAAATGAAAAAACATAGCAGTGGGAGAGAAAAGAGCTGAAAAGGAGGACTGAATTAGAGATACTTATGAAACTTTAAAAAGTTGTTCTCAGAATTCTTTGTAAATGGTGGATAATGTGTGATAGGAACTAACAGGTATGGGGCTACATATGCAAAAAGATAAATGATTACTTTGTTTTCCCCTGTGCTTTCAAAACTGGAACAAGAAAGGTAATAATCAAAGTAGTCTCAGGATATGAGAAAATGAAAAGGAAGAAAAAGTAGGAGAATTGTATAAAAAATTATCAACAAAGCAAGACGAGATTGAGGTATTGAAGGAGCAGACCGGAATGAACCCATGAGCATGGAACAAAAATTTCCAAAGGTTAGTGTAAGAGACGAGAACACTGCTGGCAACCTAAGAAATTGAAGAGCTGGTGTAGGAGAGATTTGGTAACAATGTAACTACCTTCTCAATTCTGAAAACACACCGGGACTATCCACCAGTTTTGGTAATACTTGTGAGGTTTATGCCCCTATCAATACTATACAGCCCATTGTTGACCAAGACCATTATTAACCAAAATCAAGTTATGAAAATAATACTAAATCTCTATTTAACAGCCTGTCATAAAATTTATTTTAATAGTACTTTTAGTCAACAGTCTTATCATGCTTTTACCAACAGCGTGATCAATATGAGCATTATATCTAGCCTACAATTTCACCCACCACTTCAAAAGCTTCATAAATCATCAACTTTTATAACTTCTTGATTACCTCCTAATGTTCATACAAAACAAGGATAAAAACAAAAATCACCCTCTGATGAAAGCATGCTGAGCACTTGAAAAACTTTTATTAAATGATATCCAGTTAGCAACACCCTGTTGGGCCATCACTGTGTAGTGATGATTATGGAGTGCTCTTTCGCATAAACTGAATAAATCTCATAAATTGTTGATGGAGGTGCTTTAAAATATCAGCTATTGACCAACTTTACCCCAGCAACAGAAGAGAATTGATTTCGTTTGCCTCTCTTCTAAGAAATTTTATCCCTAGCCTGGGGCTTGGGGATTGTACAGCAAACAGATCAATCCCATGTACTTTCAAGGGCTGGAGAAAACTGTTCGCTCCATGTCTGCGTTTCCTGAAAGGTCTGCATCTTGCTACTTGATTTAATGATGCTTGCCCACAATATGACAAGAAAGGGGGATGAGAGTAACCCATCTTTAACATCAAAGAGAGTTCAGATAGGGATGATTAAAGCTAAAATTGTCAGGCCAGGTTTTATGATGAGGATGGGTCTACAGCAGACATGTAATTGAATTCCAGTTCCACTCCAGCCCCAATTCTCCCTGTCCCTTCCCTGCTCTGCCTTGACTGTTCCAGGGAGTGTGCAGAAACAACAGGCGGTGCTGCACATAACAGATGTGATCTCTATGCATACAGACAGGCTTCTTGGGCAGTGCAGCTACACCCAGATTGCAATCTGAGGACAGAACAAAAACAAAACAGCATTGTAAAGGAAATGTCTTGTACTGCTGCTCCACCTCTACAAGGTTTGCGTTATAGATTTGTTGCACAATACTTTCTGAACTTGCACAAGGTATGGGAAATACTTTTGTTTGCCCACAGCCTTCGGTGAATTAATAATGCTACCAGCATTTTACCCCAGTTCCTGTTAGACCTTTAAAGAAAATCCTTTTTTGCCACTTTTTAATGTCTATTGCAGCTGAAAAGCTGAAATTCAGCCTCTAGAGCTCTTCATGCTATTATGCCTCTCTCTGTTTTGTTAACATACTTTGTCACCATACTGAAAAAAAAATCCATGGACAAATACTACTCACAAAAATGTTTGCTGTGGTAGGATAACTAAACAAAAACAGGTCAATTCAACTGCAGCAAGAAGTCTTATATCTCATCAATGTTGTCCTTGCAGTAACATGATATCTACATTTGGGTAGCATCTCAGGAATACAGAAAGAAAGCCCTTTTAGACACTAACTCTATAAGCACATGTGACAAGGACCATTGGCTTCCTTGGGACTGCCAGTGCATTTGAAATGCACTTGTAAATGAGACAGAGCAAAAAGATGGAAGTCATCTAATACCTGACTGAATTGCCTCATGAGCTCTGACACAGGTGCTGAGGGACGTCTATAAAATGCTTGTGTGGAATTGTTTTCCTTATAATACAATCCACAAAAGTCAACTTATCCAGTGGAAAGTCTCCTACGTGAGGCAATGAGAAACACCTTAATAAATACCCAAATTAATGAGATGCGCATTGAAGCCTTTTATGGCTGCTTATTGATGCAGACATGGCATTGCCTAGAGACTTGCGACTCCTGTCTCACCCAGCTTGTGATTTTCCTTTTGCTCCCGTCTTATCACAGAAGGTGGAAATAGACTTGAACTTAGCCTTTCAGGCCTGTGGGCACATAAGAGCATGATTTTCTTTATTACCTTCAATTTTACTCTATGTAGAAACCGTTGATCGTACTTGAAACTGTTACAGAAGTAACACAGTCTGGGACTGTGAGGTGGTTCTTTCACTGAGATAATATTTTTAAATAATATAACATCTCCAATATTATATTGTCTGATTCATTCTTTCTACATCTACATCAAAGGAGTTCTCATTTAACCAGAAAAATTCATAGCTGGCAAAGGTCTTTGGCTGTGTTCCTACCAGGCAGTTTAACAGAAACTCCAAATCTCCATTAAAATATATTGGGAAAGGAAAGAAAACCAGCTTTATTTTTCTTCAGGAGTTCCCGGCTAAGGGAGTAACCCAGCAAACAATTAGTTTTAAATTTCTCTACTCCTTGAGCTAGGCCTGCCTCCCACCTGGGAATTAGTCCTTCTTCTCCTCCATGAATACGCACCAGGTGGCCTAGGAGGGCCTTAGGAAGGTCTGAAAGGGCACACTACAGAAGAGCGGTGGTGTCACATTCAGGAGGCACTGACTGCTCCTTTGTGAAACCTACTGTCTCTGGGCTCTTCTTCCAGAAACTACCTTAACGCTGTGTGGGAGGCTGGAAAGGATTAAATTGACTGCAAGTCAGTAAACTATGTTGTGAATGGACGTTAACGGAAAGATTCTCACATAGCTATACTGTTACACTGTTAACAGAAATGGAAAACAAAAATAAATGTTTTACTGACCTGAAGGCAAACAGATCTGATTCTGAATCTATAGAATGAGTAAAAACATGGTGCAAAAAGGCATCAGTTATTTTTCATAGTACAACTGCACTCAGGGAGAAAACAGACAACTAGAGAACAGAGGCAGAAAGCATATTCTTCCAAGCTCACTTCTGCCAAAGGAACAGCATGCTTTGCCATGGAAATGCTGCACTTCCTTTCCTCCTCTCTTAGTGACACTTCTTTTTATTTTTTTAAATGTAGCACTATGCCTAAGGCATATTTCTTCGGCTATTTGTGTATGTCCATGACCAATCTCTTTTATCCTTGGAGAGGCCATAATATCAAGTCCCTAGCAGGATCACAGTGAGGGAAGACAAGGTTTCAGGTTTAACAGGAGGCCCAGGCATATGGGGAGAGCATGAATATATCTGCTGCGGTTTTGTTACTGCTTGCCACAAATCAGCTCAACCTTTCTGTTCCTTTTGGTAGGCATAGAAGGAAGAGAAGCCCAAAGTGCCTCCAATACAGGAGCAAGAAGATTCAAGCTTTCAGCGTGTTAAAATGCAGCCAAAAGTTAGCTAATAATTTACAGCTAGGTACAGTTGACAAACCCTGAAAAGATGGGGTTTACCAATGCAAAATATAATAGCTAATCCATTTTTCACTAACATCATCTATACCAGATAAGAGGTTCTTCTTTCCTACTCCATCTATCTTCAATAAACTAGTTTCAATTCAGCATCAGTTTTAAGAGTTTTTAATGGAAAAGAACAAAACAGAATGAAACTTCGGCATGCTACTTTAAAAAAAAAAGTGTGCAATATAGTTTGAATTAAAATTTGGTAATGGCAAGTACTGGGCTTCTGAAAAAATCTTCTTTTTCTTTTCCGTATTTGAAGAGGAGCCAAATTCTTGGGGAAATGTATTAGGATATTACCTTTCAAAAGCATTAATCAACTCTTGTTTATAATATTCATCTAATGAGCCAAACTGGAAATGATATTTCGTCTGAATGCTCTTGCTTTAATACCTGCACACAGCATGTAATGGTTAAATCATTCCCCCTCTTCTTTGCTGGTTCAAAATAAGCACATGCCTGCTTACACTTCACAATTTTTCAAAGCTGTTCACAGACATCGTATACATATACAAACTCCATTAACAGGTAACAATGTATGCAAGTACCTCCTACACACTCCTTAGCCAAATACTTCCCTCTTTAAGTGAAGGAGAAGGGGAGGATTGCTGTGACAAGAAAAAAAAATGAACAAACAAAAAAAGGCAGCTTGGGTGATGCTGTGTTTCAGATGTAAGAGGGGTATGTGTCACACAGCTTATACGCAGATAAAAGTTCCCCAAAAGTTATGAATGAAATCTGAACTTCCTCAATGCTCAGAAATTTTAGAATCAATAGTTTGTGATTGGTCCATTTTCTTTTAGTGCCTTCATAAGCACTATGTGTCACATGACAAATAGGACATCACTGCATGCTCACACCTTTCAGAAATAAGCCTAAAGGCAGAACAAGTAGTCCTCCAATTGCCCATGCAGTAAAATTTAACTGTGGGGTTTTCTATTTCTTAATGTTTTCTTAACATGAGTTCTCATTCCCAAAACTACTCAGAGCTGGTAATTTTATCAAGCAAGCTGTGCTCTATCAGACTTGTAGATGGTGACCTGTAAATGCAGCATGAAGCATAAGTGTTACTCCACTTATCCTTACACCCTAGTGAGAGTGCTAAGGGAAACCATTATCTGAGAAGGTGTCAGGTCAGTGCAGAACTGAAAAAGAATTGCTCTGAACTTGTATCAGAGAAATGTGATGTTTAGTCACAAGAAATTCTTTTAACGTACACAGGACATTTGCCCCCTGGATTCATATGGGGAACGAGGCTGACTAACATTTTCTAAACATTCCAGAAACTCTCTTAAGTTTAATTCATTGCAAAGAACTTGTTCAGGAGGGAATAAAACATTTTCTCAAAGTCTTTCCCTGGCAGAGCACAAGGGAAAAAAGAAAAAAGAAAAAACTAAAACACAGCCTTAAAGGTCAATACTCCCATCTTGTGGCTGATGAAGAAAATGCACATATCTAAATAAAAATGAAAAAATGATAGTTTCATGCAGAGAGTTTATAAATAAGAATTTACTTGAATAGAATTTTTCTTCCCTGCCGAAATTAAATTTGGATCTTAGAACTGCCAATGTTCTATTCAGAGAAGGAAGGATGTGGAATTTTTTTCGTCCACACTTAGCCACAAGACACAGAGTTGCTGTAGTAAATTCCTAATTGCAGGAAGCTGAGAGGATGAAATCCACTTTTGCCATACTTTGAATTCAATGGCTCCTGAATGAAGGCAAGGATGTGATGGAAGTCCACAGGCCAGTGGGGCAGTAAGTAGTACTAGCATTTAAGGATACATGATGGAGCAGAAAGAAGCAGTTCATTCACAAGCACCTGGATGCAACTGATACAACGCTGATTTCTGCAATTTTATAAGCCTCAGAAGCAGGAGCAAGTCTCGCTTTTCCTAGATCTTCCAAAGGATTTTTCTTCTTGATTTGTTAGCTATCTGCATAAGGCTGAAACCATAGAATCATAGAATAGTTTGGATTGGAAGGGACCTTTAAAGGTCATCTAGTCCAAGCCCCCTGCAATGAACAGGGACATCTTCAACTAGATCAGGTTGCTCAGAGCCCTGTCCAACCTGACCTTGAAGTTTCCAGGGATGGGCCATCTATCACCTCTCTGGGCAACCTGTTCCAGTGAAATGAAGAGCATGTGGCTGATGTGCCTCATTAAAGATCCTATATGGGTCCTATGTTAGGTATCCATATACCTTACTTACTTACAAATCATTGGTGAGAGAAACTTGTTTCCTCTATCATTTCACTGTGTCCATACAAGTACTAAGATAGTATGCATCCTGATCCTAGATTAGCATCTGAGAGTGAAAATAGTGATAATTTATAATGTGTGCTAATGCTAATACCAATGTGAGAGTGCTTCTGCTCTGTTTGGAAGACACTGACACTGAGCTATTTGCTGTAATGTTTGGACATAGCCAATTCCTGGGAAATTCCAAACATACAGTTTCAGAAGATAGTGCTCTCATTGTAAACACAGCTGGAAGCATGGTTGTAACATTGGAATGGATGACAATTACAGAGATGATGAGTCAGGTAGTACCATCTTAATAAGAAGAATCAAATATGGAAGCAAAAAACTTTCTAAAGAAGCTTAACATCTCCCGGACGACTGGAGGCTCACCAATGTCACACCCATCTATAAGAAGGGCCGGAAGAAGGATCCGGGGAACTACAGGCCGGTCAGCCTGACCTCGGTGCCGGGGAAGATCATGGAGCGGGTTGTTTTGAGGGTGCTCACGAGCCATGTCCGGGACAACCAGGGGATCAGGCCCAGCCAGCACGGGTTCATGGAAGGCAGGTCCTGCTTGAGCAACCTGATCTCCTTCTATGACCAGGTGACCTGCCTCGTGGATGAGGGAAAGGCTGGGGATGTGGTCTACCTGGACTTCAGTAAAGCCTTTGACACACTCCAGCCTCCTAGAGAAGCTGGCGGCTCACGGCTTAGACAGGTACACTCTTCGCTGGGTGAAAAACTGGCTGGACGGCCAAGCCCAGAGAGTTGTGGTCAACAGAGTTAAATCCAGTTGGCGGCCGGTCACGAGCGGTGTTCCCCAGGGCTCAGTACTGGGGCCGGTCCTGTTCAATATCTTTATCAATGATCTGGATGAGGGGATCGAGTGCTCCCTCAGTAAGTTTGCAGACGACACCAAGCTGGGCGGGAATGTTGATCTGCTCGAGGGTAGGAAGGCTCTGCAGAGGGACCTGGACAGGCTGGATCGATGGGCCGAGGCCAACTGCATGAGGTTCAACAAGGCCAAGTGCCGGGTCCTGCACTTGGGTCACAACAACCCCAGGCAACGCTACAGGCTTGGGGAAGAGTGGCTGGAAAGCTGCCCGGAGGAAAAGGACCTGGGGGTGCTGGTTGACAGCCAGCTGAACATGAGCCGGCAGTGTGCCCAGGTGGCCAAGAAGGCCAATGGCATCCTGGCCTGTATCAGAAATAGTGCGGCCAGCAGGAGCAGGGAGGTGATCGTGCCCCTGTACTCGGCACTGGTGAGGCCGCACCTCGAATACTGTGTTCAGTTTTGGGCCCCTCATTACAAGAAGGACATTGAGGTGCTGGAGCGTGTCCAGAGGAGGGCAACGAAGCTGGTGAAGGGCCTGGAGCACAAGTCTTATGAGGAGTGGCTGAGGGAACAGGGGTTGTTTAGTCTGGAGAAGAGGAGGCTGAGGGGAGACCTCATCGCGCTCTACAACTACCTGAAAGGAGGTTGTAGTGAGGTGGGGGTTGGTCTCTTCTCCCAAGTAACTGGCGATAGGACGAGAGGAAATCGCCTCAAGTTGCACCAAGGGAGGTTTAGATTGGACATTAGGAGAAATTTCTTTACTGAAAGAGTGGTCAGGCCTTGGAACAGGCTGCCCAGGGCAGTGATTGAGTCACCATCCCTGGAACTATTTAAAAGACGTGTAGATGAGGCCCTTAGGGACATGGTTTAGTGGGCATGGTAGTGTTGGGTTGATGGTTGGACTTGATGATCTTAGAGGTCTTTTCCAACCTTAATGATTCTATGATTCTAAATATGCTGGGCCACATAATACAACTAAATATATGGAATGGGAAGATTTAGGAAATATTAAGGCTCAAGCTCATAAACACTATGAAAACATATGTTTTGTTCTCACCTATCTCCCCATGTGACTGAAATCAGACCAAGGCCCAGTCTATTGACTTAGAAATGAGAGTACTTTGAAATATGTGAACTGTGCATGTTGCATGTCTTACCAAAGTGGAAAGGGTGAAACACAGCGAGCTCTCCTGCAGGTTAACAGCATTCACAGCAGGTGAAGCTGGCCTTGAGAGCAAGCTCAGTGCTCAATAGACATGGTCGATGTAACATTTCAAAGCAAAAGATTCATGAAGTGCATTTTCAAAGACAGTGACAACCAGTCAGGAGGGCTCTAATTGTTTGCTAGCAAGCCTGGTGGCCAAATGTCTCAACAGAAGTGCTCAGCTAAGCTAACTCAGAAATTACAACTCCTCAGGTGAATGGAGTTCTCTGTCTGCAAATTTGCTCATGAACCAGACCCCCAAAGCAGTGTAAAATTATGAGGGAGCACAAGACTGAAGTCAGGGCATTTCAGCCTCAGATGAACAAAATGCCATATTCATAGGATACAAACTGTAAAAAGGGAGAAAAGACACAAGAAGAGCAGCAACAACAACATCTTCAACTCTCCACACTACTTGTAATTGCATAGGCCAAAATACTTCAAAGGGATTAGCAACTTTGGTTAGTGTTTCAGTTTGTTGGTATGTTTCAGTCTGAGTAAAAAAAAGGAGTCTCCCTTTGAGACAGAAGCTGTTCAGGGCTTATTGAAAATTGTCTCTGATAACAACTAAACTGGGCACGAGGGATGTACACCATATTTAAAGATGACTGAGGAGAGTACCCTTGCAGTACAAAGATGAAACATATGCTGGGCTGTATTAACAACACTGTGGCCAACAAACTGATGGAAGAGACCATGGTGCTGTACTTGTGAGGCTGCATGAGGAATACTGGGGTTAGTGTTAGACAACTCACCCTGTACAAAAGAGATACTGATAAACCTGAGAGAATCTAGAAGACAGCCAGCACACAGACGATCATGGAAGACATGCTGTTAGAGAAGCTGGGGGACTCTGTGTGTGTGCCTGAAGAAGAGGAGACCTAACTGCAGATTCCACTACTGGAAGTTGCATTCTAGCCTTCTCTTCTAAGCGATGTGTAAGAAGAAGAGATAATGGTCAGAAAATGCAACAAGGGAAATTGTAATTGTACATGAAGAAAAAATTATTCTCCGTGATAGTACTGAAGCACTGAAAAAGGTTGCTTGGAGACGGCGTGGAACATTCATTCGTGGGGGTTGCAAAGCTCAATTGGACAAGGCCCTGAGCAACCTGATCTAACCTTGACATTAGTCCTGCGTTGAGCAAGAGCCTGAAGTGACAGGACTCTTGCATTGAGTTCTGTGTTGAGGCCTGACGTGAGTTCTGCACTGAGCAAGAGACCAAAGTAGAAGACCTGCAGACGTCCCTTTTACTTAAATTTTTCTATGACTGCATATTTTAAGAGCTTAGGCATAATACTATAAGAAATACTGTCAATAGAATAGAGCTTAAGTCATATTAGGGAACATTGTAAATAGAAGTCATTGTTTACAATACATTGCCTACAGCATCCTCAAATGCAATTTGCACAGCTGCTCTGCCAGTCTGCTCTAGTCTCACGTAAGATCATCAGAAATCACGTCAACCATATCCCAGTCCAACATGATAACCTTAGTCCAATGTGATAGATGTCAAAGTTAAACAGGCTAATCATTTACTTGCTGACTGTAGGCTAAGAATGCTATCTTAAAAACTAAAAACTGTTTTTGTGGTAATCTGAACTAGTGAAGCTTTGTTTCAGAATTTGTGTTCTTTGCTCCCTCATATTATTCAACACACATCGTCAATATCCTCACTAGGGAAAGAATCAGCAGTACTGTGGCTGGTCTGAAGGACTAGTCAGCAGCCATCTGCTGCCAAATAAAATGTGCAACAGTTGAGTTCTGCTTCCACTTCATTCTGGGAACACAGTGGGTTCCACTCCCCCATCCAGCTGCTGTATTTGTAAAATTTATAGAAACACACTTATTGTTGAGACTTCTTCCCTCCTCTAAATGTGATTGAAATTAGCTAGCAATTTCAAATCCTAGGGTGTATGAGCAAACTTGATTACATAAGCCTTGTTTTCTAGGCTCAATACAAATATTTATATTAATATATATTTATTAATTTTAATCATAGCATTCATGCAATAGAGGCAGGTAAAAGACAGCTGAGAAGAAATGCTGACCATTAGGTTTTTTCCCCATTAGAAATCAGAACAAAAACCAATTCTGCCATGAAACAGATTTTTGCAAAATGTTACTTTGGGTCAGACAAGCTGTATTTATAGCCTGTCATTTATTTCAAGTGACAAGTAACTTGAACTGAAGAAGATGTGTTTCATTTTTATATAGCTAGGAAATACTGAAAGACCAGAAAAAGTCAGAATGCTTTAACTCCCTTCAAGCAAGTTTTACAAAGTTTTTGTCAGATTAATATATTCCTATAGAAAATAGAGATTTTCATGAGAAGTTCTTCCCACAGAACGCTTTACATCAGAAAAATATTGTGTCACTCCAATGTGCCACAGATAAACAGATCTTTTAGGATGTAACTGTTGTTAGAGGTAATAAGTGTGCTACATCTGTAACAGTGCAATAGATATAATGGTCTTCAGCCTGAGGCAGCTCCTGAAGTCATATCTTGAAACTTTATGTGCATGACTTTCTGCTCCAGCTATTGTTGAAATACAGATACCAAGTGGGGATATACACAATCACCAAATTAGCACACAACTGCTTCCTACAAGAATTCCAAAAGGCTTCCTGCTTGCTGAATTATGTTACTAACTTCTTATGCTAAGAATAGAAATTGAATTTAATTGCTAAGTAATACCATAAGATCTTCAAGTGCAACATGAATTCTACATTACTAAAGAGGAGTGTTGATATTGATACACAGGGTTAAAATAACTGTATTACAAAAGGTTACATTGATCATATAGAGCCAGATTGTGCTTCCATGCAAAACATGGAACCAAACCTGATCCAATTACTAGATCACCTGCCTTTTGCTTATCAGTTATGAAATCAGGGTCTTAATAATTTAAAGAAAATGTCCTGGGTTTGGTGAAATCTTCATGTCTATGTTCTCCATGTGTGGGTGTTTTTATTTTGATTTTTTTGGGTTTTTTTTTCCCCAGAGGAGGAAACAAGTGCATTTGGTAGAACTTGAACTGACAACTGGCAATGTTTGCTCCTACCCAACATGCTACTGGGGATTTTCAGATTTCTTCACTGTTTTGCCTGACATTTCAGAAAAAATTAAATTAAAAACTGTATGACCATTTGCTTATCTGAGACAGGATACTTTGGGTGCTTAGGGTGTGAAGTCATATGCCATCCCTGTCTCCTTCATAATCACGCTGGGCCAGTGTTCACTAGGTCAAGAAGTTTCAGTCCATCAAAAGTTAAGTATCCAGTGACTCATTTTTAAGTATGCCACTCACAATGGCAGAGAATCAACAACAAAACCGAAAGCAGTTTTCCACTACGCAAAGCTTATAGTCTACTAATGAAGATATTTCTTGGAAAGTGGGAAACCTTCAGGCAACAGACATAGCTGAAGTGAGTACTCTAAGTGGGTGGCATCCTAGCAATAGACTGTTGGGTATTTTAGCTTTGTTTTCTTACAAAGTAATGATTATAGCTTGTGGTGGTGCATTTCCTCCCCCCATCTCCTAAGCCGCTTGTTGATCTCAGAAATTCCCATGAAACCTCAGCCTTGGTGTACTGAGTCTGGCGGTAAAGCTCTCCTTGACCACATCAGAAACTCTGCGTGGCTGAGGAACGTACTCCTACTGCCTAGCCCAGGTGTCAAGTAGAACAACACTGAAACCTGAAGGATTTTTAGTAATTACCACCTGAGACTGTGGCCAGGATGGAAATTTACGGATGACTAAAGCCAATCATCTTGAGAACCTATAAATGGTGGTCCTAAGTGAGACCCTTTGAGCTCTCCTGGACCGCAGCAGGCTGTGCCTAGCATCTCCCTCTGAGTGGGACGCCTCTCAGAGCTCGTGACCTCGCAAGTCTGCAATATTCAGATGACCATCGCCGAAAGCTTACAACAGGACCTGGGCTGAACCCCTTCACTCCTCGAAGCTCAACCGTTCACACGTTGAGAAAAAAATGCGTAGACATTTGACGTGAATATTTCTTCACCGAACTCAAGGGGAATTTTTAACAGGTATACCTTCTGTGTATATTTTTTTTTTCCCCTGTCTGTGTGTATGTGTGGACTAATAGTAAGCATAATCTGTAGTTAAGTCGTGATTATAGTAGACTCTACTAACACTTATTTTGTAATATTAAATTAGTTAATGATTAAGTGCTACTAAAGTTTGTTAATGATTAGTTGATGATTAAGTGTTGCTAAACTGTGAATGAACCCTAGACTGCTGCTAAATACATATAGTCCCTAAAATATAAACCCTTAGATAATTTTCCTTTACATGTTTCATCCATGTAGTAAGTAATAGAGTGAACCTTGCCATCAAATTCTGTTAGGTCGCACCTTTATAAATCTCTATTAAAATCACTTTCTGCTAATACCTTTGACGGTGTTTTTTCAAGCGGCCTCTAAACCACTCATTCGCAACATAGCTTCTCTTTCATGTTTTGGTTTTTGACAGACATATAAATTTAGCTTTTCATCTTCATGGCTTTGTGTTTGTTAACAGTAATGAAAATGGAAACAAAATCTTTCAGGTATGACTCATTTCCCCTCACTTCAGATTTCTATAACATAGATTTTACATCTGAGCCTATCCTTGTAGGCTCTCTATATAGTCAGTGAAGAGAAACAGACATTTTTAAGACATGATTCATCTGACCAGTTGTAGACACCTATTTTAGAATGACATTAACCCACATTCCTCTGTGGTCATTTCACAGAGCTTAGCGTAGCTTAGATGCAAATATAGCTACCTGTACTCAGATGAACCCTTCACACTAAGGAAACTTTGGCTAGTAATGTCCATTATCCATGTGAACATAATGTTATTCCTGGGCTGAGTAATTTTACAGTAATGGGGATATTATTATCATACACAAAGTGTTTGTTTTTATTACTGCCCAACTGAGCCTTTGAACTGAAAAAATGACAGTTTGCACTGTTCTATCCTTACGCCATATGTGCGCAATCATATTGTGTAATTTCTGCATCGATATTAATTATATTTATGGCGGTGCCTACGTAGGAGCAAAACCATGACCATCCATAGTGAAAATGACGCTCTATAAACACCACCTCCACACAAGCAAGTGAAAAATTGGAGAAAAACAAATAAATAAATACAAGCAATATGCACTGTAGCACTGCATACTGCATACACACTTTACAGTTCAGTGGCTAGGTACAGAAGGGAGAACCTAGAGAAGCAAAGGTGGACTAAACAGATGAGAAGAAAGAAAGAAAGGCACTGAGTCACCTAGCTGATCTGCTTAGGGAAAAAAGCAACTAGTCAGAACTCTAGAAAACATTGTTAGGATCTGTTTCTCCTCTGTTTAACCTATGTTAACAGTTGTTTTGCCAACTTCATTTTCGGCTTGGCTCCTCCCTGCTGTTTCTTTCCAATATCTTATCTGCCAGACTGAGAGCATTGTCTGGGTCCTGATTTCACAATGATGTCCAAGACTGCCCAGACAAGACTGTATCTGAGTCTGGGATATTCCAGAGCAGTGGGATGGAATCATTCAGTCCCCATTTCAGCTTTTTTCTCCCAAACTCAGCAGTACAGCCTCACCAATTCCAGCAGCTACTTGGACAGATTTGGTCTTTAATTTCAGAGTGCATTACAAAATGACCAAAACTCAAATATTTGCAGCTAGTCCTATATATAATAGAAAAAAGCTGCACTCTGGTCAAGAATCAGCTGGCCAATTCTTGGCCATTAATGGTACCAAGGCAAAGGAGGAAAGTGACCCTCCTTGCCTACCATCAGCTTAAAAAAGAGTTAGAGACTTTTTTATAACCAAAAAAAAAACCCATCCTGACTGGAAATTGTATACATTCTTCTCTCAGAAAGTAAATGTTCATAGCTGTAAAAAACACATAAAAACAGAGGAGTTTGCATCTACAATAGTCACATAATGCTGCAGTACCATAGACATCTGGAAAGTCTTTCCACATATGATATTGTTCTATTTTTCCTTATCTTACATAGCCAAGGAACTCAACTCAGCAACAGTTTCCTCCATCTTTCATGGGAGCAGGTCCTTCTGATGAGAAGAATGAGAATTTTCAGTAGCAATTGTGTTTTTTCCCTTGCTGAAGAATCAGAACTAACTTGAGGAGAAGCCCATGACCTCTAGAAAGAGAGTCACAAGTCTGCAATAAATGCACTCTTTGCATCAAAATATAATTACAATCAAATACCCTTCATTTGGAAAACTTTGAATCTTAATTGTAGCTGCTTTAGTTGGTCCACTGACGACAAAAAAAAAAACAAAGAAAATGCTCCAAGCATGAGACAGTCCCAAAGACATTGTAATAAATAAACCCAGTTTTCATGACAGATTACATATGTAATTAAAATAATGGGAGCTATAAATAAAAGAGCTTTCACTCAACTGGGATAGAGTTTATTTTCTTCATAGTAGCTGGTATGGGGCTATGTTTTGGATTTGTGCTGGAAACAGTGTTGATAACACAGGGATGTTTTCGTTACTGCTGAGCAGTGCTTACACAGAGTCAAGGCCTTTTCTGCTCCTCACCCCACCCCACCAGCGAGTAGGCTGGGGGTGCACAAGAGGTTGGGAGGGGACACAGCTGGGACAGCTGACCCCAGCTGACCAAAGGGATATTCCACACCATATGATGTCATGCTCAGCATATAAACTGGGGGAAGAAGAAGGAAGTGGGGGACATTCAAAGTGATGGCGTTTATCTTCCCAAGTAACCGTCACACGTGATGGAGCCCTGCTTTACTGGGGATGGCTGAACACCTGCCTGCTGATGGGAAGTAGTGAATTAATTCCTTGTTTTGCTTTGCTTGCATGCATGGCTTTTGCTTTACCTATTAAACAGTTTTTATCTCAATGCACAAGTTTTCTCACTTTTACTCTTCCAATTCTCTCCCCCATCCCACCAGGGTGGAGTGAGCAAGTGGCTGTGTGGGGCTGTGTGGGGCTGGGGTTAAACCACAACACATGTAAAGATGATTCTATGTATGAAGGAACAGCTGAATGCAACTGCTGTTCAGCTACTTAAAACAGGATATATGGGAAAGTCTGGGTGAGAGCATTTTCTAGGTGTCTCTTTTGTGGTGGCAAAATTTTAATCTATGATTTGAGATTTGCACCCAAAGAAAAACCATTTGGTCTTCTCTTTTGGAATACCTAACTTTCATATCTAGTTCACTCTCTTAAGCTTTCTCCTATTACCATCCAATGCCATCCATAAAAATAATTTTCTGTCAGTCCTTTAACAAACTCTTGCTGTAGTCTGAAGAGAGAAAATTTATAATGCTATGTCAAAAATCAACGAGGCATATAAGCTTCTGCACTAACAAATCTCATCAACCTAAATAGGATTGATATACATATTAAGCAGTTTTTAATCCAAGCCACCCAGCAGCCATGTTTTAAGGAATACATTTATTTTGAAAGTTTTGAAGAAACAGAGTTTCAGATTCATGGATTTGCTGCGTTATCATTCCAGTCTGAGTATTTCTTGTACCCTGTCATTATCAATAAAGTTAGAGCTACAGATTTCCTACAAGAAAAATAAAAAAGGTTTTTTAATTGTAGGGTTTTGGCCAATTTCAACATTACTCATAATAAATAACTTCCTTTGTCAACATGATGTAGCTATTAAGAAAAAATTGGTATGTAATTTAATCAATGGCAGTAAAGAGCATATGTTGATTTTGTACTAAATTATGTACATGCCCCTCCCCTCTAAGAAGATTTGTTTTCTATATTGCAGAAGTATCTTGCCACCGAAAGTAAGCAGTGAGGTAAATTGTGAATGAGATTCCATAGCAAGGTAAAGCCTATACTGTGTGTTTGTCTCCTACAGTAAGATGAAGCAATAGTTTGTATGCCAGCTGAACATCTCTTCGGTATAAAAATAGAAGAAAATGTTTACAAATTTATATTCTTGTACAAATATAGTGTTCAGTGTCTGCCCATACAAATCTACAATTATTTGGCTTCTGTTTAACATTATCTTGTCATTCCATACCTAAATGCCTTAGTTGTAACATGAATGGAAGATTTTTTCCGTTTCTATCAGCAGCTTCCCCAGACACAGCCACTTCCTGGAACAACTTCTGCTGCATAATGTTTCCTTAATTTCTCACTGTCTGACATTGATCTGTACTTACTTCTGTGTTAGATGTGTTTCTGTCAATAGAGAGTGGGACTTTGCCTTTCAGTTTAAAAAGCAAAAATTTGTTCAATGTTTAAAGTACAAAATAATACTTAAACGAGTATTTTGGGCCTCTAATGGAATTTTGAATTGATAACTCAAAAATGAAGGCCTTTTTCTTCTCTTATGTTAAACAGAGATCCTCTGAAGCTCCGTCTTTATCCAGCATGACCATTGATATCTCTTAATAAAATAAAAAACACTTGCAGGAAAATACTGTTGAGAAGTTTAGTTAATGACTTTTTCTATAAAATACAAGATGAAGACAGTTCATCCAGCAAATCTGATTCAGTGCAACACAATTTGGAGATTATGGCTTCTCTGCATATTTGGCATATAATAAACCATAATGATTCATTGCAGTAATTTATGATTATTGTCAATATAAGCACAAATAAATTATTGCTTTATAATATGGCTTGAATGTTAATGTTATTAAAACGCTATTCTGTCACTATTTTACACTATATTGAAAGCTAATTGAGTTATTCAAACTCTTCCTGCTAAGAATAGCTACAAATACCAGGACAGACCTAAAGCTGGTTTCAATGAGAACTGGTCTTTTGAGGTCATCTGAAGATGGACTAGCAAATAGAGCTATATAAAGTATTTCTCGAAACACCTGGCACAGAATGGAATCCTGGATATTTGAATTATCTTACTGTTATTATTATGGTTAGACTGAGGCTAGAGACTATCTCACTATTTCTACGCTATTTAAGTATTAAGGTCAGTGATGCTTTAATGTCAGCATATCTACAATTGCACACCACAAATCAGGAATTCTGAACACTTAGGAATTTAAATAACATTTGCATAAATTGTTCAAAATTAGATAATTAGAAAGATTGAAGGTCTCAGCATAGTAATTCTTATGATAAACCATTTATACTCATTTTAATTAATTCAGGATAGGAAAAGTTTCAGTTAAAATGGGTTATACAGTCTCTTTTTATTACTAGACAAATATATGTCTGGGCACATGGTGGACATCACACCGCAAAGCCCTCAGGAAAAGAGAGAAGACGCTAATGGAAGAGTTCAGCTTTCCAAAATCACATCTTTCTCATGTCTAGAGGTCCACAGGAAGACCTTTCCAAGGAGAGAGGAGAAGATTTCTCCTTCTTCCCTGTCTCGGAGAGAGCAATGGGTCAATTATTCACACAGACTGGACAAATGCTTTATGTTGTGCATTGCCCACCACTGACAAAGAAGTATGACACCCATGGTCACTGCAAGTGCCTAGTAGATGATTCCTCTGAACTAAATGTCTTTTTCATTTCAAGAAGAGTAAAAAAATATTCAAAAGGAGGATATGTAAGAAGAGCTAAAAAAGGGTATCTAAGCTGGGTTCTACACAACACTGAGGAACATAAAATTCTGATCCTGAAGACATACAGTTTTGGTGTCATCTAAACATTAAAGTTGTCACATTTTTTAGTTCTCCCAGATTATGTGTGACATTCTCCATCGTCCCTGGACTGCTCTCATCAAAGTTTGAAATATGTTCAGGCACAAGAGCAGCATCAGTGCAGATTTCCCCTCCATGTTCTGTTTCTATGCTTTAAAAGTGATACAGAAGAAGGGTGAGGAAAAAAGAAGTAGTTATCACCTCTGACACTCAGCCTTTGGTACAAGAGAGTTATGTCTCCAACTGGGGAGGGTTGTAAAACTGAATACAATATTCTGGATGCAGTTTAACAAATGCCAAGTGGAATGAGTATCAATATAATGGAGAATTTTATAAGTTAGACCACTGAGGATATGGTATTTCAAGTTACAGCCACAAGGTAGCAGAATAACTTTTAATTTGAACCACTTATATGATGTAATGGATGTCCAAAGAGGTAAGAAAAGCATATATTAAAAAAAAGAACCACCACACACAGCTCTCTCCTCCCACCCTTGAAAAACAGCCCCTAGACATTCCTTAATGACATAAATGGTAACATTCAGCTGTGCCTGGAACTTCAGTGATGTGAAAATCTTGGTAAAGTGTAACACAATCTCATTAAAGACAAAGACTTAAAGTTTATATTTCACCACTCATGAATTACAGTTCTTTTTCTCTCTTTAAACTCCTAAGAGGGAAACAAAGATTTTGGAGCTGAATATCATTATCAATCAATTATGTTCTAGACTTCCAAGGAATACCAGCTGCCTTACTGTCTGTGCTTGTGCAATACACTGCAGAGTGAAAAATACTTCTATTTAAGTTTACATATTTTTTTCTGTTTTAGTTTGTACTTTACCTCATATTACTATTGCACTTCAAGAGTAGGCTTCCTCAAGGGTCTAAGCTCTGAGGCAATTCAGATCTTAGATGACAGGAATCACCTCCTATAAGTATTTAGAGACAGATTTCAGCCCCCATACAGAACACTTTAAAATCCTTCACTTTCATGCACAGAGTTCTGCAACAGAGCTATTAAAATCGTAACATTTGATACAGGAATCTGAACTTTTAACCTGTAAACTTGTTAAACATTTTTTTCCATATTTTACTAATTTCTTGGAATCTTCCCCAGCTCCCATGATGTGGAAGTGAACAGGCAATTAGCTTCAGTCTGGTATCAATCTGCACAGGGTGACATGACCCCCTCACCTACAGGAAATAAGAATTGCTGAGATTTTTTTACTGATTATTTCTTATCTGCAACTTCTGGGCACAGCCATATCGGTCCATCCAATCTGATCCTTGTGGTGATGGTATTTTATGTGTATTATATATAGCATAAAAATCTTTGCGTAGTATTTGGGCATGATGGCAAGCAAAGAAATGTGAAGCAGAAGGGCAACAGAATGTAATTACAAATCTCGTGAGATTAGCTCAAAGAAAAGTAATAGGGAGTTAATTTTTAATTTATTAATTGCCTAATACTAATTAATCCTGCTGGCAGGTTTTCATGCAAGAGATCATGTTAAAAGATATTTTATCCATCTTTGCTTTCAATATAACCAAACTCATGTTTGATGTCTGATTACAGAAACAAAAAAAAAAAAAAGAAAATTACATTTCTACCTTATAAAGAATTACCTACATTTGAATGTGAATGTCAATGTTTTTGTGGCTATAAACCTTATACAGGAAAAGGGAGGCTTCTTTTCTTAAAAAGAAAGGCAAAAATTTCTTTCAACTTTATATAGTTAAATTGTTGTTTCTTCATGTGATTTCCCGTGGTTATATCAATTGTTTTTGATCCACTGCTTAAATGCAAGAGCAGATTAAGCACTTTTGTCAGGGGCAAGGAGGGGGCAATTCAAGGCAGAGAATTCCTTAATGCAAACTCATGACTCTTGATACACAGTAAATGTCATTGATGTGCCAGAAACCAGGAAACCACTGCTGTTTTGCATTGCTAATTACAGTAAGCTGAAATTAATACTTGAACTTAAAATTAAATGTAGGTAATTATTTAAACATTTTCATCCTATCCTGTGTTGCTGAGTCACTCCTGTACCGTGCTGTATGAAAACTTCAGCAAAACTGAAACGTTTTGTCTAGTCATTTACTTTACTTATGTTATTACTTCTTTGCAGAAAATCAGATATTTAAGTTTTATTAAAGTTGGCCAAAAAAAAAGAGGAGAAAGTTAGAAACTTTTCTTTTATTGCCTGATTGGCAGGGAAGAGAGATGAAGTGGTGAAGTTTTACACTAAGCAGTCTAGGAAATGGGGAAATAACTTCTGATTAAATGCAGATGCTGAACTAAGAGTTGCTGCTAATCACACCCACTGGATCCTGCTTTAAAGAAGGAAAGAGTAAAGACATTACCTCCTCCCACTCACCATTTACTTTACTGCCACATAATTCCTCATGCATAAATACTACAGTGAAATAATTTCAGTCTTCTACAAATGTTTCTACACATAAGCAGCGTACTACAACGACAAAATAGAATGACTATTTGTAAGAGGAGAATAAATCACAAATAAAAGAATTAGGGTCATGAAGCAGCAGAACCCTAGTACACATTAGAGATGGATAATTGAAAAGAGAATAAAAACAACCCATTTAAACATGCAGAATGCAGAATAAGCATTAAAATAAAATATATTTTTAAAGAGATCAACATAATACTAAAGTACAGAGTTAAATATAAAGTTTTGTGCTCATATGGCCTGATTGTAAAATAATCTATCTTTATTTTGTGATGACTAAAAAGCTGATCCAAGACCAACCAAAATCAAATCAAGGTCCCCATTGATTACAAGTTTGGACCAGACTTCAGAAAAAAATAAAATTCTGCATTTTTTTCTTGTAAGTTTTAAATATTAAAACCCAATTTTGTCATGTTTCAGCAAAACAAACCAAAGCAAAAGACACATGAGCTTTTCTAGAATTTGTTCTTGCATATACCAAATGAGTAAGTACACATTGCTCCTTTGAAATGCTCATAAATCAAAGAGTTCTCACCCCATAACGCATGGCACTGTTTATCATATCAAGGCAGAAAAATTGCTAAAGGGGTTATGGGATGCTATCAGAAAGGCATCCAAAATGATATATCACTGACCACATGTTTTGTGTTTGGAAAACCTTCAGTGTGCTATACATGGAGCTGGGGGGGAGGGTTACATATTTGGAATCCAGTCCCAGAATTTAATCTGTATGGGTGGACCCTTCTGCCTGCACTGATTTTCACTGTAAGGCACTTGCGGCTTGTCCATATGTATTTCATTTTAGGCTGGAGAAATGTTTTCTTTTAGAAAAAGCATATGTTATATCACAAAAATTCTCTAATGCTTCTATTTTAAATGCCCCAGTGAAGACACCTGGTATTCAGAGAACTCTGACTACCCGATCTGGGCAAATGAAGCCACTACAAAGCAGAGCATTCAAATTCTCATACAAAAATCGTACATCTAAGCATCTTCGGTTTAAGCTTTCCTGCTAATTAAATTAGGGTTCATAGGGAGACAGACAGTGATACAATGAGATCACTATTATTTCATGGAATATTACGTCAGAAGAAAATGAGGGACTATGCATATTTGTGGTATATATTTCTTTCTCGGGTAAGAAATATTTTATATATAATGTATGGTAAATTAAAATTATTTACTGTATTCAGCAAATATTAAACTTTGATTCCTAAAACATAGGAACATTAGAAAGCCATCCTGGATGACAGCAATATTCTGTCAAGCCCAGAGCCTGGTCTCCAGCAGGGATCACAAGCAGATACCTAAGTTTGAGTAAGAACAGTCCAGCCTTCAAGTACTTTCAGCTCTTCATGAGCTAGAAATAGTTTCTATACATTTAGTAATCTTCAATTAATTTCTATTCCATTAAATTTTCTGTTTTCCTCTATGTAGATTTATACTATCCACAGCATCCTTTGTCAGGGAGTTGCACTAATCAGCTACCTATTGCATGAAGAACTACCCTTTTATTTGTTTTGAAACTGATTCCAATCAGTTTTCACCTGATCATCTCTCCCTCCTTACACCATCCCCCCTGTATCCTACAGCATTATCTACAGTCTACAGCATTATCAAAACTGAATTAATAATACATAACATAGCTGTAGCACAGTATCTTATTACACATGTCAGCTGTTAGGGACTGATTGCTCTCATCTTTCAGAGGTAGAAAACAAAATAGCTAAACTTTATGCCAATGTAAATATATGAGCATTGTAAGTACTCCTAAAATTGGCTGTTTCTTAATCTATGAATATACACCAATTTGTAAAGTCTTTAATGAAGAAATGACACATTCCCTTTGTCAGGAAACCTTCTGACTCTTCTTCACTTTTTTCAACAGAAATGTAAATGAAAATAATATCTGTGAATTCATTTTGCAAAAGCATAGCAATTCTGTGAATTATTATCCTACTCCTCCATCTCAATCACTCCTAGGAACAGCACTGTATGAAATAGAAGGTTGAGAGACATTAATTAATGTGGTGAAGTGGGAAAATCTCCAAACCCAAAACTACAGAGCTTGACAGCCACTGCAGAGGTTGGATCCTGCAAACAGTAGGACACTGAGTCAAAGTGTACCAGACAAGGATCTATGACCATTTGGTTTGCTACCCTATAACTTTGTGTTGCTATTTGCATCAAGATTTTTACGGTATTGTTGCACAACAAATAAATGTATTGAGGCCATTTCAACTACAAAATGTGTTTAGCATACAATTTTCCTAATCTCTGGAAATATTCTCCATTGTTTTTAAGGTCAACAAATCCAGGAGATGTTGTCTATTCCAGAAAACAGTATTAACAGTGTAAGCGGGGAAAGGATAGCATTATACACAAGAACTGAAGGGGGAGGAAATAGTTTGTCACACCACAGGAGTAAAATTCTCCTCCCTGTTTGACTGTATTAAAATTCCCCACTATACCAATAGAAATCAACTTTCATTAACATCTGCCAAAGTGCTAGTTTGAACAAGAGCAAGATAGGATTTGAGGCTAATTTTATTTTGGGTTGATCCTGTTTTACTTTGTTTGTACAGTTTTGTCTGTTTTACTACATTTTGCTCAGTGTTGGCTATTTAAACCAGGTTGCCTTGTTCTAGCACATCTAGCTTAGAAATCTCTTGGTTTGGTATCATGTTTAGCAACTGAAATGGTTGTTCTGGCAGTGCTAGAAAACTTAATTTAAGAAGCAGCAAAGATGAGTTAGTCTGCTAGAGAGATTAGGGGCTACCTTCTTACACACAGCGTGTTCCAACTCCTGTTTGGAGCCAATGGGAACATTTCAAATCACTTCAGCTGGAGATAGATATATTTTTCTCTCAAGCAAATCATCAGCTTGGGAATCTGTGCCTAAATATGGACTTCATGACGAGAAGAATGTCTCTGAAGCTGAAAGCTGACCAAATTCTCCCCACAGCTAGAAGCAGACAATTCTCAACAGTCTTTGAAAGACCTAATTTCTGAGACAGAATTACTGTCATTCAAAAGCTTTTGCATTTCTATTAATTGCTTCTGCTATTTTTTCATTAGCATGCAGCTACTTTCACAATGAGATTTTTGTCTTGGCAATCCCAAGCCCAATAAAGCTAATGAAACAAACACCCGAGTTCTCCCCAAAATTCCCATTTCACTTTTTAGTATCTTTTGCATTACAAAATATTACCATATTCTGAATTATTCAGGCTTATATACAGTATTGTCTGTTGCCTTGTGGAAGCATTTCAATTTGTTTACTACATTCTTTTATTGCTCTGCAATTTTGAAACCTGTTCTTATGAAAATAATTACTGTGAATCACTGCAACATTGATACACATTTTCACAATGCACATGTTGCTGTTATAAATGGAAGTAAATGCTCAATTTGTTAGCAGAAACGATAATGTCTCTCCAGAAACCCTCAACTTCAGTATGAATTCTAAGTGTTCTCTGTGACACCACTGACCCTTAAAACAAACAAAGCAATTTTCAATAAATCACCTTATTATCGTCTGTGATCTTAAGAATAGAAATGAAGACAGAGAAAACCAAATCTATTGCAGCTTCACTGTTTGACTCCAAAAAATAGACCTGACTGAATTTTAGAAAGAGAAGTCAGTGTTTTGCATCTCCTGACTGGCTGAATGCTATAGCAGAAGGAAACAACCATCTAGTACTGAGAAAGTAAGGAGTCTCTCCTGTGTGTTAAATCACCAGAAAACAATTGGATTGGATAAGACCATAACACTAAACAGAGGTAAAATCCAGAGTATTTGAATCTTTCTGTTTTCATATGAAAAAGATGTCCATTGTAGCTACTGAAGTTCTGTCAAAAATACTGTAAGTGGACCACAAAGCCCTGTGGAAACTACAGAAAGTTAGGCTGGGGGTCTTCAAGGTGTGTGAGATCATGATGAACCAGTTCTCATTAATGGGAGATTTCCTTTCTTCCTGAGTAAAAAACAAAAAAAGTTGCAAATAATTTATTAGCTACAATTAGAATACTTTGTAATAAATATCAATATCCCAGCTTTCCAGATGGAGAAACTGAGGCATAAATTGAGTATTTGCCAATGTCCACCAACAACTTGCTGTTACAACCGTGAGACTCACAAACACCCACTGTGCTATTTATCTTGGTTAGCGCTGCCTTCCAGATGTACAGTCTGCTGATTTAATTTCAGAGGTCAGTTGTCATCTTAATCTTGCCTGCATATCTTCTAAAATATTAAGTAAAGCCAATGCTTCATTCCCTCTCTCTTTCATAACGGCTTGCCTATTATGTATCCACTAAAACCTTCCCTATCTCTCCTGCCACTTCCTTGGGAGATCTGGAATGGATCTGTCTGCACTGATATTTTCACAGACTTCAGACATTCTAATTTCCTGATCATCTCTGTTGGCAAATTCTTATTTTTCTTCAGTATTTCTTCTTCTCCCCTTGGGAAATTAGTGTTTCTACTGTCTGTTCCTATATTGGGAGTCCTCACTTATATAAGTCTCTTTTTAAGTCTGGCTATGTATACTTCTTTCTGTCAGTAAATCACATCCTAAGCTCTGCTATCTCTTTTAACTTATCTTTATTCCCTGGGTAATGAGGAGAGTTTTGTTTTTATTTGGACACTTATTTCTTAAATATCTTTCATTTCTGATTGCATTGTAATTGTTTACACTCAGTCTTATCATCTTCTGTATTCATTGCTTCATATTTATATCTAGCATGCTTCTTTTTCACTTTATTACTTTTCTTTTTTACTGACTGTAGCTGTTCCAATTTCCCTTGCAGTAAACTAATCATAAGCTACCATGTGTCACCTCAGTGGTACTTACTAATTGTAATAAGTTTGTCTTTATCATCTCTCCTTTATTGCTTCACCCAGTATCTTCTGTCTTCTTCAATAATTCATCACACTCAAATGCTACAGTTTTATTAGCCTGAAATGTAACACAATTAGATTATTAACCTCTGCTTTAAGACTACCCTACAGCTGCCTCTCCAAATAGTCATGTTATTCAAAAAAGAAGGGGCCAACTCTGCCTCAGGCCAACTTGGCCCTTGGGTAATGTTAATTGGGCCAACAAGCTATAACTGAGAGCAGAATTTGTCCCTGTGTAAATGTACAAATTACTCTGGGTTTATATCCCTATTTTCTTTGTATTTGTAAACACATTTTCGTGTCTATGATTGCCCATGCTAAAGGTTCAGTTGACATTTTCAGCTGCAAAATTCAGGGTAAGGGAGCAAAACTCTTTGAAACATGTCCTCCCCAGCTGTGTCATCAAGAAAGCAAGAATAGGCACTACATGGTAGGCCACAGGGACACTTCACAACCGCTATATACTTCTTGTCATACTGTCAGCATTATGCCACATAGAGTGCACCTTCCATGCAATAAGCCTGCTGGATACATTCCTACCTTTTGGCAGCCCTTTGTCACAAACTGGCTTTTAACAAGGTTTCCTCAAAAAAAACAGGTAGGAGTATACTATGAGAATCATCACAAAACTACTGGGGGAAATAATAGGCATTCCGTGGGACTGTTCATTCCCCAATTCTTCCTAAGGGTATCCAGGAAAAAACAGCTGGCCTTTGAATTAGCTCTTACTGGTCAGAAAAGAGAACCACCAATTTAAATTCTTTGAAAAATGTATATTCAATGATTGGCTGAGGCACGAAATAAAATAAAAACAAACAAACAAACAAAATAAAAACAAAGCTAGGAAAGAAACGGTAAATAAAGGAGAAGCATCATTATGCTAGGGAATAAATGAATGTTGTATCCATATAGAGAAAGTATTACTCAGTGCTTGCTTTAGTTCTAATATTCCTGAACTAAATGTCTTTGGTGGCTAGTCAGAGAGATCTGGGTGACATGGACCATGGGCCTGATGCAGAATATCAACTCTGTTGTTACCACCCTCTTATATACTAAGTTAAGATCCCCCACAGAAATATTTGATCAAATCTCGAATAAATGTTTCCAAAGGAGAGTGTTCAAATAACTGCATCTTAATATATGTGTGCCACCAAATTGGATAGTTTTGTAACTTGAAAAATAGTCCTCTGTGTAACACAGTTCATACTTGTTTAGTGTGCTACAGCTCTCAGCGATAGTTTACCAAATTTATCTTTTGAATTTAGCTGCTGAACATGGTTTTTCAGATTACAATGCTGTAAAAGACAATCAGTTTACTTCTTTTCTTTTTAATACCAAGTTACAGTAATAATGGTTTAAATCTTTGGGTTTTCCACTTTTTTCTTTGCAAACGCCTTTGACTGTTTTGTTTAAAAAAAAATCTCTATTATTTTTACTTTAGTTATGCTGCTTTTTAATTGATTGCCAAAGTACTCCATGTTCAATTTATTTTATTTCATTTCCCAACATTTTCAAATATTGATGCTCTTAACTCCCCAATACCTGTCTCTACTTTCTGATTGTTCTTCCCTCAAAACTCCTCTTTTTTTCTTTCTTGCTAGATCTGTCTGTTTCACTACTTAATATAATATTCTTTCTGTCAATCATTTGCTTACTTTAGACAATTCTTCCTTCCTGTGTTCACTCATTGTATATATTACCCCCTTGTGTCTTTACTTCCTTTCCCATTCATTAAAGACCATCTGCATGGATTCCAGCTATCATTTAACTCACTACAAAAACCACGATTTCCATTTAGCTATTTCCCTCAAACTAATGCAAGCAACTCCTAAACTTCGGGTCTGTGACGTCAAGTTGGCCATAAATTCTTTCAGTGCAGCTCTTTTAATTTACTCATGTTGGTAACGCCATTCACTTCATAAAAAAAACATGCAAAAAATATTTACTGTCTTCTCCATTAAACATATAGTCATCCAACAAAAGTATTTCTACCACATACATTATTTTGTTGTTGCTTGGTGCTGTTGCTGTTTACCAGAACTCGTAAGAGCCCTGCTGGAGTCCCAGCTCTATGTTGTTTACAAACACAGAAGAAAATTATGATCCTGGCTGAAAACATCTTGCAGTCTACAGGAATCAATGGATGGAAAAAGCCAGATGAAGCAGTACAGGCAACAAAGATGCTGACTTACCATACTAAGCAATGGTCTGCATGTCAGTAACATAAAGATTGCAGAAGCTTTTGTACGCATCACAGGAAAAAAAAAAATAGATGGGTTTGGCTGGAGATAGAGGCATTCTTATCTTGGAAATCTCCTTCCAAACTCAAATGGCAGGATTGGAAAAGAGCTAACAGTGCTTGTTTGAAAAGTCAACAATGGGATAATGGCAGCTGAAATCCTGGGGCAACCAAAGGTAGGTAACCTGCAAAACAGATAAAATAACAGATAAACTGGTGTAAGGTGTTGCAGGTGGATCAGTCTGCCATTCCAACAGCAGAAACTCAAATGCCTGATGACCAACCTATATCGTTCTGTTTTTCTTCTGGAGGATGTAAGTGCTAGCTAAATAAGCAAGTAATAACTAAATATGCCATTGACAGTTCACATGTTCCAGATCCACACGTTCAAAATTAACAGTCATAAGGCTTATGCCACAGCTTGAAGAACTCAGTTGTATATAAATTTAATGTATGCATCAGAGAGGCAGAAACAACATTGGCAAATAACACGGTTTATCACAGCCCAGTGCTGCATGTTATGAAAGGACAAATCTTCACATCGCAGCCAGCTTTTTCTTTCAGAATACATTCCCTTTCACTTGTTTCACACAGTGTTTGCATGTTTCTCATGTCCACTCTTTTCAAGTAAGCATTTTTGTGTTTCCTCTTTCTTTTTGAACTGCCTGTCACACTGCAGCATTTTTTATTTCATTCTAAACAAAGACATCCAATTTTGCCTTGCTTGAGACACACCAAACCATGACTGGTTAGGAATACCATGAGTACTCTTCATGCTCAGTAAACTGTGAAATATTCTCAGTGCAGAAGCATCGTACCTGAAACTCTAATAGGTCTTAGGAATCCATACATCTCTCCTAGTCTGTAATCCAGAAAATAAATTATCTTTTTGTGAATCACAGTTCCACAAGAGTTTAATTCATTTGCTGAATTTTCTGCCTGCAATCCTATGGTGGTTCTTTTCACAGCAATTTTTTTTTTCCCTTCCTCAAGACCCCAGTATTAGCAGCTAGACAGCAGCTTGCTGTGTGTGCAGGTCATTGTCCGATGAATTGTATCATATGGTTTCTCAGACAAATGTCCTTTAGAGTGTTTGAACTGAGAACACTGTTCTGATATTCTAACAATCAGAAACCATTTCCCTGATGATCTGTTTTCTTTCTATTTTGGGAGGGCCTTGATGTCATTTAATCTTTAAAGCTTACTAGGGACTTCTCTCATAATAGGATTACGTGTGTGATTACTCCTAAGGCTTCTCCCCGGGGATTATCTTTTGTGCAAGTTTGTTAGATACCTCCATGGCTGAATGGTTAGCTCTGCAGTTGATTGCCTGGCACCACGCTGATGTCAGACTGTAGCTGATATCCACAGGAATTTGCTGCATCCCTTTACAGGAAAGCAAACCTTGCCTCCTCCCCTCCTCATTTGGAATGACTGAGAAGAACCCTCTAATAGAAGTTGCAGAGATTTCCTTATCCATTATGCTGCACTGCAGGTTTTCCTGTAGGAGGGGTGCTCATACTCACTTCTCTCTGTTTTCAGTCAAACCCTTTGTAACAATAGCAGAAAACTGATGAAATAGCTGAGAGTGGGGAATGACTGCTGTTTGTTTAGTTTTCTGGCCTGTTACAGTATTTCCTGCACAACATTAATGTTATGTTTCCAAGATGTGTAATACATGGAGCAGCATGATCATGTAAGCGTAGTGAGTTCTCCCACAAGATGTTCAACTGGTATCTTCAAAAGGTCCAGTCTGCATGCTTTCAACTTTTGCTGTGTTTGGTTGGAGCTGAAAGAATTCAGCACCCTCTAATTCTGGCCTCTAAAATCTGCAATAGAGAAAGTCTTGAACAAAAATAATTTTGAACTTCACACCAGCTGCTGTCAGGACTTGGAAATGTATATGAGGTGGCCATATGGCAAAACTGCAAACTAGAACTTATTTGTCTGACCAGTAACTGTAAAAGACCGATATCCCACACCCCCAAGCTCAAGAGGCTCCACTTCATTCATTCTGCTCCCAATACTTTTATCTAGAGTCCAGCCATACCATACACAAATGTAAATGAAGCTTCCAAGCTTCTCTTAAATTCCTGTGGATTGGAATGTAACCTACCACTAAGCCAATACTGGGAATGTCTTTTCCACTACTCTCCACACTTTGAAATCCATCCACAAGTTTAGGTGCTTCACATGGTCTCAGAGCTTTGTTTTCTTGTAAGGTTGCTACCTAAATAGTAAGGTCCTTGGTATCATGCACAGAACAAGAAAGAACATTTCTTTCATTTGCCCTCCTTTTCCTTTGTGATCTTTTTACGGCCCAGGCAATGCAGCATTTTGGAGTAAGAAGTACTTTTCTTTTGAAGCTGATTTCATTTTTGTCATGCTTTTTTCCCTCTTTTTTTATGACACCGCCTTATTAAACTTGATCCCAGCCCTTACTATAGTGGCTGATGCACTATCAAGGAGAAAAGAGGCATGACAAAAATCAATCTTAGTTTTTAAGCCACATTCATTGTAACAGTTCTGAAGTTCAAAGACAATGGCTAGACCACATGCAGCTAAAATCTTGGTCATAAAGTCTATAGCACAGGCTATGAAGAACAGTCTTTCTTGTGCTTTCATATTTCAAAATACTCATTTTATAGTGCCTGCAGAGTTATTTGAAGAACTATCTTAGGGCATCATCTTTTGATGGATTACTACAATAAAACGTATGTTTAGTTTATGAAGTAATACCATTTGTTAGGTTTAGCAGTGTCACACAATCTAAACACAGTGAACTCACAACAATTCTTAATTTGCCAGGTGCAGTTTGGAAGGAATCTTCTCATGAAAATGAAAGCTGCTCTCATTGGAGTCCTGATTACCAAGATGTGCCTAAAGTTTCCTTCAGTAACGTGGAGTATGTGCAGCACACTGACATCTCTACTGAGAAAATAGCTAGGCCAGTTGGAGGCATGTCCTCACTCGCAAAGGTCAGCCAATGTGAAGCGTAACAGCTATTATTTTGGGCTTTCAAAGACTGGGAAGTCTGTACACTGTTTTTTCCCTTCTCTCCCTAGAGAAAGGATAAATACCAAATGGGCCCAGCTGAGATCTGTAAACTTAACAGCTAGAGATGGGGAATGAAAGATCTCAGATCAGCGGTCACCACAGATTTTTGCTTCAAGACTAATTTAAGGGCACCTCTTCTGTGGGCCTGTTTTCCTTTCTCTTTTTCCCCTCAGGAATATTCAGCTATGGGATTGTACGTGGCCTCTTGCCCTGCCTTTAATATCATCTTTCTTTCTTCATTTTTTTATCAGAGAAGTAGCTTTAAATTCCTTTTATGTCTCCATTGCAGCCTTGCTTGTAGAGGCTTTCTAGCTATTACACTGAATTAACGCAGCTCCTACCCCAGTCCAGCCCAGAGTCTGGCCTCAGTCTGGGTCTGTGGTAGCTGTGACTGCTCTCAAGATCTACTTTCTATGCACATCAGAACACAAGATATGTCTTCCTACATTCACACTGAAAATTTATTGAGCTTTCAAGTGCTCCTGTCATTAGACAAATCTTGAAGCGTATAGTGGAGGCTGGGCACTTTCATTATCCTCTTGCTATTCAAGAAAAATGTTATAGTAGATGGTCCTGAGTCATCATTTTGGCATGCCTTGACGCAGATATTCTCATAGTGCTTGCTGGCAGCAGTAGTTTACTATGAAGACAATATTTTAGCTGTACATTTGCTTGTAAACTCAAGTAAATGTGTGTAATGTTGAACCCGGTTTGCAGGCAGGGTGGAGAGTTTTTGTGCTTTTTCAATTGGGTGAACAATCCAGATGCAGAAGGTTCATTTTTGTGTCATTATTTAGAAACAACTTCCAGCAAAATGGATAAGAAATTAAGATTCTGCTGTGTAAGCTACACCTCCAAGATCCAACAAAGTGCCATGCAGAAAGATTCAAGCTATTATATCCAGGTAAGCAAGGTATATTCAATCTGACAGAATGAATACATTAATGAGTTTAGGCTGCTGCCAATAATCCTGTTTAGCTGTGTCCACAATGCTCCAAATTGGAGACTGACTTGCAGCACAGCTTTGTTTTGTTCAATACCTTTGCAAGTATTGAAATAAAGGATCTTTTTAAGGTCTGACCTTCAAACTTGTCCCTTTGCCACTACTGAGATGGAGCTGAAGAAAATATGTTTCAGGGAAGGTATTTCCGGAAGAGAAAGAAAATTTATGTTTCAGTCTACAGTGGAAAAGATGTTTCTGATTTAGTGGATTAAAACTATGTTTTTCATTCAATTCTTCAACATTCTGCCTGTATAGCCCTGCCTGCTTGAGCCTTTTAACTGGGGATTTCTTCTATGACATGAAGACTGTTGTTGATTCAGTAGAATTACCAATATACTTAACATTAAGCCTATGTATCAATGCTATGTTGGGCAGGAACTTTAATATCTTAGTTCTTGAAGATAAGCTTTCAACCAGAAGCCCACAATGATAGAGGTGAGCAAGGGCTTAACTGCTACTTGCCTATGATATGGGGTTTCTACCCTATGTCACCACCAAGCTGCTATCTCTTTCCGTTTCTTTAGGTTTTTCCACATAGGCCGCTCAGTGACTTTTTTTTCCATGACCTGGAAGCCATTGCATAAAAGACATTTCTTCTGGGAATGTCATCACATGAAGGGAAAAGAGGTTATTGCTGTTAGCACAGATAGCTTCCAAAGGAGCAGGAAAGAAAGACAGCTGTGGTTTCCAAATCCCTCACAACCATTCCTAAAACTGTTTGACGTGTTGAGGGAAATGGCATACACTTTTCAAAGGCACAGGGACTCTCGTACTGCAGCAGTGGAAAGTTTCTCTCTGCATAGGGCACAGGTAGTCGTTATGAAGCTAAATACTCAGTTTCATAAAACAATTACGCCGTGTTATTGTTACCAAGTGACTTCAAGGACTGCAGAGAAGAAGAATGAAAAAACCTTACTCAAATGCAAGCTCAATCACTTTTCATACAAAAAGCACCCTCAGGAAGAACGCAATTTATATTCATATGTATTTTTTACCTGTCATTCCTTCAGCTTGATGGATGTCAGAATACTACATTTTTAGTAGACTTGCAATTGCTGGAGAACTTAAATACACACTGTGATTATATGCTGCAGGGCCGACAGCTGAAATGCCAAATGGCCATTGCAATGCTCCTGGCAACACTATTCTCCCGTCGTGGCAGAAATTCAGGTGCTTGTCTTCAGTTGCAATTAGCATTTGATGTTCGGAATAGGCTTTGGTTTCTCTCTTTCCCTCCCTCTCCCCTTCTTTCTCTCTCCTTTTAGGCCTATTGATACAGTCAGAACACTTCATAAATTATCATTTCAGCCAGGTCAGAAAGCAGGTTTCCTACTACGCTATTTGATCTTATGGAATTGCTGATCTCTTTTCTGTTAAGAAAGGACACGGCAAACTTTCCAAACTCAAAACCTTATAAAGATCTCTAGGAAGTACTGGCAATGTATACATAAGAAAGAGTGAAATGAATATTTAATTGACTAGCAGGCATCATTATAATTACCAATAATGGAGTGACTAAAAATAAAATGTTGCAGAATCTTATAGCCCAGATTAAATATAGATTATAGATATAGATTATAGATATAGTAAAAGTGACAACTGTTTTCTACTTCTGAAAATTATTACATAGAAAATGTACTGAAAAAAAAATATTTTTTTGTTCTTCATAAGTAAAAAGAGAACCAGTAGATGGCAAAATAAGCATCTGTATCATCTCTATCTTTGTCTGTGGACATATTACATGGAACCTTGTATCTGAAGGGTCAAATCTTCATTTGATTTTCAACTTAATTCATTGGAGATATAGGAATTACCTTCTTGACTAGCAAGAGCTGACAATCCGGTTCAGGGTGACCAGAAA
This sequence comes from Calonectris borealis, assembly GCF_964195595.1. NCBI lineage: Eukaryota > Metazoa > Chordata > Aves > Procellariiformes > Procellariidae > Calonectris > Calonectris borealis. The sequence continues at coordinate 68,695,659 of NC_134352.1, read as the reverse complement.
TATCTACTGCAGTTCTGCTGGACAAACTATTTTGTACTGCAGTGATATATATAACAAGGTATACCATGTACACGGATGAGCTGTTCAAACAGTTACCATTTGGATAGGCACTAACTCTAGAAGTTCCACTCAAAATCTTGTGCATGTTCTTGGAAGTTTTGTATCCCATATCAACTTACTAAAACCTTAACAAAATCAATTACATATCTAATTCTGTATGAGTCACCTAAAGCACTTTAGCTAGATGGCACTTAACCATAATGAGGGAAAAACATGTCTAATAAAAAACTCAGTACAGTGTTTTATTGTTCACTGGTCCCACAGCATAGAATATTTTAGTGCTTCTGAGAGCACCTGTACTTGGTAACTAATGACTTCCTAAGTCTATGCAACACACAACAAACTTAATACCATCTTGATTTCTCCACCACTTCAATTCTCACTTTATTTTTAATGGCTCCCATTTTGGAAAAGAAGTAAGAAACCAGTGCTTTACAGAGAGTGAGCGTCTGAAATACAGCTGTCAGATGTAAAGCAGAGACTACTAATGTTAACAATGAATTTTAAGGTGTGATCAGACCTAAATAGTCAAGAAGATGTGGACAGACTTAATCACCAGTGTTCTGTAGGTTTTGTGTATCCAACTCTGAACCAGTTGGTTTTGGTTACAGACTGGACAGTGACATGGATTCAGTGGACCACCAGTCTGATTTAGCATGATGGTTCCCATATCCATTTTCCTGGCTTAGTAAAAGGCTGAGAATAAAAATTGTAATAGTTCCTGGGGATCTATATAAAAGCAAACACAATGAAGTATGACATGACAAATCCAGGCCCCTTCTAACATTTCAAAAATAATTGTATTAGTGTCATTTTACTTGCAGAATAGGATTCCTCTGTGGAATACAAGAGATCAGCCAGAATCTAAGAAATATTAGGGTACTTTCATAGAAATTAAAAAATACTTCAAAAAATAAACCATACAGTAATAACAATAGTCTAGCATTGGCATTGGATCAGCAAGAGACATTTTTTGTTAGATTCTCAAACCTTCATCCAAAAAAATCCCTGTTGAAATTGATGAAGACAGACTACTGCAGAGTCATTAGTAATAGTTCCACTATATTAAGTCTTTTAGATATACACTGTGCATCAGTATGAAGCCTAGATATACTCAATAGTTGCCCAGAGTGCTTCTATTTAGGATGTTCTTTATTCTGTTCCCTGTTCAAAGTTACAAGTAACTAGACAATCATGTAAAGTTGAAAGACCAGTAAGTAATTGTGTCATATCTGTCATTTCCTGGGTTGACATTTTCATGGAATGATTAGCATGATTCCTGAATATATTATTTCTGTGACCAAAATATAAATCAAAAGCAAATAAAATTATACCAACAGTTACACCACAGTACCTGAAAGTCCTATACCAAGTTGGTTCCTGCACTTTCCCATCTGAAAAGCTTTCTGCTGCCCATGGCTTGCATCAGCAACTCAGTGTACAACAACAGGTATGGGAGGCAGGAGAGGGAAATATCTAAGTCATATTTTCTACAAAAAACAAGACTGTCCCCTCACAGCCACTGAGGTCTCCCTTATACTAATGAGGATACATTAATATAAAGGCATTTAAAGGCAAAAGGAGAATCCATCATATTATTCTTCTAGGTAGTTTTGTATCTGTATTTTCTTTGCATTCCTAGGAAATGAAACTCGAATTCATATCTAACTACTTTCCTGTATACAAGGCATATGATGCTGTTGCAAGTGGAGCACTGAGGTTGTTTAAAAATAAGGGCAGAATACTGAGTTAGCAAGGCTGACATACACACATTCTAATATACACACAACTGAGGTTTTAGGGTAGACCTCAGTTCCCCCACAGCCATTCCAGAGTAATGCAATGCCATTTAAGTGCCATTCCACTGTTTTGTTTGGTATGATTTGGTTTTTAAATCTACAATTCAGATAGTTTCTTGCAAGAGGTAAAGAGGAAGCACAAACTATTGTAACTGCAGTCAGTTTCTCTGACATAAAGTGTGGAAGAAAACCAATTAAGAATAAGCATAATTCTGAACACTCTTTTCTGTTATAGATTGTAGAGGAAGTGACATGGAAAGAACTAACTGGGCCTGGCTATTTACAATACAGCTCTCCACCTTTATATTACACTTTAACTCATTTCTCAAGAAGACATATTTTGACGTGGCTGCACGTGAAGAAAATGTCAAAAAATCCCATGAATTTCCAGTTATTTTAATAAGATTTAGAACAGGTACCAAGAACACGGGAGTGAAGAGAGGCCATTGCCTAAAACAAATGCACATCATCCCAGACAAACTCTAGACATGCTGCCTTGACTTAGCATTGTGATGCCTGTTAGCACAGTGCAATTAATTGGCCTTTTCACATGCAGAAAAATTTGGTATTTAGATTGTATACTATTTCCTGCCAATGCAGACTTCTGAGAATCTCACTGTCACTGTAATATCTAATATCAGTGAAGATTCTAGGAAATAGTGTTATTCAATAATATTAAAGAGAGACAAAGTGACTCAGTTTCTCTGGATTAGGATCATAGCTGAGGCTGTCTCTGAAGCAGGACAAATTTACACGGGTTAAGAACATAAACCAAATATATTTTCATGAATTATAGGCAAAACATTAATTCAAGTAACTTGAACAGCCTGTTGATTCTTTTTCTGCTCCTTGAATGGAAATACCCAATAGGATGACGTTCATTTGTTAGCTCACACTTCTCTTCCGTTCCTCTTCATGCTGAACTTCACTCATAACTCATTACAAGTGACTAGAATAATTCTAAACTTCATAGTACATGTTGCCTCCCTTATAGCATTACTTCTCTCTGCCATTTTTAAAATGTAAGCACATACTCTTTGGATCCATCATGGTAAAAAATTCACCCTTTGCATTCATCTGTTGATCTCTTCAAAGCCCAGATAATACTGAACAACTATGTCCATATACACTTGAATAATGCTACACATAATGCATTTCAAAAGGTAATGGAGGACACTAAATATCTTTGCTTGCTTACTCTGGCTGGTGTGCAAAGCTGAGCATGTGTGGCAAAGCTGATCATATTTCTTTTGGAGTAGCAGACCACGGATAAATGTTAGCAGAAATTCTAACCTTTCCATGTTAAAATAAAAAATCTAAATAAATTATTTAAAGTAACACCAACAGCACAGACATGAGATTTTGCATTTTGAAGTTCATGTCAAAATACTTTTGATGTGTGCACCGCTATTGTAGGTTCATCATAGCTGAAAATGACAATGTAGGAATAGCATTATATGAAGTTTGGGAACTTATGTAGGCTAGGATTTGATGTCAGTGTTATCTTAACAGTATTTCTGCTTCTAAGCATTTTGTTATTGAGTAAATACATTTGATCAGCTTCATCTCCTGACATCTGAACATGCAATCTAAATTTTTTGGTTTAAGGTTATAAGGCATGCACCACCTGACCATGTAAATGCTCATAAAGAAGGCAAATGGGAAGTCAAATGGATAGCCTTAAGTCTCGATGACACAAAGTACCTTTTCAAGCTGTGGTAACATGATTTTGCCCTACCGTTCAATTAGCAAAGTATTACAGGTGGAGGAATATATGAAGGACTAATTTCACTCATTACAGAAAGGCAGCAAACTCTCCACTTTTAGCAGCTTTTTAACAACACAGAGGAACACTGTACTATATTGCCTCTTTCAGTTTTTTTATCCATTCATCTTTTATAAATTGAAAGGTTTGCTTTATCTACTGTCAGTATATAATCTCATCTGTGATTAATATCCAAGCAAGATCTATTTTTTCTGTAGTTCATTTGCTCTACTTTTTAGGTTAGGGAGACATTTAGCAGAAATAACAAGATGCTGCTGGAGTGTTTTTATATATCTTAAAATACTTTACTCAATACTCTAGATCTGTTTAATTTTTACAATGTTTCATACAGCTTTGTAGTTTTAAAACACCTATTCTGCCTGTGCTTCATTATCTCACTTTCTATTCTTTTATCCTGTTCCCATGCTAGTTTAAATGAAGGCTTTACTATTCCTCTCCTTATCTATCAATCTGTTTTAATAGTTTAATATTTGAATGACTTTATCCACTATAAATCAAAAATGGCTGATTTCATTACTGGTATATATCTTGAAGACAGAGATTTTGTATCTTAAAGAAATATTTCTTTATTAAGGACAATATTTAGTGGACATGTGCTTAAAAGACTTTACTGTTCAGCTGATGAATAGCTTCTGATCACCCTTATATTTCTTTCTCTTTTCCCATTCTCTCCAGGGTGCAAATGGTTATCTTCTATGGAAAGTCCATTAGTGTTCCCATATCTGTATTAGTACCACAGTAAGCCAACTGAATGTGAGATCTTATCTCCCAATCTTATGTTCAGCTTGCCACAGCACATAGCGGAGCAGACAACATACAGAACAAGCCTGAAGGGCTTTCTGATAACCACTATTCTTCCATATCAACTTCTGCATTAAAGAAGTTCTGCAGTTGCTTTGTGCAGTCATGTCAGGGACTGGGGTTCTGACACAAAAGGGACTGCTTCTTAAGCAAGGTATTTTGTAGAATAGCTGGGTATTGACTTCTATTCCTTAGAGTGATTCTGGCTATGAACCTTTAAGTAAGGAGTCTTTACTAATACAGAGAAATATATATGTTCCATTGAACATTAAAATAAATTCTATTTTTTAGATTTGGGGTATGGCAATAGCTGTTGTAACTCCTGACAGAATTCCCTTGTCTTATGCTTTCCAGTTAATGGAAGCCAGGAAGAACTTGTAAAAAATGTAGCATTTCCTGCAGTCTGTGAACTGTTATTGAATCCAAGTTTTACATTCCAGTATATTGCTGTTTAAACCTTGGTAATGGTCTACCTGAACAGAGCCAGTTCCCTGCTCAGCAGTGCAGTATTTTTGTACAAGTAGCTGGGAGGGGTCCAGGAAGTTCTGGAGGTGGGAGGGAGCCTGGGAAATGTCAATGAGAGTTTTAGCACGTTGGAATAGTTCAGTGGAGGTCAGGGTAAAGAAAAGGGCTGGGAAAGCTTGGGTAAGCCTCTGAGTGCTCAATATACTGACAGGGAACAGTAGGATTTCAGAATGTCTCCCTAGAAGGATGGGGAAGAGCAGAAATAAGTGAATTGGAGTTTCAGAGAACAAAGTGGGCTTTGTTAGGAGGTTCAGAGAATACCGTAGGCATCATTCACTCTTCAGCATTATTCACCTGTGTCTCAGTCTGTCCCTCAGAGGGACAAAAGGTGTGAATTAGGTAATACATTACTATGAGCAATAATGCACTAAAACCAAAGTTGGTGTTTAAGCCGTTTCCTGATTGTTGTTCATGCTGGAATTGAACATTATCTGCCAAGTGAGCATAGAAACTCCTAGATTTTATAACTGAAGTGAAAGGAAAAAGAAGCTGTATGTGAAAATAAAGACAACTAAGTAATGAAAAATATCTTTGTTTATAAAAGCCAACTCTCCTGCTAGCAACCAAAACAAGAGTTAGTACAACTCAGCAGGTATTCACAGTTACATTATATTCTCTCCTCTCCTAAGTTACAGGCTTGATCCAAAAGCCAGGTTGGGGCGGGGGGAGAGGAGGAAGGGACAGATTCTCTAGATGTCAGCAATCTTGGTATCAGGCCTACTATATTGTTTTATTTTTCTGGGAATCCCACCGACAACAGAGAGTGAAGAAGAAATACCAAAAGAAAAAAAAGTTTGGCCACTGTGTTGGTTTACCTGGAGACATACTCAGCTTTTCATAGCAAAACTGGAGAGAGACAAAACCACAGAGGCCATCAATCAATATAGCTCCCATTAATGTCACTGATTATTAAAGTTGTCTAAGAATCTGGCCTGAGACCACCTAAAAATGTCAAACATATTTGACTTGCTATAGACACAATTGTCATTCTAACAGTAATTATAATAGAATTGCTTTCCTCAATTTGTTTAATGGGTTTTTGTCCCTTAACTCTCTGCTTCATTGGCATCTACATTTTAAATGACATTATGTATTATTATACTCAAGTAGTACATAGATGTTTTAAAACAATTAAAAATAAATAGATACATCTATTAACAAAAAAACCAATCAGCATGCAGTACTAAATCTTGCCAGTCCAGCTTACATGAGCTGTCATTAATCTTATTAGCAGCAATGGTCCTGCTCAGGTTAAATGATCTTGTCCTTCTGATAGATCAAAGCATTTGTTATATTTCTCCTGCTGCACAATCCACATACTGGCTTTTTTTTTCTTTTTTTTTTTTGTCTGTTTTACAGGGCCTCTGGGCTCTGAGGCTACCCTGGGCCCAGAAAGGAAGCATTACTGTTTCTCCTAGCAGCCTGGCAACATGCTCCTTCACAGAACAGGGACTCCACAGCCCTCAGTCAGTGCTTGCCTCCCCACCCAACTGAAACATGTCCTTCCTCACACAATCCAGCGTGCCAGCACTTTGCATTTACAACGTCATAAGCAGGGGCATGAGGTAAGTATAGAACAAATTTTGTCTCGGATTCTAAAATAAAAGTATATTTATACATAATTTATATTTAATTTATATTTAAAAAATCTCACGGTAACCCATTTCTCTGCCTTCTTTCCACACGATGCTAAAAAGAATTTTGGGAATAAAACAAAACAAAATGAAACAGTTGAGTGATATGAGGCAGGCAGGATGCCACAATGCATATGGCATCTCCCCGGAATTCTGGGTCCCTCCCCTCTCTCTGTCTCCCCCCTTCCCCCTCCCCCCAGCTTCTTATTCCTCAGCTCTCCATCTGTCAAACAGGAACTTCTGCACATTTACATCATATAACATCCCCACCTCTTCCCTTTCCTGACTCAAGCATGTACTATGGATCACAGAGTCATTGCTGACCCAACCAGTCTCTGGTTCAGAAAGCCTTACATCCACCCTTTTTGCCTGACTTGGGGATTTTCCATTCTGTAAAACAATCTTTGCAGAGAAACATGGTTGGCCTAGTTTACCAAATCTTTAGCCATCTATTGTCCCAAGGCATTTCCTCTAGATTAGGCAATTATAAGACTTAACGATTTATTTTTTTTAGGCATATATAACAGCTTTGTCAGCTCATAGCAGATTTAGACATTGAGACACGTCTTAATATCTCTGTGTCATAACATCAAACAGAAACTCCTGACAGAGTTCTTGAATGGTAACAGCTTACTTTAGGCTAAAGGACAAAGGATGGAAGCGCTATTCATCTCTGAGCTGAAGGAGAGGCAAGGAGAGGGCACAAAAAGCCTTTCTAACATCCCTACCCAGAAGTACGGCAAAAATTCTGCAACACAGACTCCACCCAAAGGAATGGATGGGCTTCCACCACTATTAGCACAATGGCTGTCCTCAGGCTTGGTACCTGCACAGTTCCTCATGGGAGACAAAACACTCTCTCCTATATTCAGAGTGGTATTTTCTTGACATATATCTAGCAAAGGACAAAGGTAGAATAACTTTACATTTTTATTTTCTGTTAGAGCTAGCTAAACTAGAAACAGTCTGGTTGTCCTTTAGCTCCTGATCTGTTTCCTTGGGAGCTAAATCCTAGATTTATGATTTCTTCTCATTAAAATGGCCCTCTGTTTTTTATCAGCAATATCTAGAGCTGTGTATCCAGGTCTGAAAAGTTTTACAATGCTACGAGAAGGGGGTTGGGAACACAGGGATTACTACTTTGTTTCAAGTTACTGCACAGCCTTGGGAAGTAAATATAAATGGTACATTACGTATTTCTTGATTTAATACATGTATTCTTCACTAAGATGATGCTGCCTGCCCTTGCAGTTAATTTCAGAAACACTTTCAATTACAGCTTCCATCATTCCAATTGCTGCTGTGATATTTCTGCCAGTGTCGTGCCAGAAATAAAATTGAGTGTTAAAACAGCAAATAGCATTACCAAGGAAGCAAACCACTCACAAAAAAAAACCTAGCAAGCATATTACTCTCAGAATAAACAGAGGAACCAGCATCCTGCATTACAAGGTTGTGGCATACAGAGAACTCCAGCAAGCTTAATTTCTGTTCTTCTTCCAGCAACTAATTTTTAAATACAAATGAGAGTTTCATGCAGCTTTGTGGTACATATCCCTCAGTTAGCTCATGGTGAACTCGGCTCAGACAACACTCAGATAATTGTTGTATCAGTTCTGTCCATTACTAGGTCACTTGTCAATACAAATTTAGTAAGAATTACACAGCTAGCAAAATCAACCAGTCATCTCTTGGAGGAGTCACCATCTCTCCTGGTACTCAGACTGCTCCTTGTGGACAGTGCCTACAGCAAGCAGTAGAGCTGGAGGTTCAGGATTGAACATATCCCAAAGGAAATACCCACTCCCATTATCTCATCCCTCACTCTCTAGCTTCTCAGTATGTCTGCTTCAGGAGTAGTATACCCTTGCCTAGGTCTTGTACATGCAGAAGACATAGTCTTGGTGGAATTGGAGCAGTCTTTTATAGTGGTAGGCCTACTCTTACTCCATGTCCACAAGCTACTCCAGGTCTGTCTGTGTCTGACATAGGATCCTCCACACAATGCACTCTGGTATTCCTTGGCTCCTTCAGGTTCTAGGCTGGTGGGATCAAAAATCACATTTTGGAAGTGGCTGTGCATAAGGACTCAGGAAAGAAGGTAACTAGTCTGACAGTCCTCAAGGACCTCTATAACCTTAGTACGATGTATTGTTGCCCATAGCTATTAACTCTAGTTCTAAAAACAAAGCTGAGCAAAGCAATCAGAAAAGCAAAGGCTACAAAAGTGGGAAGATCACCAGAGTAGGAAAAACTGAGGGAGAGGAGATGTGACATTTGAAGATTGCCCCTAAGCACTCTCCCTACTTGGCATGATAATGCCAATGGGCATTAAAAAGGTGATTTGATCCCTCAGAATCTGGCAATCCGTATTCATCCCACTTCATTACAAGCTCGTTTGGGGGTCAACAAATTGACAGTGAGCATCACCATTAAAAAGCAACTTCTGCTATTTGGATAGTTCTTAATTCAGGCTAACCGTGGCTGATGGTGCTTCACTCATAGAGAAATTCTGCTTTGGGTCAGCCAAGAATATCTGTGGTTCTGCTTGCTCCCTTCAACTTGCTGTTGTGTGACCTGGACATTATACCAGAGATGACTAGGGAGCTCCAGGAAGCATAATGCAAGCAATGACTGACAAAGTTCTGCTTCCAAGGAACACTGGAAGCACACTCCCATCAAAAAAGTTTCATACGAAAAATCTACCATAAAGCCACAAAAAAGCAGCAGTTAAAAGAAGAAATGGGGAGAGAAGAATATGTCCACAGAAGTGTCTATCGTGGCAGTCAGGTTACTGCATAGATTCTGGACATCTTTTTTAAGGTTCCTGGCTCCCAGAAGCTCTCCTCCTGCCTCTTCCCTAGACTTCACTCCTTTTGACTTTTCTACTACAATACTTCTCATTCTAGTTTTCCTCAGTATGCCCAGAACATGAAAACTGGCCTCAGAGATCATCCCACATTATTCCTCACAGAAGCTCTCCTGCACTCCCAGATGTAGCTGCCCCTTATTGTAGAAGGGCTGTCTTTTGACTCCAGGGTGTTAATTATTGCCTTTGGCTTTCTTCTCAACACAGGGCCTGAATTGATTCAGATATCTAATAACTCCAAAATACACTATTTCAGTTAGACCACAAAATGACATGTGTTCCTAAAAATGACTTTCCATCCAGATATTCCTGCCCACATTGAATTATATGTATAGTCCCCAGCTGGGATCACGAAAAACACTTGGGAAATGCAACTTAGTATTCTGCAGTGTCATAGAGCTCGGACTTCAGCTCCAACTGAGCAGCAATGTTTTTTTGTCAGCATTGTTGAATCCAGCTGTTCCAGCTGTTTGTTAACGCGATTGAGATGGAGAATAGCCAGAATCAAAGAAACGGAAGGCCCTTCCACATTCATGTCCTAGTGAAGATGTGGGATAAAAGCAGTCCAAACAGAACTGGTACTTTTGGGTAACACATCAAAGAAATTGTCATGGGGCAAGGAAAAGTCCATGTTTCATATATACTCAAACCATGAAACAGGACATGAATCTAAGCCAATCTACAACAATGTGACACCCTAAAAAGAGATTTATTAGAGTATTGGCTACAGGTTTGCTTCTTCATCCTTCTTAAGCTTCAAGATGCTATTTACAGACAATGAAATTATCTTTGTTCTAATACCTAAGCACCACATAAATTTCAATTTCACTCAGTACAAGAGAATTTCATAGTAGTCTTATAGCCACCTGGAGAAAAGAGTTAAGATTTATCCCATTGCTTATAATGTTGCCCTCTACCTTAAATATGGATATAATTTTGTGGGATGAAGTTAATAGAATCATAGAATCATAGAGGCTGGAAACGACTTCTAAGATCATCAAGTCCAACCGTCAACCCAACACCACCATGCCCACTAAACCATGTTCCTAAGCGCCTCATCTACACGTCTTTTAAATACTTCCAGGGATGGTGACTCAACCACTTCCCTGGGCAGCCTGTTCCAAGGCCTGACCACTCTTTCAGTAAAGAAATTTCTCCTAATGTCCAATCTAAACCTCCCCTGGCGCAACTTGAGGCGATTTCCTCTCGTCCTATCGCTAGTTACTTGGGAGAAGAGACCAACACCCACCTCGCTACAACCTCCTTTCAGGTAGTTGTAGAGCGCGATGAGGTCTCCCCTCAGCCTCCTCTTCTCCAGGCTAAACAGTCCTAGTTCCCTCAGCCGCTCCTCATAAGACTTGTGCTCCAGGCCCTTCACCAGCTTCGTTGCCCTTCTCTGGACACGCTCCAGCACCTCAATGTCCTTCTTGGAATGAGGGGCCCAAAACTGAACACAGGATTCGAGGTGCAGCCTCACCAGTGCCGAGTACAGGGGCACGATCACCTCCCTGCTCCTGCTGGCCACACTATTTCTGATACAGAAATAGGAATCAAGTCACATATTGTAAATTGTTTTGTTTCTTTTGGATGAAAACAACAACATATGAAACTCTTTGTAGCAAACACACAAATCAATATGGAAATGTGAGAAAATCTGGTTTAAAATCCAGAAATTTTAAAATGTTAGGTTGCTTCAATAATCTTAAATTAATCATTGATTTATATTGTGTATAGATCCAAACTAAGAAAAACGTTTTATATTTGGAGTTCAGTCCTGCAGTCTTTGATTACTAAAACAATATTTACTCAAGTGAATAAATCCAATTGTTCTGAAAGGACTACTTGCATAAGGAAGAAGTAATTCTTCCAAGTATAAATGCTCTGAGAACAAGTGAAGTATTTGTTAATTACACAACAGAAATGACAAGGAAGTATATTGTTGTTGCAAGCTTGAAGGCTAAATGGTCTTTTCCACACTAGCATTGCAAAAATTACCTTGATCTATTATGAACTTTCTTGTTAAAAGGAAACTAAAGGTCAATACTTGACTCAGCAAAAAGGATTCCCACACTGCAGTCAGCAGTCAGCAGTCAGCTAAAATGTTCTTGTTGCTTTTAAAGTTCGCATGCTATTTCAAATTATTATTTTTGAAGAATCTCAGTATTTTCAACTATGTAGAAATAGATTATTGAATTATTATTACATATAAAATTCCATTTAGGACTGAAACAAAATCTCTGCTTATTAGCATGCCCATGCTGAAGACTGAAGGCTGGTGGTCCCATTACTTAATGTTGAGACCTGTAGTGATACTGGCAGAAATAATAAGACCAATTCTTGAAGTTTTGGGGGTTTTTTGAGGCGGAGGTTGGGGTCTTCTTTTCAGTCAAAAACAAACCAAAAAAAGCTGTCAAGACCAAAAAAAAAATCCCTGTAATTTTGTATTGCAGTGGTCCTTAAAACCACTGGAATTTCCTATCAAGCCACAGAAGAAATCATCAGGTAATCATCAGCCAAGCTGTAACAGATCCAAATGCTTCTTCCTCCACTTTTGTAAGGAAGTCCACCTGAAACTGTGACAGCCAATGCGAGCTATTGAAATAAAATCTGAAGCACATCTTTCTTTGCAGTAATATTATAACAGAAACTGACACAGCTTCTGAACATGGGGCACAGCCCACACTTGGTTGCCAGAGTGGAAGCAAATCATGATTTCCTGAAAGAAATACTGTCTATGATGCCAGTCCTGAATCCCATCTCATATTAAGATGGAGGTAGAGGTTTCTCTGAAACTGATGTTCAGGGACAACCGTTTTCTGCTCTATTGGGTGAGAATCCTCACCAATAGGTATTTCATCTTTGAAATGTGCATTTTTTTCTGAATATGCACACTGATTTCTGAAGGTCTGTCAGACTGTAACAATACATAGGTTGCCCATGAATCCCTGTAGTCCAGTCAGAGAGTTATGTGATGAACACATTAATAGGAGTTTCCTAGTATATAGTTGTCTATGGAACTATTCATAGAGGCAAGAAGAAAGGATTTACCAATCTAAAAATAATATTATAGCAGAACTGTTGGCAGTTTTCAAGGAAGACAAAGGACATGGCTGTCTCCAATAAGATTCCTTTACCTCTGAGTAGAACTCCTCTAAGGGACTGGGTTAGTCTGGGGGCAATATTTACATGTGAAACAGACTCATTTCCTGAAGGCAAGGAGAAGATTCATACTGTCAAGTATGAAGCTAGAGCTTTGGGGTGTAATTAGCCTTACTAAGTATACCCATCTATATGCTAGATGGCTGGTCCAATTCACTATTTAGGCTCCTCCTGCGTACACTTCCAAGAGAGAGCTTCTCCAGAGCATAGGTTCTCATAATACCTATTTTAAGATGGAAAGAATCAGTTCCTGGGGAAACTCTCCCTCTTCTTTAACTATAGAGCAAGCCTAAAAAACTAGCTTTCACCACATTCTCAGGTGTCAAAAATTAGATACAATCAATCCCATTTTTGGCAAAATATACATAGAACCCTTGAGTCAGTTTGAGGTTGAACAAACCTGAGGATTAAGGAATGTAGTATTTTACCATATCTGTGTCAGAAAAATCTTTTCAGATCTATCCGAGAACTGAAACAGAAAAGACAATATTGCAAATTCTTGATGTCAAATGAGGAAATTCCTTTAATCCCAGTTCAGATCTCCTGCTTAGCTGCTTGAAAACTTCTCAAGCTCTCCTACAGTACATCATTCTAGGGCAATCCAGCTTCTAACCACCCATGGATGAAATTATAGTTGCAGGCAAAACCTCAGCAGATACACTTTTTATTTTGTCTTATTTTCAGTCTATTTGCCCAGCTAGAAACCTGACAGTAAAAAAGAGCTCTATTTTTTTTTTTTATAAACCACTGCAGCTCTCCTCCTGGAAGACAAGCAATGAAATGTCTTTTTGCATTCCTGAATGTTGAAGCACCTGGGAAAAGGTGTGAAACATTTTTATCCTGAATGCTCAAATATGGAGTTATTCACACAGTGCTTTTTTAATGGTTAACAGCCTGTGTTGTATCATTTGAAGAACTTGCCACATTGTTTATTTTGGATGGGAGGTTCACTCACATTGTGTTAAAATCATGTTAGTTTATTCAAGGTCATGCATTGTTTAGCTACTTTCACTTCCAATTTAATTAACTTGAACAAAAAGAAACACACCCAAACTTATGAACAATTTCCAAGAAAACATTAATCAAATTTTGATACTGCAAAAAGGATTTGAAGAGGGAAAAAAAAGTACTTCAAAGCTAGAGAAATAGAGGAGGAAGAAACAAGCAATAAACAAAAATACCCATACATATCAAATCATGATCTAGCTGATACTAATGGATATCTTCCTAATAATAACAATGGTAATACTTCTGTATTATATATAGACATAGAAAGTTAACAAAAGCTAGACTTCACTTCCCCTACCTTTAACCATTTAAATGTTATACTCCTAGCCTAAGATGGCAGGTAGGCTCCCTCTAGAGTTGATGGAGAAAAGAAGGTACAAGAGAGCTACTGTAGCTGTTCTGAGAAAAGTAGACCAGATATGGCTAGGGGGTACTTCATTTCACCGACTGTAAAACGAGCCTTGACAAATGGCTCAGATTAGACAGACACATTTTAAATGCAGAAGATATATCTTACCACAAAATGCAGTGGCATGACTTACTAAGGAATCCTCTCCAATACTGAATTTCAGGGTCAGGGCCGTTGAGAAATGTAACAGAACTGAAGATCAAAAACCCTGTATCTGTTATGCACTGTATTGGCACTAGATTTCATCCAAGGCTGAATCTAATTTATTTGTGCTGGGCTTTCAGATTTTATGTCGTTTTTCCAGCCTTCAAAGGACCATATTTTTATTTTACTTGGTGGCATATGAGAATTCTGGTTTTTGTCAAATAATTTTATCATGTCAGATAAAAATTAACCTAGAGGAGATTTTTTAACAATCAAATAGTGCACTTTTTAAAGATAATAGAATGTTCTATTATCTTTCAATAACGTTCAATAGAATGAGGACTTTTAAAAGCTAAACTGTCATTTCGGGGAAATAAGATAAAAAATGTTACCTGACTCAGTAAAAATCAAAGCTAGGGAAATTTCATTAAACTGATTTTATGGGAGACATTGTACAAACTTAATTCAGGGAACCAGTTTTTATATTCCAAACAGTATGAAAAGCTTGAACTATCCAGTATATGAGAAGCATGAGATGCAAACACGATTGTTCAGCGGTCTGTTTGAGAAAACACATTTCACCAAACTTCAAGGCACTTTCTGCACTGACCTCTACATATTATTTTAAAACCACCTATCTTTCATGTAAAACTCCTCATTGATTTTTATTTAAACAAAAAAGACTAAACCTTGACCCTCCATTTGTCTAAGATAACTAAAATCCTTGTAAGTATTAGACCTGGGATAAAGAACTGTGGTTTTACAGATATCATACAATGCATTGTCAGGAAAAGGCGTGGATAGCTTGCATATGAAATTTCCTGAAACTATGTTTACAAGGAATTTGCTTTGTTATAAAGCTTTTAAAGCCATTCCACTTCTTATTGAACACTGTTCTTTTGGGATGCCAATGTTTTTGCTTCTTATGGCAAAATATAGTATATGGTTTTCCCTTAAATATTTCTGTTCTAGATAGAACTTAAGCTGGTATGAAAATTTGCATTGCCTTTCATAGGTGGGGAAATATCATCTACTAATTATTATAGCATCTGCTTTTATACTGACCTCTGTAACAGGAAATAGACCACAAGTGACCCAGAAAAACTGGTGATAAAAAATATAAATAACATCTTGCTTTCTTGCTATTGTGTTGGCTTTTCTGCAGTTCTGGATGTCCTGTGTCACAATATAACTCGCACAGTCCTGCTGCAGAAAGACATTGGAGGAAATCTGTCTGCAAGTTGCCTGAGAAAGAAGCTGTTAAGCTGGACCTGAAAATTAACTTTACAAAACTACTTCATCAGCTTATTTTGATAAGCAAATAATATGCAAATATTGTTTAGAAATATGATACAACTCTTCACACTATATAACTATGTATTTGATTCATAACAAAAAATACATATTACGGTTATACCTCTAATTATAGATGTTGTAGTTCAATAGTAAAAGTACTTCAAATTCAAATGGTGTAACTATTAAAAAAAAAAAATACTATAATCATACTGCTGAAGTTATCCTATTCTTTTAATTCTAGGTTCTCTCTTACATTTTTTTACTTTATAGTGTTTTGCTCCCTATTTCATGGTGAAAAAAAAATCAACAGAGACAAAACCAGAAGAAAATCATGTATCATATATCAATTAATGACTGATACTTTAAAATAGCATCTTTAAAATCCCAGATGGAATTGAGCATTCAAAGGATCTGATTTTTCTTCAGTATTATATGTATAAAGAATAGGAGGTCAATATGTCTTCAAAATTTTACAATGTATTCTTATTTTCCACAACAGCAGCTGGAAAGTCGCAAAGTTTTTTTCATTAGTCTACCAAACTGTTTGGTAACTTTGAACAGATAGCTGTGCCCAGTCAGTTCCCAGATGTTGCCGCAGAATTCCAGTAAATAAGCCTTCCAAAAAGGTTTATTGTTCTTGAGTTAATTTTTTAAATACAAATGGGGTGAATTATTTGTAATCTAAAAAAGTTCTATGAATAACAAAACTAATGAAAAATGGCTACTTTTCTGTGAGTTTGTCTTGTAAATCTCTTTCTCTATTATGACGATCTCAACTTCTCCTTCCTTCCCTTTGCCCACATCTCCTATCAAACACCTTTCCCCACACATGAGACAACAGTGCTCTTGCTACACTGAACCTTTAAGCATGATAATTAGCTAGCTGGTATAATACGTACTGCTTGACTGAGGCTTTAACATCATCCTACAGGGGAACTGATGGAAAAGATGAGGCTCTAATTTACCCCTACTCATTTGACTAATGCCCACATTTCCCCAGACTTCTGAGACCATACTCAGTCCTCTGCTTCTCCCTCAAACAGAATCTGAAACTGACTGCTAGTTTGAAAGATTACTCGGGAAAATGGCACATATGCAATCAAACTGATAAACTGACAGCATAATTGCACAATCTTCAATTCTAGAAGGGTGAATAAAATCAGAAAATTAAAAGCTGAAGAAGGAATATGTTTGTCATCGTTTGAAAACACCATTTTCTTGACCAAATGGGGTCACCAGAGTTACTCAGAATTATTCTCTTGCATTTTAGCAGGGCCCTTGTAAGGACAAAGAAATGAAAACAGAAAAAAATCTCCTTTAAGGGATACAACAAAAGATTAGGCACTATGACTGTGAATTCTAAGTATGCCATGTATTCCAGTCTAGCAAAATAGACCAAATAAACACGTAAGAGAAGTTGAAAGGAAAATCTATAGGGTGGATTTCCAATGCCTTTTCCATATCATGACATCCTTTATTTCTCTTCATTATTCATTCCTTTGTTTTTCTTTTTCTCTTTCTGTGACAGGAGAGCTCACTGCAAAACAACATTTGACCAATACCCATGTATTCCAAAAAATGAACACTGATACTATCAGCCATCACGAAGATACGTGAAAACAGGTTTTTTTGTAGTCTATCTTAAAGAAAGTGGATTTTTTTCTCCCTTCCTAATTATGGTGACAAATCTTCTTTTGTCATCAACATACGTAGAAAAGATTAGTAACTACTATAGTTACACATTGAGCACATTTTAACTGTGACTTATCTCCCTGAAAACGCCCACTGGCATTCTTTGAATAAATCATGTCAGAAGTGGTTTCTCTCGTTTCACAATTCTTTGAACAAGGAAATCTCCATGTATTTATTATGTGGGCCACAATGTAATAGAAATATTTTCTCGCTACCAATGAACACATAATGAACGTTTGGCAGTCAATTGTGTAGGTGGAAAATTAGAAGTAGAAAACCAGTCTTTGTAATCCTAGCTACCTTCCATATGGTATGTCCCTTTCAGAACATGTGTTGACATTTTGTCCTTAATGAAGCCATCAAAAGATTTGTCGTGGATTTTTCTAAATTAAGGATTTCAGTCCCAGGATGGATTCAACTCTTTAGTTTATATGTCTACAGTGTAGACTTCTACATCTCAGCTATCCACCAGAGTGCCTTATAGACAATAAAGAGAAAAAGGGTGTTTCAGGTCATGAGTTATCTAATCTTTTTTAGACCTCTTACAATATGACATCTTTCACACACTGGGAAAGCCTGTTTCTCTTCCCTGATTACAAGAAAAGCCTAAAATGACTAATTCAGGTAAAGATATCTCCATTTACTCAGATAAATTTTACTCACAGGACTTAGTTCAGCTGCAGGTAAAGACAGGCAGTACGAGTAAGTTCTTTGTGAACTACAAGTGGCATTTATCAATGTAAAGTGTATACTTCTTTGTAGCTGTATTTCCCTTCTTCAGGCAAAATGGTCACAGATTTCCTCTTGCAACATCATTTTAACTGTCATTCCTAAGTAAACTTTGCCATTCAAACAAACCAACAAAAGAAAAAATAAATAGAATTCTAGTTCACAGGGACTAAGAAGGATCCTTTCTGTTGGATGCTATGACTATGTAAATGTTCAGACTCCATTTTTTAGGAACTCATTTTGTGAGTCCATGAGAGGAGAAAATGTTAGAATTATTCACTGTCTGTTACATGCATGTCTGCTAATCTATTTCCTCAGCTGCTTTAATAGGATTCTTTTACATGTGGAACTCTGATAAACATTAACGCAGGTTAAGTTAATGTTTACAACAGTGGTGGGTTTTTTTTTATATACTGGGGAGTGGATAGAAAACAGTTTGTTAACAGGAAACTAGGTTGAGTTCATAATAAACACAGGACTAATGATGTTACTATTTATAGCTTAACGCTTTACCTCCTGCTATGTAAGATTACACTGCTTTGTCCGATTCTTCACAATATTTCTTATATTTTGAAGATATTCCAAAACATCCTTTAAGACCCTCTCACTTTCCCCCTTGAAATCCCCAAGACCTACTCAAATCCAATCAACTTACAATTCCAGTCCAAAATATAGTGTCTATTCATTGTATCTGTAAATTCTGATTTTGCACCTCTTAAAACCAGTCAAAATACAGTCATGACTGAACTCAGTTGTTAATAGCATGAAACATGTTGAGCTAGCTTATGGACTTGTTGTAATGTTTTCATGTAAAAAGCTGCGTTTCAACAAGAACATACCATGCTTTATTATACTTTAAACCACATATTTGCTCTCATAAACTGGCTGATGCTTGCTTTCTGAAGTCCATGAAAAAGTTGAAAAATAGACTTAAGTCAAGCTTACCCACTGCCTGCTTAGAAAAAAGTTATTGGCAATATTCAGAGCAAGGATTTTAACGAATGGATATAAACGGATATCAGTTCTAATTCTGTTCCTTTTTTAGTTCTCTAACTTCTCCTTCAACCCTACTGGCTTGAGTTGAAGCCCCATCTGAAAATTCTCAGCTCTGCTGGAAAAGGCAACAATTAATGGGTTAGATAGATCTAAGATAAAAGAATTAAAATTTGTCTATTAAACTGGTGGAATTGTATTTTGTCTAATATTATATAAATGTATTTTATACTTTTATCTGACCTAAAGAGATTATTAAACCAGAACACTGTGCTCTACAGTAGGTCAGACTAAACAACCATAATTCCCTTGACCTTAAAATCTGTTCACTCTGAAATAAATTTTTTGGCCATCGCACTGGAAATACAATTCCTCCACTGTGACAGGTTTTCTCCTCACGTATTTTGCAGGCCTAGAGATTTGGAGAAAGTCATTAAAATAGGTCTTGAAACACATGCAGTAAATTACTTTTGTAACATAAAATAACAACATCTCAGGACTGCAGACAACATGGTATGCAAAACATCAAATCAAACTGATTGAATAGCTTGGATTATTTTAAAATTATATTCTATATTGAATTTTGAATGCTTAAAGAAAGTACAAAACTGAGCATTTATCTGAATTTAAAAGCTTTTTTTTCCCACCAAAATAGTCTCTGAAGTCCAAACAGTACTAACAAAATGAACTAACAATGAATCTAATATAATGTATCAAGAAGGGTTAAATGAAATTATAAGAGGCCAGTTCTATTATATACTGTTATCATTACAGTGCTTGTATCATTATATATGTCACATCATTATACTACTTACCCTAATTTTAATTTGCATGAATTTACTATCAAACTGATTCACAAAACAATCCCTTGCCAATTTGCCAATCAAGCTGTGTATGCAGACAAATACTAGAAAGGTCAGTAACTAAAAAAAAAAGATCACCAAGTTTAGAATGTTCTTGACATTAATTCATAGCTTGCTTTGTTCACAAAACCCACATACTAATACCATGTGCAAAATTTCAAAAGCAAACTGGGTTTCATTAACTGGAAAGCTCAGTCTTTTTAGAAAACCTTACTATGTACCTACACCGCTACTATGTACCTAGCTGCATAAATTCCTTTGGCATTGTAGGTATTACTAATAACAGTAAAAAAATTTGGTCTCAAAGTCTCTTCCTCTTTTCATTTGAGTGACTTTGTTTTAAGAGCTAGAAATGCTGTGACTTTTCACGGCTCTCTTCTCCAGAGCTTTGCTATTTCCCATGTGAAACACACAATGCTGATTCAGCACTGTAATCACTACTATGAATCTTGTTGCCATAGCTGCAGCTAAGATGTCTTATCTTAAATTAGATATTGTGACTACAAGGCACAGCAGTGTGGTGATCACTGTGGTCTAAATTCCCCTCTTTCTGCGCCCCTTTCTTTATCTTGCTACTTAGGAGGGTCTCCATGCTGCTCTAAGCTGCTGGCTACACAGCTCAACACACCAATATAGCTAGTTTAAATGTAACTAGAAAACTAGCTATAAAATAATTCCAAGTGTGTCTATATGAGTTATAGGAATGGCTACAGTATATACAGTGTAATCTACTCAGCTGTATGCAAAGAAGTGATTTTTATCCTGTATAATTGGGTTTTGTTCAAATTCACCACCCAGTTCTTATCCTCCTTCACGAAGCAAGTGAAACATTTCAGGTGGACCAGCCCACATCTCCATACTGCCACAGGCCTCACTTTCCTAATTGGTACAGTCCATCTAGCAGCCTGCTTGGATCTACATATACCAGTATCCATGTCATTCAAGAAATGGGATTAATGTTTTTAGCTTCTTGTCAGACCGATAATCCAGAAGCCTAGGAACCACATCTGATAAGGTGCTTCAGGTGCTGTGAATCTACAAAATACAGCTCCTGCAGCTTTAGGATGACTGGCCCCAAATCAGCTTACAAAGTGGGCTGCGTATGTCAGGTGGACAAACTGGTGAGATACCAGCTTTGGACCATTCCTGGAAAAAATATCACATCTGCAGAATGCTTCAAAATCTCAGCAAGGACCTACCAGAAATATTTTTCTTCTAACTTTTTCAATCAGCTTTAAAGCAGCCAGCTGAGAACTGAGGCAATAGATTCCTAGAAGAAATAAGGTTTTGACATCTGTGAGATATGTACTCCACCCTGGCTGAGTAAAATACTTTCAGAAAAGGCCATGAGACTCTAAACAGGAGAGGAAATGGGAATGAGAACAGACATGGTCAAGGATATAACCATTCGTGTTACTTTAATAAGAGCACTCAAAGAACAGTCATGAAAGCAAACAAATTATGTTCTTCTAGCAGTCAAAACTAAACTATGTCCTGGTGACACAAGACCTTACATTACAACCTGGAAGGCTTCTAAAAGAGTTGAAGATCCCAGGTAGATAAATGCATGTTAGGTGCACAAGTATTTGAAAATGGTGTCAGACTGAGTTAATCAAGAAGCTGCAACCTATGAGTTCTGGACAAGGTCAAAAAGGCTAGTTTGGCTGCAGTCTTTGGGGGGAATGTTCTCCTGAATTGCTCCACAGGGAGTTATTTGTATTGCTGAGCTAGCTTTAAAGCCTCTGCAAAGGGTGCTGACCTGAACCAAGGTCTTGGCTCTGAGCCCAGCCCTATTGGAGAAACAAGATTTCCATAGACAGTAAACACAAATTAATCCAGGCATAACACTCGTATCCACTGACTCATCAATAAGCACGCTATTATTAATAAAATTAACTCTGCCTCTGGCAGATATGTTGGTTATTTTAACAACCCTATTGTGGTCACTTGATAAACCATCTTTGATGAAGGTGACACAATTCCTTTAAAGAGAAAGCATATCACATAGTCTGGAGAAACAGGCTGATTTGTTTATGCTTGTTACACTGGAGAATATCTTGAGTCAAGAAAAATTGTTTCCTTAGACCTTACAAATGAGTATGAAATAAGATTTTTTTTTACTTCCACCTGTATACAAAACCAGAAGCTGCCTCTATTAATGCTGTACCATCTGACTCAACACTACCCTCCAGTAGAACACTGCACATCTGTCCATGGGATTCCTGGTTCATGGCAGTGATAACCATCAGTTCTGAAAATGTCCACCTAAGAGATAACTTTCTCCTTGCCCCTTGAGTTTTGAGTTAGATCTGGTCTCTAAAACTTGTTACGATCTTCTGTGAGCCACAGGCAATATCTGCATCTTTCTTTTTTCAGATTATACTTTTACAACAAACAGAAAATATTTAGACATCACACAAATGGCATAACAATGACACATGTGTAGTATAACTTCTATTAATTTCTAGCTCTGTTGCTGATAAGCTAGAAAGGAGAATAATACAGCATGAGCAACTTCACTGTGTTTCACAGAAGAGGAGTTTTCAGACTAAGAAAAAGCTACTGATCACAAACTCCTATTGTCAGAGCAGAACTTCCTGTTTCGTTATGATTATATACTTTAAACAATTTCTAGGAAGTGCTAAAGTTATATTTGTTATACCCAAGGATCATTTTACAGAAATGGAACACAGCTTCTTAATTTTCGTACCAGCAAATATTGCCACCATTTGATTAAAATACTATATGAAATCTCTCTCTGTTTAAATTAAACCCAAAGCTATGCTTGCCCCATGATCTAGATCCACTGATACGAATAAAGAAATTCCTAAATTAAACTGGGTACTTAAATCCAAAACTGCGATCTAAAAATTCTTCTTTCATCTCCTCCTGAACTTGGAGATTACTCTGTTTAGGTGCTAAACTGTTTGAGTCCCTAAGGTTCTCCAGACATTTAGCATTTTGGTTTTGCATGGCTAGAACTGTGCTTCCAAACCAGTTTGGTGTCCGGATCAGACCTCCAGATCAGAAACTCTTACCCTCAATTTTTCTAAAGAGCCAGATCCTGTAGACACCCTCAGAGTATGCTTAGCACAAATTGATTGGTCTCCTCACAAAATGCAGTTCCTACCACTTCTTTTAAGGCACAGGTGGAAGAAGAGACTGTATCCACCTTTTCTGTAATAGCTTAATGTTTACAGCATTCATTGGATTCACTTCCCTTCCCAGTCTGGACAATTCACAACACCTTACACCCCAAGGAAAATGTCCCAACTTTTGAGACCTTGGACAAGATGGTTAAGTTGTCATTGTAGTGATGAGAGAGTCCTGATCTCTGGTTCCTTCTCCTAGGACCATATGACACATCTCATGACACAAAGAGCTATGTAACTCAGCCTGGATGGGTAAAAAAGGCTCATTGCGGTAGCTTCCAGAGTTACTGTTCTGCTACCCATTTCTGGACTGAAGAAACCTTAGTTCTCCAGTACACAGTATTAGTTTCAACAGAATGCTGCAGCCAGTTAGGCAAAAACCTGCTGGTTTTGACATGACTCTGGGAGATTGGAGATGCTTTTTTAAAAGTCTTTCAAAGTGAAAAAAACCATCAACTTATAACTCTGACTTTGCAGCTGAGTGCTTTATTAGCCTGCTAACAAAATGATGTATATTACCTCCACTGTCAGCTGTCCACTGTTTCTATATAACTCACATTCAGTAGGTTCCAGACTCCAGCCTGGAGGTGGCTGGAGATGCCTGTCCGTCTGTGTCTTGCACTAAAATCCCTAGGCTTGAAAAGAGGCTGGATTTCAGACTTACTCACGTGTTTGATAATCATCTTACTTCTGGCAGACCCAATATAGGACAATAAAACCTAATATGGGCTTCTATATGAAGCCCAGGACTCTCTTCTCACCAGAGTGACCTAACCACTAAGATAAAACCATTGAAGGGTTTCAGACCACAAAAAGAAATTCTTCACATAATAAGCAGGTGGAGCACTGGGATTTAGATTACAGGTCTCAGTAGTAAAAATTACTGTACCATCCCTGAAACAAAGAGTTATAGCAATCTACAGAAGCTGGAATCCCAG
Source organism: Calonectris borealis (assembly GCF_964195595.1). Taxonomy (NCBI): domain Eukaryota; kingdom Metazoa; phylum Chordata; class Aves; order Procellariiformes; family Procellariidae; genus Calonectris; species Calonectris borealis. The sequence goes on along the minus strand of NC_134352.1, from coordinate 68,671,802 downwards.
CAGGAGTCTGGTTTGCAACATCCACTAAAAAAGTAGCAATGTGTTGCTCATTATAGAAGGATTGCTGCAAACGCGTAATTTGTCTTAAAACCACATAGTTAAAAATTAAAAAGGTAATCACTGCAAAAGCTGAAGTTTCTGCACTACGGGGATATTGTTCTTGTGTGTGTGCTATTTTTTGGTTTTGTTTTTGCTTTTTAATGTATGCCGTAAAACATACACTGGCACCATGACGGGGCTCATGTTCCTGTAAAAAGCAAGATTTTTTTCCTGATCATGAAGATTAAAGGAAAGCCTGGGCAGTCATCTATATTTATATGTTGCTTTTTCACTAACGGAGCAAAATAATAGAAATGGAAGAAGAATGTGTGCATGCATCAAGGAAAAAGAGGAAAGTTAATGTTTTTATCTATGTAGAATAGAGAGAAAAAAATAGAATAAACTGAGAGTTTTCAAGATGATTATTGCAGTCACAGCTACCTTTTTTCTGTAACCAAACAGTAATAAATAATCATATTTGCAGACTAGCTGTGAAGGCAATGAATGCATTGCAATGCAATACAATGTAAAACTCTGCAGACTGTGTAATTATTTTGAGAAATTATTGTCATCTATTAGTCTCCCTTCACTGAACGCTCTCAGTAAGTTATTCTTTTATACAGTTTCATAACTAAAATCTATCTGAACAATAAATAATATTGGTTATGCAACATACCATAGGCAGCACGTTAAAAAAAAAAGACAGTTAATTGTTAAGAAGCTGTAATAAAAAGAAGTGTGGGTGGAGTGCAGAAAGCCCAAGATAATAATAATAATCAATTAATCCTCTGCCCCCAAATTCTGGCCTCATTTCAAATAATTTCATTTGTATAATGCAGTGGAGCTAATGCACTGACAGACCAACATCAGCTGGGATGTTACATGTACCTTTAGTCAAAAACCTTAAAAACATATTGCAATTTCTAGTTCAGCCTCTTGATTTTGTACAATAAAATATGAATTTATTTATTTATTTCGTCTCCTCGCACTTGAAGTTACCCAGTTCCATACCCCTCAGACTCAATGTCATAGCTCCAATGACTTCAGTGCTGCAGAAAAAGTGCTTCAGCACAAAAAAGACTGAAATACTCAGGCCAGAGAGATCAGTACCTCATTCAAGTTGAATAGATGATAAACCAGTTTGTGTTTTTCTAGCCTTCTTTGTAGCATATACTTCAAAGAAATATACATTCATATTAAAGTCTGGTAATATACTACAGAGCTCAAAGATACATTGTTGACATAGTAAATAGATGAATAGATAAATAAGCAAGCAGAAAATTAAAACCATGTTGCAGGAGAAAACTGTGAATCAGGTTTTAAATTGTAAGAAGCTGACTCAAAGGAAATAGAAATAGCACAAGAAATTATGAAAAAAGAGAGATATCATCTGCAAGAATCTTAAATTCTATCCTATTATAAAAATCCTTCTACATGTCATAAAGTGACAATCATATAATAAAGAAATTGGTGGAAGATTTATAACAGTAAATGATGCCATATAAACACATCTCTTCCCGGTCTTCCCATATTTTTGTGATACAGCTAGTTCTGATCTCTACAAATTTAGGATGAATATTGAAAAAAATGCATCCAGAGAAAATGTGGAAAGAAAAGCAGCACAACTGAGGATGTGAGACACTTTAAATCCGTTAAGGAGGAAAATCAGACTATTTTATTTCAGTAAGAGTACAGACTGTATATTAATTTGGTTCACAAATACTCTATGATAGTTGATATATAATCCAAAAAAGACCAGAAAAGAAGACATAAAAGATACTGTAGAGAACAAATTATACACAGAACACAAAGGGCATTTTAGGGAACATTTCCTAGCATTAATTAAACTAACACAAGCTGCAAAACAAAATTTTTATGAAGATCCCTTTGTACGGTAAAAAGGATTTTTGGCACATTTGTACCACTGGTTAATATAGATGGAGCAGAAACATGGGCATTCTCCAAGAATATCAAGTATCAGCTAAAAGCTGAGCTGTAAAACATGGAAAGATTTATGCATAGAGTATTGCTGGAACCATACCAAATCCTGCAAGGTCTTAGTTCTGGAACTTGAAGAAGGAGCCCATGAGTATCTCAGACATAATAAAAATAAGACTACAGCCCCACAAGTTCTGCCAAGTGAATTCTAGCATGGTCCTAGAATCAGATAGGAAAAAATGGAGACTATGAAAATGAACAACAGAGTAATCAAGGTGAAAGACAACTTGGAGACTGTGAATAAGCAACTATAAGAAAAAAATGTAAATGTAAATTATCACTAATCTACAGCACAATGTAAACCATCAAAGATGATAAGAAGAGCTTTCAGTGATAAATCTTCACTTAGAAGTTAAATGAACAAGTCTGTAGTATCTTCCAAGCACTGCATAATACAGTGTAGTAACAACAGTGAAAATTGCAGAAACACGTTACGTTTCTCTTACAATTATTGACGTTGTCATAGTATTCCTTTAACGGAAGTAAGTTAAGCATGCTTCTGGCTATTTGAAGTCAAAGTCTTGCATTACTCATTGCTCTCTTGTGCTACAGGTTAGAGATCCTTTTTACCTAACAATCAAAGTAAGTTAAAATTGCTCATATCCTCAATAAGAATGGAAGAACAATTTCCAAGGAAAATTAGTTCTATATACCTTATAGTCACATTATTTAGAAGACTGCCTGCCTTTGAAGCTATTTGAAAAGTTTTGGTTCCTGTTCCTTCACCCCTCACCTTCGGGACAGAATGCATTTCCACTGTTTTCTGGAGGAATAACACCCACTTGAAGGGAGAAGAATTAGGTCTTTCTGATATTCTTAATTTTTGTTGTCTTTTCAAAGTCTAATCCTTCGAAGTCTTTAATTTAATCTTTAATCACAAATACTTCTATTGAATTCCATGGAACTACTAGTGTACTTATTCTATAATGCATATTCTAAAATACTTTGCTGAAACTGAATTGGGAAGCAGAGTTCAAAATGACAGATCATGTTTAATTTATAGCACTAGAAAAAAAAAAAATCCTTCCTCAGCATTCTGTGGCACTTTAGAAAGACATAAAAGAATATGTAAAACAATTATATTCTTTAAACTAATATGACTTTTTTGTTTTATCCATCATTGTAGGTAATGATTTTCTATACTATTATGATCCACTGAAAGTAATAATATTTGTTATGCAGCTATTGAAATTACCTAATTACTATTTCTGGGCCTGAGTGCACCTCCTCTAGGTATTCCTGCTTAATATACATGTGTTCCATACTACTAATGTATAAAACTTTAAACTCCAAGAAGAGCATTTAGCACTATGTTATGAACAGTTGCCTGAATGAATGCACCCAAAGCAACAAAGACTCTGAAAAGATGCAGCAGCTATTCACAAGCTATAGGAGTTTGCTTTTTTCTGAAGTAGTTTGGCATTCCAAAATAAATAGTCTGTAACATATTTTACTTTTTTGAATGTGTGCAAATTAATAAGAAATGCTAGCTCAGTCCAGCAGTTCATCTTTTCTAATGTCTTCCTTTTGCCTGACACAAGATACATAGGTCACTATCACAAAAATAAATTAATAAATAATAACACCAAGAATAATTTGGAAGAAATTAGGAATAACCCTACATCAGGAATTTTTTTTTTATTCTCAAAAAGTCTTATTATCCAACATGATGTACATTCCCCACATATGTACCAAATATCACATATACTTCAACCAGATTTGAACTGATTATTTTAATTCATGTGAAAGACCTTAGTTTCCCTGTTTATTCCTCTGGCGTAATTAATTGTATCACAGAAAGAAATCCTTCACTATGATTTGAAAGCCAGCTCAACTCCTCCATGTGCATTTAGTTGAAGTACAGTGACAGAAAGGGGATACAAAGTTTTGTTTAACAAAAAAAAACCAAAACACAGGAAGTTATTGCCACCTTTGAAAGTGGGGTGAAACCGGCAGTAGTAATACAACTCACTGGCAAAAAATGAAATTACAGCTTCTTCCAAAATCTCATTCTTCTTTTAGTTTGAATGTCATTTTGGTTTCCTTTAATTTTATGGATTAAACCTTTAGCTGAAAAAATGTGTCTAGTCTTTTAAACTGGTACCAACAGAGCTCAGATCCTCAGATTCAGCAAAAGTTACACACGTGCTTCATTTCATCAACTTTGAGTAGTTCCACTGTGGTAATTAAATGTATTTTATAATGTGTAAAAGCAAGCATATCCATAAATTATTACTGAATGAGGGCCTTTGCTCTTAAACCCAGCTTTGAAATCATGCACTATTTTCTAAAATTTCCACAGATCTACAAGTAAAGGTGCATGCAAAGTGTTCTCATAAAATCACAAAGTTGGAAGATGTATTTAACTATTATAGTGATGATTAACAGCTGTAGTTAATTAGCCTCAGAGGAACTTACAAAAATTCCACTAACTTGTCCACTAAATTCTTTGCTCCAATTCAGAGAAAAAATGGGGGATTTTTCTAGTAACACAAAGATCTCCAAATCCTTATAGAGTATTTTAATTTCCCTTTTTCTGGCTTGAGGGACCATGGGTTCTCTTGTTTTACACACAACAAAATGATTTTTTACCAGATCCAGTGCGAGAACTCATACACTGCTGAAGGGATGTCACTCCACCTGAGCATCACTCTGGTAACCAAACACAAAAAGAAAAAGTCCTGCAAGCTCCTCTTTTCCTGAGCATTTAATGAACCCTGAAAATCCCTACTCACAGGCCTGAATCTGGCTGATTATTACCTTTGCGATTTAATCAGTTATTTAGTAGTGAAGTCATTCAGGGGGCAGGGGAAGGGCGGGGGGGGAGGGGGAAGGGATGCCATGCAAATGTTCGGTAGATGAGGGCAAAGGCAGTTGTCTGGTATTTCCTCTACGCAGCAAAGCATTAGGGAGACGCAGAAACTCGAGAAAATCGTCCACTGTCTGAAGAGTTACTGCATCCCCAGAAACACTGAGAATGGGGAGGGGGTGGCTGGCTTCCTCCTGCAGGCAGATGACCGGCCGTAGAGCGCGTTTTTAAGGGGTGATGTCAGAGAAATTAAACTTGACCAGCCAAACACACCCCCTACCTCAACGATGTGTTTCTCCTGCTGAGAAGGGCGACAGAGGTGTCCGTGGAGCACGCCCAGCTCTCTCCTACCCTACGGGGAGGCGGGCTGGCCGGCGGGAGACACTTATTAATTAATTATGAGCAGGCAGATGTCCCTTTAAGGTCTGCTGCGCTCTCTGAGGGCTGCAGTCGGAGGCTTGAGGGGGGGAGATTTGGCTTTATTTGTACATCTTAGCTCTGGGCTAGCTTTACGGGGAGGTTTCCAAAGCTCAGAGGTCTTCGGGGGGTGGGTGGGAGGAAAGTTGTGTGCGGGGGGAGGAAGCTAAATTCTTCTTGATGCGAAGAAACAACGTAAAGACTGAATAACAAACAGGAAATGCCTAACTCGGCTGCAAGGCGGACGGGCGGTGCAGAGCGCTGAACTCCAGTCGCAGCGCAGCACCGCCGGGCGCGCCGGCGGCAGGACCGCTCCCGCCACCCCTGCCCTCGGCCCGGGTTCCCGGCCCCGGGCTCGCAGGAGCCCAGGCATGGCTGCCTCCTGCTGGATGCTGACAGGTGAGGAAAGCCCCCTTTCTGTCTTGCTTTGAAGACCCAGGTCCCGAAGGCAGTTCTGCTCCCTGCGGGAGAGGGGTGAAGCTCCCGAGGGCCCGCGTCCCCCCATCCCGCTCCCTCCACCTGCCCCTGCCCCGGGAATGCCCTGCCCGGAGCTGCCCTCCAGCTGGAGCCCGTGAGGGAGGACTTCGGTTTGCTTCTCCCTGGGAACTTTAATCCCTAAACCAGTCTTGGAACCCAGGGGGGGTTGGGGGAGGCTACTAGATGAGGATGAATGCGTGAGAAGTACTATAATTGCATCTGGCTTGAGAAAGGAGCCGCACCTGGCAACTTTTTTTTAAATTAGGGTAGCTTTTCTGTTTTGCTTTCAGATGTTCTGAGTGGTAAAAGGGGAAGTGAGGAAGTGGTTAACTATACCCAACTAACTTCAGAAAGATGAGTTCATCCGGAGATGGAATATGTAATATTTCCTTTTAGGGTATCATTTATTGTTAGGGACTTCTTGCTTTTTTGCTAAAACAAATACAGCAATCCCCCGTAGCTACAGAGAGTAGCTGTAGTAACATTTTGGATCTGAAATCAGGGGAACCCAGGAAGTGGGAAAAAGGTTAAGGCAATGCTGGGATTCATGTGCTTGCAAACTTTGACACTGAGCTCCCCAGCAGCTCTTGTGCTGGCAGCTACCACACAGTGAACCTGAGGCAGTGCGGAGGAAATCAATTTCATAAGAATCGTCAAATGCAGGCAGCAGCAAGTGGGGAAAAGGCAAGACTAGGGTTTTTCCCTCTTCACTCTGTTTATTGTGCAAGAAAGAACAGATACAGGAAAATGTGAAAATCTGAATGTAGTACTTTGGTGTGCCATACTTAGTCCTTGTTCATAGATGTCTTTATTACTTTTATTACATGGTGATATTCTCCAAAATATGCTTTTGTTTGTGTTCCTTCACAGAAGGAGGCTTTGTAAGTGGCAACAATTTAGTGTGTCACAACTTCCCTTCAGAGTTGCAAAGTTGCCACTGGTACTGCTGACAGATAATTCACCAGTAACGACAAAAAGGTTTATTGTCAGATAGGACACCCATCTCAAGGGTGGGTCCCATCCAGATCTGTCAAGGGCTTACTAGTTTTTGTTGGGGTTTTTTTGTTTGTTTTTTAAAAAGTTGGTGTGAAATAAAATACACTTAGAAATAAGAGGAGGCATTACAGATACCAGGAATGGGATTCAAATTGTCTCAGATAAATAGGAAAGGTAGTGTTACATAAACAAGTCTAAATGTCATAAAAATAAGGACAAGGAGTTTCAGAATTACAGTGGAATAAAAAATAAATGCAAATTAATTATGTGCTCTTCTTTCTTAAAAAGAAAAAAAAAAAGGCAAATAATCTGGCATGCATTACCAGACAAAAACAATCTAGAATAAAGGAGGTGCATAGAGGTATACGTTTGTGTATTTATACAGATTTTTTTTTTAATTCAACTTGGTATTGGTAAGGCCTCTGAGAATCAGGAAGTCTGACAGATGCAGACAGTGCACAGAGAAGTGACAAGCCTGATAAGGGCTGAGCAAAATGATCTATAAAGAAAGACTGAATGAGTTAGGCTTGTTTATCTAGAAGAGAGAAAACTAAGGGCAAAGTGTTGGGCATGTATTTTTACCAGAGTATTATTAGTGAGAATATTCTTCCAAATGTCAATGTTTTCTCTGTTTTGTGAGAGCACTCAATCATGGCTGTCTATATCACATATGTTGGTTTATAAAGAGACTGACCAGTAGTTGATTCTCCACGTCCAACAAAGGACAAGAGAAAATCAACATAACTCACTGCACAAAAAATGGAGGGAATATTCAGAAGAACTTTCTTACTCCTCAGGTAATGAATTGCTAGAACAAGCTACCAGAAAAACCCACTCCTGTATAATCTCCTTCACTGAAAGTTTTGACAAAATTGGATAAACACTTGTGAGGGATGGCTGAGGTTTACTTCACCTGGCCTCAGTGTAAGTGGTTTGAATAGGGATCTGCTGAAGTTTTCTCTAGCCCTATGTTTCAACAGAAGAGGAAGGAAGAAATCAATCCAAAGGGTTCCATTACTTTTTAATGCTTCTTCACTTGCAGTTTTACACATAGCCTGCTCCCTCCTGGAATTCTCTCCTCATTGGTGATGATCATGTTGTTGGTATTGATTAAAGGTACTCATCCTTATAATAGACAAAAGCAGTAATCATAAAGACAGAACTGTATGCAGAAAATGAAGTGATCTCTGTCCAGAGCCTGCAAAGGCAGGACAGACACAGAATAAAGGGAAAGCACGAAAAAACACTTTTTCCCCAGTTTCCCTCTCCATCTTTATCTTTTATCTTCCTTTGCTTTTGCAACAATAACATCCAACATTTCTCAGCAGATTTTCCCCTGTATTTGAGATTCTTTCCCACTAGTTTTTCTTATGCAGGACTTGAGTGTGTTTGCATGAATTCTAGCTAAAATGGCTATAATATGGAGGAGAGGGGGCTTCCTATGAACATGACCTCTCCTTTTCTAAAATCTGTACACAACCCATCTCCATAAAGCAGCTGATCAAAACTTGAAGATGTAAGGCAGCGTGTCTCAAATGTTTTCACAATAATAATCTTACAAAACCAGCATGGCCCCAAAATCCCCATGAATATATGCTATCATCATTTTTATCGTCTTGTACTGTGCTTAAGAAGGTCTGAAAATTTATGCTAAATTGTTGCTATTATTAGTGTCTATAAAATTGTTTCTGAAAAGTGATAAATGGCAAGAACTGTCAGGTTCTACACTTAGTCTTAATCTTTTACCGAGACTGGAAGAGACCATGTAATTTTGAACTTTTATGTTAGAACTGCATGTAGAGTTAAAAGTATCCACTTGTTTTGGCTCTATTGGGGTCAAATTCCTCTCTCCGCCTGACATTAGCAAAACTAGTATGAACTTACAAACTTACAGTTATATGGTTCTTAAATTTTTGGAAATGTCGTTTTTCTTCTACTGCTCATTCTTTGACATATGCAAACAAATAATACCCAGTACTTACTTTTTGGCAAAGCACAATCACGAGTAAAAGTTTTCCTTTATAAGTTGACAATAGTCTTGCTAATTGTGGATAGATCACTGAAGGGTACAGTTGCCTCTAAATACTTGTGGATCACTGTTCATAACTGTATAAAATCTCACGATTTTTGTTTGAGAAAGGACTTCAGCGCATCCCAATATCTCTCTTTCTACAACAATAGTCAATTTAATATGTTGAGTGGCAACTTTGTTTAGAGGTTGTTGTTCTTTGCTTTGGGTTGGGTTTTTTGTTTGCGTTTGTTTTCTTTTAAAACGGCAAGTGACCTGTTTGCATGAACTGAATGTTTATTTTCTACTGGATGGTACTGGATGCCAACTTGCAACCTTTATCTAAAATATACTGCATCTCCAGGGATGTGAGCCTGCTTGTAAAAATTAGACTGGAACCAACAAGCAGAGAAAAGTTTGTGAATACACAGCAGCAAAAGCATAAAAAAATAAAATAAATATTAATGTGGAAGGTAAATATGCACTATAGCTAATTTTTCTTGGAAGAATAGCATGAGGTCAACCCTTGCAATTTTATAATTGCAAAGAACGTAATGAAGAAAATTCACCATAAAATCACCATGCAGCATTTATATAGAGAAGTGAAAGGAACTCCTAAAGAAAAGCCGAATGCTCACTTTCTGCCTAAGCCACAAAACATTAATACAAAATTATGAGTATCTGCAAGCCCGAATTAAACAAACAGTTATTTATATGTGTGCTTATGTTATATTCCCTTGGGTGGTCCAGCTTCCTTCTGTGAAACTATTCATACTAACAGAGTTAAGCATGTGTACTCACAGCAAGAGAGCCTGAGGTCTCATAAATAAATCCTATTATGTAATATCTGATAAAGTTGTTTTTACATCAGTATCAAGCTTAGAAACAAGGAACGCACATTACTGGGCCAGATCTGAGTTCAGTGTCCCGTCACAACAACTGACTAGGGCTAGATACTTGAGAGAAATTTATATGTACATTGTAATGGGAGATACGGGATGATTTTTGCTCACAGCAGCCTTGTATCTCATTAAACCCTTGACTCCAGAGCCTTTCCAAGTCAGCAAATTCCATAATCCACAGTATTTTTCTTTTTTTCAAAAAAAAAAAGAAATAAATAACTACAAAAAACCAGAAACTTCCTTTTAACAATCCTAAATTTGCCACTTTCTCATCTCTAAAAGGATGTCCTCTTGCTTTTTGGTTATCAGACTGAGTGTATAGACATTCCAAACTTACTCTATTTGTTCCAATTGCCCTGATATGCTTATCATGGCACATTAGTTTGTCTACTTTCTCAAATTTTTTTTTGTTCTTTTGAATCATTCTTTATACAAGCATTTTTTTCTATTCTCCATTCTTCTCGTTTTCTTTTCCTCATTCTTTCTGAATTTGCAACATTCATTCTGAAATGGAGTTTGCAGTGTCATACACCATTTCAAAATAAGCTGCAGTACTTGCATAATGACATCTTTTTTATATTATTTCTGGCTTCTTAAATTTGTCTAGGCTGTAAACTGAGTTGTGTGGTTGTTGTTCAGCTCCCTTTCCCGTGCAAATATCATTGAACACACACTGTGTGTTTTTGCAAGGTATATTACTTACATTTGTCAACATCAAACTTCATTTGAAACGTGCTTATCTGCCTCTGAAGCTTCAGAACTGTCCGAGTGAGTAACTAGTTCATTCAGGAAGCAGGTCAAGTTTCAGTATACGCTGAAGTGTAACTTGCAAGTTTAACCGAAAACTTTTAAGCTGAAGTTCAGTTTAAGAGCAATGCCAAGTAACAGTTCAGGTTCTGATGTTGCCAGGGTTTGGTTTTCATTTCACTCGGTGACGGCCGCCGGACCAGCCGCCTCTGTCGCGCACCAGCAGCTGCTGGGCGGTACTGCCGGCCCCCCCCGGCCCTGAGGCACCGCGGCATTCACCTACCGCACCCAGGCAACCGGCTACTTAGCCATACCTTTCTCATCTCTTTCTCGATCTGTAACCATAACCTTCCACAACTACTTAGTTCTGGGGCTTTTTCCTCTCCTCAAACGTGAGGGCCTGTGTTAGAAGCTTTTGGGAGTGTGAACGTCGCTGTAAAGAGCTAGCGGGGCGGGACCAGCGCGGGCCCCGGGCCCTGACCCCCTCCCGCCTCACTCACGGAGAGGCTGTAGCGGGGGACACACCAACTTACAGTCCTCTCCGCCGCACAGCACACAGGAGCATCGCGGCTGCCTCCTAGTCCCCCCGAATCCCCGCGGAGATCTGCGGCCCTGCCTTGCAGAGGCGGCAGAATTCCCGCACCGCTCCGCACCTCCTGCCACAGGACCTGATCTTAAGCGCCGCTCCCGCGCGTAGCACCCCCGCGCATGCGCCGGGTCTTGAGGCAGGGGCGATGGGGAAGAGGCGACACTGCGCATGCGTGTGGGGCGCAGAGGCGGAAAGGCAGGGCGAGGTGCGCGTCCAGCCGGCGCGTTTTAAGATGAGCTGTGCGCATGCGCCCTGGGCCGGTGGGCGCTGCGCATGCGGCCGAGCGGGGCGAGGAGCCGGCTGTGAGTGCTCGCAGGAGCCGCCTCGCCACGCCTGAGGTTCAGCCCAGGCTTCGCCGCGGGCCCGGGGCAGGCCGGTGTTCGGTAAAGGCCGCTCACCGCGGGGTAGGCCATTCGTCCGCCGGCCGGCTCCCGCCGCCCGCCGGCTCCCGCCGCCAGGCCTCCCGGGGCAGGCCTGCTGGCCGCTGCCGCCGCGGCTGAGGGGAAGCTGGGGAGGGGCGGCGGCGCAAGGAACCGCCAGGATGAAGCTGGTGAGGAAGGACCTGGAGAAGGATAATGCGGGGCAGGTGACGCTGATCCCCGAGGAGCCCGAGGACATGTGGCACACCTACAACCTGCTGCAGGTGGGTGACAGCCTGCGGGCCTCCACCATCCGGAAGGTGCAGACCGAGTCGGCCACGGGCAGCGTGGGCAGCAACCGCATCCGCACCACCCTCACCCTCTGCGTGGAGGCCATCGACTTTGACTCACAGGCCTGCCAGCTGCGGGTCAAGGGCACTAACATCCAAGAGAACGAATATGTCAAGATGGGGGCCTACCACACCATCGAGCTGGAGCCCAACCGGCAGTTCACGCTGGCAAAGAAGCAGTGGGACAGTGTGGTGCTGGAGCGCATCGAGCAGGCCTGCGACCCAGCCTGGAGCGCCGATGTGGCAGCCGTGGTCATGCAGGAAGGGCTGGCTCACGTCTGCCTGGTCACTCCAAGCATGACGCTTACCCGTGCCAAAGTGGAGGTGAACATCCCCCGCAAGCGGAAAGGGAACTGCAGTCAGCACGACCGGGCCCTGGAGAGGTTTTACGAGCAGGTGGTGCAAGCCATTCAGCGGCATATCAACTTTGAGGTGGTGAAGTGTGTACTAGTGGCTAGCCCAGGCTTCGTACGGGAGCAGTTTTGTGACTACATGTTCCAGCAGGCAGTCAAGACTGACAACAAGCTTCTGCTGGAGAACAGGTCCAAGTTCCTACAGGTAAGGAGCTAAACAGTCTCCAGAGTGGATAAAAGAGGGTTAAGAGTCATCTGTGATAATAGAAGACAATTGCAAGGGTGATGGGAAATAATTCACTTATTACGACAAATTTCTGTCTGAGCATCATAAGGAAATTATTCTCGTGCCTCCCAAATTACAAGATAGTTATGCAGGATACAGGGATGGTTCTTTGCTAGGGTACCTTAATGCGGAGTAGAGAAAGTATTAAATATTTCGAATTCCCTATAAGGGCATATTTAATCTTCAATTAATAGTGAAGTACAAGTTGGAAAATAGTTTAACTGTAGTGTTAATCTGCCATACTATATAGCATGCATGTTTAGTAACAGCTTTCTAAAGCTTTTTAAAGAAGAAAAAAAAGTATCTGGATGTGGTAGAGGTTAGTTAATTGTGTTGTTAGTTTTGTACTACATAGCTAAAGGTTATGCAGACAATAACATTTTTTCCTGTTCCTTAGTCATCTCATTAATGAGTGGGTGGGTTTTTTTACCTTTCACTGAAATAGGCAAACTCAGAACCTAAAACAAGTTTTCCTTTTCATGACGATACTTGTATCATTTTTTAATTGGAGTAGTCCTGTAATCTATGCTTGCAAAAGGGGGGGGGAAGGGGAACGACATGGTGGGGACGGAGAAGCCTGTCCCAATACTTAAAGGTCACAACGTTTTGGAGACAAATTGCACCAAGAAGCCTCCTTTTGCATTTATAGCAAAGAGATAATAGTAGTGTGAAGTTTTAATGTACTTCACAGCTTTGCAAGTATAGTAGCTATGCAGTTGTGCAAGACTTGATGCTTTTGCACTATGTGTCTGCAGTCTTAAGAGGACTTTCTCTTCTGGAATGCTTTAAAAAAACAATGCATAAGTCTTATTTTCTTAGTAGTTTCAAGTGGCCCTACCTTGAGGACTGTCTGCAACAGCTTGCATATTTAACGCAGCCTTTGAATAAGAGAAACGGCTTTCCTGCACTTCTTAAAATACAGTTTAAGGGATTTGGTATAGGCTTTGGATTGCAGGAGGCATCCTTTAAGAAAAGAATCATGTAGGTTTCAAGAAAGAGATAACTTATTGAATAATTATCAAGATAAATACTATGTATAGTGGAAGCTGTTTTTGATTGGCTAATCAAGAAAATGGTTCTTTTTATTTTAAAAAAACAAACCTTTGACTTTTTTTACTCTAGGTCCACTCTTCCTCGGGACATAAATATGCACTGAAGGAAGCCCTCTGCGACCCAGCTGTAACTAGCCGTCTCTCTGACACTAAGGCAGCTGGTGAGGTCAAAGCCTTAGATGACTTCTATAAAATGCTGCAGCATGAGCCTGACAGGGCTTTTTATGGTCTAAAACATGTGGAGAAGGCCAACGAAGCCATGGCCATCGATACCTTGCTGATCAGCGATGAGCTTTTCCGGCACCAGGATGTGGCTACACGTGCCCGATATGTTAAATTGGTAGATAGCGTACGGGAGAACATGGGCACAGTACGCATTTTCTCCAGCCTTCATGTGTCTGGAGAGCAGCTTGGCCAGCTGACAGGGGTGGCAGCCATCCTGCGCTTTCCTGTTGCTGAGCTCTCTGACCAGGAAGATGAATCTAGCTCTGAAGAGGATTGATAACAGTGACTTCATTTCACAGTTTCTTTTCCAAGTCATGTTGAAATGACATTAAAGGCCCTCCTTTCCTAAAAACTGTGTGCAGATGTGCCATAACATGTAATTTAAGTTTTTGGTAGTATTTCTTAGAGTATATAGCTCTGCTCAGCACACTAATGGATATCTGTTCTATGGTAATGATTATTGGTATACTGTGCATTGGAGATGACTGTTTTTGCAAGTTATACGCTGGACCTCCAGCAGTACAAGAAACTAATTTGACTCCCCAAAGCTGCTCATTCTGCATGTTAAGGCAGACTGCCAGCTTAGTGTTTTGGAATGTGTATGAAAAGATAATAAACTAAGAGGGGAAAAAATTATGTCAGACTGTCTATTTCTGTTTAAATGCTTGAAAACAGTATTACAAAAGAAATGTAAAATTTTTCATGGAAGACCTATCAAAACTGTGCTTGATCTTACTAGGAACTCACCGTTCTTCCTAAGATGTGGCAAAGGAGTGGGATCAACATCATCTGTTAAGGGGTTTTTTGGTGTTATGAGTCTAACCACTTAAATATTTCTGTGAAACACTTGCAGCAATGTTTCAGAAACCAGACCCTTTAAATTAGCCATTTCCTCCCTAATGTGATAGTAGATGCAAGACAAATTGTGAAGTTCAGTGCACCCATTTCAGTTACATTTTTGAATGCTGTTATCTTGGGAGATTGTCCTGAAGGCTAACAAGGTATGATGTATCTTGTAATTGACTGTGTTCTGATGAATTGGCATTGGGATTAGTTAGCACCCAATTCTGAGAAGGTATATGAAAAGGCTTACAAAATCAGGACCCTAGTTTCCATGAGGAATCTTTTGACAATAGTTGTCATAATCTGGTATTTATCTATTTGTGTACCTCTTTAAAAGCATACATAAGCTGTGATACAGAAGTAAGGATACAAATTTATAAATTGAACTTCAGCTTAAGATAATGACAACCGTAAAAATCAAAATTACTTTTCCAGTTATGTGATCTCAAAGCATTGAGAGCCACTATAAGTTTTGTTTCTTCACTGGACAATAAATCTTAGGCTGAGGAAGCAGAAACTGCTTTCAGATTGTGACATATCTGCAAGGGGATTGTTCAATTTAAACCAATGTTTGATGGTGTAGGTTGTGTGTGTAAATAAGCATTTCTTTTTTAAATGTGGTGGGAGACAGGGAACAGGAGAGACTTGCCAAAAATACATTTCATTTAAAAAAACCATGGAGGACTTCTGAAATAGGAAAAAGGACATAACAATGGAAGATTAAAAATAAAAACACCAAAACTTGTAGAATAATTTTAGAAAAAGCATTTTTAATGGTACTGTGTGTGAGCTCTGTGAATTTGATATTATCCATTGCTAGCTGAAACATCTGCCTAAACTCCTTGATAGAGAAGTACTTCTGGGTTAAAAGCCATCTCCCTTTTTCACATCATCCACAGAGTCTAAGGAGTGCATGAACAGAACTTAACATTAGAGCTGTACTTACATTAACACTTTGATTCTTCTCTCGATGAAGACAAGCAAGCTCATTAAGACAATTGTTTAGTCAGCTTGCACAGATAAACTATGTTATTTGAGCGTTACATTTTTGTCTTGAATGGTGTTGAGTGCCACAAGTCATAGAATGCTCAGGTAGGCTTCCTTCAGCAGTTAGAACTGGTTCAATTAAAATTTCTTTTTCTTCTTTTAAAAATCTGCCTAAGCTGATTAGCTTTGTCAGCTAGAAAGCACCCTGATTCCTGCTATATACGGAGTTAAATGTAAACATATGAAGAATGTAGAAGAATCTGACCTTCAATATTCCTCATATGCAGCAAAAGTCATTCATTTCTTTAAGATAAGCTGGTATATTAATATTTCCCTCCTTGTAAGTAATGCCAATTTGTTGCAAGTGTAGACAAATTATACTTACATTCAAAATTGTAATAATTCTCAGCAAACTGAGAGACAAACTGTTTGTCGGTTTGCTATTTTATTAGACCAAATTGATCCCAGTTATTCCATTTTAAACAAATTATGACGAGTTTTTGCTGTGTACTATAAGAAGATTACAATGGCAATTCTGCAAGTCTATGTTTTGTGCTTGTGGTGGTGTATCACCAAGGAAAAGAAGCAGCCATTTTGCTGCTTATTTGGTTTTTTTAAGGTATAACAGCAAACATCTGGTGAGAAAATATGTTCACAGTGATTCTTTGAATTATTTACACTTAGAATTCAAATTCTGAACTGACTTTACAATTTATGAGTATTTTTCTTTTTCTAGCCACTGCTATCATGGCATCAAGTCTCTGAAAGAAACACACATCTAGTTGCCCAAGTATGGAAGGGTGGGAATTTTTTTTTTTTGGTAAGCATTTTTGTAGTAAAATAAATATACAATCACTATGTAGACAAATGCATCCTGTTTCAGGAAACAGCTTAAGGGCATGGTATTGAAAGTAGGCTGTGTTCAGTAGTTGCAGATGCTTGATGTGGTAAAGTTCCAGGGTCGTTAGTATCTTTTACATTTAAAGGAATTTTAAATAGTTGAAAAGTCCGTATTGACAAAGATGCTTGCTTAACACAGACCTTAATGTCTGTGTGTAGATCACACTTACGCAGAAGATGCATGTTATCTGCAGATCAAATGAGTAAGAACTAGAGCCATGGGAAAATATTTCTTGTGTCTTTTCTTTGGAATTAAACAAACATGAACTCAAAACTGTCCGCAATATAAAAATTGTTCTCTCGCACCGTAAAGTATTTAGTAATTTTGAACAGTGTCTCACTTTAGTTTCTGATCATGTTCTGACATAATTCTGTGAATTAGTAGCATGGTTTTATCTTCCAATTTTTCAGTTTTCAAAATAAATGAATACACATTGTAGGACTTCTTAATGCTTATTAAGTTTGGTAGGAAGAAAGCTTTAAAAAGTATAATGAAATCGGCTTGATCCTGAACCTGCTGTGCTCTTAGCTTCAAAGATTCAAATAAATTCATTAATTTAGGTCATAAAACCTTTCTTGCAAATTCATACTTTGGAACAGGCCCCAGTTTGTTAGTTTTGTCACCTTTGGCATTTAAATCCAGTTATTATTATGTAATTTTTTTTGTGGTTGTTTACCAAATAAAGTTTGGTGCAAAACATGAGGTCACCACCAGCAAGAGACCAAAATAATCCTACTAGTTATAAAGCAAAATAAAAGATAAATCTTTCAGTAAAACTGTAAAGCATTTAACAGTATTTGAATTCCTCATCTCCCTCCTTCCTGCCTTCACCCTTCTACACTGTATGAGTAAAATACTGGTAGTAAATGGTCTTTTGACCACTCCCTGACCACCAGTGTAACAAGAGCCCACAGCTCTTCAGCTTAATTTGTGATGTAACTAGCATGATGTTTTTAAAGCCATGTAAATGTCTGAAGTAATTTTCATTTGCTACTGTTTTCTCAAAGGTTAGCCCTGATGATTAAAACTGTCTTACTTACCCTTTCAAAATTTTTTAGTTTAACTTCTGAGCTGCTGACCTTGGTTTGCCTTTTTCTGTGAAGGTGATTATAGCTGCTTTCTCAGTTGACTGATTTATAGCTTCAGCCTCTTTAATTTCTTTCTGGAAATTATTATTATCCATTATCCATCCAGAAAATGTGCTCAGTTTCACAATGATAAAGTGGGCATAAAAGGTGTAATCATGTGCATGTGATCTTTTTTAGTCACCCAGTCCATTCACTTGTCTCTCAGATTTTCATATCTTTGTTTTTAAAGAAAACAAGCCTGTTACATAAAGGAATAGATGTCTAGTTTTGCAGGAAAAAACATGTTCTCAGAATCTTTAAGCTGTTTTATCTGAAGCCGCATTTGTGCAGTGTGTAGTCTATTTCTTCTACAAAAGATCTAAGAAAGCAATTTTTAAAATATGAAACTGCAATTATAAGGTCTGCAATTAGGAATCCTTGTTTATAACCCAAAATTGGAATTCCTGCAAGACACATATAATAACAAAAAAATGAAGGAATTACTTCAGAAAACTACTTATCTTTGTAGTTTTTCGATACGGTAAAACTTCAGACTTGAATTTTTTTTTCTTGCTCTCTGATATGCCAGTTGCTTTTATCAGTTCCCTTTTTTTTTTTTTTAAGATAAAGTTAAAATGTTTATTTTTGAATGAAGTTCTTAAAATGTAGAGCTGGGTGCAGCTGCGGTTGTCCGGGTTGATGACTATTAAACAAAAAAGAAGTTTCTTCAAGCTGTGGTAATGTGGGGAATGATACAGGTCTGGGAGTCATTCCCTTCTCAGTTCTTGTTAAATATACACCTGCAACTTGTTACAAACGGAATGATAAAAGTTTTGATGCTGTTAGGACTTAGGATTTCTCAGGTTTGGTTTGATTCAGCAGGTGGCGGGAACACAAGAGAGACATGGCATGCAGTAGATTATTTTGCAGTATCTGTGTTTCTCCTATAACAGCCACAACTTGCTTTTAGGGACTGTGGTATTCAGGTTTTGTATAGGAAAATAGTATTTTGCAAACTCATTATTCTGCTAATTTGGAGTTAAGAAAATGCCTAACCGTTTGGGTCTTGTGGTTATTGTCACAATTCTTAATTCAGGCACTGATAGGGGTCGAGCCTGTTTTTTTTCAGCAGTGGAAACAGTAAACATAGGCTGTGGAACTTCTTGTGTGACAGTTGCCCAAAGAATTGCTTAATAAGCTTAATGTTTAGTCCTGCCACACTTTTTATGCTTGACTCAAGTAGGGCATTGACTTTGGTTTGAGCATAACTGCTTGCATGATACAGAATATAAAGGAAAGAAATGTCTCACTACAGTTTAACAACCAAACTGTAGTGCATATTCTCTGTAAGCTTCTGAACTTGACTGTTTTAGAAATGCAGTATAGCTTTTATGTGAAAAAATTGTTTCCTAAGGTGCCTTAGCTTAAAATAGAGTGTGAGGAAAAGGTCTCAGAAATCATAACTTGTTTATTCTGTTGTCTGAAAATAGTTCTTCCTCTTGTCCCACTTGAGAGCTGTACAAGAAACAGAGAAGAGGGCTGATACCAGAGCAGCCCTTGCTTCCAAGTCAGTGTCTTCTGGGAAATGCAATGCAAAACAGCAGCTTTCAAGCCCTTCCAGCTCTTGTCAGATTTTGCTATATCGATCTCTAATTTATTGCCCTCTTTTTGGGAAATGCTATGTTCACAGCTAATGTAATTACTCTCATGCTGCTCTAATAGTTACTTAGAAGTCAAATTAGAGCTGATGATGAATCCTCTGACGAAATAGCTGTTCCACTAGAGAATGTTAATTAGTTGAAACCAGTCCTCCTTTTTAGGAATGCACATACCAGACTTGATGGGAAGTTTTTTCTTTGGTCCAAAATGGCTTCTAATCAAAGCCAAGCCTAGAATAGCAAAGAAAGAGTATAAGGGTTTAAGGAGTCATATGGGACAGAAGATAGGAAGTTTAAGACCCTTTTCTGTTTCACTCTTAACACCAGGCTAAAGAGCTCCCTTTTCTGTCAGTGTCTTTGGTAAGTACTATTCCACATTGAATAAGCAAATATGTATTTTTATATTTTGGCCGAGATAGCTAAACCACAACTGTCTCAGGTGTGATATCTCTTGGAATGTGGGGGACCTCAGATTTCTGATCTGAATGGGACAGAAAAGTGGTTGAAAGCTGGGACCTTACACACCTACCTAACACACTCCAGCTGTAGTTTTCATGTTTCGGAAACAAGCCTTGAGTAAGGTTCTATGTTTCAAAAAGATTTTGGACCTGGTGGCAGCCAAGCAAATCTATTTTTGAAGACAGGCAGATAATTTCCCGTGCAGCCTTCATACAAACCATTAGACATTTACATTACTTAGAACAAATGTTTTTAGCTGACTTTTTACTGAAAGGACTTCAGAACAAAGAAATGAAACACAAAATTTATGGAAAGATATATATGTGTACGTGTATAAAGATGTAGCATGTGGTATCTTTGTGTTAAAAAAAAAGCTAACTTGACTCACAGCTTGTAGTTGCGTTGGTAGCTGAAGGAGTGACTCAGGATGCAGGCGTGATAGCTACCTTCAGGCCTCAAGATTTGTTTATGGTAGGAGGAGCTTGGTAGCAAGTGCTACATTTAAGATGTCTGGCAGTTGGTCATTGAACGCTCATGAACGTCTCCTTCAACGGTTTCTGAAGCTCTGAAAGCTGCAGCAGAAAAGAATTGCCTTTTCTTTGACCTGCAGTGTTCAGCCTGGTGACTTCAAGTGTTTGTTTAATACTGGTATAGGTATTTTTGTTTAGGTGTGAGAGAAAGTAATTAATTGCATCTGTTTATCTTACCCGAAGAGTTGCCATAAGTCCATTTCCACTCCCTTTGGTAAAGAGAACTGGTTTATTCCATATAGTTTATTCCTCTCCTGAGTGGAAATTACTGTTCTGCGATAGCATGGCTCAGAGAAGCTGAAATGGACTTTCTTCAGACGTGGTGCTGGGAGAACATCAGCGGTGTGCCAGGACAGCCGTGCCTCCTGGGGCAGCGGCTGCCCTCGCTGCAAGGCTGTACCTGGGAGCTGCCGGACAGCGGTGGCGAGAGGCAGAAAAGGAGCAGCTGCTTCATGAGGGAGCTTTTCCAGTTCCAGAGCTGTGAAGAAAGATGAAAAGCTATGGTTCAATGGAAAACATGAGATGCTGTGTTGGGCACAAGACTTCTTCCTCAAAGAGAGCCGCAGTGGATGTTTGAAATACCTGTACTCGTTCTAACAACTCATCCTCAGTTGAGGGTAAGATGCCAGCTGATGCGGTTAAGCTGTGGGAGAGGAGCCTTGAGCCTGAGGCTGAGACTTGAAATTGAGATGCTGAGACCTTACTAATCCTGTCACTATGGAGTAACTAACTTCTGACAAGCCTGGTACACAAGTGTCACACCTGGAGTCATTGCTGTATCTGAGGCTTGTGAAAGACTATCTTTGTCTTCCTTTCATACCTGTCTGAAAGCCGCCTTCAAAAGTACTTTGTGAAACAAAGACCTCGATGTGTTGCGTTGGCAATCGGCGCAATAAGCAAAGGAAAAATTTCTAGTTGGACATTAAAAAAAAAAACCAACAACAGAAGCTGATTGAAATAAACCTTCCAGAGTTTTTGAGGGGCTGCTTAGTGAGAAGAAACAGTAAGAGAAAGCCAGAAAAAAAAAATGTTAAAAGGTTTGTTGGGGTTTTTTGTTTCAGGTTGTTTCAACTAAGGCATTGTTTTTAAGATAACCAGACTAGTAAGTCAAGTCAGTCAAATGGCAAGTTTTTAAACTTTTTCTCTTGAAAGCCTCAGAAATCAGTTATTAAAAATCTTAATACACAGTCAAGCATTGTGATCTTGGTAAACAACAGATTTATGATTGCTTAAGCAATTGCAAGCCATCTGCATATGTTTTATCCAGGTCTACTTGCATGGTCCTGTGCATTTTTGTTATGAGACAGAAATCCTATTAAGTGTTCAGAAAGAACGGAAATTAATGTCAACGGAAACGGCTGACAACTGTGAGTCTAACCTTTCCTATTTTGGAGGACTTGTCTTTCTAGCCTAAATAGGTTACATAAATTTATAATAGTCTTTTTTTTTTTCAGGGGAAAGTATTGAAAACTGTTCAGGGCTTCAAGCAGTAGTATTTTGAAACTGAAGTGTTCACTTTTACTTCTAGAACACTTTTAAAACTACTTTGTTCCCTAGCTTAAGCACTTTTATTTTGACATAAGAACTGGCAAGAAATAAATGTATGTTGGAGAGCAGAAAGTTCCTACTACTGGAAAAATTAGAAGTTGGAACAGCCTTCCAGTCAGAAAAATCAGAGCAAAAGGTCACTTTTATATGGAATTTGTTTACCCTGAAAAATATGATCTAGTTGCCAGCAATAGATAGGAATCAATTCAGCAATCCTGTACCCTATGTTCTGAACAGAAGCTGAGCGCTTGCTGTTGTTACTTCAGCGAAGCACTGTGTTGCCCCGTTTATATCAGTGCAATTGTGAGCGCAGATGTTTGCACCACATCTCAACAGGCACACCAGATTGCACCACGATACAACCTCGTGTCAGACAGGGATTAGCTGTCTGAGCTAACGATGCAAAGATGCTTAGGTTAGGTACCTGATACGGGTTTAATGAGTACTTTCCATTCAATCTCTGCCAGTTTGAAGTCCTCCAGGAGCTTTAAAGAGCCATTAAAAAATAATTTTTGAGCGTTTTATTTGTAAACAGGCATCAGACTCAACTCATTGATCATTAAATGTGTTTCCTTTAGAAAGCATGTTTTCTCCAATGATTCTGCCGTGACTTGGTCCTCTGTGTACATCAGCACAGCTTGGAAAAGTCTGTTTCAGGCAAAGGCAACTGCGGTATCCAAAGAGCTATAGACCAAAGAAGAATAAAAACAGAGTGTAGCATCAGCACTGCTGTTCTGCCTTGTAGTTGAGCTGGAAGGAAAAGCTGGAAGCGATCCGTTGCCACTCTCTGCTGCTGAAACTGTAGTTGAGGTGCTACTTGCATAAAGCTGATGTTAACTCTACGGCCCTTTTTTAACACTCGCAGCTCCCATTGATTTAAGAAGACTGAGACACTCTTAAATAACACCAAAATTTACCTTAGCTTTGCAAACTTCAATTTAGCCTGTACAAGTGGCATGTACATAAGAAAATAAAATTTCCTCACTGTTAGGCTTCTATGGTAGTTTTGTAAAGTTGGTGCAGATGTTTGAAAGAAAGAGTAACAGGTTCTTTATGGAACTCCTGGTAACACCAGAATGCTTTCTGAACAGGACTGGGCTGGACAGATATCTTAAAATCACGGGTGTACTTCATGTGCTGTGGGTGGGAAAGATAAGTTATTAGCGCTAGTAATTCATGTAGAAAGCGCTATCTTAAACTGCATCTAAAAAACAGGATGTTTTTCTACCTCTAGAGTCCAGCTTTAATTTTGCAGAGGGGGAACAAACCTTCCTCTTATAATCTCTTCACAGCTAGTTCCAAATTTCCCTGAATTGTTTATTGACCAGTAAAAAAGAACATTTGAAGTAAAAAGACCTGGGATTCATTCCATAGTGCTTTAAACTGGTTTACCAGTAAAATCCCTACACCAACGGTACAGCAAAAGAGGTACTCATGCTCTTACTGGTACTTGACTGTCTTAGTCTTTAAAAATTAGTAGATATGGTTGATGATGCATATTATTATGCTAAAGTTTTCAGTACGTTGCTATTCAATATTGATAATTCATGGTGATATAGTGGCTTTTGGAGAATTTATTAACTTTTTAATTGAAATAAAAAGGTATCTTGACTATAAAAATATACCACATAAAAGAAGAATATTAAATCCCTATAAACTGTTACTGCAATTTTAAAAATTACTTTATTTCCCAAATTGCCCTGTAAAATGACAATGGTGGAGGCACCGATCTTTTATCATATTCCACTTCATCATGTCACACATGATTATTTCAGGGGATAAGTTTCTAACATACACTAGAGGGGTATCTTCCGTTCTCATTTCATCTGAGCAATACCAGTGTGAAGTTGGCATTTTGGCTTTGTCAGTTTTTCTGATGATCTCAGGTGAACACTGTATGCCACTTCCTGACTTACTGGTACGTGAATCCATTTACAGAAAGTTTGGTTTTATGTGTTGCCTGTAAATTATGTTCACCTCACAGGTAGACTGGAGATTAGCTACTAACATAAGAAACAGCGAGTATGTGAAAGTCCTTTTGAATTGTCTCAGACGATGAGATGAGTAAAGCTGCTTAAGCAAAGTAAATAAATACATGTAGCAGCAGTCTGTGAATTGCCTAGTGCAGTACCAGTTGTTCTTGTCGGGTTTTTTTTTTGCCCAAATGAACAAACTTCTGTATTGCTGATCTTCAGTTTTTCTTAGGGTGCAGTGTCTTCTGTGATGTGTATGTGGTGGTGGGTTCTGTAGCCTTTTCCAGATTAGGCAGGTATTCTATGGTTGTTTATGTTCATGGAACATTGGATTTAGTGACCACTGTGGTTATTTGCAGTCCCACATTCTTGTCTGCTTGGATTTCTCAGTTAAAAATGTAAAATATATGTTATCACTGAGCCATATTCTTTAAACTGTCCAGTGCAAGAAGAGATTTCTTATCACAGTTAACAATTCATAGGTAGAAATGAGCAAGGAAACAGACTGGCTGAGGATAATCTCTTTTAGCAGTGAGCAGTCGTAAGTTTCAAACCAGAAAAGCTCTGTATGTCTTGGTAGAGAGCTGGTACCATGACTACCCATGCCAGTGCACGCTTGAGACAGGCTCAAGATTTTGCTAATGAGCAGGTCAGAGCTGATCTGTGCAAACAGGCAGTGCCTGCTACCCCGTGCTGCTGCAGGACAGAGCTGGCGTTCCCTGCAGGCATTTCGCTGCTGTGCAGTTGGGGATGAAGAGGCACTTCCATCTGAGCTTGTGGTATGAGGACACCAGCTGCTGGGGACCATTCATGGTGGAATTCCAGCATTTCAACAAATATGTGACTTATTTTCCATTAATGCCTGTAGCAATCTCTTATCAACTATATTCTCACTGTTGTCATTTTTCTGGTTACTGGTAGGAGAAAAAGTTTAAAAAAACATCTTGAACAATATTATTGACAATACAGTTGATTCATTGCAAAGAATTAACATATGCAATAGAAAAGAGGAATTATTTGGATGATGGTTCATTTTTTTCAGTCTAAACTCAATGTCAAGCATTTTTAAACCTTTCACGATTCGCTTTTAGCAACAGTAGGTTTCATCCCTTACTCTCTGGTTCTGCTCTCAGAAAACTGCAAGTATGAGTATTTAAATACAAAAAAAATGGTTTAAACTTTACTAGGATACTTATGTTTGTAAAAGCGTTTTCTATCTTAGACTGTTGTAGCATCTCCTTCTGCTGCTTAAATGGAGTTCAGTTTTGTAAAAATCCTTTTGATTTACATTTTGCTGAACCTGTTAGCTTTATATAAGGAGTTTGTCTGAAAAATAATATAAGTCTTTGTGCTAAGAAGCAGTTTAAGAGTTTTCAAGTCTCTGTTGAAGTACAGGCATACATAATGTGAGAAGGGAAACATGGAATTCTTTTTTATGTAGCGATGACATGAGAAGCTGGAGCAACATAGTGGTTCCCTCTTACTCTGCTGGAAGATGGCTCAGATAAAGGAAATGAATGTTCTGTTGTGTTCCAATGAAAATGATCATAGATGCTGTATTATCAGAAGTAATAGGAAAGGTGTTCTCTATACAACTTGGCTATTGTTTGCAAGCTCATCTTTTTTTTCTGTTATTATACATGTCTGGGATTTAATTCTGAAGTGTGTCCGTCCCCACTTGGCTCTGGAATTTTTGCTTGGTCAAGCTCTCTGCTTGCTTTCAGTTTTTTTCCCCCCAAATCGGTGCATAGCAGAGTTGTATGGGACCAAAGGAAAAGATAGATATTTGTAAGTTTCCATCTTTTCCCTTCCACTGCATTTATTGCATTTTCTTGGATCACAGCTGAATTGATATTGATGCGTTTTATGGACATAAAATGTGAGCTATTGGCTTTTAGCATGCATGTTAACTGCATATGATTTTGCTGTACTATATAAAAACTGGCTTGGATTTAAGTTCTGTGGTGCTCTGGGTAGCTGGGTGTGAGAGGGTCATACCAGGATATTTGCACTTCCTTTTAGAGGATTTCTTCTCTTCCTGAAGCCTTGAGTGATTTGGTTGAGAGTGAGCCAATGATTATGCTTAGCATAAGGCGATGAAAGGCAGAAGTTTGTACCATTGTGAAGTAAAGAAATGGAAAAAGTTGCTGCTTTTCAGGAAGTCTTTATTGCCACCAAAGCATTTCCATTCTGATATTAGCCTTAAGACTGCTGACCTTTGAGAAAAATTACGCAACAATCCCTGAAAGCAATTGGGGGGGGAAATTAACGAATAATGATACCAAGTCAGGAAGGAAAAAAAAAAATGTCCTTCGTCCTGGTAGGGAGATAGTAACATGAATTTTCAGCTAGGCATCATTTAAAATGGGTAAAAAACTGGCTGGACGGCCTTGCCCAGAGAGTTGTGGTCAACGGAGTTAAATCCGGTTGGCGGCCGGTCACGAGCGGTGTTCCCCAGGGCTCAGTACTGGGGCCGGTCCTGTTCAATATCTTTATCAACGATCTGGATGAGGGGATCGAGTGCTCCCTCAGTAAGTTTGCAGATGACTCCAAGTTGGGCGGGAGTGTTGATCTGCTCGAGGGTAGGAAGGCTCTGCAGAGGGACCTGGACAGGCTGGATCGATGGGCTGAGTCCAACTGTATGAGGTTCAACAAGGCCAAGTGCCGGGTCCTGCACTTCGGCCACAACAACCCCAGGCAACATTTTTCTTTAGGTTAAAGAGTCCTTGTTTATTCACGTTTTGCATGAAATTAATCTCTTGCTCATTTCTAAGCTTCTGGGGTTTATTTCAGAAAGTAACATACGCGTGCATTTTAACCATGGTTTCTGTGTGAAATCTGTGAGTTAATTATAGATGATTATAAATATCTTCTATCTCAAAAAAAGGTCAAGAGATGAAGGTTCCTGGGGGCTTATAGATAAAGCTAGATGGTAGGAAACAAAAGTTATAGTGGGATGTTCAGGAGGAAATGGTCTTTGATAGCAAAGGAGGGTGGGCCTAAATGGGAACACAAAGATTATAGGGACTTGAACGAAGTTAAGTGTCGATGGAAGAACTACATCCAAAAGATGGACTGAAGATCACTGGAGACAAGCTGAAACGTTTTCTAGGAGTTGTTTCACTTCCATTGAGTTGCTAAATTTGCTAAGCCTCTGTACATCTGTACAAGTCTAGTAGCTGACCTCACAAAGTTCTCTGTATGTGACTGCATATTTCTAAGGCTTCTTCTCCCTTCTGTGAGAAACTGCCAAGTGCTAAGAACTGTGCCAATGAGAGGACTACTTTCCAAAGTTTGAACAAAATAGTTCTATTCTGATGACTGTCAACCAAGTAGGGCACATATTCTTGGTCTCCGCTATTGTATTTCCAAAAGTTTTGCCTATTCCATTGTGTTACTCATTTGGGAACACATTACAAAGTGTGGATTCAGTATATTTTCAGGCTTGACACCGCATTAGAAAGCTGTCTTCCAGTACAAATTATTCAGTACCAAACCATCAAAGGAAGCTTTATTTAATGGGTTATACAAAGCATTTAATTGGTTTTGAAAAGCATGTGGCTACTGAATCTGGAAGCACTTTCAAATATATATTTCTTTGTCTTTTGGGGATATTTATCTACGTTTAATAAGAAGTCTTTTTTAAATTATTTGGTCTCATTCCAGAAAGTCAGTCTTTTGCTCTTCAAAGGTTAAAGATTAAAGAAAAAATGCTGGAGGCAAAATTATACAAAAGTTCTTTTGTAGCCCTGAAAAATAAAAGGCTTGATTTAAGCAGTACTGAAAAAGTTTCAGAAGTTGAAACTTTTTTTTTAAATATACAGCTTTATTTGAAATACGCTGATATTTAGCCAGCCAGAACTGAATGCAGGAGGAACTCCTACCGCAGCCTCCTTGGCCTTCCGCAATAAGGCCAGAGCACTGTGGCCCCTGAGCTCACAGATGGCAATTGTACCACGCCATCGTATTTTCTTCCACTTGGGCTGTCTGTGACTAAATCTCTTTTTCATAAGACAGGACAGTATAATCCTGCAGTGACATTATCGCAAATGAAGCAAAAAAATGTGAAGATTCTCCCATTTGCTGGTCCAGCAAAGAATCCACTTTCATGTCTTTGAGCCATGATTTCACAAATAGCATTTTTATAGGTATGCCTTTGAAGGAGATGCATGTTTAATCTTCCCTTGCTAGCCAGATGCAGTCCAGCCTTGAACCCCAATCCACAGCGTTGTGTTGATGCAACTAAAAAGATCCAGCTTTCAGGAGGTTGAGGCTCAGTGCTGCACTCGCTGAACGACACGGTTTGTTCCCTGCTGCTGGCTTGATTCCAGCTAGCTGAGAGCAGTAGCACAGGCTTGCGCATGCCAGCACTGAGTGGTGTCAATTTTCTCAAGTGAAGGGGTTTTCTAACTGCAGAGAATGATACTATTTGCCACAGTTTTGAAAATAAGCTTTTTTGGGAGGCCAAGCCAATGCTCCCAGCCCTGCTCCCCTCACTGAGTAACTGTCACAAGCATGCCAATTGCTTCCTTTTATGCTGTTTGCTTCGTATGTTTTCTAAGATAACAACAGAGACAGGTAGTCTTCTGCAGTATCAGCATAAAATACTTTTAAAGGCAATCAGTTATTGCCTTATAAATTAGGACATCCTTCCTAATACCACTTAGCTTTCAGTACATTCTGATCAGATGCACTGTTCTGTGTTGCTGTATTGCACTCCTGTGTTGTTTGCAGGTCTTTAAAATATCCTTACAGCATCATTGGTTGTAATATGTGCTGTACAAGACATTAAAGCAATATCTTATTTTATTTTATTTTTTGTTTTTGCACGAGGTCCAGGCATATGAGAACTACACAAAAGATTTTAATCTTGTTTTTAATCTTCAGCTTAAATTTTTCTATCCTCTTTTATTTTCCAGGATGGAAGCAGTCTGGGTTTTTTTTTCTGCTAATAACTTTTTTTGAGTTTCCCAGTATTTTCCAGTTGTGCATACTTTTGCAAGACATTCTACTTGGTATGTTGTCCTCCTTGATTGCACTTAGACCTCCTTTTTTTCAGCCTCTTCTTGCAAAATGCAGAGTAATTAATAAGGACACCTGAAATGCTATAGCATTACCATAGTAAGTATGAAATGGAACAAAAATAACACTTTGACCACATGCTGGTGGGGGGAAGTAGTGTGCGGCCAACGTGTAAGCTCTGTTGAATGCGAAGTGCAAATTTGTCCTTTCCCATATTTGCAAAAAACATTTGTATTTCTTAGAATAACCACTGTTTATAGAGCATGCAATTGTTATTTGCTACAGACCATACACAGATAAAATACCCTAACTGAATTTACTCTCTCCTCTTGGCTAAATCAGTCTTCGTGATGTCATTTATTGTGGGTGATTTGCGGTGATATATTTTTCATCAGTAAAAAGCCAGGTGCTAGGCTTTGTTCTACAGTTTGGGTTATGTTTATATCCATCTGTTCTCGCAAAATAAGGGTGCCTATTCTGCAGTTCTTGTTTGCAAAGGTTAGAGCAGCCAGGCAATATGCACATGGACGAGCGCCAAGGAAATCTAGTTTTGCACGGTTTAGAGGCAGAATAACTAGGCAGACACCACGAACGTTTGGTTAAAAGATGTCATTAAATAAAACAGAAAAAAATTTAGTGGCTACTGGACAAGTATAAGCTACTACTCTAGGTTTGTAATAGAAATAATATTTGGGTGGTTGTCTTGGTGACTAAGTGTTAACCTTTCACGTATAGGTACAAACTGTGCTCAGCAAAGAATGCCACATGCATCAGCTAGTGTTCTCCTCAGTTTAAATCAGTGGTGAGAGGGACATTGTCCCAGGTTTTCTACAGTGCCTTGTTTCTTGTAGAACATGAAGTTAAAAGCTGGAACTCAATTTTATCCTTTGATAAACATTTATATTCTGCATTTCTAATCAGTGCTTTGATCTGTATCTTTAGTCATTCTGTTAACACAACATGAAATCATTCAAAAATTTAATTTACTTACATTAATTGTGATGAAGTATATAGTCAAATCCTTAATCTCCATAACTCTCAAACGAGTCCTCTGCAACTTCCTTGTAGCTCTTCTTTTTCCACTTGTTCTGCCAATGGTCTTTTTATTTCATATACAAATGTTTGCTAGAAACAGATGAGAATGTGTGCATTTTAGGCAAAAATGGGAAGTTTGGAAGAGTGCAAGCTAGATATTGTTATTAATATAAAGTATCATTTTCACAGTCACAACCAGTGATATTTTTAAATGTTCTGAATCGTCAGCTGATGCATACAATGTTCTTTGTACTGAAAAATGAAACAAAATGTGAAAGCCAGGTTGCCAAAAGTCAGTAGATTATTGTTAGTTAACAGTGTAATGTGGGTCACTGTAAACTCCACTTTTCCATTTACCATCTGCAGATTTGAACATATCTTTGACTAGTAAGATTTCCTTTTACAGAATCTGTGGAAAATGTAATAAGGTATCTTATAAATAATCTATTAATTATTTATAAGTTAATCTTACACTGCTTATCATGACCCTTACTTTTATTCAAAAACATTATGCTCATGATGTTTCATAGCACATGGAAGCCACAGAAGGTCATGTAATACATTTGCATATTAAATATGCCACACCGTTTGTGTATGAAGTCAAGCTTCAAAGCATCTGATTTCTGGCTAAGATAGAACGGGAATATGAGAGAGCAAAAGGATAGCCCTATTGGATCAAATCAAGACCGTGTTTTGTTCAGTATCATGTCTGCAGGAGTATATGTGAGCTGATAGCTAGAGACAAAAAATAACTGAGCAAGCATATATAATATTCCTCTTCCAGTTTCTGAATATTTCCAGCTGAGGTGATTTCCTGATCCAGATGTGCGTTCTGTATGGGTTGTAACCTGCAGTTGTTTTGTCTTCCATTAACTTACTCACTTAGCCGTTGAATACATAACATTTAGCATCCAAAATACCCTTTGTCGACAAGGTCTACAGGTCTGTTCCCTGCTGTGTGGAGTCACCTCATTTTTATTTCTGACCAGTCTGGCCCATCTATCTTCTTTTGATTCCTCTAGCTTTATTTTTTAGAAGAACCTTTATTATTATTGCTGATTCTAATTTGACCTCACTCAGAAGCACAAGGATTTGGGGGATTCGTAGCAAACAGCTGGCATTTTTTGTCTTCTAGTTTGCTTGTTTTAGCGTTTCACATTTTCAAACTTTCTGTTAAGCTATGAGGATTAGAAGCGTATTCTTTAAAATTACAAGATTTGAGTATATTGCATAACAGATTCAGGAAACTTCAAGAACATTTTGTCTAGTGAATGCACAGTAAAAATCACAGTAGTTGTCAACACTGCATCATTGTGAAGAAATTCCTTGTCTGTAAGCAAATGATGGGATGATGATGGAGGGTATCATGATGAAGTGTACAGAGCACAGAGTGCACGTGTAACCTTCAGTAACTTTAGGAGAAAGTAAATTGGAAGAGATGAGCTGGAATCTGTGACCTTTAATATATCATAATATGTTTTAAATATCATCATAAGGTGAAAAAAACATGCCTCTGAAGACCTCTAGAAGGATGTTCTGTCTGTCTTATTCAGGGGCTAAAGTAAACAGCCTTCTGGAGATCTTTAAGAGGAAAGTCGACATGGATAGATTTTGCATCTACCTTTCTTCTTCAACTAAATAATGAACTTAGATACTTACTTTAGCAGGCAATCTCATTAGAACCGTTTCATTGTCTAGGAGGTAGGTTGGGAGTCTAAGTGACGTGGTCTGAATCCCACACATGGTGTCAAAAATCATAATAGCAATTATTTTT
The DNA here is from genome assembly GCF_964195595.1 of Calonectris borealis. NCBI lineage: Eukaryota > Metazoa > Chordata > Aves > Procellariiformes > Procellariidae > Calonectris > Calonectris borealis. Next base: position 68,640,398 of record NC_134352.1, on the reverse strand, counting down.
ACTCTGAAATTTAACAAAAGAAGATTTGAACCAATGATGACTTGATTGAATTTTTAAAAATCAATTTTGTTAATTTTAATTATGCTTTCATGACTGAGAGTAGGGGAGGAAAACACCTATTGCAAATGAACAAGCATAGCAGAATTTCCTTAAACATAAATGTTTAAGGAAGGCAAAAGAAGCATGCATTACTTTTCTAGCAAATGATTTCCCATCAGACCGTCAGCTATTAATTTTTTCTTATCGCTTGCAATGAATCTTTTCTGAAAAACAAAAGTAAACTCTGTTTTAATTTGTTCACTTCTTTATAATTCTTGACTCTGACTGGAGGAAGAAAAGCTAAAATAACACAAATGAAACTTTTCCTTTTTTGCTGTCCAGTGAAATTGGAAATACCTACTAAGTGATAAATAGTCTTTTGTGATAATTTTACTGTATTAAGCAGGAAATAAGATGCCGACAGAGACAGATTAGCATTGACCACTTGGGAGTTTAATTATAGTAACAAGTTTTCTATGAGAATATCATCGTTTCAATGGTGAATAACACAGATGTATTTTAGTAACTGGACATTATTTAGATGCTTTGACATGCAGCAAGTATTATGGATTTGGGTATTTTTATGTAGCTGTTAAATGTCAGCAAATGATCATGAAATGCTTCTTTGAAATGAAATGAGAGTTTTAAGTAGTTTTAAGTAGTCTTGATGTTCTACAAATTCAACTAATTTTTGGCTCTTGTGTATTAAATACACAGCTCTGCAGCAGCAGAGTCAGTGGTTGCTTTTGAAACTGACTTCAACAGGACAAAGATGGAAGAGATCACTATAAGAAATAAAAAATAAAGAAAAAAAAAATAGCCTTATTTTTATATATAAATAGTAATTTTGGCTTCTTAATGAGCCTCACGGTGGGTTATGATTATCACTTCAAGCTGAGTTTTCATCCTATATACCTCATTTTTCTGAAAATTGCTATACAGTCATATTTTTACAGCATTTTCCTTGATGATGATCACTGAGCTTTAGGGTATGGAAAATCAGTCTGAAGAAGCATCTTCTCTCATCTGATGACTGATCTCATCATAGTCCAACAACACCATTGTAGAGCAACTTTTCCTAAGTGGGTAAATGTTGGATTTCTGCAAATACACACATACAGGTGTCTATTTGAAATAACATCTGGTTGCATTAAAAATTTATTCTGTTCTTTTCAAAATATGAAAGATTTACAGGTACTCTAGAATAGAATTAAGAGAAAACTATATGCTTTTTTTTCCTCTAATATAGATTTAAACTAAATATATCTGAAAGCTTTCCCTCATTCTTTTTCTATGTGTGTCTTCTGCAAACAGTTAAAAATTAGTCAATTCTCAAATTTATGAAAAATTTAGAACGACTACCTTGAATGATGGAAGGAACATTTTCTATAAAATTCTTACATTAGAAATGCATGGAGCTAAAAGGAGTAAAAATAACTAAAAAGTTGTTTTGTTTACTATTAAAGGTAATAATATTTTACTTAATGTTATTTGAATTGTGATTTACAAATGAGTGATGGACTTTGCAAAATAGATTTTAGATACAAAAGTCCAGTTGCTAACATCTCTGAATTTAGTATGTATGTGTGAGGAAGTATGTTTTAAATCTCTTACTATCTGTGATAAATATGCCCAAAATGCCGCGTTCAACCCCTGTTTGTACCCTCAGTTAAGTCATAATTGAACGTTGATTTCTTAAAAGTCTTGGGGTTTATGTGTATCGCTACATACTACTTTTTTTTTAAAGCTCTCTTTCACCTCGTCGGCTCTTCCAATGTTGATGTGAAAAATGCAATGACCTTCAGTGGGCCTCTGGAAGACATGTTCGGGTACACAGTCCAACAGTATGAAAATGAGGAAGGGAAATGGTAAGTTGCTTTTCTTAAGTGCAAACACCAAGTTATCAGGTATTCAGTGACTCAGGTGCTATACTAGTATTTGTAAGTATGCCTGATACGTAAGGGTCAGATACTGTCAGTCGTATTTCTTAAACTAATGCACAGATGTAAGGAAACCTGGAAAGATAGGGAGACTGAAAGATCCAAATTTATATCTACATTTATTTTCTCAAAGACATAAATGAGTTCACAAAGTGGGTAAATTCCATCATTGATGGAGCTGAGAAAGTTTCGTGTTATGCCTGAGCCCTCTTTTTTCCATTTACCAAATAAAATCATTATTTATCTTTTCCTTCTGTTAATGTGAAACTGCAGTGAAATTGCTCCTGTTTTACCTAACTAATCTGTATTATGTATTTTTTTCTAAAGTTTTCTGTCAGAGGTCATCTGAACAGAGTTTTTTAACTGGTGGGAAGATTTCCCTGTCAAAATATTTATTAATACAGTACTCCACTTCCCCTTTTGGAGGGCTAATTGGTAATATATTTGCATTTGGGACTTGGAGCCGCCTTCTTAACCTGTCTTTTCCTTCTTGTTGTTCTCCTGAATTAGAAGTTGCATTTTGGTATACTTACTGGTATCATTGCTTCTTGGTCTTTTGATAAACACCTGCTTATGCTTTTCCGTTGTAATAACAAACTTCACAGGCTAACCACTGGGCTGGAGGGCTGAAATAACGATTGAATGATAAAAGTTTTGGGAATCCTGACATCTCCATCATTCTTTGCAGATTGCTCTAGTTTTCCCAGAGCTTTGCCGGTAATTTGACGTTCTTGGTAAACCCAGGGACTCCTGTGGGCAGTCTGGGACGACGGGCACGTGGCTGCGTGACAGCCAGGTCAGACTGTTTGGGAGCGCCCGAGCAATCCTCCCCGCAAACGCCAGGGCTGTCTGGCTCCAAGAATCTGTCCACCTCTGCAACACAGTGTTCACCATTAGCCATAGGGGATGTTCACTGAAATGAAATTGCAGAGCCTGCTTTTGAAAATGCTAGCTCTTGATTGCCCAGATTGTAGGATGTTTAAATATACGTCTGCATGAGGGTCATGGGAGAATAATAATGAACTTCTTGAGCGAATTTAGACCTTCAGGAAATGGTATCCGTTGTACGAGCTGCGATTTTGCAAAGCAAGCTATATTGTTGTAAACTGTCCCGAGTCCTTTCAAGAGCAAAAAATAGCATGAGCTGGAAATGGCGACTCTTCCAGTAGCTGAAGGAAGGTGGGAATCTGAACTAGTGTGCTAGATCTGAACATCTCTGAAATTAAACTCCGGAGCTGCTGTGAAATTGTCAAGCTTTCAAGTTGCTTTCAGCGTAGCAACATCCAGGGCAGGAAATCTGTAGGTTGTCAGTTAAAAATAAATATACAAAGCAGCCTTGTGATGCTATAACGCTACCTAGATACCACAGATAGAGCTTTTCAGCAATGGGTGTTCTATAAATCTGACTGTAGTGGTTTCTCAATAAAACTGGGGCCCCTAAAAAAATCCCCTGTGCAGAAAGACAAAATAGCCTTTCAGACCACTTCTCTCTGTTCACAAGGCTCTTTCTTTCTGAGAAAAGAACAGCATAGGGACATAATCCTGCTGAGCATTGATCACCTCCCGTGGGATATCAAGCACACTCAGCTTCTCTACAGTTAAATGGAAGTCAAGGATGCGTAATAGGCTGTGGTGCATGTTTCTAAGTTTTGGTGTAAAAAATACATACATTACAGCATATAGCTTGATAGAGCAGTCAGATCCAGTATATACTTGGAGCATTTTATTTTGCTTTAGAATTAATTAATTTATTATTCATGAAAAAATCTTAATGGATCACAATGAACTGTTCCAGTATGGTTTTTTAGAAGCTCGATTGTGTACTGGGTTTAGATTCTCCTTTCTTTTTTAAATCCGTAGGCTATATTTTACCTATTATATCATTCTATTCAAATATCTTCTGCCTGGACTCATTAATTTATGATTAAAGGTTGAAATGGTTCTCTCAATAATTCTTCACAATTATCTAAGTGTCCAGGAGCAAATCTTACTGAACTATTACTCTTAATGGCAGGATTTCTGTTTCCAGTGTGTGCTGTGAATTCTAATTTAATCCCTGTTCTTCCTTACACATTCAGTGGAGCCAGTTGTTATCTGCTGGGTAATGCTGGGCTAATGTGTGGCTAATGAAGATCTGAGAACAAAAACAGTGTCCATCTCTCAACAGCATTTCCTGCTGAAAACTGGATTTAGGTGTGGATGCTTATTTGTGGTGCTTACAAAGTACTACATGAGAATAGTGATTTTTGATCACACCAAATTTTGAAAAAAAAATGCACGTGATGAAAATCCTTAACATTATAAAAATTTGAAATTTCTTGTAATAGCCCTTTTAATAACATTATTTTTTATTAATGAGAGGAAAAATGATGTATTTTACACTGCTGGCTCACATTACTTAAGACTGAATTCTTCTTCCTGGTGCTTGTGAGCCTCTCCTTTGGCATTTGGTCTCTCAGCATTGTAAATACATTTTCTTCTAAAATATATGAAAGATCAAGGAGATATTAAATAAAACAGATATTTCCTTCTGTATTACTTTTAATACTTGTCATCCAGCCACCAATATTGCTTTTATTTTCCACTGGAATTTTTTAAAATGTTATTCTGTTGTGTAATTTGGTATATAGGCACATTTCCTTTCTGTGTCCTTATTAAAGAGGAGACAGGATGGCTGCTTCTGCTTGTATCTGAACTAGCATAATAGATACTTTTCTTGCTCTCCATCCTGTACTCTTTGTATGGAGCTTGCTGCAGCTGTGCTCTCTCTGCAAGTTTTGTTTGCCAACTTTCGTGCCTTTTAAGAAAGAAGATATTTCAGGTAACTTATTTCATTTGCAGGGTACTTATTGGTTCACCGTTAGTTGGCCAACCTGAGAAAAGAACAGGAGATGTATACAAATGCCCTGTAGGAAGGGACAACCAATCACCCTGCATAAAACTGAACTTACCAGGTATGAAAGAAAATAAAGCTGTGTCACATGGACGAATAATAGAGATCAGATCTCAGGAGATTTTAATAGTAAATATGCATTAGAATTGTTTCTATAGATAAAATTTACTTAGGACTCCAGAGCTTAGTGTGAAGGAAGTTATGTTTGTAACATCAAAAACAATTTTATTTTAAAGCTTCTCATTGTCCTGTGGAAAACATGCTCATAATTTTAGGAGGGGCATTTGGCTGTGTTATCAAAACTTTATGATGACTGGCATTAATTTACTGTGGTTGACAGTCCTGGCCATGGAGCCAGAAAGGCCACGGAGCATAGATTCATGGATTACCCTTTCCAACGCTCTCTGAAGCCAACAAGAACCTTCATAATGCCATCAGTAAGCTTTTGATGAGCACGTAACTAACCAGAACAGGCTGATGCATCTTAATATGATGTAGGTAGATATTAATCATTTTCTTACTCATGTCAATACATATGTGATGTACACAGGAAGAGACCTCCTGTTAATATGAATTTCACTAAATAGACCTCTCGTGGTATTTTTTATCTCTTTTTTTCCCTTGAAAACCTAAATGTCAGTAATGTAAAATAACAGTTACAAATCTAAAAGCTGTTAAGTCATTTATAGCAGGCCAGGGTAAAAATTGAATGTTTGTTTTCTAATTAACAAAGCTGTGTGAACAGTAATCTCTTGCTTTCATGATGTGCTGTTATTTTTACTTCTTTTCTTTTCTGCGGTTCGAGAAAACTATTTGAGACAGCAACCCAGACAAATTTTCTGGGATAAAAGCCAGTCTCAGAAATTTTTCTTGATTGTTGCAGTTGAAGAAGGAGGAGGAAGGGTGCTAAAATATTCGATGAAACCAGCATCAGTCTGGGTTTTATTTTAGAATCTGGAAGCTCCATGCTAGGGGATATATACTTCAACATTTTGTTTTCATGTTCCCAAATACTTAACATTTTAATCTATTTATAGCTGCTACTTCAGTTCCTAACGTCGTGGAAGTAAAAGAAAACATGACTCTTGGAACAACCTTAGTGACTAACCCAAAAGGAGGCTTTCTGGTAAGAAAGGACTTTTTGCCAATTTTAAAAGAAGTCTGTTTTTTCCTCAGGTACCATAACAAAAACCTTTCACCCTTTTTCATCTTTTAAAGGCATGTGGACCACTTTATGCTTATAAATGTGGGCGTTTGCATTACACAACTGGAGTTTGCTCTAATGTCAGCTCCACTTTTGAAACCGTTGAGGCAATTGCTCCGTCTGTGCAAGGTATGCATGCCACAGGAATTCTCTTGTGTGTCTGAAAATACAAAGTGCCCAACAAGACAAATGTATACACATAGGCATACCAAAAAGTATGAGCTGCTTAACTTAGCTACCAGCATTACCAAGTTAAGTAAATGTTTTCATTGTCCGTATATAACCTAAATTCTTGCTACTTTTGGAATTTATCTCGGTATAAACAATCATTAGAGTGCTATGTGACATCCAAACACAATTGCTAAAAATAGTTGCTTATGTTTTTTACTTATGGCCAAAAGATTCTCTTTAAATAATGACATCATGTTAAGACCTAATACAAACCCAATTTAGTAATATAGATAAATATCTTAAAGACCTGGTTCTTTGGAAAAATCGAAGAGGAACAGATTGACATTGAAGAATGTAGGGGTCGCTAGTAAATACTCCAGTTATTTGATCTTCTAATGCCATTCTTAAATTTCTGCTTACAAGTGCCTTGGCTGAACACCATGTAAAATATGATGCAAAAGTTGATGAACGAGAGTTGGCATCAAACATGTCAGTTCAGCCCCACTGCAGAAGGATATGCATTTATTACTAATCACAGTAGTAACTGGAGCTGTGAGATATATTTGATCCTTGTTAGTATCAATTCTTATGTGGCAATTTGTGTTGCAGAGTGTAAAACCCAGTTGGACATCGTCATAGTCCTGGATGGGTCCAACAGCATTTATCCATGGGAGAGTGTCACAGACTTCCTAAACAGCCTCCTGAAAAACATGGATATAGGTCCTCAGCAAACACAGGTAACACAGTAGATGTTTTATGGTTGTTTAATTTGCAAGGATTTACAGGAAATGAGATGAGAGTGTCATCTATGGAGCTCTTTAATTCCAAGAACTTACGGCAATGGGGTACTAAAACAAAATAGCTGAAACCACAACTAAGTCAGCGTCTGCCGCCAAGTAGCAATACCAGGGAGGCTCTCCCTCCCCTCCACCGCTCAGGCAGTCTGGAGAAACCGACTTTCTAACCTAGAGACAAAAGTTAAGTGTGTTAAGTGAGGCCGTTTGAACATTGTCCTTTCCCACTTCCTTCCTCTCCACAACCAGTTCTTGTCTTCTTTTGTACTTCATAGCACAAAGGTCATTTCTGCTCCGGGGCGCACATGCATGGTTCAGACAGCCTTTGATTATAAGCTTTTTGGAGCAGTGTTCAATATTTTGTGCTGTGAAGCATTGAGCATAGAGCTTTTAAACATTTGAAATCATAATTAACGAGTGGCTGTTAAGCCGCATGTTATTAATGGCAGAAGCTACATTTATATAATAAGTGGAGAGGGCCAAATTCCCAGCTGCTATAAATCAGCGCAGTTCCACCAGAATTAATGGAGCTACAACCAATTACCCCAGCTGAGGATCTGACATATGTTTCACACTCCGCTGAACAGAGTATGTAAATAGCAATTCCAGCAGAACTTGAGGAAGGGGGAAATACGGATGCTGGGATACATTTTAACACAGGAAGCTTTATTAACAGCAACAGAAGAAACCAGGTCGTCTTTTCTCTGCTCCCTTTTCCCTCTCCCAAAATCAAGGATTTTCTGGGATCCTGTGTGATATTTGATATGCTGCAGGCCAATACTTAGCATTTTTGCTAAGGTTAGCTCCTACATTGAGCTCCTGCCTTCACAAAGTAGACTGTGAGAAGGTGTGAAGGATACCTCTGTCTGCAGAGAGTATCCCGGTCATTTTCCAAGTTAATTGGGGTTTGTGAGTTACCACCCAACTCCCCTATTGGCTGCACTGAACACTGGCTGATAAAATTATTACTTATCAACTGTCAGCTTTAGAATCGTGTCCTGTTATTTTAAACACATTCTTCCAGATATTGTGAGGAAGAAGGAAAAACACTTTGTCAAATTTAACAGAAAGGGAATGTTCATGGTCCCTTAAGCTGGTGATTACTCAAACATGTGCCATTTTGTGAAAATACTTAAACCTGAATTTCCCAGTACGGGGCAAAAGCTGCGTGGAAATCATCACTGCCTTCTGCCCAAAGGGCTTCATGGGAATAGTACACAGGGCAATCAGCTGTACTGCACCCTCACCCCTGTTCCTTACCCTGCAATTCCTAAATTTTTAAATTGCCACGCCTCTGTTATGTTTGGTTTTGGAATCCTGCCTTGTCTGTGCAGCTCAGCTCATGCACAAAAGGTCCCTTACTGCCCTGCATTCCAGCAGCCCCCATCTCCACCCACAAAATCCGTTCTACCCAGAGTTTGGCATAGCTACCCCTCTTCTCACACGTACACTTATTCACTCAAGAACGTCAGCTTTGGCATCTGGTTGCTACAGAGCAGAAACATTTGAGAGGGAGATAAGAATGGGATAAGGGGGAGAGAGGCTCAAAAACTGGAATTTGAAGGCAAAAGCTAGATGGAATTTTCTCAGTTCCTCTTACCTTCCCCCTCTCCCCAGAACATATCCCATCTTTCTCCCCTTCTCCAAGCCCCTTGCTTGGGAACCCTGGCACAGCCAAAGGTAGAAACAAGTTTATACCATCTCCTCCACCCACACTGTCTCCTTTCTCAGAAACTGTGTTTAAATGACTATTGAACGGGGAAGAGAAGAAACAACAGAGCAGGCTTATTTCTCCCCTCTCGTCTGGAAGCACAGAATAGAAATACAGGAACAATTGTTTACTTTCTGTCTGTTTAAATTGATTTTTTCCATGTTCATCTTTTGGAGATTGTTGAGCACGTAAAAATCCACGGACTTTCACTGACTTCAGATTGTTTTCCTCTTGCATGGGAAAGGAATGAGGTGATTACAGAATAATTCCTTAGCAGCTTGGGTGTGACTTGTTCAAAACCATGTTTTGATTAGAGGCTTGCGAGATTTTTTTTTTCCACTTACTCCCTTCATGAACAATGGTGATTAGATTTGTGGCAAGTCAGAAGACAAATTCCTCAGTGTTCCATGTTTGGCAAATTTGAAAGTGAAAGCCAGAAGATTCAGATGCAAAAAGCCAAAGTTTATATCATTTTTTCAGAAGTATTTCCTTCCCTACCTCTTTCCATTCTCCAGAAAATCCACACCTGCATCTGTATGCAGCTTACAGATGGTTAAGCTGCATATGCTGAGCTTAGGAATAAAAGAAATAAAGGGAAAGTGATGATAGAAGAGTGGAAAACAAAGAAGGAATTAAATGAGAAAAAATGGTACAAGTAGGAACAAAATATTTCTCCCGCCCTTATTCCACATTTTAATGTAACTGCAAAGCAAGATAGTTTTTTTCCTCTTTTTTTTAACTTTTGTAGAGATAATCGTCTTTTCAATATGAGGGTGTCTTTTTTAATCCTTTACATGTGAGCAATCTTCTGTGGTAGAAGAATATCAAAAGAGAAAGCAGAATACTTTGATATGTTCAATTCCAGCTTTAAAGCAATGTTGGAATGGCATCCAGAAATTTTCAGACAGGTTTTATTTCTCCATTAATGTATGACATAGGCAGTTATCGGTGTTTGCCCTGTACCTTATTGTATCTCCAAAGGGGCTGTATCAGTGGGCTAAGAAGTCATGCCATGTCATATCTTATGATCAGTTTTATCTCCAGAAGAACAGAAGTGTGTTAAAGAGGTGTTGATTCAGGATGAAGAAAGACCTTTGCAATAGTTTACAAGTAATTTCTGTCTGAGTCCCTGGGAGCGAACAAAATGTAGCAGAATTAATTCAATTTTGCTTTGATTCAGGTATCTTTAGCAGGCTCTCCATATGATAAAATGTATTATCCAAGTGCTTCCCAAGGCATCTCTGCTTTTCTTTTACATTAAATATGAATTAAGTAAAACTAAAAATATTTCTTATTTTCCTCCATCCCAGTGGTGAAAATCCTAGCATATAATTTCCATGTACTAAATGGTTTTACTTTCATTTTGGTTTTGTTGTTGTTGTTGTTTTTTACCAAAGAGATTACCTTAATAATTTGTTGGGAAAGCCAGAATGTACTTTCCAAATAAGGGGCTGTATTCACTTATAGAACAACAATAAATAATTGCCCTCAGAAATGTTTTGTCACAAAGCAGAACAGTCCTTCACTTGCCTGTTCTCTCGTACAACACTTTTTCACAGGAACTGGGGACAATTAAAGAATTATTCCCTTGTGTAATATAAAAGCCATGGAATGCTAGGGAAGGGAACATAAACTTAGGAATTACAAAGATGTTCAATAGATTATGGTCAGTAATGCTGGGAAAAATACTAGGTTTTCTGGAGTAGAGCAGAATTACCTCCTTCTGTGTAGTACTATTGCATTTTCCAGATTTAAATTAAACAAGCAAATCAAAACATACAACGCCTGTAAGCATCATTCTTAGGGGCTTGCTGAAGTTATGCAGTTTGAACAGGTTTATTGTCCCATAAAGGCACATTTGCATCATGTAGATGTGTCACTTATAGTTTTCCATTAGATTAAATGGCTGCAAAAGCTCAAACCTTCATTGCTATTTAACAGAATATAATTCTAATTTTACAAGGTGGACTTGATTCTGTGTTCCTGTAGGAGACTGGAACATGCAGCCTAGTAGTATTTTGTCAGTTCTGGGAAGCTTTTCATTAACCTTTTGGTTCATCTTTGATGCCATGAAATATGTAGAACATGATGATCAGTGTTTTCAAAGCTAGTGCTAAGGAAGGGTCCCACAGAACAATTGTATCCCATAAGATAACCACATGCCCTCCTTCCTTCCTGATTTACAAGCTATGCAACACAGTGCAGTTTTCCAGACTCAGATGTTCTTCCCATTCACTTCCTGAGAAGGAAATGCTCAAAATGTTTACTTGCTGTGATCATGGACAACGTTTCCTTTCAAATAGGAAATGATACAACTCAATGTCAGCCTGTAATCTTTTTTAGGAAAATGATAACACCAACATGGGTCTCTAGAATCATGAAAGACTGGCAGATACTTTTCACATTGGCAGCAGTCAATATTTGATTTAATCCTTGGTACCAATAAAATCCTCAAAGCTGCAGATAATAAGCCCGTGAATCCACAGCGGCAGGCTCCCTGGCGTACAATAGTCTCTGGCTACGCTTGTGCATGGTCCTGGAATACTTAAGGCACTCCTCCTGCTCCAAAAGACCAAACATAATGAAAACCTCTGGTTTACCACCAGTTAATGGCAGTTTTTTAAATGACTAGCAGCATCCTGTTCAGATTATGCTGTATGTCACTTTAGATGCATGCCACAAAAGAATTGCCTTGGAGGGAACAGGTTAAAAATTTCATTTCCAGCTTGGGGTTTAGATGGTGCCACATGACTGCTCTGAGCAGTAATACAGCATGTGCCCCAGCCTGTGTAAATATTGTGCAGGATTAATAGGCTGCTGCCCACGAGAACATGCAGCCTCTGGATGCTCTTGGCTGCAGGTGGAGGAGGGCGTGCCTCCAAGAGAGAATTAAAATGTCTTAAAAGGGAGCAACTACTTGTAACTTTGAGCTTACATCAGTTCTTCCAGATTTGATTGTATTTTCAAAAGGATACAGAAATTAAGTGGGATAGATTTTGCTACCACATACCATTATAATTATAGTCCCATAATCATATGCAACTAGCTTTTCATAATGATCATGAATTTGATGTTTAGTATCAAATATTTATCCAACTGTAATCCTTCTACTACAAGCAAACAAACATGGTGCAGCATCCGAGAGGCTATGAAAGTACCTCAAAAACCACCTATAAAGCAATTGCAAAGTACATACTAAGCCTCTTCTAAAATAATATGGTGGCATAAACATCCCAGAGGTCTTATTGATCTTCAGTACCTAAATGCTAGAGTGCTTTTAATAATAGATGAGTGAGACATAAATATGCCACGTAATATGCATTATCCTAAATAACACCTATAAATTGCCATGTGTAATATAAAACTGAAATATGCTAATGGAACATTGTGTGGATTCTTCCCAGTAAAAGCTGTCAGGAACCCACCAAAACATTAAAACTGACAGAGATGAATGAGAGAAATTAATTAATATTTAAGAACATTGCTTGTCTTTTTATTTCACATTTGTTTTTGCAGCAGGTTCCCTCAGGCATTTGCGATTGGGTTCCAATCCCACACGCTGATCTTTCACACAAAGACTTGTCCTGCTGAGGTCATCTAGAGTCTTTTCATCATCCTCCCCCGTTCCAGAAGCCACCACTTTATTCATTTTGTCCCCTCTGGCACTTGTCAGGTGTCTTACTTGGGCTTACCTCCTGCTGGGAGAACGGCCATGTCCTGGGCTGCCCTGCTGTCTTCATCAAATAAGGGTACTTGGGTCTTCCTCTCACCCCGAGGGCCTAAATTCGTCATTGCAATGCTTTTTCTAGGCTAGGTTTAGGGTAAATAAACTATCAGATGTAAGAATATTATATTTGGATGGAAAGGAGAGAGTTGTGAGTGAACCATGGCCTCGTATGCTGTAAGGAAAACTAATTTGAGAAGTTGTGACTGGTGGTTAAAGCATTGGTCTGCCTTGGCCTAGAGGAGAGCAGAGCTGCGGCACAGATTACCGCAAGTCAGGAAGAGCAAGGAGTTGAGCCTGCTTTTGGCTTTGTTCCTATTTTTAATAAAAACAATTTAGCAACTTCAAACTGTTTCATGAGATTGAGTGTCTGTTAGCCAGTCTTGCTCAAATGCTTATGGGTGTTTCATACTGAGGGAGACACACAGAGTTCATTTCTTTTCCTGGCTGTAGGTACAGATGAGCATTTACCCCACTGCAGGAGACACAGATGCTTTCTTTAAGGGTAGTTGATTTTTAACATGAATTGTGTGTTTCAGGTTGGAATCGTTCAGTATGGACAGACTGTAGTCCATGAGTTTTTCCTGAATACATACTCGACAACAGAAGATGTGATGGCTGCAGCCATGAGAATACCCCAGAGGCGTGGCACGCAAACTATGACAGCCCTGGGAATAGATACGGCAAGGTGCGTTCACAAAATATTGTCCTGCGTATGGTAGAAACAAACATAAACAGATATGGCGACGGTTCTGATTTTGTAAATTAAAAATATGATGTGGCTGACATCTGACTTTGTTTTAGCTAAGCAAACAAAATTTAGGAGAAGGGTGGATAAACAGACCCTGTCCAGCATCTAGAGCAGTTGTATATGGCACCCTGAAAAGGCAGCTGTCTCTTGAATGGAGGAAATAGGGAATGAGAAGAGACATGGAGCAAGGTTGTAGTCCGAAGCAAAGGGCTGACAATCTTTGATGTCTACACAGAGCAGGTAGGAACTGTGTGTGTAGAGGGATGAAGGAAATTAAGTTTTCAGAGGAAACAGGAAAAAATAGAACTGTTTATTGTTAATTTGTCTTCATTCTGACAGTGAAATTATTATGGGGTTTGAGCTCATACTTGTCAGAAAGCCTAGAAATTTTATACCTGAAGTCTTTTAAGCTTCTGGATCATTGAGAGATTAAAGATCTCTTGTAGCAATAGCATTATTTAGAAATGCTTCCTTTATGAGAAAAATGAAATCTGATTTTTGTAGAACAGACAGTAAATGCAAAATCTCTCAGACACTTTCAAACTGCACAATGTTGTCCTGGTACCTTTTTTCTTTTCTACTTTTTTTCTTGGCATGACAGCATGACTTTATTCCGTAAAAGACTGCATTTGCCCTTTCCAAACAACCATTTAGTGAAATATGCAGCATCTTTTTGATGAACTATTTGATTATCTGACCAAAGTTTTGTTGATATGATGTCTTAAATCGGATGAAATTCTTACATATTCACCAGTAATGTTTTCCTTAGATATAAGTAGAGGCTTGAGGGAGTCTGAAGAAGTTCATGAAAACAGAGCCAGCTGAGAATTGCCAAATACTCAGAAACCACATGTGATTCAGAAAGTCCCTGTGCACCACAAACTGTTGCGGGCTTGCATATACAGAAACTATCAGCAAAAGCTTCTTCTGTTCTTGCAGTCTGCCTACCCATCCACTTTTGGCCATCATCAGCAGTAGATCTTAGCTTTCACTTGTGTGGCCAGTCTTACAGTTCTGCGGTATTTTTCTAAAAAGAGGAAGCCCTGCTTCCTTCCTTCTCCTCCTGAGCCCTAATCCAGCCTGGCCTTTTCTGGCCCTGCCCAGAATGTGGGTGAGCAGCTGCCCAAAACTTCAGTGCCCCTTTGCCCATCTGCGGCTGTAGAATTCAACCAGTCACCCCCACCTGTCTCTGCTCACCTGCAAACCACTGCCACATCTCCAACACCCAGTTTTGCTGTAGATGTGCAGAGGTGTGCTGGTAGCACTTGAAGTGCTGCTGTAGGGTGGAAATAGGTGGGGGTTTTGTGTGGGGGTTTTGGGATGGGGAGATGCTGGTTGGGTTTTTTAAAGCTGTGAAAAGCTGTTTTAAGGTGCCAGAAGTTTATCTGGAGAGGGGAAGAATTCTTCACTATCCGGGACTGTATTTTCTGCTGTTGCTCTCGAATGAATAATGAATGAATGCTTGTGAAACTCATTGGCTATGAACTGTCATATAAGTTCCAATTGTTGTTGTTTGTATTTGTTTGTGGTTAATATTAATCTCCTTTTCCTGCTTCTTAGTTAATATAAAGTCTTTTAGTTTATGGTTGATTATGCAAATATGATGCATGTGCTAAATGCTGACTTTGCCTTTCTCCAAACGCTTTATGCTCCCTCTAGGGAAGAGGCTTTTACTGAGGCTCATGGTGCGCGAAGAGGAGTACAAAAAGTAATGGTTATTGTGACTGATGGGGAATCACACGACAACTACAGATTAAAAGAAGTGATTGATAATTGTGAAAAAGAAAACATTCAGAGATTTGCTATTGCTGTAAGTGAAATTTAATGGGAAAATTCAAAATTTTAAAAGCATGTTTCATCTTCCAAATATAATTTCGCAGAATATTTATGGAAATAAAATCATTTCAGAGAGGGAAAAAGGAAGCTGAAAGAAATATTAAAAATTTGCTTTCTGATTTTACAACACGTAAGAAAAAGCAATCTATCCATCTTCCTGGTGATGACAGGTGTACGTGCTTGTGAAGAAAAAGGAGAAAGATTTTCAGGGGCAGTATAAAATCAAATACTTTTTGTTACGAGAAATATTGAACAGAGTTGGTTAGTTAAAATCTGAGCAATTTCTATAGACACATTACCTACTTTAAAAAAAAAAAAAAGCAAATGTAAACCATCAACAAAAAACAGATTTATTATGGCTGTTCTGTGTGCTGGCGTTCTAAAGTTGTCATTTTCATGCTGAGCAAACTTAGTAGCTGAATGAGAGGATGAGCATGATGGAGGTTATCACATATTGAGAAGTATGGAAACATGAATGATAGATCTGCTGTGAACTCTCCACTATATTTGTGTATTCTATATACAGATCATCTGTTTTCTCTCGTTAGTTTTGAAGGTATGTTGGATTGTTGCTTCTCAGTTGCTGTCTCTTTGTTTTGGTACAGTGAGGTGGTATGGAACCACACAACTTCAAGAAAGATGTTATCTTTAATTTAGAGAAAGAAATAAAACAAAAGTTGAATCCAGCAGCACACAAATTTTCAGTGGTTTCCTTCATAAAGCTAGAGATCATTAAAGAAAATGTCATCCTTGAAGCTGCCATAATTTTTAGCAATAAAATCTCTGTCTAGAACCAAATTTGAATTGCTCCAGTGTCAAGGAATGCTAGAACATGGGAGTTTGGTTTTTTATTTCCCTCTCAAAGCAAGTTAAGTTTATAGAGCACTTTTTTTTGTATGAAAAATACTTGTCCATCTGGGAATTGGAGAAATAAGTCATTTTGTTCTGAGGCATCTTGAGTTTTTTTACAGCAGTGGTGTTAAAACTGCAGACCAAATCTAAAATCTTGTACTGTGATGGAGTTGTTAACATTGAATGCAAGCATTGTTGTTATATGTATTTATAGGGCAAATCTGCACACAAAAAAGAATCATCCTATGCCTAATTAACATGTCATTATTTGCTCATATACCGCGTTATGACGAGAACTGGTGGTACCTATGCAGAAGCCAGTGCAATTGTGTATTCTGGTTCGGGTGGTGTTGTGTTGGTTTTTTTGCTAAATTAAGGCCTACTTCGACAAATCATAGAATCATAAAATAAATCATTAGAATTTTGTGAAGAAGGGAGAAAAAGGACAGTTGAGCATAGCAGACATTACACCATACAGTTGCTTTGCTTGCTATTGTTGATATTTTCAGAAAAACAACTGAGCCCTCAGTTCTCATTGGAAAAGAATGGTTTCAAATCAATTTGAGGGAGGTTTTAACAGAACAAATTAAGATTAGATATGATTTCCCAATATTCTCTCACAACCTGCCTCAAAGGTACCTTTTAAAACAGGTTGTACAATGTATCTTTGACTTCTTTTTTTTTAAATTCTCTTTAGATTCTTGGCAGCTACAGCAGAGGAAATTTAAGTACTGAGAAATTTGTAGAGGAAATAAAATCAATTGCCAGTAAGCCTACTGAAAAGCATTTCTTCAATGTCTCAGATGAATTAGCTCTTGTAACTATTGTTGAAGCACTTGGAGAGAGAATATTTGCCCTGGAAGGTATGACATTATTTAAAATTTTGTTTCATGTGTGCTTTACAACTGAAGCAAATAGAAGATGACCTGCTTTGATCTTCTTTTGCAATGTATTGTGCTGCATAAAATGTATTATGCAGGTATTTTTCTTCATGCTGATCATAAAAATATTTTACAATAGACATCCAAATTAGTCAACGCTGTCCAAATCTGTTTGTTTCAAGCATAGTACTGGTAATAGAAGGCTGAGTTTATTAGTTACAAATTATATTGGCCAACCCCTACTGAATAGGGGGCTCTATTGTTAAGTCCCTTTTATTGGGAAGAATACACTTTCAGTGGAAAAATAGTAGTTCAAACAGGAATTGAAACCTTAGTCTTCAGTTTGTGCTTTGTATTTCTAGAAAAGTGAGAAAAATCAGTCTTTCATTAGTAGAATAAAATCTGTTAGTTACACCTATTAAATATAATGGCTATAGAATAGAAAGGTAATCAACTGCTAGTCATGACAACAGACGAAGGATGTAAGACCTAACATGACTGAGTTTCTGGACATCTGGAATTCAAGGTTTCATGCCATAGCTCAACCCTCTGAAGAACCAGATGCCTCTGGAAGAGACGGTCTCACTTTGTCACAGTCCATCTTGTCCCTTTTAGCAATCAGGAGCCATTAGGTAGTGCCTGTCTGTCACACGAAACCCCAGCCTCCAAACAGTGGAGTAAATTGTGCTGTCCTGAACTCCCTGCTGATGGGGAATGCTTTATATCATGAGCTCTAACGCTTCCATTGACTTTAGTAATTCATTTCTCTAATCATAAGAAAAAATTACAAAACATTTGAATATTAAACAAGTTCTGTAGCTTAATAAAATATCCAAACAAATGTAGTTATATTGATGGTGGTGAAACTAACTGATTAAATTGTAGAAATGTTATCTGTTTATATGATAATCAGCTCTTGAGATGACTAATTCTCGTCATCATGTCCTCCGGTATTTTGATACTTTAAGCATATTGTACCTCTTTAAGTATCAAGAAGTTCTGCAGTACTCCTTGAATTCAGCTTTAATTTTCTGCAAAAGGTGCAGTAACAAATACCTACTTTTTGGATGTTACTACTTTTTATTTAACATAAACCTATTGTAAACTGTTAGGATATTTGTGCCTTGATATAGTTGCCTTATTTTTAAATTTTATTTTATATAGACTTGTCTGTATTACAAAAAAATATATATTTGAAACAAAAAATGTGGGAAATTCTTTTCATCCACACTGTAAGAGACAAGCTAGGTAATTTCACCACTCCCAGAAGGCTTCTTGATTTCCAAATTTTCAGTAGGAGCTCAGATCTGTGCTAAGATTTCTGTATAAGATACTTGTGATATGAGATAAGAAATGTCGCCTCCTCCACCTATGAAAGTCCCAGAAATCACATAATCTGGCTGCAAGGGAAGTTAGAATGGAAACTGGAAATGGGATTTTAGCTTTATGTCAAAATATAGCAAGTTGAGTTGCTCCAATGGGTTGGTAAGGGTGGAGCTAGAAGATGCTGACAAAATCAGTTTCTGCTGATTCTTCAGGTATGGTTTCCTGTCCTTCCCAAAGCATTTCAGGAGCTATTCTAGATTTGCAATTGTGTCCATGGACACATTATTGTAGCAGGGGAGAAAGGCAGATTAATTCTGTCCTACCCAGCTTTCTGGTGACAATCCAGCTTATTGGAGGTGTGCAATGTAGAAAAGATTAATTAACCCTCTACAATGTAGCTGAATTAACTTCTAAACATGAAGGTCACAGGAACTTTGATTCTTGAAATTCTGTATCTGAATCTGTTTAAATTCTCAATCTAAATAGCCTCCTAGTAGTATAATAGTACATTTGATTTTTTTCTTGGATTTCTTGTTTTCATTTTGGTTTTGACCTTTAAAAAAATGCACAGGAAAATTGAAAGAGAGTTGAAAAATCAAATCCAACAAAACCCCACACTTGCCAGCCAGTGGATTTTTTCATATGCCTGTGTGTCTCATGGCATGGACTTCTGGTTTTAACAGCAATTTTATGTTTTATCCAACCTGTGGGCAGGCACAAATGTTTTTTCACAAAATATCCTTTGTAGGATGCTTGGCAGTTTGAAACTCAATGGAAAGTCAGACTGGGAGCCGTTATCTAAGCAGCATTCAGAGCTGCACACACCAACAGAACCGGCATTGTCCTCTGCCTCAGACTGTGAGAGTCCTGTCTTTCTCAGCTCATTAAGGAGCATCCTTTACTGCATGAAAATATTGTTTATCAGCAAATGCGCAACTTAAGAGTTTTATGCTTAAAAAGGACCATAATTTTTTCAGACTTAGCAAAGCAGCTGCATCTTGTGAAACATGTTTGAGTGTCAAACATTTTGTGTTTGAGATCATGTCTCCTTCCTATGCCTGGCCATAAATCCCAAAAATTAGCAAAGATATCATGTCCCAGCGAGCAACCTCTGTGGTTTAGTTGCTGAGTATCAAAAGTTCAGTATTATTTAATAATCCAGATGCCTGAAATTCATGCAGCCATGGCTGGCTATGCCTCAGTCTCATTCACACAGTTGGAAGATTGCCTCAGCACTCAGCTGGTAGCAAATTGTGGACTCTTCCTGAACAAGCATCAGAGCAGATTTCATAATTTCCCTCTACTGCTCATTACTATCTTGCTCTCCAGGAGGAATCAATATGCAGAATATAGCTATCTTACTTGTGGTGCTTAAGATGGCAAAATAGTCCTTGAGTATTGCTTGTAAGTAGAGGAAGAGGCAGACCTTTCTCTTCCCTGATGATATTTCAAGTGTAGCTGGGAGCAAAGCAGCTCATCAGAGTTTAATAACTAGCACATCAGTACCTGGCAAGATACTGAAACTAGTATTAAATCACCTGATAACTTTTTTATTCAAATTCACTTAAGAAAATCGGGAAGATTTTGATGTAATTTTGGGCAGGATTATAGTTCCCAAGCCCTTCCCCTGAAGCTTATGAATCTTGGACAGCTGAGATTTTCCTATGTTGTTTTTTGCAAAGCTTCATACAAACATCAAGTGTTTTTCATTTAAAGTTCTACCAGCTGCCTACAAATTTTTAATTGCTTGAGTACAAGGCCAGGGTTACATGGCTGGTGTTTTATTGTTCGCTTAGCTCAAGTGGAAAATGGCTTAACCATATTAATCAAACATTCCAAGCATATTTACCATCAGCCTGAGGTCAAGTCTGGTCAATTTTAGCCCAGAAATATTTCTTGGACAAGTTCTGAGACATGATCTTAAAATGGAAACTCTCATACTTAGTGGTAGCATTTAACACAGATCTTAATTTCTGTATCCATTATAAAAATCTATGGCAAGCCATATTCACTGAATATTCTAGTTAATTTTGCTATCCTTTACTATACTTTGGCTTAGACAGGTGCACTCTTCGCTGGGTAAAAAACCGGCTGGACGGCCGAGCCCAGAGGGTTGTGGTCAACGGAGTTAAATCCGGTTGGCGGCCGGTCACGAGCGGTGTTCCCCAGGGCTCAGTACTGGGGCCGGTCCTGTTCAATATCTTTATCAACGATCTGGATGAGGGGATCGAGTGCTCCCTCAGTGAGTTTGCAGATGACACCAAGCTGGGCGGGAGTGTTGATCTGCTCGAGGGTAGGAAGGCTCTGCAGAGGGACCTGGACAGGCTGGATCGATGGGCCGAGGCCAACTGTATGAGGTTCAACAAGGCCAAGTGCCGGGTCCTGCACTTGGGTCACAACAACCCCAGGCAACGCTACAGGCTTGGGGAAGAGTGGCTGGAAAGCTGCCCAGAGGAAAAGGACCTGGGGGTGCTGGTTGACAGCCGGCTGAACATGAGCCGGCAGTGTGCCCAGGTGGCCAAGAAGGCCAATGGCATCCTGGCCTGTATCAGAAATAGCGTGGCCAGCAGGAGCAGGGAGGTGATCGTGCCCCTGTACTCGGCACTGGTGAGGCCGCCCCTCGAATCCTGTGTTCAGTTTTGGGCCCCTCACTACAAGAAGGACATTGGGGTGCTGGAGCGTGTCCAGAGAAGGGCAACGAAGCTGGTGAAGGGCCTGGAGCACAAGTCTTATGAGGAGCGGCTGAGGGAACTGGGACTGTTTAGCCTGGAGAAGAGGAGGCTGAGGGGAGGCTGAAAGGAGGTTGTAGCGAGGTGGGTGTTGGTCTCTTCTCCCAAGTAACTAGCGATAGGACGAGAGGAAATGGCCTCAAGTTGCGCCAAGGGAGGTTTAGATTGGACATTAGGAGAAATTTCTTTACTGAAAGAGTGGTCAGGCCTTGGAACAGGCTGCCCAGGGCAGTGATTGAGTCACCATCCCTGGAACTATTTAAAAGACGTGTAGATGAGGCGCATAGGGATGTGGTTTAGTGGGCATGGTGGTGTTGGGTTGACGGTTGGACTCAATGATCTTAGAGGTCTTTTCCAACCTTAATGATTCTATGATTCTATGATTCTACCATATGACATTTTCATTACGCTATTCAGATACTTTTTCAGATTGAAACTAATTTATTTTTGAAAAGTATTTTTTTCTGTTTAATAGCAACAACAGACCAGCAAGCAGCCTCATTTGAAATGGAAATGTCTCAAGCTGGTTTCAGTGCTCATTATTCTCAGGTAAGCAAACTGTTTGAAAATAGACGTTCTTTTACAAAGTAGATTTTTGTTGGTGATGGCATTAATTTGGAATGAGTATTTCAGAATTCTTTGTACAGTACTGTTTGCTGTTGGAAGTTTCCCATAATCCAGTTATTTTTTGTAAAAATGTATGTAAAGAATGATTATAAACAATGAAAGCTTAGGAGAATAAGTACCTTCTTCACAGGAACTCTAAATTTAATGCTCCCGTAACACTTTCTACCAAGAGAATAATCTATAATATGTTAAGAAAGACACAGAAAGAATTTTTACCAGGGCCTCTAGTGACAGGACATGGGGCAGCATTTTTAAACTGAAAGAGGGTAGATTTACATTGGATATAAGGAAGAAATTTTTTATGATGAGGGTGGTGAGACACTGGAACAGGTTACCCAGAGAAGTGGTGGATGCCCCATCCCTCAAAGTGTTCAAAGTCAGGTTGGATGGGGCTTTGAGTAACCTGATCTAGTGCAAGACATCCCTGCCTATGGCAGGGGCGTTGAGAGATCTCTTCCAACCCAAACCATTATATGATTCTATGAACTATAAAACTGTTCTCTCTAAATATTAATGTGTAAATTGATATTGCATTATATTGGTGAAATTGAGATGGAAGATATGTAAAAAGGATATTCTGTCATGGATATGATCTGCATCCTTAGTAACACAATATATTCTTAGTTCTGTTAACACATTGAATACCTCAGTCCTCAGGGGGTAAATATTTATTAAACTGGGATGCAAAAATCCCTGGCAATTTGTATTAGCAGAAAATCACTCCCTATGTATTTTATTTATTCTTGAAAAATCAAGATGTATCCATTGTGATGATCTGCTTAGTGTACACAAATGAAATTAAAATTTAACATGAGATCAAAAGAACTGGGAAGAGTTAAGCTTTAAAGATACAAAAAAGTAGTGACAGTGGAAAAGAACACAACAGCAGAGTAACTGAACTGAACAAACACCAAGCAATCCAAGGCAAACTGATATGCATAGGAAAACCTTCAACATGGTTTTGTATACTCAGCATATCACTGGTAAAAAAGACCTTCAATATGATTTAACATAAATACTTTATTGCAGAAGTACTCTCCATTCATTTTTATTCTCTGCACTACATTACACGATCATTACATGATTCTTCAGATGGTATATTATACCTTAGAAACAAGTATTACCCTGATAGGGAGCGCAAGGATTATTTATAAGATTATCTATTTGGTAGAGCATATTTTTGAAGTTCACAAACAACTGACCTGCTATCATCTGAACCTCACTTCAAAAGTGGGTCTTCAGTCCTTGGTGCATTGACAGACTCAGGGTCTCTGGTGTCTGTCTTATCTAGAAGGCTACATTCACGCCTTTAGGCAAGAAGGGTCAGCAAACCATTTCTCATTGACAAAACGCTCTTGCACAATGTATGAGACTCACAGATTCAACAGAGAAAGGTTCAATTTTCTGAAATTTTGTCTGGGGAATGCATTTAAGTGTTGTATCCTGTGATTAGCTTTGCTAAATCCCTTTTGTCTTTCTATTTGGCCTGGAATGGTGGGCTGAAGTTGTAGGAGCTGTGTTTCATTGTGCTGCTTTTCCTGAATGTCTTTTTTTTTCGTTCTTTGTTTTGGTTTTTTTTAAGTTGGGTGCATTTTTAACAAAAACTGGGAGACATACTATGATTTTAGGGGCCATACCGTAATAGGAAAAGCAGGACTAAATATATAAGTATACAGACGCATTACCCAAATGTGAGCATCATGATCAATGAATGTTCTAAAGATGGTTCACATAGAGAACAGGCTTTTTGTTTTTCTCTGCATAAGGATTGGATCATGCTTGGAGCAGTTGGAGCATATGACTGGAATGGCACAGTGCTCATGGTGAAGGACAGTGGTATTTCAATGCCAACTAATGACACTTTTCGTGACAGGCTTTCAGAAAAAAATGAACCCCTTGCAGCCTATCTAGGTAAGAGGAATAGCCCATCTTATGCTTTTTGACAAATGCTACAAGACCTGTCTCAAATCTCATTCACAAAGAGTATCTTGCAGAATATTATCTTATATTCTAGGAGCCTGGGAAAATTTATTATGTATGGACATGTCTACTGTATGATTTTCTTGTTCTTTTTAAAAAACAATTGCTACTACTACAATCAAAAAACTAGTCCAAACACTTACAGACCTAAGTATATCTAGACTTTCCCCAATAGAAATGTCTAATCTGCTCAGAGATTTCATAGATTCCTCTAGTATTCTTCTCAAGTTTTTCTATGCCTTAATAGTTAAAAAGTTTTATACTATATTCAGTCTGAATCTTTGCTTAAAATTAAGCTGATTTCTGTCACTCAATGGACAAGAACAACAGTTTACCACCATCTTTTTTATATTAATGTTTTGCATAGTGGCAGGTTATTGTTTTCCTCTCAGCCTTTTCTACCAAAAAGCATCAGTGCCTTGCTGTCTTCTTTAGGACTTGCTTTCTACACCTCATGGTTCTGTTTGTTCTGTTATCTCATTTAAGCCACGTTTTCGCTGATGAAGAGCCAGCACTAGAATAATTTCATTTTTTTCCCTAAGTACACTGTTTGTCTTCTTTGCAGAATGTCATTAGCAATTTTTTTTTTAATATCTCAAATTTGGTAAAGTCATTTGAAATTTAGATCCTATCCTCCATAATACTTGCAACCCTGCCACAGTTTTGATTCATGTGCAAATTTTTTAAGTGTTCCTTCACCCAAGTTGTTAAATTGTTGTTAATATGAAACAGAGCTAGGTTCAAAATGCCCCCAGAGTCACATTTGGAAGTCTCCATCAGTTTGACAGTGAGACAATGACAACTGTTCTTTGAAAGTAGCTTTTCAACTAGCTATTCACGAGTTATTTTATCAGTGCAATCATATCACACACTGTGTGAGAATAGCAAAGTG
Source organism: Calonectris borealis (assembly GCF_964195595.1). NCBI lineage: Eukaryota > Metazoa > Chordata > Aves > Procellariiformes > Procellariidae > Calonectris > Calonectris borealis. The sequence continues at coordinate 68,616,048 of NC_134352.1, read as the reverse complement.
AACATGACTCACCAGCCTGTGAACAGGTTTAATAACACAGTGGTGCTCATGACTCTGAGACTGTAGGCAAATACACATCCAGCCCTTTTAATTAACTCTGCTATTATTCTCTAGCATAAGTAGGGCTAAACATTTAGTTGTAGAATAAGTGTTAAAAAGGCTCTGAATCACAGCAAGTATTTTTGATGCATTCTGTGTGTACTGCATCTTGACTTCTTTTCTGCTTCCTAGGATACACTGTGAATTCAGCATTGACACCTGGAGGTGTACTGTACGTAGCAGGACAGCCACGATACAATCACACTGGCCAAGTTATCATTTATAAAATGGAAGGAAGAGAGGTACAAGTACTTCAGAGGTTAAATGGAGAACAAGTAAGTATGAATTCATGATTAACATAAAAGAGGATATGGCATGAGAAATCGAAGTAATGATTTCAGATGAGAACTCTGCATCAGAAGAGCAAATGAAACTGGGAGTTGTAAGCAAGATCAGAAGGAAAGGTTAGGTCGATGCTCTGGTATAGTAAGTAACGGAAAATGGACTCTACAGTAGTCAGAGACCCTTGGAAATTTTCTCTTTGAGGGTTAAACCTTCAGCAGTGTCCAAATGGTTGTAGCCACCTCTGTACTTGCAATTTTCTATGTCTGCTGAGTGGAAAGGGTGTGTCACTGGCAAAAAACAAGTGCGACAGGCAGGGTTCTGTGCGAGAGCATCAGCTGGGATAGCATGAAATATTTAATAGCTGCTTGCAATATTGAGTGGCAGCCCAATATATGAGCTGCAATTCAGGAGAATTCAGGTTACCTAATTTCACCTATAGCTGATGTCTGCAACTCAGCTAATCAATCAATCCTTTTAGAGTCAATAAAGGAAAGCAACCATTTTTAACATTTGAGGGATCTGGCCTACTTGAGGCATCTTCTGTGAGATGAGATGCATCTTGCACTAGAAGGGACTGCTTCTCATGTTGAGTGTAGAGAAAATGCAGGGTGTCTAGCTTAGCTGTGAAGTGAATCTAATCAGATAAATCCCACACCTTGTGCCCAGCCTGTGAATGTATCTAGCTCTTTGCATAGATCTTGTTCCTCTGCATTTAGTGGCAACTTGGGAATTTTGGAGACTGCCTGCACTGTGTTGTCTCGGAGCTACTGTCCACCATCCTTTTTCCCTTGGCAAACCTATGACCATTGATTTTGCTCTTTCTATGTATTATTGTTGGGACTGAAGAGAAAACTAGCTTCCCCAAGACACTTCTATTCAAATGCTGTCTTAAGAGGTCCTACTCTCCTTAGCAGGTAGAAGGTACCATTTGTACCTTTCAAACTCAGGAGAGTTGAAGGTTGAATGGACCATTCTTAACCAAAAAAATCTGACAACAAATCCTAAAACAGAAAACAAGCTTCAAAAGCAAACAGACTAAAAAGGTTGTCTAGGTAGCAAAGAAAATTTCTGCCTAATCGTTAACATTTGTTGTAAGCTTTGTTGTAAGCAACCATAAAATAGGTCTCTGAACAGGAAAAGTTGCATGATGTTGCTGACTCTGTCTCTGATTTATACCTTATATTTTCCTGCAGATTGGGTCATACTTTGGGGGTGTTATCACCACAATCGACATCGATAGGGACTCATTTACGGACCTTCTTCTTGTTGGAGCTCCTATGTATATGGGAACTGAGAAAGAGGAGCAAGGGAAAGTATACGTTTATAGTCTGAACAAGGTAAGAATGATGTTTATTGTCCAGGAACAGAACATGCTCCTTACTGTCTTCATATCCTTATTTTAAAGAAATATGATAATTTGAGTTGGGGAAGATGACCTGTTGAAAACAGAGAAACATGATTTTGACAATTGAGAGTATAATACAGATTATTTTTGGAAAAATTCCTTCTCAAACTTTTGTTTTATCACCTCTTTTTCCCAATGGAATATGTTATATGGATAAGCACTATATCCTATAAGCTGCAATATGGCATAGATGCAAATTTATAGGATTAATTTTCTATCATGTTTTCTTTTTGCTTTCACGGATTAGGAAGCAGTAGGGCTCATCCATCCTAAAAGTGTGTGCTCCAGTATCCTTGTGACTTGCTTACAAACCTAGAGCTAAACCCCATACACCCAACAGCTTTTAAACATGTGATGACTAGATTGAGGAATATACTAGCTACACCTCAACTTCTTGATTTGATAATTCTCTCCTTCCAAAGTCTATGCATACTTTTTCTTCTTTTTTTCTTTAGTCCTGTACCATTGTGTATCATAAAATTATCAAAGTATGTCCTAGCAATGATGGTCTCCTAAAATACTATTGCAAGAAAAGGACCTGAAGAGACTGGATCTATTTGACAAGAAACTCTTCCGGTTTCTATATGCGCGTTGCTAACAACAAATTGCTGGTGAATAGGGTTGGCAAGAAGACAAGAATTCCATGTCCTCCAGTAATGTGAGGGTTTGAAATTTGTTTTTCCTTGCTTCCTTTTCTCCATCTTTAAATAAAGGAGATGCAGCAACTGCTTGCTGCTGCTAATCTCTAACATGGAACTCATGGGGCCAATCTCTTGGAAAGATTGGTTACATACCATAGTGTATGTGTGTTTTTGACCTAGGATGCACACTGGACCAGAAGAATATATATGTTAGGACATGGACTATGTGTCTACTGAGGACAGAATTCAGTCTGTGTAAGAGAAATGCTGTCTTTTGTTCTGGAATAACAGTATTGCCATCTGTATTTCATCAGAAACTTGGCTTACTTTTCAGATGAGAGAATGCCTTTAGAAGAACTCTTTACACTATCTTGAGAATGAAGTGGTTTACTTACAATAACATCCAAATATTGTTATGATACTAGTCTTTCCTGTGAACCTCTAACTTCAAGAAATGTGCAGAAGCATCTAGATGCACGAAGAGAGGGAGCAAGAATGTTTTTCCCAACCGCTGCTCAGAAAGAACATTTGAATTATAGTTACAGAATCACAGTTTCTACAGTGCACGCAATCACTAGAAATAGGATGTAATTGTTTCATTTAATTCATCAGTTTGTCTTCTGGACAGGAACTCTTAAAAATCTTCATTGCAAAAATGTTGACGGAAATCCACAAACTCTAAATCTGTTCTTTCACAGACAAAGTTTGAATATCAGATGAGTCTCGAACCTATAAGGCAAACATGCTGTTCGCCATTAAAACAGGACACCTGCAAAGTTCTTAAGAATGAGCCTTGCGGTGCACGCTTCGGGACTGCGATTGCGGCAGTGAAGGATCTCAACCTTGATGGATATAATGACATTGTAATAGGTTCTCCCTTAGAGGATGATCATCGGGGAGCTGTTTATATTTATCATGGCCACGGCAACACAATCAGTAAAAAATACTCGCAGGTATGAAGTAAAACTTTACAGATTGGCAGCCGCTGTAAGTGTATGTAGCACAAATCCTGGTTTCCCATGTCTTCCCAACATAGAATCAAACTGTGACTTCACCTGTCATGTCAGCTTCTTTTTTAAAATGCTCTGTACTTTTAAACTCAGTCTGATTTAACTGAATTTGACACTAATAATGTTAGAAAATATATTTGCTTGTTTTTATTAGAAACCTTCCGAAATGTTCTGTACAGCCAGAAATGTAGATATTTTGCAATTCTGAAAATTTATAGTGTGTTCATCACCATGGTAACCCTTTTAGGAGCATTGTAATGAAAATTTAATATATTTAAGGAGACCAGAAGCCATCTAACTGCCAACAAATGCGTCTTGAATGTTCTTATAAAATCCTTCAATATGCACTGGATAAACCTCTTAATGCTTTTCACAGCGTATTGCATCAGGTGGAGATGGGGAAAAAGTGAAATTTTTTGGCCAGTCTGTGCACGGAGAAATGGATTTAAATGATGACGGGCTGATTGATGTCACCATTGGAGGCCTTGGTGGGGCTGCCCTCTTCTGGTATGGATACTCACAGCAGTTGTCAGGCCAGAAAATAATCGTTTGTCTTGGGATACCGATGTAACTTGCATGCACTACTGTTTGGACTGTTGTGAGGATACTGGTTTGATTTCGTGCTTTGACACTGGCTGTGAATCTTCATATTTTCATGTCTCTCTGGAGGAACGAGTATAAAACTTAATGCATACCAGTAATACATATAGGAATGTTTTAGAAAACTTGTTAGCATATTCAGAATAGAAACTGATTCCACTTGTGGCACTGAGTAAAACAGGAAAAAAAACCCTAAGGGTTCTCTTTTTCATACTATATTGCATATTATCTTATTAGCAATATCAAAGACAGGTTCAAATGTAAAGGGGTCACTAAGAAAACTCATCTGACTTCCTAGTAAGAAAACTCTAGTTTGACTCCCTACAGAAAATCTTGGAAAAAGTTAACTAAACTTTCAGGTTAACAGCGAATTCATTTTCTTTACAAAAGAGCGTGATTCAGATGGCATAATGAGCAATATATTTTTTAAGGGAGAAGAGAAAAATACCAGTAAGAGAAATAAACAAGGTAACATACAATCCCTCATTTCTAAAACACAACTAAAGCCATCTCTCTGGTAAGGCAATTGCTAAGCCAGCTCCTTGCTTTCCCTGTCCTGCTGTTCCACCTAACTCACCTGCTAGGTGATCAAGTTTGTCAGGTCTTGCTACCATCCTCAAGATGCCAGCTTTTCCTCACCTTCATCTGGTCGTTTGTCTTTCTAAAAGCTCCGTGTGTGAACACAATGAGATGCTCCTTCACTGCATTGTTTAGATCACAAATCTGAGGAAAGCTATTTTGCCAACTTATTTTTCTGCTGGTTTAGTACACTGGCATACCCTGTCTCGAGGCCAGAAGGGAACTGAACCAGAGCAAAGGGAGAGGCAGGAATTCGTTGCAGGGACAGGGGCAAAAGGGAGTTAAAGTGAAGCAAATTGGTATTTAAACTCAGGCTGTTTATCTACCCACAGCCTAGGAGATGGCACACTACTCTCCAGCTCATGTATAATATGTTCATCTGTGGATACCCTCAAGCAAGGGTCTGGGCCTCCAGCCTCTTTTAAATGGGACTGGCTGTATAGAGTTGCTTAAATGGTTTTGAAAATATTTCCTTTCATCTGGTATCTGTTCTGAAACAACTGGGGAGAAACCCTGTGACCATTTTCTCTGTAATTTGTTGTTTACTAGTACTATGTATAGCGTGTATAGTTAACTATGTGTCTAGACCATGACATATGTGTATTTTAATGTTGAATGTTGCACATTTTGTAAGTTCATTCTTAAGTTAAAAAAACTTGCTGCTATTATTTTCAAGACACTTTTTTTCTTTGTGTTTTTGTTAAGGTCTCGTGATGTGGCTGAAGTAAATGTTTCCATGCAATTTACACCCAAAAGCATCAATATCCAACAACAAAATTGTCAGATAAATAAAAGAAAAACAATATGTATAAATGCCACAATTTGTTTTAAGACCAGACTAAAGTCGAAGGAAGATACATTTGAATCCAGTAAGTAGATAAGCACTAAGCTATGGAATCTTTACACTATAAAACTGCTATGCTCGCATTTGTTTATTTCTCCAAAAATGGAACGCAGCTCTTCTAATGTCACTATTCCAAGTGCATTTAAGATACTGAGGGAAAAAAGAATGTGTAGGGGCAAACTGGTTCATAATATTGATCTCAACTTCCTTTGCAGGTCTGCAGTATTGGATTACTCTTGACTCACAAAGACAAGTATCTCGAAGCTTGTTCACAGAAAGCCATGAGAGGAAAATGCAAAAAAATATAACTATCAAAGGGTCGGAATGTATTAAACATAACTTCTACATGTTGGCAAGTAAATCATTTAAAGTGTTTTTCTCATGTTGATATTATAATAACCCAAACCTATCCCATTAATTGTAAATTGGACAACAAAATCTGCATCCAGAATTAATCTTAAGAAGTGTACATAAAATTTGTTTACTGCTTAGAATTTATATATTTGTATATGTGTATAGGTATAAACTATTTACTTATATGTACAGTCTGTCTACCTTTGTCTCTTTGTTTGTGTCTGTCTTAAGAAAAAACATAACACGCTTAGTGGAACCAAGCAGCTATCGTGGTTAGTAGTTTAGGTGCATTCAAAACTCAGCAGGAGTATGTGAGCTGGAAGTCTAGTTTGCATATTGGTGCAATTCCTCCTGTAAAATATAGTGAAAACCTCACAAATTAGGTTTGGGATAGAGAATACTTATTCACTGCAAAACAGAAATGTAATTAGCAACTGTGAGTATGAAATTGCTGGGATTGTAACTAATGTGCAGAGTGAATGGAGGTGTATATTATAAGCTACATTTAAAATGTTTAGTGACTTCACAGTCGTAATTCAAAACTAATCATAATTCAAAACTAATGACAAATTATGCCCAGAATTCGCTTGAATATGCAATACATGTCCTAACAGCAGGCCACAGTTTGACTTCACATAAGGTGATACTGCTGGTGTTCGTCTCACTGATCCTTTAAGCACAACTAAAAGAGGAAAGTCTATGAGTTGACTGTTCTGAGACATTCTTGAAAGAAACTGTGTTGGATATGCTCAGACTGTGACATTTTTATGATGAGATGAGATACACAAAAACATTAGTAGATATTTATAAGGATTGGCTTGCACATTAAATGCCTTATCAATTGCAAGCATTCAAATGTTTCTCTAGCAAGGATCGTGACAGTGTGACTGAAAAATATTTTACCTCAGCATTGTTTGGGGCTTCTTTAACCTCCTTAGATATTTAAGTGAATGTCCATAACAGCAATTTTGTTTTCATTATGTTCTAGGATAAGCCTGACTTTCAGGACTCCGTAAAGGTTTTGCTGGAGTTCAGTTTTTCTGATCCAGAGAATGGACCTGTTCTTGATAGCAACCTGCCGAATTCAATATCTGAATATGTAAGTCAGCAAGATTCTGTATTAATAACCAAAGTATTTGAGGTAAAATTCGTAGCCCACACAAGACCTGAAAGTATTGTCCACAAATTGGCTAAAGAAGGAGGGTCATTGAGCCTGTCCAGAAGATGTTTCCTCTAAATGAGTCTTCAGGAGTGAAAAGCTTGATTCAATGTGCTTGGGAACTGGCCTAGGGTTTTTAAAGCTCTCCAGAGTTAACTGAAGATAGAAGAGAGCACAAGCAATTTTATTGTCCTTTTCTACATCGATAGAGCAGGGGAATGTTAGTCATATACTTTGATGGTGCTTGGCATCTTTCATACTTCTACTGTTACCTCTTTTTCTAATCTAGATGAATCACTTAGAAGGGAATGAGTAGAAAGGTTATGTTTCACCTGTGCATTTTACAGGATATTGGCATGTTTAACTGACTAATATTAGGGAAGATTTCTTTGGTTGTCAAACAGAAGACCTTATATAAAATTAGATAATGAATTAAAATGCAAATATTTAATTTTAATAATAAATGTAATAAAATTGAGAATAAAAATACTATTGTTGCAGATTCCTTTCACAAAAGATTGTGGAGCCAAAAATAAATGCATTTCAGATCTTGTTCTGAATGTAAAAGCAAGCATAGCTGGAGACAGGTAACTACACTGGGTTTATTGTATCACTTGATATCTGTACAAAATTTCTATGCAAATTATAAATCCTGTAATCTAATAAGATAATGCTGTGGCATAATTTCCAAATCAGAAACAATATAGTCTGTACACTGAAAGAAGTTCCTCTTTATGTTAAAAACAGATTCAAAAATTAAAGTGTCCAACATTCTTACTTTATTTTACAGCTCTTCTCCATTCGTTGTAAAGTCACGCAATGATAAGTTCACCATCCAGCTCTCTGTGAAGAACAAAAAAGACAGTGCCTATAATACCAGAGTTTTGGTTCAGTATTCTCCAAATATTATTTTTGCTGGCATTGAGGTAGGAATTTTTCACATTATCACATTTATCAGAACCTATATTGCTAGAGAGATCTGAGGAAGCGTTTTTATTAAGCCTGAATTTCACTGCTCTGGCATCATCTCAGTTGATTGGAAGAGATTCCCTGGGAGTGCTGTCCTTGCTTGTCCCTCGAGTGTATTTATTTTGACCTGAGTGGACTCTTGCCTAGCTTCTGTTAACTACACAACGCCAGTTTCACAATGACACTGAAACAGTAAGTGCATCTTAGATGAACGTCAGCACCATGAATCGTATGTACATCTGTAGAGCCAGAAATGCCTTTTTATTCGTCAGTAAGCTCCTGAGCCTCTAGGATTCTCCTTTTGCACATGTATAGAAAAAGCACTGTCTTGGTAGGGCAGCATAGATCAGTGCCTGCCTCATCCCTACCTCAGACAGCATTTCCAAAGTAGAGGTTTTTCTGCCTGCCTTAGCAGCCATAGATATGCTATGAATTCACCTCAGTTCAGGTGGGAAACATTAGGAGAAGTTTGTTTTCAATCAACAGTCCTGGTGTTGCACATTAGAAGTCAGGGATCCATAGCACTGTTGCTGACTCTGTGGCAATAATTTAGAGTATGAATGTCACTCTTATTGCCAAGTTAGGAACACAGTTACAAAATTACATGTAAATACTATGTACTTATACATATGTTGATCTGCTAGACCCTATGACTAATTTGCATGATGTCCAGTTTGTATATAATTGCTAATGTTTCAAACACTTTCACTGGAAGGGAATAATGGCTACTAATTGATGTAGATGTCCATAGGTGGAAATTGTTTTGCAGAAGTTGTGGCTTCCTATTTTTGTTCCAGTTCAATTAAGGCTTTGACTCTTACGATGTTTTGATGATGAAAAGCGGCAATGGTATATATGTTCAACAGGCCCTTGATTCTTAGTCAAAATTTAAAACGAGTTTGCACAAGGTCATGATTTCTCTTTCTTTTTCCTTTAGGATATACAGAAAGATAGCTGTGAATCTAATCACAACATCACCTGTAAAGTGGGATATCCATTTCTAAAACCTGCAGAAGAGGTAAAAAGTCCCTTCTGCATGCAAGTTCTCCTTGCTCCATGTTGTTCTAAGGACAGGGCAGTCCCTATCACCTCTGAATTTCTTTTCTCTTGTGTTCCCCCCAAAACCTGTCCATGCACGTATCCCAAGCTATCCTTGATGTGAACTGCACTGAGCCAGACAAGAAAACATCAGGTCCTCAGTACCTGGGTAGTCAGCTGTGGTATGTAAGGAGGTAAAAGGTGCATATTGCCGTCCTTGGACAATGTCAGAAGGCAAGTGGCACAGCTGGACAGAAGGGTCTGTCTCCAGATACATAGGATATTGGTTAGGATATACTGATAAGACATTAGATACTGTGGCGTTCCACAGGTTGGAGTCTATGACTTTAGTTATTTTGTATATAAAATTTAATCAGATTGTTGAAAAGAGAATAAGCTGGTATGTGGATATGCTAACCTGGATGTGCCAAAAACAGATCTTAAAATCAAGCTGCAGCTTGAACAGCTCCAGTGATAAGTCTGTACCTCCTGCTGGAATAGAGAGGGAGCTTTAGCTAAACTTAACCTTTGAAAATAGGCATCTAAGCCTCACTTAAATAGTTCTGATATTGAACTGAGGAATATCGAATTGCATTCAAATAAGACCAACTGTCTTTCCTGGCAGTTTCTTGTCTGTTCCTCTGTCATACCAGGTCTGTATTGCAGATGCGTAACAGAGGGAGGACATTGCCTCCCATGTACACATTCCAGTCTTGGACTTGTAGGAATTAAGTCAGCTGTTATTTTCTTGCAGCCAAATAAGCATACTACGCAATGCCAGTGCCCACAATTCTCCATTCCCAGCTTTACTGGATTTTTCACATTTTCCTTCCATGCTTTGATTGTTAGTTTGTCTGTAGCTATAGATCCTTAAATTTAGAAATTTCATACTCTCCTTTGCATTCAGAAATCAATTAATCTCTGATTCACTGATAAGCATCCCTAATACATTCCTTTTTAAAGCCTCCTCCTGGCTTTTTTTTTTTTTTTTTGTATATGAAGAAATATCTAAGACAACTTTCTCTGGGTCACTTTGTAATAAAGATTTGTATATGTTAAAGGAAAAATAAAAGTCTGAGCTGAAAAATCCTGTGCAGTAACAAATAATAAAACTTTTGCTTCATATAAAATTGCCCTTAAGTGTCAGGATGTGAACAGGGACATGTTTGGGACAGTGTTCCCAAATCTTGTGTAGTGCCAAGATTTGTGATAGATTTGCCCTAATTATGATGAGTAGGGAATTCTAGTGAGACCTAGTAGTCATTTATTTACATTGTAAACATTTCTGTTCCGTATTCTAAGTGTTTTACTATATTCCAGCAGCCTTCTATAGGCAGCTCATGTCCACTGTAATCACCAGGCTTTGAAGCCGGACTTTGAAGCTTTGTTTCTTCCTCACTGGAGAAAAAAAAATGGTTTTAATAAATTGCTTGCAAGACCAGTTCATTTCTGTTAAGAATTACTTAGCTATGCATTTTTAATATACTATATAATAAGTTTTACTGAGGCTTCTGTTTAATAAGTGATAACTATTCCTTCTTGGTTGCAACAAATTTAAAAAAAGTAGATTTGTTCATAGAAAAGTGTTAAAATGTGAATAGTATTCCACATATAAAAGTAGCAAAATTTTACTCATTTTTTATTAGATCAAACCTTATTAGTGTGTTTTTATTTCTTTTTTTTTTCCCCTTTTGAAATGTGTAATGTATTTCTCCAAACAGATTTCCTTCAAAATATCATTCCAATTCAATGCATCGTGTCTTCTGGAAAATGCTACTCTTCATGTATATGCAACAAGGTTAGTTGCAATCATTGCTTGTTTACTTTCTGATTTTTTTTTCTTAGAAAGCTCTACAGCTTTGTGTTTCACAGTAAAACAAGGATGACTTTTCTGAACTCAGAAGTGGTTAAACAATCTGTAGAGCTGGCAGCTTTACGGATGTACTTGGTCCAGCAGTGGACTGAGTGGACTAAATAAATAGCTGTTTGTCTTTAGAGCCTGAGAGTCACAAATGAGTCATAATTTCCAGTAGTTTTGCCTACAGAAAAGGTTTATTCTCTTACAAAATTACTGCATGAACCGCTGTTTATGCTAAACAAAAAGGTCTGGCCTTCAAAGAGCAAGAGCATTGCAGAATTTGTCTGTGATAAAGTAAAAGAATGTGCTTGCACTCAGAGTTTGCTGTCCCTGCAAAATACAGGGATGGTGTAAGAGTAGTGGCCCTTACTTGGTCCATTTTCATTCAGTCTGTAATTTTAACAAAGATGCATCTCTGAGCTGGGACTGATGCAGGACTTAACTTTTTAGTTACTAGAAATAGTCTTTTGAATTTATTTTTAGGAGATGGTAATTAACTGGAAATGGGTAGTGTGTTTTCATACCCAGAGCTGTAGGTATCTCAGTTTCTTAAGATCCCTTCCCACCTACTAGTCGTGTTGCGTGTGCAGCTGACTATCACACTCTGATCTGAGTGGCATATGTTGTTTTATTTTAGTGACAGTGAAGAACCACCTGAGACCTTAAGTGACAACAGAGGACACGTTACAATTCCAGTAAAATATGAAGTAGGATTGGTATTTGTAAGGTATTGATGCTTCTCTGTACTTCTATTTGTTAGCACAGCAAAGAGCAGATGTTCAAAGAGGATGCAGTATTGTTTTGTTGTTGGGCTGTGCTCAGTATCTACAAATGACAGCTTCTAGGCTCATGAACAGGAAGCACAGGCTTCACTGAAAAGAGCAGTTACGTGAAATAACGGAGCAGTTACTGTCCCTATCTTGCTGTAGCTCCATTGTATCTATTTAAATTTGATCTGCAGTTTGCAAGTACAACAGCAGCTTTTGTTGATTTTTGTACTTTGCTCTATTCATCCAAAGGCGTTTAAGGTACATAAGAAAACAAATACTTCCAGCTTCCTGATGGCCATGAGTTTGTATCACTATAATATTGCATGGTGTAGTGTTTGATTTCCAGCTTCAAAAATTAGCCTTAATTTTAGATTCTCAGAGGTTTGTTTTTATCAGTTCAGACATAAACTTTAATGCAGGTCTTGTAGTACACTTTATTTTCAGGAATAGCTAGAATTCAGTTAAATTTCATCCCTGAAAAACATTATAAATATTATCAGCAAAGTATATTGCATGGTGTGCATGTCTAAATAATTAAGTCAAATTCATTTTAGATGCATTTCATAGTTCAAATCCAGCCTTTGTTTATCCCGTAGGGAATAAGGTTGAATTTAGAACATGCTGGTTTTGTTCTTTTTTTACTTTATTCTGTCTTGTTTAGGACCCTACCTGTTTCACATGGCAATATTCAGGATAAGGGACTGCACAGAATAAGAAGAGCAAAATCAGGCACTGATATATTATTTTTGGGAACAATATTTACTCATTTTGTAGTTTTATCTGAACAAAACATTTAAAATGTACATAATAAAAACTGAGCACTACTCAGAAAATGGATGAGTTGAACTTCAGTGGAAGTAGCAATGCACTCTTAATTAGAAGACTAGTCCTGGAGGATTCATGAAATAATGAAAAGACCTATATTATTAATTGCTAGAGTTTTTATGACGTTTTTGTGCTTATTGGGGGTTTTTTTGGTTTTTTTTTAATCCATAGTGTTTTCAAAGAGCACCATGTTATAATTGCAGCAAATGATACTGTTCCTACTGCTATTAACACAACAGAGCAGATTGGGGATGAAGTTACTCTTCATTATAGGGTAAGAAACAATCAAAACTGCATGATATCGGTACTGGCTTAATCTTTTTTTTCATTTGGTTTGAACTACATATGTGATAGCTTATTACTTAAATAGCAGCTGTGCCATATGTTAAACCTTCTACATGGGTATTTTGTGTTTAACGCTACTTTTTTTCTTGCTTGCTTTGGAATAAGGTGAGTCAGAGGTTCTGAGAGTGGTCGATCTCCTGTGGAGTAGTTCAGGTGGGTTTTCGAGCCGCTGCCCTCAGCAGGGGAAAGAGCATGCCCTGGTAAATGAGAACTTGACCTACGATCATTGCACTTTAGAACAGTTATTTCCAAAATCCCGTCAGCTTTGGAAAAGGCAAATGCCATGTCCAAGAATATTATCTTCCTAATGGATATGATATACAAAGGATAAAAGTCTCTGAATCAACTTTCTCTCTGTAAAAAATGGGCCATGGGGAAGTTCTCGCTCTCACTAAATAGGAACAGCAAATGGTTTTTTATATTTTTTAGCCCACCTACAGTGTTTTACACAGTTACTGTTTTTTAGCCTAAACGTTCAAATCCAATAATCTCGAAGGTTTTTGTGCATGTTTAAGACGCTGTTAATCTCATTTCAAAATCTTTGCTTTCTGAATATAAAAGCTGGTGGGCTGCAGAGAGTACCATTTATGATCTCGTAAGCACAACTCATCCCTGCAAGCAGCTTATCCCAAATGAGTAGTTAGAAGAAAAAAGTTAAACAGGTTCTTGAGTATTTATTAAGCTTGTCCACTTCAGAGACAGGATCACCAATTCCCCTGCCAGCAATTCCACCTAGGCATTTTCTCCATCCTCAGCCAAGCAGGCATGTTCAGAAGGAGCAGCAGCTTATAGACATGTCCTGTGATCTTCTGAGGGAAAACAGGTGAGAGAAGCAGGTGAGCAGGAGGGCTGATGCCTAAGCACACCTGGGAAGGAACCAGCAGGAGCTGCCACTGGTACAGTGGCTCCTCTCCCATATTAAAGCATTTGGGGGGCTTTATTAAAAATTAAAATGAAATGACCAGATGATAAGAGGATGCAGTAAACAAGATAACGAGAAGGAATTTATGTCAAAATGGCCCCTTTCATCCTGTTCGTTTGATTTCCTTTGATAGGGCATTGTATTACCAAGGACCACAGAAGAACATGTCTGCTAATTCACAACAGGCTGTTCTTAGGGAAAAAGTAAGAGTTCACCACACCACTTTTTGCATAACTGACTGTGGAAATGTAAAAACACACAGAAGAAAAGTAAAACACAGGAAAGGAAAAAACTCACAATCAAATACCAACAAAATAAGGAAAGTACTAATCAAAACATTCTTCTTTTTTTTTATAGATTGAAAAAGGTGAACACTTTCCAATGCCAAACCTCACACTGCAGATCTTATTCCCCAATGTAACAGCAGCCAAGAACACTCTTCTCTACCTTACTGCATTGTCACATTCCCAAGTAAGCTAGGAATTTGTATTTTTATGATTAATGTAAATTTGAAATTTTTGCTGTAAGCAACTGCAAAATGCAAACATCTGGGATTATGCCTTGCTTCAAGGTAGATCCTGCTTTTAATCTAAAAGACAAGATGCTGGTATTTTAAAAGTATGTACAGATGTGCATAAGAAGACAGAGATATAAATTTTTTTAAAAGGAAACAAGCAAATTTAAAATGGTGTTGAACAATAACTGGACTATAACAAGGTTAATTTGACATATTGCCGAGTGATAAGAGGTCCAGACTAAGATATGAGTGACAGGAGTTTCTTTCTTAGTTTTGCCTACTGAGCCTCAGATTATCTCTATTGTCAGCAATGCTTATTACAAATGCTCTAGTCCTGCTGTGTACATCTAGAGCTCAATCTCCTGTTCAGTCCTCTTCTTTCTGTTACTGAAATTAGCTTTCCTGCACGTCTGCTTTCCAGCACTAGCAGTCCTCTGGCTTCTTCCTTCTCTGGGGCACTGAGACATCTTGAAGGGGATGGTAGGTCATGTCTTTCAAATGCTTTTCACTGCAGCTCTCATTTGAGTTTTTCCATTTCACTTCTCCAGAGCAGCTGGAGAAGATCACAATTCCAGCAAATCCCATGATTCCAGATCTATAGATATTAAAACTAGAGCTATATCAATAACCGAATGGCTGAAGAACCCAAATATCACTAAGTGGTGACCTAAACCTCTTTTTTTTTTTTTTAATCTTTCCCTCAGAGAAACACACACATGTGCACCTCTCTCCAAATATTTCACTTAGTTTTGAGGTGTTGCACCACTGAAAAATAAACCAAATGGTCTAAATGAAAGTTCAAGGTTCACTTTAAAACAAAAAAATTCAAAAAACACAAAATATTTCATGTTTAGAATACGAAGAAATTGTGTCTGTTCTTAAATTTCTTCCCCCATTATTTTCATTCCTAGGCAATCACCACATTTGACCCAAGTTTGCACATAAACTCAACAAATCTGTGATTTTTCTGTGGGTATAATTCATCTACTGCTAGCTACACCCTAGTGTAGGGTGCCAAAGTGGGATTTGCAATTCTCTTCATGCTAGCAATCTGAAAGTGAATAACCTGACTGAAAAGACAAATTCCCCCTCACCAAAGACACCAGAGGTTTCCCAGCTGCCTTTGAAGGAGCCATGGAGGTCTAACAGTGCTCCAGCACCCGCTCCCCCTCCCTGGGCGCTGCAACGGAATCCTGCGCTTAACCTGCCTGCCTGCTTGCTAAGGCAGAACCTCTGTGGATTCCCATGCAAAAGCTGTTTAGCTCCTTTAATAGCCAACTCTTGCTGCTTCACACAGTGGTCATCTTGCAGGAAGCTCTTGTTTGCTTCTACAGATGTTTAAGGAGCTGGATAGAGTTTAGGGTAAATTATCTCATAAAAAACTCATTTGTTGTTTGAATAATGATACTTCAATACCTACACCATCAGAATTTCCTATTCTGCACTCTTGCAATATGCAGTTTTATTGCATTTAGTGGTTAGTAAATATTGTTAATGTTATTAAATATTAAATATTATTGATGTTGGCTTGTTTCCAGAGCATTTTTTTGTAATAGATTGCATATTCAGACAAGAAGAATAATATTTGTATTTCTGCTAACAGAATGCCATCTGCCAAACTAGTTACCCTGTAGATCCCCTAAAGATCAGCGCTGGGAAATCATTTGTGTTGCCAAAAATAAAAGAACCTACAAAGGATACAATTATGGTAAGCCTACATATAGTATATATATTCATCCTGGATATTAACCCAGATCATTGAGCTGAGTACTTTTGCAATAAATATATAAAAGGTTCTCTCAAACTGTATCCTACAGAAACTCACTTTTGCTTAATAGCCTGAAAAGCCGTCTTTATGTAGACTAGCTATAGTTTTTATTTGGCTACAAAACTGTACGTGGAACTGAATTTGGGGTGGTTTTTTTTAAATTTAGCAACTGTATAAATAACAGTGGCACATTTGACAGCTGAGTAAATCTTCACCTTCTATATTCCATTGTAATTAATAAATAGCAGTATTTTAAAAGCTTCTCATCTCCCTTGCAACTTTTTTAGACATCCAGCTGAAAATACTTTCAAATGCTAGCACTCTGATCTGACAGATTTTCCATGCAACTGGTAGAAATGTAATTGATGATCCCATTTGGAAAGGATTAGCCTCTCACATTTAGATGGAAGAGTTGCAAAGTAATTTTGCTGCTGTAGTTATGTTGGCGTCTCAGGGGGAAAACCGTTGTACTACCTCCTCAGTATAAAGGTACAAGTTGAGTTTCTCGTGCAAATGAAACCATGCCATGAGAAGGGTGTTTTGCCATGCTTATCATAGTCCTTCACAGGTGATAAAGGTCTAGGTTAAGCAAATGTTTCCAAAGTGTTGAACACAGTATTCTGCTGCCCTTCTAGCTAGCAAGTGATACTGGGAAGTAAAGATACTTAAATTTTCACACATACATCCTGCCCTGCTTGAAAGATTCAGGTGTTCCACGATTTGAAAGGATCAAGAAACACTGCAGAGAAGCCATAGCTGTGTTGGCAGAAAAACACTTGCTGTTACAGGCTGTGCCGCTTCTAGGAGCTCTGCTGATGCCTTTTTTTGCGTACCTAGAGTAACAGAGCTTCCTCAAGGCTAAGCGAGCCTGCAAAACCTGAGTCTGTTCTACCATAGCATGAATATCTCAACTCTTTTTATACTGCAGTGTCATTTTTACAGAAAAAGCTCCAGTAATAAATATCAGTTTAGTAGTGGTGTCATAGCAAATCTATAATCTGTATTTATAGTAGTTTACAAGTTTTTATTTTAGTAATGTGAAAAGTCTCTTCCTATTAAATCATGCTGGTGCCTTTTAAACAGGACTGTGATACATACAGCTGTGCATCTATTAATTGTGCCCTGGTCCCATCTGACATATACCAAGTGAATGTTTCATTAAGAGTATGGAAACCTACCATGATAAAAGTAAGTAAATCCCATTTGTATTCAGGATACTCCTGGGTTTGAGAAACTTAAGCCGATGTTTCTGATGTCTATTAAAATTATACCTTTCATTTTCTGAAGTCTCCACAGTCCCATAGTATTTGAAATCGTTTCTCTATTTTAAAATTTCCTCAAACTAAGTTACATGCATTTTATTCTCCTTAAAGCAAGTACTTAGAACTTAGCAGGAATTTCAAAACATGGTAAGAAGACACCCCTTACTTATTCTTTATTGGTGGTCTTTTTGTTTAATAACTACTCATGCGTCCACAAATTCTAATTCAGCAGATATAATGAGGGGTACATAGAAGCCTATAATTTTTAAATAAGTTTTAATCTGGAAAGATTTCTCAAGTCTAGAAAGGATTTTTTGATCAAAAAGAGCAGAGGAGAGAGAGTCCACCTTAGAGCACACCTCAGTATTGTCTGATAGTTACAACAATGACCAGGCTGTGGTCTGTTTTGCTCAGTTGATAAATTTCTGATACTGAATTCCTGTTTTGTGTCTTTGTTTTTCTCTGGAAAATAACAGGACAGGAGGGGAGATACAGCAGAATTTTAGAAAGCCTGAGTCTGTCCCTGTGGCCAAATTAGTATTCCAGGATGAACTAGTCTTTCTTTGAAATCCCTGCCCTCTACTCTTTCAAAGCTGTATTGCTGTCTTATAAACAGTTATGTGCGTGCTGAAGGTGACAGACATGAGCAGCTTCACTGACTTTCACATTTTTCAGCATCTCCCAAAATTTTAGCATTAAGTTTTGCTTTCACCCTTCTCATTTCTACAAAGCTTTCTACTTCAAAATACCTAATTATAAACTGTAGCCATTTCTCTCTTCTTCCAGGCAAGTATTCACAGCTTAACCCTTGTTGTGAAAGCATTACTTAGGAGTGAGAACTCATCACTGATTTTGAGAAATGACCATCAAAAACTGGAGGTAAGAACATAATAATTCATGGATTTACTCTTCATAGGATTTATTGTGCTACTGAATCATTCATTTTCATTCATTACTAGTGAACTGATTGTTACCTGTTGTAATGTATTATCCTACTCCAAATAAAAGTAAGTGATATTTCATATTACAGTAGAAATGTAATTAGTCAGATGATGATACCAAAATCCCATTACCCACCAACATACCTGGGTGAGAAGTACTGTCTGAAGTATTTCTGCCTGCTGCAATATAAATGCTTCTTGCATCTATGTAAATTAAAAGCATAATTAAAATTCTTTTAAGGAATCAATAATATTTTAATAATTGTCCTGGGTCATTTAGAAGTGATCTTACTTTGTATATTGTATTTTCTTTATTATTTATTTATTATTTCTTTCCACGTCATTACCCAGGATATATATTTGAAACAGAATCTTTAATTTTTCAGAAGTTCCCTGTCATTTTCTTGGATAAGAAAGTATATAACATTATAGTAGTGGTGTCAGGTATAAAGAGAAATGTCTGATTTTGTTAGAGTTGTTATTTATCCTTTAATATTCTTTATTCTAAGACATTTATAGTGGTTAATGCATTGCTTTTCTGTGATAACTTGTACATGCAGGGACTTATTTACTACAATGCACATTTTTAAGCAAAAGTCTTATTATGTGTTATTATTGTTAATACCCCCCGAATTTAGAGCAAAGTAATATTCAGTGTGAATTACATCTTGTGCAAAATATTTTTGGAAATACAAACATCACAGGTCAACTATTAGCTAGTATTGTATTCAGGCATTTCTTTTAAGTGATAGATTGAAAAAACACAGTGAAAACACAGCTAAGGGGCTTGCAGATAATGAGACCTGTCTTTACAAACCAAGGAATTTCAGAATTAATTTTTTTAAGACAAAATTTCAAGTTGAATGTTTAGTGTTCAGCTCTTGGCTGAACAGCATTGGCTGTTTTGAGCATTTGAGCAACTTCAGCATTGGCTTTTTTGAGTTATAAAGTTGTGTCTCTAATAAATTTTTAAGATTAAATCATTCAAACTCCTATATGGTCATGTTTATTTAAATGTGAATATTCCTTATTTCGATTTAGTTTACACCAGATATGCCTGGTTTAAAATCAAACTAGTATCTACACAGCCTTTTACACTTATTTCATTTAATTGGTTTAGAAGCTTGTTAATCACTGACACCTTTCAGGGAGGCAGGCATTGAGTGATGAAGAATATACTAAAGAAACTCCCTAACATACACTTCAACTACTCACGGTTTTGGTCCTGCATCCTTTATAACAATGACTACTGACTTATAGCAGGGCTGACCTTTATGAAATTAATGCACATACAAAGTATGTGGTACTATGTAAATATAGGGTTTCATGTTGGAGATTATTTTCTCAATTCCCTCCTACAAATTCCTGTACTTAGAATGAAGTGGTACCCTGGAAAATCACTGCATACTGATAAAAATCATGCGCTCTGTTGATATTTTAGAAGGACAAGTTATTTATTGGTTACATTCTGAACACTTTGCAGACCATGATTAAGATTTCCAAAGAACTCCCACCAGGTACAGTCCCCTTATGGGTTATCCTCCTGAGTATCTTCGCTGGACTCTTGATTCTTGCACTGCTTATCTTTGCTTTGTGGAAGGTAAGCTGCATGTTCTTGTCTTCATGAAAATAAACAAAAATATGCTTAAATGCTCTGCCGTGTCCTTCTCCTAACTAGAACCTCACAGATACTAATATTATCTAGTAAGTAGAGTGAAATCTTGTGGAAATGACAAAATAACTAATAGCACTACATTTTTCTGATATGTAACATGCAATGCTAACCAATTGAAACCTGTATTGCCAGTAAGTTATGAAAAGAAAAATAAAAAGAGATTTTAGTACGATTAAGCATTTATTAGAGGGTTTTTAAACTAGTTCTGGGTGTGGCCTTTGATAACCAGGTTTTCTCTTTGTGGTGTAAGTATTGCCACAAGTGGGCACTCTACTCCAAGCTAAATATTTAGTGCGTCCTTGTGTTAGAAGGTTACAGTTTATAAATTTCAACATGCATAATCTCTTGAAAAATTTGATAGGTATAAAATAAAGTATTATTTCTTTAATTGAGTACCAAATATTATTAAGTGTTTTAGCCTTCAACATTATGTAAGCATAACAATGATTCAGCAATCATTCACTATCTGTTCTCCTTTTGTCTGCTTTCATGACATGTCTCTTTAGTTTTTCCATTCCAGGAAAAACAATGTTGTACTTCAGTGATAAACTATTAAATGACTTTTTACTGTACTGAAAGTATCAAAATAGTAGTAAGAACCAGCACATGTATGCTGGTTGTATGCTTTGAGCAGTTCTTAGTCACTTTTTTCTTTTCTGCAGGCCGGATTTTTCAAGAGACCACTAAAGAAGAAAATGGAGAAATGAAGAAAAAAAAAATGCAGAAATTTTTGCTCAGGTCTGCCTCAAAAATATTACTGTAAAATTATAAACTTAGATGCAGTGGTCACAATGTTTTCTAAACTCCGGTGTGTTAAAAAAACAAGAAGCAGAACCACAAGAAGCAAATCAAGCACACATGCAAAGGAATAATGCAAAGGAAGAATAAACAGCCTTATGGCATTTTGTGATACTCAAGGACACACTTTCAAGTGTTACTCATTTTTGGAGAGTAACTAAGTTCAAAGATTCTAATGTTTTTTAAATACGGAAAATGTGTAATCATATTTTTATATACCTATCTATGGGGAATCATTTTTCATTCCAAATTATGCAACAAGTCAGCTTGTCTGTAGGAGTCCCAGTCTTTTTTATCACCTTACAACTTTCAAAAGGAAAAAGCATCATTTTCAAAATTTCCTCTGTATGTCAGTTCTGTGAAAGCGGACTGTAAGTTCATGAATCAGAACATGCAAACTTTGAGAATGCACCAAATACTGTATGGTAACTGATGTAATGATAATTCAGAAGATAGAAGCACCTGCAGAATTTTGGGTGAAAATTACTTAAATACTTTGGTCTTCTTTTTCTGCTCATTTTAGCATGTCCAGCTGAACCCAGGATTCTCCAAGAAAGAGATTTTTATGGTCAAGCAGACCGTAAAGGATTAATCCATTAAATTACATAACTGTTTGAACTTGAAACAGATTTTTGGCAGGCCTAAAAATGAATGCACAAAACATCCAAGCCCAGCTGATTGCACACTGTACTCAAACAAGCAGGGGCAAAATTGTATCTGCAAGCTAAAATGTCCATATTTATGCAGAAAATGTTTAGAGGTACCCTGAAAGTTTGACTCTTGCTGTATATCTTGGAGTAGCCAGGAGGGTACTTCATAAACTGTCACTGTAAATTTATTGTGTAGCTATTTAATCCAGTAAGTTTAAAGTGTACAAAATGATAATTAACAAAAGAGCACAGATAGGAAATTCAGCACTGGCAAGCTTCTTCTAGTATTATAAGTCACACCTCATCTTTGTTACTTCTGAGTTTAAAAAGAGATGAAGAATTTGCATACTAAATAAGCACTTAACAAATGATGTTTATTTTGTGTCAAAGATTAAAAGTTTATATGACAATACACTGAAATGTAGATAGCAAAAGATTTCTTTATGAAATTTTTTTTTCCAATTTAGACTATTCAGTTTCCTCCTTTCTTTCACGCACTTGTCTTCCTTCCACGAGGATCTCTCCCTGGGGCTCTTGGGCTATGCCTTGTCCTTGAGACCTTCCTGTATTACTTGCAGCCACACAAAATTAACAGAAGAAAATGGAGGCGTGCTGGCAAAGCGTGATGTTGCCTCAGCATGAGACGAGTTGGTATTGATTGCCAATAGATCAGAAAACATTGAGGAGATGTACTAAGTACTGTAAGACGTACTTGTTTGCAGAAAAGCCTTGCCTTGCCAAGGAAGCCAGGAAAATTTGTTCCTCCTTTTGGTACAAATGTCACTGAAATGAAAAAAAAATCTTTGCAGTTTTCCAAAAAGTTTTAACTTAGCACTGACTTCATAGTAATAGCTTAAAAAGCAGTAATATATTTTATAAAGACTTTTTTTTCTTTAAGGAGAGACCATAGGTTGGGTTGAACATGCTGGCAAGTACAACTCTGGAAGTGTGTCAGAAGGGGCTTTATTGTTTGAAAGATGCTGTCACTCTTAAGTCTCTTTTATTTAATTCCTAAATTAGAGAGAGTCGTTGTTGGGAAAGGCTGAGACTTATGTGAATGCAGCCAGTAGAATGAAGTTCGAAAGTGTTTGCAATTTCTCCATGTGTCTGTGGGAAGGGTGGTTATTTCATAGCAACAGTCTGCTGAAGGTAGCAGCGTGACTCAGAGGAGAGGGCAAAGCCCTCCGTGGGAACGCTGTGGGTGGCTGTGCTTTGCGGCGCCTGGGAGAGCCACCGAGTCGGCGGACGTGCTTGCTGTGCTCGTCTGCACGCCTGAAAGTGCACCCTACCTGAAGGGGTAGGAGGTGAATTGCCCTGGTTGTGAGCACAGAAGGAAGACTTGAATGGAAGCAGAAAAATGACGTAGAGGAGTTGTGGGTAGGATCCCTGCTTCATTCATTGTGCGAGTTAAATAGTCCTCAAAGGAAGGCAAAAATCCATTTGTTGAACAGTGAGGATAAATTAATATTTGCAGAGGTGTTTTCAGTCCCGTGTGAGATGCAGGTTTTACTTTTAGAAAACGTATGATTTTGCCAATTTGTTTGAAAGATTTGAATGGCACTTGTCACCATAGCATCTGAATGCCTCAGAATTGTAAATGTTTTTTCCTCATAGTAGCTCTGTAAAGGCATAGCAGTGCTGTTATCCTATTATGGTTTTGTAAAGGAACAGAATTATGAAGGAATTGTGACTCACCTATGCACACATAGAAAGTCTGTGGTAGCAGAGGAAATAGTTATATTTATTATTATTCAGCCAGTTTGTTAACCATGAGGTCATTTTTCCTGGCTTCATAAAATTACTCACAAGTTGTGCAAGCCATACATCATTTTTATGCAGCATACTTTTATTTTGTTTAAGTGGTTCACTTTTTAGTTATGATAAGCTGTTAACCAGAGCTTCTTAGTTTTCTGATGACATTTCATGTCTTATTTTAAAGCATCAGCCTAACTGAAAAAATGTAAGTCAATAGAACAGTCTATTTCCCTAGATAAAGACTATGCAAAAACCAAGTATTTTATCAATGCAAAGTATGTTTGAGATCAGTGTTCCATTCTTTTTAGAGCTGTTTTGTACTTGAAAACAGTAATAAGCTTCATATAACCACACTGCTTTCCTCTTTGTCATGATGCTTTCTCCCTTTTCACCTTTGTCCTATTATCAGATTTTCAATTATTATGTCTATTTAAACTATAAGTATGTAAAGGGGATACCACTATAGCACATTATTCTTACACAGGCTAAATTAGTAAAATCATTATTTTTATCCATAAAAGCCTTTCCACACAGCACTACCAGAGCAGTATTTTACTGCTTTTCACTATATACAACAGAAAAGCCTACTGAAAGCAATATTACAAATATCAGGAACACCTCACTGAAATTTGGCAGGCACAAAAAATATCAGAACAGCATGTGATCTGTTTTGTTCCTGTAAAAAGACACACTAGGGTTGTCATACGATTCTAATAACTAACAAGCTAAACATTTTTTCATTCAAATAAAAGCCTGTAAAAAAAAATGATAATAATAAACTGGGTGTATAACCAGAGTTTAAGCAGCGGAGGGAGTCTGGCCCAGCTCAGTTCCTAACTTCAGCACTGAAGTAGCTAATCTTAGAGGAATGGACAAGCTACATTTCTATAGCATAGAACTTCTCTGGAAAGGAGCAAGAGCTTTAAACCATCACTCCTGCTTCAAGTTGAGACTGTTCTAGAGGTTGTTGATCCCATGTGTAATTTTGGAAGACTTACAAAACAGCACTACATTAGAGCAATCTCCCTGGGCTGCTGCTTATGTTCCTGCGCCTGTCTGGTGTCACTCTAGGTCTGTATTATGAGCCCTTGCTAAGGACACAACCCACCTATCCTGACCCCTTACCTGAGGCTTTTAGAACATATCCTGTGCTGAGTCATTTTGAGCATGATGTTCTTCTTCTGCAGAGCCTGAGTCAGGGGAATCCACCTTCACCAAGGGTTTTCATCTCACTTGGCACCGAGAGGCTGGAGTTAGGGTCGCGCTCATCTAATGAATTCCACATAGTCTAATTGTTTTAATTTCTTGAAGTAACTATTGAATAGATGATGAGCCCATTCAAAAATAAAAGCAGAGCAAGAAAATCAGAATGTACTGTTGTTAATTATACTACTCAATAGGAATAAGAGGGGATATACATTCTTTTTAAGAAAATCACAACATTTTACACAGTGTTTTCTTTTTCCTGTAAAATTATTTCATATGTTTTATTGATTAAAAAAAAAAAAATTAAAGAGTCTATCAAGCCTCCTTTGTAGTTTGTTTGCTTTTCATTGATACAAGAATAGTATAAAGGCATCTCAGTACCTAAAAACAAATCCATCTACCTGTCAATAGAAAGCTATTGTAGAAATAAGCATAAGCACAGCATAACATCAAGGAAAGCTTGAATGTGGTCAAGTTGTCAGAAATACATTGCCATTAATTGTATGGGTACCGTACTTACAGCCACATTTGAAAGCTTTTCAGAGGACCATACGACTTCTGACACAGATCTGTTTTCGTGACATTACATACATAAAAGT
Source organism: Calonectris borealis (assembly GCF_964195595.1). Classification (NCBI taxonomy): domain Eukaryota; kingdom Metazoa; phylum Chordata; class Aves; order Procellariiformes; family Procellariidae; genus Calonectris; species Calonectris borealis. Next base: position 68,591,174 of record NC_134352.1, on the reverse strand, counting down.
TGAAGACACATTCATTCATCTAACCATTCCTTCTATGTAGTGATTTTTCTGTACAACTTATTCCTGTGACCCAAATAGTCCGTTGTCTTGCATAGTTGTAAATGATTCACATCACCTTCCTTAAAGCCTAGTAAACATTTGTATCAAAACTTCCTAGAAGACAAAGATTACACCTTTTATATCACAGTTAACTTTTAGAAAACATTACAAACCATGTAATTACTTAACTGTTATCTCATCAGAGACTACTTTGATGGTGAATCACAATTCTCTAATAGCAACATCCTGTCTAGTCATAGGGCAGTGCTTACCAAATGTCCTACTCTGTATATATCTGGTCATTAGAGTTTGCTGGACATTTTCCATGGGAGTATTTCAATGAAAATCAGAAAAAAAAGCCACTTCTATTTTTGTTTGTTTGTTTTAAATTGCTTTTCAATGGAATGAAAAAAGAACTCGAATCACATTCTCACAGCAAGAAGTGTAATGTTATGTATCATTTGCACAAAACTGGATTATAATTCATTGCATTTAGCAGAAGCAGCCCTAACACTTCACAGTTCAAAGGCAATAGCAGTTCATGCAGTGGGTGTGGTCTGAGCCCTCTAAGAATGAAGAGTCATAAAGTTTAACGCACTGATGCAGTTTTAGTAATAACTGGCTGATACCACAGTTTAGGCAGCACAACTGGATTCTACTTAAAGAAGCAGATGATAAAGTGAGCGATCCTCAATGCAATCATGTTTTAATTACAAAGACTGAGGGCTGACACCCCAGCAACATTGGACTTTGCTCATTCAATCAAAAAGAGGGTGAGTAAAAGACCGTCAGGCGGATTTTTCTTCTGACTGTAGTACGGTGGGGCATAGTGCTCCTTTACGGCTTTTCACCACTCATGTACTTACCTTTCTGCCCTTCTCCTTTTCTCAGTGTTGTAAGTCTTCTCAGAAAGGACGGACATTCCTCAAGGGCTTACTGAATGTTGCACCTCCTAGGGATTTTCAAAGAAATGGGAAAGATAGCAGAAGTATTCAAAGTGGATTGCACATTTAGATCTAGTGGGCCAGTTGTCTTGGCACACTTTGTCCATTCCCCTTCACACACTCTCTGTTCACTTTCACGGTGGCCATGGTGAAATGTCATTTCTCAGTTATGGTTCAGCTTGATTTGGTACTGGAAGTTAATATTTATTGCAAAGCTTCATATAACTGGTTCAGTATTACATACGGTCCTTAAGGTTTATTAATGTTAGGGGTGCCATTGTTCTTCCTCCTGGGGTAAAGGAATAGGATCTCTCTTTCTAGTGGAAGTTTCTTCATATTGTCTTCCATTACAGAGCCTTTTCATCTTATCAGAGAGGATAGGTTGAAAAACAGAGGATCTCCTCAGTTTTCCCTAACAGGCATTTGAAGTTTTGCAATTTTGTGACAGTAGACATAATCTGAGAAAAGTAATTCATTTTGCTTCCTTTTGGGGAATTGTGTACATAAACCTTGCTGAGTATTCTCATCTCATGGCCCAAATCAATAGCTGTTAATAGGTCACTTTCTTGTTCGCCAGCTCATAAAATCTCACTGACAAGACCTTATTACTCTGGCCTCAGTCATTTTACACTATACCACAAGAGATTCTATTACATCTCAAAACTTCTAGGGTTCAGCTGAAAATTCCCACTACGGTGTTAACCAGAAAAAAAAAGTTCTGGTGGTATTGGTGTTGTAGGTTTTGAGACTCTCAGGAACCTCAAAAACTACTGAGTTGCTTTTTCCCATTCATTTAAGGGATCTGCCAAAATTAATCCTGGTCTTTGGAGTCTCTAGCCTCCTTTATGTCATGAATTTCCAGCATTTGGAAAGATGCGTATAGCTCTCGGCAAACAGCCATTAGCAAGTATATTTAGAAAGCAATACATGTCTTATAAGATACTGCTGCAACACAGTTCATCCCTTCATGCAAAGCACCTTCAGGTTTCATTCCAGTTATTGCCAGCTGGCCAGTTTGCCCCCTCCCCCCCAAGAAAATTTTTCTTATAGGATGAGTAAGATTTCTGCAATCTGATAGGAAACACTTTTGTACATCTGGTCAACTAGATGACGCTTGATCCCATTACCTCATTTTATCCCCCACCCACTCAAGGTTTTGTAGCTAATGGTAGATAATGTAGCAAATGATCAGTCGAGAATAGGTCCAATTCAGCAGTTATGTATACACCAAAAGGTGGGGTTTTTTATATTCAGTATTATTTTTGACTAGCTTTACACGTTTTAGCTGCAAACAATCTAAGAAAGAAAAAAAGAAAAAAAGCAACAACAAAGCAATGCATTAAGACTTAAATTCATCTCACCTAATTACTTTAAAATTCAGTGTGATGCAGTAGCAATTGTTAAGGGAGTCAGGTTTGCTAAAAAATGCCCACCAAATGATTGAGCAACTTTCTGTGACAGGCAAATAAAAAGGAAGAATGGGTAGGTCTTAATTCCACAAACCAGAAAACAACTATTATGTTTTCAAAATAAAAATGATCAAAAATGTAAATAAAGGCAAATTCTGAGGAGATAGAGGTTCTCGTCTCCTCATCATGTACTTATAACTCCTGTCTGAGAAATATTTTCAAGATACCCACTATTTCATGAGTTCAAGAGGTTATTGGAGCTCTATCAAGGTTAATACTTTGGTAAATGGGCTGAAGTTGCTGGGGTAGCACACTGGCTGCTCTAGAGCATGAAATTACGTAGGCTGTATTAGCAGGCTCCCGTATACAGGGCCTCACTTTTGGGGATCACAGGTGAATGGGAACATTTCTTCATTGGCTACCTTATTTCCCATTGATATAATTTCCCCATGACAGGCACAAGCTTTGCTCACCTGGAAAAAGAATCAGTAAAAATATGTATATACTCTGTGCTAGGTGGGACATAGTTCAGTCAAAACAGCATGAAATAGGTAAACATGTGCTGGTACATCTAGAGTAGGAAGCGGTGCATGCATCAGGAGCAGGACTGGAGAGCGATACAGATATTGGTGGGGATATGACACCCACACTATATGCCTTTTGAAGGTTTTACTTTGAACCCTGTCTTGAGTACCAATTTCATATTTATTTTTCAGAGGACAGCCTTGCTTTAAAGGACATGAATATTATTCCTGCAGGACTGCTCTTCAGAGCAGAACACTGGCGTACTTGTCTTTGCCTGTAGTGAAAAGGAGCATTAAACTACCTACGACTGCTGTGTTTTCTCCCTAAAATCCTGACTTCTTCAATATTAAATGCTGTTTAGTCCCTCCAAAGTTCGTATTACCTGGTTAAGAAATCAAGTGCATGCTGACCCAGCCGGACTTTCAAACATTTTGCCCTGGTCTATGTTAAGTCTTTGTCATCTCTATTAGCCCTTTTCTGTTCATTTTTAACAGTTTTTGTGGAAAACAGGTTACTTGGTTTAAAATTTTTACTCTGGGATACCTTGTGTGACAGGGAAGGTTACTCTGGATCACCGTGTAAAAAAATGAGCTTCCCGAAGTGGATTTGGATGATTCTCAGAGGGTTTGAGATGCATGGGGAGGTAAAGGAGGCAACTCCACGGATTTTAAACCAATCTGCCTTTTGTCTGCTTTTGTAACCCATCTGCAACTTCCTTTGTGTCTGTCTGTGTGTGTGTATGTTAGTTTTCAGCCACGCCAACCCCCTGACTGCCTCCTTACACCCTTGTCCAAGTGCTGGTGCCACCACAAGAGGTGGAGTTGGGAATGCAGAGCCAGGCAAAGAAGAGACTGAGTCCAGAGTTACCATGGTTTAAAAGCACAGCCAAAGAGTGAGACAGAAAGAATACATCACCTATGGCAGGCGTGCTCCATTAACTGCTGTACCTTGTGACCTTTCAACTATGAACACGGCGCTCGGGAACAGGCACTAAGCGTGGAGCTCAGTTTGCCTCACACGGGATGGGTGTGTGTGTGTACCTGGGGAGGGGGCTCACTGTACCACCGTACACGTTACTCTACATATTACATACTTCTTCAGGTGTCTGACAGACCAGTCCTCCTGAACTATGTGACTGCTCTTCCCTTCAAGTCAGCAGAAACCTACATAGAGGGAGTCTTGCTGCCTGAATCAGCTGTCCACCTTTTGCATGCGGAGGCTTTCAAAGGGAAGTGAGGCTACAGGATAGTTTCCACTGTCACTAATCTTCTGCCCTCTGTGCAGATTCCCAGCAGGGGAAGGCAACTATCTTGTCAATAATACAATATTACGAACCCAGAAATATATCTATTAAAGTCAAATCAGCTATGATATTCTCAATAATGGCTTGGAATTAAATCATAGAATGAGCTAAATACTAAAAATAACTAATCCCGATACATACTAAGTCTGTCTTCCTGATTATTCATTATAATTAAATCAATTGAATAGAAAACTACAAATTGGGCCAATAGCAGAAATACATAAAAGAACGAATATTGGGTCAGACCAAAGGTCTATGCAGTACCAAGTCCTGTCTCATGTCAGCCAAAGCAGATACCATGGGAAAAGCGTAAGACCAAGGCATGCAGGCGACCAGCTTCCCACAAGCACTCTTCCAGCCTCCGGCCTTTTTGCAGCTCAAGGTCTTCATAGGCTGGGAAGGTTTCAATGCGTTTAGCAATCCTTGGCGGATTCCTCTTCCCTGACCTTGACTGGGAACCCAGGTTAACTTTAAACATCCGCCACCCTACAGCACTGCGATCTGCACCTGCACGCTCCCTGGGAGAAGAATCGTCTTCTTCTGTTTGTGCTGATCTTGCTATGTGGTAGCTTCATCAGATATCCCTCCCTCACGTATTGTAAAAGACGTGGACCCCAGCAGCCAGTTCCATGCCCGTTCTGGTATATATTTACTATGTCCTTTTAAAGACATCTCTTTTCCACAGCAGAGAGTCCTAATTTACTTAATCAGCCTTGGTATTGAGGCCATTCCTCACCTTCCTTACTCTGTCTCAGCTTTTTCTACTTCTACTGTAGCATTTTGAGATGATTGAACCAAAATTGCACAAAGTATTAAAAATGTGTGGTTTGGACAGTAGTGTAGCGAAGTGCTGTTTTATTCTCTACTCATTGCCTAAATAATTCCTAAAATCTCATTTGTGTATTTTTTACCTTTTCCAGTTTAATTCTGAAACTGAATTATTACTAATGTCTAAACTACATCCTCACAGCTAATTTTGACATTTCCTTTTTAGATTTGATTTTGGTTTTAGTAGCTTATTCTTTTTTCCTCCAGTGCAGCCCTTAATGTAACATCTTTGTTACAGACATCATGTGTCTGCCAAAAATAATAACTGATACTTGGTAGCCCTTCCCTCTAACATCTTCAGACAAATCATATCAAAGGAGTGACCTGGAGCCATACACCTTGGCCACCTGTGTGTAAATTACGTCACCTGCACAAAAGCCCTTCCCAGAAATACATTAACAAAAAACTCCTCAGTTTTGCACACCACAGAAACTCTGATTCTGTGGCCACCCCTCACAGATGACAAAAATGGAAATACCTGAATGTTTTTCTGAGAAGGTTGGCATTAATTATACATTTTGTCACCACATTAAAAAGCTACGATAACACACATTATTTGTAAAATTCCACAATAAAACGGATTATTAAGTACGTGTTCACCAGAATATCTTTTAAAAATCAAATATTTGCTCAGTATTTTCCCTCTGCAACTTTTGATTTTCCTTGAAAAATGCAAAAATGATAGTGATCTTTTTGTAGTGGAACTGATCAAGCTACTTGCTTCCCACAGTCCTTACCATGAAAAAGAAAGTTTGTTTGGCCCTTGCCAACAAAACAGTTTCTTCTAATGTGCAAGTAATCCATATTTGCATAGAACCAAGCCTGAAAATTCACAAACCAGCTCAGGCAGATATGGCACTTTTGGCAAGTGTCCCTGTGATCACCGACAAGCAGACACAACAGGGTGCTATAAAACACATCACTAAACAACAAAGATATGTAGAGCAAAGGGTGTGTATCAGACCCATTTTAAATTGCAAAGATAAAAAGCACTAATGAAACTGTTCTCTGAATGATTCTTTTTATCAGTATATGTGAACTATAATAAAGAATAATTTTTCTGAATAAGTGTAATATGTATAAAATCGCTGAAGAGAGTCAAAAAGGTGAAATACTGCACAATATACAAAATCTTGTTTTCTATAATGTGCAGTATACAGTTCAGGATTGTATGAGAGGGTTGTTATCAAATGCCTTATAATCTATTTAAAACAGAAATATTCATCTAAGGGAATATTGTTAAAGAATACAATAATTCTCACAGTATTTATTCTCCTATGACCTATTCTTTGTAGATACAGACAAATGTTGTCTGCGAAGCAACACCCTGGGAGACAGCCTTTGTGTGTGAGAAACTACTTTTCAACATTGTGTCTGGATGAGGAAGAAAGTTTCGTATCCTTAGGGTATATTTATAATTAGAATGATGTAACTGAATCAAAGACATTGTTTCTCAGGAAACTGAGACATCTTAGTCTGCAGAGGTTATTTTAGGGTGGGGCAGAGGGGGATTCTAGGTTTATTTCATCATTAAGAAACCATTTTTCTCTATGCTGTGGATTTTTTTTTGTTATTGTCCTTTCATTAGTATCCATTAATTAGTGTTATTCTTCTTCCTTGTGGAAGTACGGATTTTCCTCCTTGTCCCAGAGCTGCACACATATTTATACACTCAGCGCAGACCGGAAGAGAAGCAGCGAGAGCTGCTCTCCTGATGACAATTTGCCTACTGGTCACTGGATCACACTTGGTCCTGAAGCTGATGTTTCTGCCTTAGGTAGCTGCACCTCGAAGTGTCTGTTTGCAGGGCTTCTGTGACACCACGAAGAGGAAACCCAGGGACTGCTCTGAGAGATACGTGAGTCATTTCTGGTAATGACTGGTCGAGGGCTTCAGAGTTCGGAAGTGACGGTGTCTTGGGAAGTGCTCACAAACAGTGAGTCCATGTGCAAGTTCATGCATTAGGATGAGTAACACGTCTGTGTGTCCAAGAAGAGTAAACACATGAAAGAAATCAATGCGAGTTATAAAGGGGCAGTACAGGTCCCTGCTGTACTTCTGTCAATGATTTTAATGTCCTGGCGGAGCTTTCTTGAACTACACGATGTCCATAAAGAACCAATGTTCAAATAAATACATGTTGAACAATCCCACCTGTTGACAGGCTGCTTCATTTTAACTTACAATCAGATTCAGAATGTTAAAAAGAAATAATAAACTGAGAGAACACATGTACTTTTATTGTCCTGAAATAAAAGCTACGGTCTGTGTCACACCAAAAGGACCATGACCTAGATGCTGAGAAGGGGGAAGGAAGAAAGCATTTCTATTTCAATTTTCCAGGCAAACTGTCTTTTTCATTACAGAATGTTAATGCCAAGAAGCTCAAAATTATTCAGCAGAAATCATTGTTACAAGATAGAATACATCCCATATGAAAAGGTAGCGCCACAGATTTTGATATTTACCAGAACAGTGGGATGGAGAAAATGAATGTTTCTCAAATACTCTGAATATACAGTATTCAAACAGTGCTGACAAGGCTAGTTAGGCTGCAAGCTGCATAGTACACAGGTACCCTGAACTTTGCACTTCTTTCTGATTTCTTAGCAAGTTGAAATCCTCATCTCCCTATTTTTACTGGCTTCGATTCATATTGTCTCCCTGGATATTGGCCTGGTACCTAAGCCAACGTAGGCGGTGTTTTGCATAGGCAATACATCCTCACCATCACTGCCAACTTCGGACCAGTTGTGTGGCAAGGCTCCTGGATCCTGCTGCACTCCTGCATAGCTGAAGGCATATTCTGCAGGAATTTCATTTAAAGAAGATACACACTCAACGTCATTAAATGATCAATTTAATACTCGAGGAGGACAGCCACTCTACGCTGTTACATAAATTCACGTTTTACCACGATTGTACATTTTTCTGACTCCAAAACTCCCAAAGAGGCATCCCCATCCCTCCAAAGCATTGTCTCAGGCTACCCCGGGCCGAGGCGGCGGCAGGACCCCGTTGCCCAGCCCTCCCTCCAGCGCCGCGCCGGGCAGCGGGCACGCAGCCCCGGGCAGCGCCAGCCGCGGCGAGCGCGTGTGTCTTCTCTAGGGGCTGAACCTGGGGGAGAACCGAGGGGGACAACGCGGCTGCAGAGTCTGCAGGGGAGCGCCGGGACCCCGCCGGCCAGCGCCGCGGGTGCGGGGGCAGAGGGGAGCCGCCTCCGACCGCTCCGCGCCCGCGGCGCGCAGGGGGCGTGGAGGAGGAGGAGGAGGAGAAGAAGGAGGAGGAGGAGGGGTATTTCGGGGCGGCGAGGAGCAGGTGGCGCTCAGTGCCGCGCTGGGAAGCGGCCAGCTCGGGAGCGGCACCGGCCCGGCCTCCGCACCGCACCGCGCCATGGGCTCAGCGGGCGCGGCGCTGCCGCCGCTGCTCCTTGCTCTGGGTAGGTCCCCCCCAAGCCCCGCTCTGGGTGGGTCTCCCCCAAGCCCCGCTCTGGGTGGGTCTTCCCGCAGCCCCGCTCTGGGTGGGTCTCCCCGCGGGCGAGGGGCGGCGGCTGCGCCCGGTGCGGAGCGGGGGGCGCGGGGGTCGGACTCCAGCTGCGGCCGCCGCCTCTCGTCGCGGCGGCGGGGACGGGGCCGAGCCGGGCGGTGAGTGCCCGGCTGCGAGCGCTTCTCTGGTTTCTGGGCCAGAAGCGTGTGAGGCTGCGGCTGTGCGTGGAGTACGGTGCGTCGGCGGCGTTTTTGAAGCAGGTTAACCCCCTAAACTGCTGGGCTGGCATGGAGTTCACCTTCCCATAAAATGGAGTGTGTGTGCCCTGGGGGGGGAGGGAGTGGGTGCAGTTTGATGTGTGAATTTACGGTTATATGGTGATTACGCCTTTTTAAAAGGGAAGGTGATATTCTTCATTGTGAATGTTCCTAATTTGCAAGAGTCCTCTAGGTCTGTTCCCACCCTGTTGGGCAGATGTCGCTCCTTGGAAAAGGACAGGGAAACTTGAACCATCTCCTCCTTCTCTTGGCTGTCTAAATTACCATTACATATGTTTTCCTGGGAACTCTAAGCCATCATATTCACTTGCCATGAGCAAATTCCCAAGCACTTTCAGAGTTTTAATATTACTGTATACTCTCACAAATCCTTAATTAGCAAGTCTCTGAAGAAGCAGCATGAAAATGAGTTTTCATTGATGAGCTGTTCGAACTTGTTCTTTCAGTAACTATAGCAAACGCTGCAGTGGAATGTGCGGCTGCAGGGTATGAAATCAAATGCCAGAGTATTAACCTGTGATGAGATATACAGTATACAAACAACCTGGTAATTTTTTGTAAAAAGAAAAAAATTATAAAAGTATCAATGGGCAAAACATTCACTCTGCACTTTTGCTTTACCTATCCTTTATTCTCCTGGTTACAGTCACTGCACACCAGGACGATTAACATGCCCTGTAATTCATGAGATCTTGGGACTTGCAAAGGTTTGTAAAGCGGTGCTGAAAGCAGAAGATAAGGACTTATTGTGAGAGGAGGATTCCCCTGGCAATGAGACTGACAGAAGTGGGATAGGTCAACTTTGTTCAGGCACTATCCATTATTTGTCTTCATTTATACAGTTGAAAGATGTTATAATTTTGTTTTCAGATGTGCCGTGACATTTGATGTTAGTCGATGTAATTGCTGAGTTAATAATACTCGCTTAGGCCTTTTTGATCTTGGAGAAGTAGCAGGGAAAAGAAAGTTTCAGGACGGGAGCATTTTCCCTGAGTGATTTGGAGTCCCGCTGTGGCGGTACTGTTGTAGCTCTCCCATAATCATTTTCAAATTGATTGAATTCTTATGAACTGTTCTACTTTCAAAGGCCGTATTCTTGAATTTAGTTGGGCTAGCTTGACTGAATTAGTCAATACTTCAGGAAAATATTCCAAGTTTATTTTAAATTTGATTTTATGTCAGTATATGAATTATCAGCTATATTAAATGGACCACATAGGGGTATTGCTTTGTTGTGTCTCCAAATTCAACTAAAAGTAATGCAACGGTTAGTAAAGGTGTGGGTTATTCCATGTTGGCGTGTACTTTTGTGTTTGGAAAGTCATTAAGACTTTGTAGATGCTACAAGAAGGAATAGGAATGCAATAGAACTACCATTTTGATAATATGACTTTGCTACCAACCTTATTTCTTGTTGACCAAAAAGTATATAGCACACAGAAGTAAATTCTGTTAAAAGGAGTAACAATAAGAACTTAATAGGGCAACCTATATGACAAAGCCTGATGCTTTCTCTTGTAACACACTTCTCTTAGCTGCTTGTAGGTTTGCCACATCTATTTAAATAGTAAGCACCCAGTTTTTTCCTTATCTTGTTCTTAAAAATCAGGGTCAAAATAGCCCAGCTCTTTCCGAGAGTGACGCCAGTGGAAAATACAGTAGCTTTCCTGGGCTCAATTCTGGCAACGCTTTCTTTGGAAAGCTCTAGGCCCTCATGCTTCAGAGGAGATATTTAAAATTTGGCAGGACGGTGCTGTTTGCATCGTCTTGAAAATCTACCTAAATTTGGCCAAGTAACAAATCTTTGGAAAATTGCATTTCTCTGGAAAGAAATCTATTTTTATCAGCTTGATTCTAACATAAATTCTGTCCATTCTTGGTATGGAGCTCAGTCAGACTTCCTCTGCTATTGGAGTTGTAATGAGGTGTAGCTGTTTCTGTGTGAGGTCTAATTATACACCTACAAACACAGAAACTCTTATGTTCTCATGTTATTTGGTATTTTTGCAGCAATCTCCATTGTTGTTTGAGGCGCTCTGCTTTCCAGTTTGCTTCTGGATCCACGTTCGCCAATTGTCCATATTGCATGCCGTTAACTGATTCCTGGGCTCTGGGTGAATCAGCTTGTTTTCCCTTTTATGAGAATAATTCACTTCAGAGTCAATTCTCGAGGGGTAGTGTTGGAGGACCATGCCAAGTGGAGGGAATCAAATTTAGTATGGCCTCACCTATACTATCTTAGCAGGCCTTCACATTCAAGCCCACCATGCACCTTCCTCCAGCAACCCAGGACATGAATGGTATAGCTCTGATATGTTCTTCAAATCCCCACTCTGTGAAGCACGCCCCCCTCACACTATTTAACTCTGAAGTGAAAAATCACATCTAAATAAGGGTTATGCCTTTTAGGCCACAGATGTACCACTTGGGGACTACAAGCCCTCAAGCCTCCCTGTGGGACCCAGGCAGCCTGGAGGAGAAAGCAGTCCTATCTGAAATTGGGAGGGGGGCTTTATGTCAAACTTTGGATAGAATCCAGAATTTCCAGGTGTAACCCCTTTTCTGTTTGGTACATATCTAACCCTTGCTGATGAAAAACATCCTGTTGTCCTGGGGACCTTGTTGGCAATGGGCTGTAGAGCTGTACAGAGGGATAGGAGAGGACCCCACTAACATAGTCTTTTTCTTCAGATATCTTCTGTTTAAACTGGGATGAAGACTGTGTTAAAAGAACAGAGTTTAACATGCAGAAGTTAGGAAGTGCCCAAAATAAGTTAGCAACCTGGGTTTGTCCCTTCATCAATGCATCACGCAGTCACTTGGGTCCACACGCACAGTCTTGCTGCTGTGGACAGGGGAAGGTAGCATGATCAGAGAAGAGGCTGGGACTCCTGCCTTACCTAGTTTTGAAAGGTTCTCTGAGTGAGGAAGAAAGGTAGGATGAAGAGAAAGGAATTTTTTTTTTCCCCTTGCAAAATTGAATTCTTTCTCTCCTTTTTTGTCACAAAAGCTGAGTGCAATTTCAGGCGAGTCATTTAAATCAAATCTTTGACACGTGGTTGGAGCTTTTGTGTTCCTCTCTTTCTCTTTGCTCAGCCAGGGGTTCTCAAAACTGAAGCTGCCTTTTCACAATCTGGTTAAGCTGACCTGAATGTGGGGCTGACGCTGCAAGGACATTTCGTCCACTCCTGATTGCATGTTCCCACCAGTTTTCCCATGCTACCACTGGGGCTTGGTCTGGGCAACTGGTCAAGGATCCATTTGCCTGAATAATTTTTTCCCTTTTTTTGGGCCAGGTCGGTTTTGGAGATGAGCTAAACTGATCCTGTTCACTTAAGCAATTTATTTAAGTGTTAGCACTGGCATAGGGGACAGTCAGAACTCGTGGCCAGAGGAGGGAGGGAAGCTGGAAAAGTCCCTTTCCCTGGTAGCCAGCACTTCCACTGGCTTGAGCTGGTTGTGAGTGCATCTTGACATGCAAAGCTGCTGTGTATTCACAGCTGTGAATGAAGTCAATGGAAATTGTATTTTGAATGTCCTAGGTATTCTGAAAAATAAGGTTTTAGCTGTATCACTAGATAAGTAAAAGCGGTAAGTACTTTTGAGCTTAATCTTTTGTTTGTTTTTTTGCTTAATGGGGCTAAGGATGATCTCTCATTTCACTTGAGTGTTGAAAAATAAATTCTCTGTCACTTGCAAATACTTAGATGCTTATGGTCAAGATATGTAAAGATGAATCCAAAAGGAAGCTGAGCAGCTAATTGAGTGGGTTAAAACAGTATACATAAAAAGTACAAGGCCATGTACTGAGCAGCAGGGACTAAACTGATAACTGACTAGCCAGTGAAAATTGCGCATTTGGTGTAATAAATGAAGCCGGAAGTCCACGTGAAAATGCAGTTGATGATCGTAACACACATGTGCACACACCAACCTAAAGGGGTACAACGCATCTTAATTTTTGCCTTTTTCTTTGTGATCATTTTTTGTTACCTTGCTGTTTTATTATCATATTTGTGTGTAATGTTAATGTTAAAAATGATTCTAAAATCTGGAGATTGCTTGAAAGCAGGACCCAAACGTGAACTCTTCTTAAACTAAAACTATCTCTAGTTTTTCCTACTTTAAGAGAGTTTGTCAGGTAGTAGGACCGTTATTATGTATTATTTTTGGAGTTTTGCCTTTCACAGCATTGCTCATTGACGTAAGGCTTCATTCATACTGTATTACAGGACTTGTATTTTGTACAAATGATGTTTATTTTAGAAAGCATACAGGGTATTACCATCACGCTCCTAAACACATTAACAGTTAATATTTATTTGTGCATAATTTGGGCAAAGTAAACATGAGACCTTACCAAGAAGTTTTAACTATACGCTGTCTGGCTCTGGAACAATTTTGAAATTGTTCTTTGCTTTTTTGGTTCAGTGACACAGAATTTTCATTTAAGAAGTCAAAAAGTAAAAGGACTGGTTTTATTGTGTTTCTTAGCCACTATATAAATGTTATTCATTGTGGTCTTTCTTCACTATTGTTAATTTTGAATGAATGAAAGTGGAGTTTTTCATGTACTTCATGTAATGTATTTTCATGAGGGCTAATAACAAGAACTGCCAATGTAATGGCTTAATGTCCAAATAGCTAAATATGGATTAAATACTTTCCTTCAGGGTTAATACAGGTAAAAGGGAGTTTATACATCTTCAGACGAGTAAAGCAAGTCATTTGCCCAGCAGAAATCTTGGGCAGTCTCTACCCAGTGTTGTTATTTTCATTTAAAGGTTTCCTTTGTTAGGCTCTGTGCAGGCCGGTTCCCATTTCCATGGTGACCATGCCGAAATGCAGACGGGACACAGGCTGGATTCTCATCGGCATAGCCATGCACTTGCATACCAACACATGCTATCTGCTTGGCTTAGGACATTTCCATTAGCAATTTTAATGTTTAGGACTTCTTTTTCACAGAGTGATCTCTGGCCCTGTGATACTGCGCTGTCTTAGGATTTCAGACCCTGTACAGCGAGAGAAAGCAAGTCGATAAGCTTATTTATTGGCTGACTGTTCCCATTCAAATTAGTCAAGGACATCAGAGAACTGTCTCAGCCTTGGTTTTCATTTCTGTTAAAAAAGATAACGGAGAAGGATTTTTATTTATAAACCTTTAGGTGAAAGACTGACACATATCTGTGCTAAACAGTTGTATGAACATACCCCTTTTTCAAGGCACTGATAAAAGGATAATAAAAATAAATGAATGTGAATTACATGGGATAAATGATACCTTCTGTCTATATTAGCTGAGTGTGAGTGTGTATCCCTGTAAAGCACTATGCGATAACGTTCTTCCTGCTCATGCTGCACTCATTTTCTGGAGGTGGAGAATACTAAAGGCATCTAGTGGAGTCAACATAAGCTGTGTGAGCATTTCCATCACTTCCAAATCAGGATGGGAGTTTACCAAATAAACTCAATATTCTGAGTGCTAGTAATTTTTGCTTTGAATTGGTCCCTGAATAGCATTTCAGGATCTTCAGAGGACTACGTTAGTTTTATTTGCTCCTGGAGGTGCATATTCTTCAAAAATCTAGTAAGGCTTGCATGTTTTTCAGGACTTAAAAGAGGAACTATGCAGGCAAAGAAGTAAGATAAACACAGACTCTTTGAATGCCATACGAGCAAAGACATTTTGTGTATAACCGAATGGCATCTGCATTGTTGAGTGTCACACATGATGAATGTCACGGATTCTTTTGTCCCTTTCAAATTACTGGTAGACAGGGTGAAGGGCTTGGACATTATGCACAGCCCTGGTGGAACTGTCTTGCCTTATTCCTGATTTATTTTGCCCTTTTAATCCTGCTTCTAAATTCATCACTCTTCTTTTGTTTCATAAAAGATATTATTTTTTAATTATACAAATCTCCTTGGCTAATATGATTGCTGATTTTTAAAGAGCAGACAATAAAGAAATCTTGAGGAAAATTACTGTTAACAACACACTTCTGGAAGGGAGCGTATCGCACAGTGGCAATACCTAAGGAATTAATGGAGTTTGAAGATGGGGGTGGTGGTGGGGAAAGAAAGCTGGGAGCAGTTGATGCTGTGTTAAGGCTGTGACACAAAGCAGTATGTAGCGATAAGACTGCAGATGCCAAAGCTTCCTGACCCACTGGATTACCCAGCAAAGAACTACCTCAACCAACTGCAAGATCAGACTTCTTATTTGGCTGAGGAATAGTCGACTGGGGCTCAGCTCACATGAGCTTAGTGCAGTGGTGGGTGCCGATACAAGAAGTTGTGAAGCCAGCACGTCTTTGGGGTGTGCTTGTCCCATGCTCTGTGCTGCCTGGAGTAAGGCAGCTGCCCACAGGTAAACCAGCTGGATTAGCTACCAGGGTGTCTGCCTTTTCCACATACACAGCAGTCGCTTCTCATAGCTTCTCAGTTCTTGTGACTGTTGTGTTCCTGTCTCCCTTCAACTGTGAAAGCACACTGGGTAAGAAATTCTATTTAATTGCATAATCCGCTAAAACAACAAATCAGTAAATTACTGGACATTAAGCCTAAATTTACTCTTGGCTGGTCCTGTTCTCTTAGTGAGCTAAATATCTACGTAGGTGTCCAAATCAGGGCAACCTGTGTCAAGAGTTAGTGGCCTGCTTTCTTAATAGCAACATGCTACAGTAAGGAAAGTAAAACATAGAATAATCCTCATGATAGACACCTGGGGTATCTTGTCCCAGGGCAACTAGTGAGTCCTAGACGGTTACCAAATACCATTGCAGTGGAGAGTGCACTCTCACACTCGCTTGAGTGTGACTCAAATGTTTCTCTGACTGTATCCTTGCTCACATTTTCTGTTTGAGGAGAATGGTAATTGCTCAAAAAGGCACAACATTTTATTAAATAGTTTTTCACTGGTTCTAGTTTCTTAACTGTAAATTTCATTAAGACAGTAAGAGTAGTGCTCTAATAATGATCATGAGAGCAGTTTAAATTTAATCCAGTATTCCTACTGTGTGGCATAAAATTCAGTTACATTTATGTGCAGTACTTCAGATGCATATAGAAGTGATTGAATTTATAGATATTAAACTCAGATTTAGCTGAAATTTCTCAAATGAGAATTTAGCTAACCTTTCCTAAGTGGAAAAAAATGTAAGTAGCCTGACACTTCGTCTAACTGTGCCCACCAAATAGAGTTCCCATTTAATTATGCCTGAAATACATATAGGTCAAATTTAGAATAGCATAAATGACTGAAAATTAAATGACTTTCTTATTAAGATGGGCAAAAATATAAACAGAGAAAAAAATCCAGCAGTACCACTTGGATAGTAGTCCATTAGTAGCTCTGCTAATAATAGTTATCAGTTTGACTCTGGCCAAATATCCTTTCATTTCACTGTCTCTACTCTCTCTGTTTTTGTTTTCTTTTCCAAACTGCCCAAAGCCAGTTCATCATATTGAACGGTAAAAAAATACTTTAAGAGTCTCTGTTGTCTTTCTGAGAAGTTTACAGCTACAGCAGACTTCATTTCTCTGAAGACAAAAAGCAACTGTTCTGCTTTTGTGGAAGCAAGTATTATCTCCAGAAAACTCTTCTTAAATGTACATGGGCCCTTCTGTCTGACCCCAAAATGTACAATGGCTGCATTTTACAAAAAAGATAACTTCTTTCCAAACTCTGACGAGAGATAGCCTGTCACCCACCCGACCACAGGCATCTGGATTCGCCAGAGTTCGGGGGCTGAGGGCTGGGAGAGTGCACAGTGCAGCCCACTTCCCCTGAAACCTGGTCCTCCTGCCCCAGAGTTATGTGGCTACTCAGCAGAGACATTTAGGCACGTTTAAAGTGCACGAAAAATACTTGCTTGCAAAGCAGGAAGGCTTGGGAGGGTCAAGGGGAGTGTTTGAACTCCATCCTTCTCAGGCACCTGCATTAGGTGCCTCCTTCCCTTGAGGTCAGGGGTGGGGAAAAGTTTTGAGCAGTAGGTGTCTAGTTCAGCTTTTTTTCAAGACGTAGCTGCCTAAGAAGTGATGGTAATATTCACCTGAGAAACATGGGCTTAGGTCTCCCTTGAGGCTCATGGCGATGTAGACTCGCCTCTCAAACTTTTCCAGAAGTGTCTTTGCTACCAGGCAACAAAGCAAAGAGAAGTGCTCTCTACCTCTGCTATTTAAACCAGGTCTCAGCTCATCCCAGGGTGCGTATTCGTGTTTCCAGGCAGACAAGCAAAGACATATCTTGCCTGTGGCCTAACGTCTGGGGCGCTTAGGTGGGAGGAGAGGAGTTCTGAGTTGGCCCTTTTGGACTGCTCATGCAATTCACATTTGGTAAATAGGCAGTGCATAAAAAAAAGCTATTTGGTTAATTCATTTAATTATTTAGAGCAGAAGTTATTTAATCAGAAAGCATTCATTGCCTCTGGCCATGATATCAGAGGGGGTTTACAGTAGGGTAGAATACCTTGCTTTTAGACAGGGGTGCTTCTACACCTGTATCATATCCTAAATTTTTATGCGACTTTGTGCTATGAAACCTAGGTGACAGATAATTTTAAGTTCATTCTGGGTTAGGCACCTACTGAAGTTTGGGCTTCCTGGACTGTTTTCTTGATTTTAATGACCCCAAATTCTGCCTAGGCCCTACCTGGTGCCAGAATTGATCATTTCAATGTGCATTAAGGAGGAATTTCCGGTGATTGGGACCACCTACCTACCATTCAAGCTGCCAGGCCATGAGCTCCCATTACAATCAGGGGAGAGAAATAGTCGTTAAGTCTGCTATAGGAAAACAAAAGTTCTGATAATTATAGCTCTTCCAACTATTGTATTATATATCCTGTGGTGCTTTTGGGGTTTTCTTGTTGCAGGAAGCTGATGTAGCAAACTTTCTACAGCTGAAGCTGTTCTTGTTTCTGGGGCTGTCTGTGTACAGCGCAGAAAGCTGGGCTCCCAGCTAGCTCTTGAGAAGCTGTGAAGGAGGAAGAGGGTCCTACAGACAGTGTCCTAAATGGCGTGATGGCAGCGTCGCTCTCGAGCCAGTGCAGTCCTCACGCTGCAGGCTGCGACACTGGAGCGGCAGAGGGGTCGGTGGTGAAGGCGAGTCCCTCAGCCTTTTTCTAATCTAGCCTTTTCGCGTCACATTTAACAGTGATGTAGTATGATATAATACACTAATACGTTATAATACACTGAAATTTTCATCTAGCCTAGAGTGTGATATGGATAGGGAGATACAGACGCCTTTAGTTGCTTTCCCATCTTCTTGATACCTGTGTGCAAACATGCATTTTCATCTGTGTACAAACATGCTTTCATAGCAGCTGAGATGAGCAAATGCAGCAAATAGGGTATAGAGATAGCAGTCGCATCGGTTTCTGTGTGATGGCATGCATTTCCTCCCTTACAGTCGTAACGTGGCTTGTGTTTCTCTGACTATATTTGGAAATATTGCTGGTTTAAAAAAGGGGTCAACAACTGATAATGTGGACACAAGGGAAGAGAATTTGCTGGACCGAAATGCTGCATGAAAAGTCAGTTTTATCACAAGGAAGCACATGAAGGTTTTTTTATTACTTGTGAAGCCAGCGTCCTGACTGCCTATAAAACATGTAACTGTGTACAGCTTGTTAGCCTCATGTACTTTTTAATCTCTTTGTGGTATCATTGAGAACAAATTGTGGTAGTCTAAGGACAAGGTTGAAACAATCCTGTTTGTTGTACCAAGATAAAAGAAAACTGCAGGTCAGTTTAAAAAGATGCAATTTATGTGAGTTTTCTGTAAAATAAAGTTTTCCCCACTTAACTTAATCATGGAAATATGCCAGGATAATAAATATGAGTAGGCTTGAATTCTTTCTGTCTTTTTTAAAAATGCATAGGAAGTTGTCAGTCCTGTGGGAACTGCTCTTAAGCATTAGTTTGGAATCAGTCCTTGTGTGTACAGTAGGTTGCTGAGATTTTTTAACTCCACATGAAGAGCAGCTTATTTGTCTGCTCTGGGAGCCAAGGAGTGCAATGTATGGACCACAAATAGGGAGTTATCAAGAGAAAGACAAGTCTTTCGGAGTAACTAATGCTGTTGTGGGTATATTTAATTAGATCTCTTACTCTGCAGCAGTGCCAGAACAGTAAAATAGACAGCACCTGGGCGTGTTATCCCAGTGTCTCCAACTTTTCATTCATAATTTGTGTGTCATACCATGTTTGGGTTGCTTTTACAGCAGGTTATTGGTAACTCTTTGGTGCAGCTTCTTGGGTCATCAACAGTTGTAATTGAAAGCAGTGACTCAGGCTTTCACACACTCGGTGGCTTTCAGGCTGGAAGCTGACCTACTTCCAGGAAGAAGCAGTCGGCCAACTAAGCCAAGAAAACTCGTTGGAGGGAGGGAGAGGAGGGGAGGAAGAGGGGTGGGAGGGAGGGAGGATTTGTTACTAAATGAAGCATTGTTTTTCCTTTCTTCTGGGTGGGTTTTGGGTTTGGGGGGGGGGGGGGTTGTGGCCTATAGTTTATTTCTACATTAGACATTATAATTTCTGTTAATTATTAAATAGTTTGAGATATTGTAGCTGATGTGAAGAAAACGTCGGTCTCAAGATAAAAGAAAGTAAGACAAATAAATGAAGCAGTAAAACAAAGACTTGCCTTTTAAGGCTTCTGTAAACATAATGAAATATCAACAAAGTAACTGAAGTGAGGATTATAAGATACTCTGACTTGTAGTACAAAAAATCCAATGTCTTGCCAATTGCATTCTTTGCTCCTTTTGATTCCTGTCAGAGGTTCACGTTGTCTTTATTTAGAAGGTTGTTCTCAATAAGAAATCTGTTCGATTTTAAAATAAAAACAGATTAACTGTGATTATTAAACTGCTGTTTCAGTACATGAGCTGAAGATATCTGCTTGCCATTGTGAGTATATATTGATGACGTTGTGCATATTGAAGAAAGAATTAGAAAAAATAGACAAGTAAATATACAGGAGAAAACTAACGAGAAAATATTTTTCACTTCTATTGACCATATTTGGTATAGGTTAACATACCTTTCCAGATTGAATTATTAGTCCTCTATTTTCCCTGCATTGAGTGGGTTGGATTCTACATAGTCCTGACCGAGTATACTAGAGTTATATTAAAAAGCTGTTTTATATTTATGCACATTTACAGAAAAGCCGCAAACAGTGCAACTAATACAGAATTACTTGTTTTACATGGAAAGAACTTGATTTGATGTCATTACCTGTGCATGCACACAATGCACGTACCAATACAGTAAAGCGGATCAGGCTGAAGACTAATACAGTAGCAAAAAAAAAAAGTGGTTCATTTTGGGGCAGATTTGTTCCCTGAACAAGCTCATTGCAGTGAGAATTGCTCAGTGGCTTCTGAAAGCCACATTGAAGAATATTTGTGCTGCAATTTAATAGAATAAAGTAACTGCATGCTGCTTGTTTTGTTCTTTATGTATTCACAGTCTTGTCAATAAAACCTTCAAAACAGTGTATTATGAAAGCTGTTCAAATTATGGGTTGTCCATTCTGTAGGACTAGTTGACTAATTCCAGTTGGATTATTGCTCTGATAACATAGATTCTGAATAATAAGGGAGCAACTTTACTCTTACACCAAAATGTTGTTGCCTTTTAATAAAAAGCAGTAAAGTAACACTAAATATATTGAATATGAAACAAATACTACTTGACTGCCCTCTTTCATAACTTTATTACTTTCCCTTCCTGCCTTCATTCCACCTTCTACCTAATATTTCAAGGACAGTAGGTGACTACAGTGTGAACAGTATCTGTAGGTGCCTGTACTCCCTTACTAACTTTGGAATCTGTGAGCCAATTTCAGCAAATTTTTGCAGAGGAATGAAAAAAATAACCAGTTGGGTATTGGAGTGAGACAAAAGCATCTTTACAAGTTCCCTGACAACTACGGAGATCCAGTGTGAGCTTGCACAATGCAAAAGACCAGAAAATCCACCCTGAAGAGAGCCTTTAGAAATGCTTCAGTCATGGAGAAAGCTTGAACCAGAGCGCTCAATCTGCTGTGAGAGGAAGCCAGCAGAAACCAAGAGTTATGAGTTCTCTCATCCCTCCCACACCTTCCTTTTTGTTTGCCCCCAGCGGGGTCTGACAGGCTTCAGGGCCCTGCCGATGTGTGCTCTTTGGAGGAAGAAGTCTTTGAGTCCAAGGGGAAAGTTTTCTTTGTGGAATTTTTGGTGGCTCTCTTGGAGCAGATTAACATAAAGGGCAAAGTAAAGCCCTCTTCTGGAAAGAATAGATCCTTGAAAAAATGCTAGCCTGAGCAATTAAGCCAATGTAGGCTGTACACATCTCACTGGCAGCCAATCTATGAAACTGCTTCAGGAAGCAGACAATAATCTGGTAGAATTTTCTTGATTTTTTTTTTCCAAAACAATTCATGGACTAAAAAAGGCATGCAAGAATGCGTGTGTTGTATCTTGGTTTTACCATAATGCCGGGTCATGGCCTTGCTTTTCTTCAGTGACTACATGCTTACCCCTTCCACCCCCAAATCCCCCAGCGTCCGGGTCCGCTGCCCTGCTGGGGGTGGCACAAGGGGCAGCCGTGACAGCTATGGCCGTGCTGCCGAGCGGAGGGGAGCTGCCCACAGGGGCTTTTTCTGTGCCCTCTCCTGGCATCGTTACTGGCATGAATGCTCACTCACAAAGACAAATGGTAGCTTAGCTGAATTAAATAACAAACTTTTTCTGTTTTATAGCTTATAGTTGGTCGAAGAAGAGAACAACATACGGTTAAGGAAAAAAGGTGATGAAGTTTCCTTCATTGTAAAGTTTCTTACTGGCAAGGTTAACACTAGATAAATTTAAAACTAATGCTTAGCGTGAGGTGGATCCTTATAGACTCAGTGGTCAAATTCCACCGTGTCTTTTTTCTTTATTCTGTGATGGCTTTATTCTGTGATGCAAGCTATAAATAACAGCAGCAGTGAATGCCTCTGTTTGACTGGATGTTTTAATGAGAGATGAGACTTGGCATAGCTGAGTCTGCATGATTACAGGATTCTGTCATATATTGCCGTCTTAAATTGGAGCATCACCTTTGCAATGTAGTATGAAGTGATTGAAAATTCAATTTTACTATGTAGACTGAAAACAAAATGACACATTTATTATGACACTTCTGACACAAAATGCATACTAATAATATTTTTAGTATATTTTATTAAACTTGTATAAACTTATTTCACAAACGGAGTAATCAAACACACAAAATCTGATTTCATTTTTTCTCATCCAATTAAAGCATTTTTTTTGTTATACTGATTAATCTGAATAAGGGGTTACAATTGGACAACTATTATAGTCATGACATTAAATGACTGATTACCCAACAGACATTTTCTGCATGCTCTCTTTAAGCTGTGAGCTTTGCTTGCAAAATCAAAACAATTATGAACTGGGTGTACCTAATATGAGCTGTTACTTCAATAAACTTGCTTCAGCTTGTACTTCAACGGCAGCAAACAGAAGGCATTATAGCCATCATTAGACATGTCATTTATAGTTACAGAAGAATTCCCACACGATCAGGCTTAAACGTGCACAGTCAGAACATGTATTATTTTTCGTCCTACTAGGAGCAAGAAAATGGTGGTGCAGAAGTATGAAAGCAGCTGTACTCCTACACTGCAGCTCCTGTGGTATACACTGCAATAATGCAGTTGCTGAAATATGGGAATTTCCAGGAAAAAAATACCATGCAAAGAGATACTGGAGTTTATTGGAAAGCTTACAGTTCCTTTTATCCTATTAAGGACGACTTTTCTAACTTTTCGTGTCTGAAGCTTTATGTTGGGAGCTGTCCTCTTTAAACCAAAGTGCCCATGCCCCCTACCCAGCTGGTGGAGAGGAACTGCTGCTTTTGAAGTCTTCAGAGGGGCCTTCAGAAGCTTTAGGCTTGTATCTGACTTCCTTTGTTCCACACAGTCTGTTTATTTGACTGTAAATAAAGTGTCATTTACAGACAGAAGTTAGGAAGTGGATTTTTACTTGCCCGACTAATCTCTCATCATGATCGTTAGGTCACAAAGTAGAAGTCTTTCACCAAAAGCTATTAAAATCCAGATAATGAATTAGTTTTCTTTATTTCAAGATTCTTAAATTATCAAAGTTCATTGCCTGAAGGCAGCAACAGATACTGAATCTTTCCAGCCTAGAATATACAGTACTTTGAACCTAGATGCTTCAATGATTGGCACCATTTTAATGCATAAGAGACCCTCTTATTCTGGCACAGGCTTAAAATAGGTTTGAAGCAAGCTTAGTATTTTCTCTTTTTTTGGCTACAAATGCTTGAATTTCTTGTTCTGAATACTGTATTTAGATAGATATACCAAATGGATAAAAGATGTCCTTATAGTGTAACCACTATATAAGATGGAGGAAAATGGCAGGAAAATGCCGAGTACATTATTGCAAATATATACTTGCTAGGGCCAAACCAAGTAGGAGTTGTGTGGAATAGATCTAAAAATCAAAAACCTGCTAATGATTATAAAAATGTGGAATTTAAAATGACACTGATTGAAATATGTTGAAACTATGGTTCACTTGATAGTGTTTGTGGTGAGTCAGAGTACATTTGCCAGCTTTTCTTCTTTGATTTTGCAAAGCGGTCGTGAGTGAGAGGCAAAGCTGATCCACAAGAATATTACAGATGAAAGCGTGTCTTTAGAGGCAGAGTTTTCTGGTTGCTTTTTTGCTCTTTTCTTTTTGCTGTCCTTGTCTGGCTGCCTGGCCAGAAAGTGACGATGATGGAGGCAGTTTTGAGAAGAGACCTGTGGTCAGGCAGACAGTTTTCCCATTATTCCAGGTAGAAATTCTTGCCCGCAAAGAGCAGTGCTCTGATGCCCCAGTAGTGCAAATGATTAAAAAGAAGAAAATCAAGCCCCAATGGTAAATGGGAAGGACGAGTGAAACAGTTCAGTGAGGAGATGGGATGGGAGGCTGGGGAGAAAAAAAGAGCATTGCTTCCCTAAGCTGTGATGAGGCCCAGAGAAACCGCAAGGAGCGGAAGCATCCCTGGGCTGGGCCAGGCTGTGTCTTGGCTCCTTGGAATCAGCCCCCATCTTGGAAAAAACGGGAGCACAAGAGTGGCCCCGGAAGGCCCCAGAGAGGGATGCTGCAGCACCTGCGGGAGCGCCAGGGGAGAGGGGACAGGCAACGCGTAACCGAGCATGGGTTGTGTTGACCCCGTCTGACTTGTCACAGCGCCCTAGGGGAATTTGAACCAGCATGGGGACTTCACTTCAGGCTGTTGGTTGTGACCTGTGGTGTCTGTAGTTCCATCCAGTTCTGGAAATGTTTGCCCTGGCTCTAGCATTTAAAAAAACCCTCGCCTTGGACACGATTCGAAAGATCTTCCATGCATTTGCACTGAAGTTGGCCAATGCCAATGCACTTAGAAAACATTCAGCAAAGTTACAGTTTGGCTAGTAGTGTGATTTGCTAATAACTGTGTAACAGAGTCCAGGCAGTTGAGAATTTTTCGCTAGATGTCATTGGATTTGGGGTCAGACTGGAAATGTTTATCATTCTAGGATACTTTTGGCTCTTCATTCGAAAGCCAGGGTTTATTTCCCTGTGCACCATATAACTTGGAGAGTTATTCTTCCTCCGTATTTACATGCCATTGCGGTATAGTCTCCTGCGGCCTCTGAGAACGGGGCACTGCTAAATTGTGCTTGATTTCTGACTGAAGATAATATAATTTGAAAACAACAGACCCAAAAATAAACGTACGATGTGTCATGAGCAAAATATTTTGATAAAATGCAAGTATATTAGATCACAAAAGAATTACTGGCAATAATCAATATATATCCCAACTCCTCTTTTCCCTCTCCCCAAAACCCCGACTTGAACTATGAATATATGTGGTTGTGTTTCGTGTCAAAAGTATTGCAAAACACTGAGTGATATGTCTGTACACATTCTCTTCTCCAGTCTTAAATAACATGACTCAGGAAATGTATTTATCTTTAAGGATGTTTCTCAAGGAACTATACTTTTAGCAAAGGGTGATTGCTTGCTTTCCAGAGGCCAGCTGTAGATAGTGGTTGTTTGAAATAACTAATATATGATTTCCTGTTTTGAGTTTGTGGTAAAAAAGTAGTAACCATGTGCGTTATATTTAGTCTTCTGCTAGTAACATTTGTGTTTTCTATTCTATGGGCAAAGGTACAAAATTCATTGAAATTTTTTACATGTTGTGAACTTTGCCTGCAAACCTGCGGTTGTGATTTTAATGTTCTCACTATGATGTTGTTATTGTTATTACTATTTGGCTGTAATAACATCACCTGGAAGAGAGTGATACCAACAATGAGCTCTCTGTCTATCAAAACTAGAGAAACACTTAGAATTTAAGCTTATATTTTTAAGGTGCCAAAGATTGGCACATCTCTCCTTAAAGGATCCTTGTTATAAGGGATTATCACAAATGCTGCCACTTTACTACATAATGACTCATATTAAGTAACTATGGTGAGGCATATTTTGTGTGTACAGCCGATAAAACTCATTCTGTCAGGAAGGGGTGGGAAACATGAGGGATGTTGTTTAATCCGTGAGCAACTTCGTGAACCTGCCTCAGCTGGGAACCTCGGGCAGTAACTGCACAGTGCAACCACAGGTCACGATTTCTTCCATAGCTGCCATTTTTGGAGGGTTGTCAGGACAGCTGGGCTGTAGCTTGTTCCTGAGATCCCACTGTCATCTCAGTCCTTCCACCTCCAAGTTGGGGGAGGAGTTATCTACTCCTGGCTATTAGGGGACTCTGGCCTTTTTCCTGCAGCTTCTGTAGTGGACATTCTCCTAGATGTCCACCTACAGCTCTTGATCAGAAAAAAATCAGGTCCTTTATGAGTGAGAAGTGGGCCCCCATGCCCTGCAAACTCATGATACGTAAGACCTTGTCCCCAGCCCACACTGCTGGTTCCCCCCAAAATGGCATGGAGTGACATACCCTTATTCCTAGGCACGCAAGTGCTCAAGGAAAAGCAATTAATACCATGACCACAGCAAAGTGGATTTTCAGTGTTAAGTGTCATGATTTATTAATGCAGTTCTGTCTTGCATGTTTGTATTTCTAAGTTTTCCTGTTTGGACAACTGTGCAGACTGTTTGGATTGAAAACAAAGGCTTCTGATGTGATAATGAAATGGCTCAAAAATGTAGGTTTTCTGATGCAGTAGATAATCTGATTTTTGTTCCAGTGCTTTAGACATTAAGTTGCAGATAGACACTAAAATACAAGCAGTATTAGCAGTTACAGTCGGTGCATTTTCATTTTAATGTACCTCAGCAGGCCGTTGGATGTGTTTGCTGTGCCATAAGCTTAACTTATGCCTTAAGGTAAAGGAGGATAACAGACTTCTGAATCATATTTCTTGCCTTCCTTCAGCTAAAACATTCCTATTAGTAGTGCCGCAACTTTTGTTAAGGCAAACAGTGAATGAGTCATTGATCTTTGCCCACACTGTTATAACACCTGTAAAGAGTGCTAGACAGGCATTACGCATGGGCAGATGGGTACTGTAAGGAAAAGGCTGGGGGTTTTTTGCACGTGTCAAAGGCTACATTTTATTTTCTTTTATCGGGGGAGCTGGCACAGATGAAGAGCCTTTTTCACTGGGATCAAAATTCTTCTTTAATTGCTTCTGTGATAATCATAATCTTTCTGTTAACAGGCATTCTTCAAAACTGCTGTGAAGCCTACAATGTTGGGCTCCTAGAAGCAAAAATATTTTCTGGTCCATCAAGAGAGCAGTTTGGATATGCAGTTCAGCAGTTTATAAATGAACAAGGCAAATGGTAAGCAGTTTGAACAGCTTGTTATATGTCCATTAAAAGGTTAAGGAAAAAATGTTGCAGCTTGTTTTTCTTTTATAATTCCGCATTTCATTTAAATGCATTCTGCTTAATTCCTTTTTGTATTAGAGTTATGTTTTTATGAATAAATACTTACATTATTAAAACAAAAGTTTAAATATTCTAAAGACATATGCATGTGAAGGTTCAGGCTTTTTTCCTTTACACAATACGATCTGAGGTCTTTCTTTCTGTTAATCTTTTACTTTCATCTCCAACATACCACTTTCCTCAGACTCACAGTTTCTGTAGAATTTTAATTCTCATTTCAGTCCTTCCTGTACCAATAGCATCATTGTTACACGTTCCATATATGTGGGATATTTTTCCATTGTTGAGGTTAAAACAAATGATTAGGTCTGGGAAGTTCTAATTATTAATATTAAAATTAAGTGAACTTAAATTTATAGCATTTTGTGTCTGATACAGTATTAAGTGTTCGCTTCTCAAAGGACGGCATATTTGGATGTATATAACACAATCCTAGCAAAGGCCTTGTGTCGGCTGCATCTCTTCAGCCATAAAATTTGTTGTGAAATCCACTGTTGCCACAACATTGGGCTTGATGAGTAATTAGTAAAACAGTTTTTCTAGTAATTTGGTTTCAAAAAGAACTTTAAAATATTAACCCAGAGTAAGCCCATTTAGTGGAAAATACATTGTTTCTTCTTCTGCAGCCTCAGCAACCACAAAGCTTAAGGTGTCTTCCCTGGCAAGGACTATACGTCTATAAATAGTTCAGTGTAACTCAAGTACTTTAAATGGTTATTTGTGTATACATGGTTTTAAGTCTATAGCGGAAAGTCACACAAGTTACATATTTTATCATAAGCCGGACAACATTTTAGATGTGTCATTCTCCATAGATTTAAACAGTGTCAGAACCAAAATAGCCACAAACTGGCATGTTTGCTTGAGTGATGATGGATGGATAGTAAGTAACTGGACTTTTTCAGTATAAACAAAGTAAGATGTCAAAATCTGAAATCCATGGAAATGCATATGAAAATGTATTTTACAGTTAAAGTTTGGAAAAGCCCATACAAAAATATTGAGCTAGCTGAGAGATTTATGCACAGCCCTGCACAGAGACAATATGCAGTTGCAATCGGTTGCATATGCAAAGATGTAAAACTAGATCTCACTGCGTCTGCGGCGTTACTGTGTTTACCACCAGTGACCAGGAGACAAAGTAAAAGGCAAGCAGAGCTTTATCCTCCGAACGAAGAGCTCGGTGTTTCCTCTCTCTCCGTTGGGTAGGCTCCCAACCTACCCCCACCCCTCGCCTGATGTTGTGGTGGCTTCTCACTGCGTTTCTGCCTGCTTTAATTATGTGTTTAGTCACCCATAGATCAGAGCTCTCTTTTTTTAAAACTTCTGTGTGAAGTCATTGAAGGAGAAACAGGAATGTCTGCCTGAAGTGAATTGAATGCTTTGGCTCATACATGGAGAAATTATGTCTTGTGTTTTATCCTTCTTGGACATTTTTCTATAAACTTGCAACATAAGCACTAGGTTCCAGACTCACCTAAGCTATTTATGTTTTCTATTGCCCTGTTTTATTTTTACTTCTGATACAAAAGGCTCCTCCACTATCACTTTCTTGGATAATGTGTGGTGGAAAGAAAGTTCAGGAAAGAAAGTAACTTTGGATTAACTTTTCCTATCTTCTCCCAAGTATATGAATATTATGACTCTGGGAAACTTTTCTGTAGATAGGCACTTCATCATTTATTCATGTGTCTCACCATAGCTCCAAAAGTCAGGGGAATTTTATCAGCTCTTGTTCAAGTAACCATGACTCGTTAGAGACTCTTCAGTGAAGAAAAGCTCTTTTCAGTGTCCCTTTCAAGAAATCATTAGACAATCTAACGAAAAAGGTCAGTCATGGTTTACTCTCCTTTCTCTTCATTTCTAGGCTATTTTCTTTTTCTTGTGTCATTATTTTAAAAAAAAACCACCACTGAAGCTGTTCAGTAGAGTTTGTTTCTCCTATAAGCAACGCAGAGGCTGCAGTCCATGTGCAGAGCGCTTGTTGACATGGCTGAAGTAGGAGGGAGATAAACAGTCTGAGCTTTGCATAAGATCAGGACGCTGCTTTCTGTCAGAGGGGAGCATTTATCACCATATCCTTTTATGAAGAGACCATCATTGTGCAGCAAGAATGTGATGTACTTGAAAACTCTGAAAACACTGTTCAGGCACAGTGGGGCTGCTCACCACATCAAACACTGCTGGGGTGGCACCTCTCTCCAAGGCAGAGGTTATCCAGAATCTGAGATCCACCAGAAATTTCATCACTTCCTAGACCTTGCTTCTGTGAATAAAATCACATGGTGCTATATTAAATACAGCTTTAAAAATCCTCCTGTACTCTCTCAAAGAGCAGAAAGGAGAGATACAGAAAAAACAGCAGATGCTAATTATATTACTCAGCTCTATTTCTGGGAGGTACATATCCTGAGGCAATAAGGGCTATAGAAAATGATAGAGAGAGGAGAATTTTTGCAGAGTTGGGACTGCGTGCAGCAGTATGTTATCACTTTTCCTTGGAGATGAGTTCAGAGAGAAGAGGGAAGACGGTCCAACCAGGAGCGCAGGGCTATAGAGGGGGCTGGTACGTGTTGGGAAGCTGTGACACAAATCAGCAAGGGAGCCCTTTTTGTGTAGAGTCAGATGATCCACGATAATTGGACACTGGTCTGCTGTGCATTGATGGCCTGTGATGCTCATAAATAAGGACAAACTTGCAAGTCAAGCACAGCTCAAGCTTTTGACAGTGTCTGGTGGGAATTTCAAAGCAGGACCTCTTTAATGAACTCAAGGAAAATTGTGAACACCAAAGAACCTCATCAATTAGAAAAGTTTAGGCAGTCCACCACACAAGTAATTAGCCACAACAGAAACATCATTCAGTTTACGCTCTGGTTCTCCCTGTCATGAGATCATCTGTATTTGAACCTTAAATTGAGACCAAATTCTCTGTTATTTTATAAACACAGTATTTTAGAAAGGTGGATTGTACCCTGTCAAGTTTGTCTTGAATGTGCATGCCCTGAACAGCAGCTGATAGTACATTCTGCAAAGATAACAGTACTTACTCCATGCTGAGATTTGGTTTTGTATCTATCTCAAGTGAGGAAGATTGAATAGCTGTATATGGCTGTTAAAATGCTTTTTCCTACCCACATGTCTTCAGTCTGTGGATACATCCAACAACAGAACTAAAATCTCAGTCTGCTGTTGAGATACTGTTTGGTATCAAGTTGCAGCCACCCTGCTCAGTTGTGTCTGTGTGCTTAGGATTTGGGATTTTTGAATTTTGTTTTAGAATTTATGTTATGTGATTTTTCTTTTTTAAAATATTTTGTTTCATTCCACATCATGTCAGTAATGACACCTTAATATGCACTGCCCTTACTGATGTATCACATAATCATTGCACTACTAAATAGTTTTAAAAATCATTGCATACTGCTGACTAGTCATCGAAGCCCAGCAGCCTTTCTCCTGAGGTGGTGTGTTGCCTCTTCATACCAGTGAGTTGTTTTGCCAAAGACACATTTCTGTAGGAACTTTTGTTGAAATCAATACATTTTCAAAGCCTTCTGATTTTAATGAGGAGGATAATTTCTGCCAACTTTTTTTTTTTTTTTGAACAAAATGCTGCCATTGTTACAGCTCCGTCGTTTCAGTGCCAGCACCACTGCTAATGTTGAATTCTTTGCCCAGCTTTTGCTTCCCCCGACTGCATACCCTACAGTTTGCCTTTTTCCTGCTTGGAGAAGCAGCTCTGGCTTCTGTCTTCTAGGCCTTTCAAGTTTGTCAGTCAAACTCTCTTGCCATAGCTCGCTGTAGTTTTTGAAGTCTCAAGCCTTTTGTTCAAAGGATTGAAAGTTTTAGATGGTGATAAGTGTTTTAGGGTGTGCAGAGAAGTATCTATGAGAGTGAAGAGTTTTCTGGTCTTCATATCTATTCATCGCTTCCTGTAATTGTAGGGAAAAGGGCCAGATGATTTAAGAGGTCCTTTCTACTTTTATTTTCCTATTTCCTATTAGCCATCTTTGTGTTTAAAAAAACACACTAAAGAGCAAATGCATGAAAAGAAAAAAAAAAAAGAAACCAGAAAATATAAAACGTGCGCTGACAACAGCTGGGAATTCAGCCCTTCGCCATGAATTCTGATTTTGTTTTCTGCTACATCACACTTTGCCAGTTACCAGCTTTGTCATGGTGTAATTTCCCAGAAATAATTCCTGTTGCACTTTGATCTGCCACTCCTGTGTGGTATGGCATTGCTGCTGAACTTTATTTGACTTCATGTAGTTCCATTGCCTTGTACACAGTGTCGGAGACTGATCAAGGAACTGAATAATAAAATCAGTGGCAATATTACATGCTAATTACTATAGTATTGTGTAAAGGCAGTCTACAAGACACATAAAGAAGTTTTGTAAAAATAAATATTTAACTCACGGCTGAAAAAGTCCCTTAATTAATATACTATACATGATACAGTTTATTTGGAAACAAGCATTTTCAAGTATTTTAGTACTCATTTCTTGCATTCTTTCCTGATACATTCTGTTTCACTTTGCTTCATGTGCATCCTGTTTAATCACAGTAAAAAAATATTTTTGTAGTTAGCAGGATGCTAGCCAGATACTCTCTTGCTTTCTTCACTTTTGATGTTTCAGAAAGATACACACGCATTTTCCCAGAGCAGTATTGTGTAACTCTGCACTGTAATGGTTTATGTTAATTTTCCAAGGCTAGTAGGACTTGCTGATTTCTAATATAGATTAAGCCTAGTATTAAGCTTAAGTAAGGCTCAGGATACGAGAGAAATAATAATTAAGTTATTTCTTAGGACCTTTAAGATTGGCTATTAAAAGTAGAGGGCTAAGCCTGACAGAAGTTGGTTAATAACTTTTTTTCAGGAGCATATTGATGGCAGGTTAGACTAGTTAAGTCAAATAAGGGAAGGGGGTTAACAGCTCTGTTAATTTCTGAAAGTCACAGTGTCAGCAGTAGTCAGTTCTAAGTGTTAAATTCTGTGTATGGAGTGCCATTTTTTGGCCTACAGCATAGTTATGGAATTGAGATTCATGGACCCTACAAATCTACAAGGAAGGCTATTACAGCAAAGGGGAAGGTAGTGTAATAACTTCCAGTAAAGTATGAGGAGTGCAAGCTAACTGAAAGACAAAATTAAGTTTGCTTTGGGCACAGTTGGCATAGATTTAGATTTGGGATTAAAATTGTAAGAGTTTGTCTTGTTTTGGCTTATATTTTTCTGTTTGTACCATGCAACAGCTACAAGGTTCATTTTAGAGCTAGTGAAAGTAAAATACAGCTGTGAATATTAAGTTCTAGAAGTGGATTGGGTATAAAGAGCGATGGTTCCTTGGTATGAATAGATGTCTGCGTTGGAATTAATGTTGAGGTTGGGGAAAACAAGAGTTTTAGAGCCCCCATTACTGCTGAGCAGCATAAAGCCCATGGAACGAGGACAAATATGCATGCTGAGAGGGAGAGAACTGCTTTTTCTAAACTCTGTGGGTGGTGTTTGTCTAGTTTATGCCAATAGCAAGGGTGAGCCTTGGAGTTAGTTAGCCTTGGAGTTAGGCTTGGAGTTAGGCTTGGATTTGGGGACAGCTAGTGCTCAAGCACGCTTCTCTTCCTCTTCTCCTCCTCTCGTTCTTACTCTGTTTCTGAGTGAAACTGTGTGCTTTGGGCTTCAGGATAACCCATGGCTGCAGAGCGATGCTAGTGCAGAGATTTACAGTGAGTTTCGTGACCAGTTGGAGTGGTGCCGGGGGTATTTCCAAGATCTGTTAAGGCCATTCTTTGAAAGTCCTCATGCAGGGACTCTGAAATATTTTGCCTTCTGGGAAACTTAGAAAAAACGTATGAATATTTATAAATGTACACAGTGCAATGTTCAGCTTGACAGTTGATGCTGAAAAGCTGTTCCAGTTTCAGATATTACCCATGCAGTTCTGCCATCCTTTTGAAAACTGTTTTCTGTTTCCATGAAAACTGTTAGCCCTTCCTCTCTCCCATCAGCCCAGTTAGCATTTTATAACTAAGTAACTCTGTACTACCTAACAAGGGGGGAGACTGTAACACCATGTCTTTCTTTTGTCAATCGCTATTGACAGGCTCCAGGCCTCTGTGTCACTGCAGGTGTTTGCAGGCTGTATCATCTATCGGCACATGGCCAATCGAGTAGTTTCTCATGAGCTCTGGTTATTTGGTACTGAGCTATGCAGAAAAGGCTGAGAAAACAACAAGATCAGAGGCCTCCTCACAGGTAGCGTCACATACACTGTTTTTATAGAGAGAGGTATTTATATATACCTGAATTGCAGGTTTAGAGATGCTAAAAGGGCACAAAATCCTGTTCCTGCTGCCTGTGTAATCACTGTTTTTCAGCAAGGTAATTGAGAAGGAGGTAGGTATTTTTAAAACGCTGCTACACACAGAAAATAGAATCTGCAGTTACCCCCAACCGAACTGGTAAAACAGAGTAACATTATTTGTGCTATTAAGTTTTTGTTTAATTGAGATGAGATAAACTAAATATTGTAGTTAGCAGTATTTTCTTTGAGAAGGCTATAAAGGACTCAAACTCTTGCCTATGCATCTAAAACTATGTATTTTTACCAAAGCCATTTTATTCAAACTAGTTATAAAATTGCAGCAGTAAAATCAGATGGTCCCTGGAAAGTTAATATATAGCAATTGCTTCGAAACATAATAATTTCATAAAATGTGTTCTTTTTATAGTGCAAGGTATTTGCATTAGCTACTTATAAAATTTTAGAGGACGACAATTTTGCTTTTAGCAACCTATTGACCAACTAAAAAAGATGGTTTCTTATGAAACTCCGTATTCTGTACTGGGGTCCCATTGCTTGTCCTTTTACTGTCCCGTAAATGGATTAATTACTACCATAGACTGTTCTGTATGAAAGGAAAGTGATATTGCTGCTGGAGCAAATACCCACAGTCCCTGCTTTCTAATCATCTGTTTCATTTTTTCATATCCCTTGAAGTCATCTTCCTATGGTCATGTTTTGCCTTACCCTTATTTCACTGCACGTTAAACTGTACAAAGAATTGTCCTTCTCTTCCAGCCTTACACCGCCCTATATTGTCTGGTGGTTTCGCTCTCTCTGAGAGTTGTGCTGAAAAATAGGTGCTCTTAAGCAGTATTCCCAAGGGGTGAATTACTCGTTTTTGTGCAGACTTTCAGGTAGGGATCTTGAGAAGCAGATATTGGAGGGGGAACCTTGTGGCAGAGAAAGGAATGAGTCAGGGAAAGTGAATCACTTCATACTGTAGGCACAAATTATCATAAATCCTAACTTTCTTTTTCAAGATTAAATACTTCATGCAGCAGACTGTTATCACCTGCAGTATTTTCTTTCTGACTCAGTGTTGTCAAGGTGTGGTAGTGTTCAAGCTCAGACATAAGCATTTGATGTTGCTGAGCAGATCCTGTAGGAAATGCTTCTTATCAGCGAAAAGAATAACTTAAAAGGAATCAGTTAACTGTTCACTGACAGGACAATAAATTTTTTGTCTCTCAATCCCCAATGCATATACTTCTAAATTTGTGTGCATCTGTGTATATTAATATCTTTGCTGTATTTCTTCTGACACTATGACATAATGTCACAGAAACAATAGTATACGTATCTGGGGCAGCCTAATCCCCAGAGGCTTCTCCACCAAAGTTGCCTCTGGTGAATCCAGTGTATTAACATGCAAGTAAAGCTGCTGAACAGCTCTGGAGAAGACTCCCGAGTGCCTCAGGTGTTATATCTGGTAAAAGCCTCTTTACCTGTTACCTACAGTGTGCTATGCAATAATGCTGGACTTTTCCAGAATCATTTCAGACCTAATGAAGTTCCTGTTACTTCAGGTTGTTGGTTGGTTCACCCTGGAGTGGCTATCCAGCTAACAGAACTGGAGATATCTATGCATGTCCTGTTGGTACATCCAAAACCACATGTAAAAAATTGAATTTACAAGGTAAGTTGTAAAGAATAATGTCTCACTACAGCTGTTCAGTTTTTCCTCATTTTTGTACCAGGCCAGTCTATCTTCTTAAATCTTTTCTTCGCTGTCTGCCTGCAGCATGTCAGTCTCTGCCGTCTGTGTGTTTGTGTGTGTGAGTGTGCTGCGAGGACCCGGTGCCGGCCACCGGAGTGGGAGCTGGTGCCGCCACCGGCGTCGGGCCGGGGCTGCCGTGCCAGCTGCTGGAGCCACTGGGGTCTCGGCCTCAGCTGCGGGAGCAGCGGGGTCTTTAACCTCCAGCCGTGGGGCGGGAACAGTGTGTGTCCCAAAACCAGCTGTTGGGGGGGACCAGGGCTCCGCCTCAGTGCGGGGCTCCGCGCTGGCGCTGGAGAGGGACCGCGGGTCACACCCCGGGGGCCTGGTGCGGGCTGCGGGGGGGCGAGTGTCTGTACCTCCCCCAAAGCAGGTGTGCCTGTGCCGGTGTTCACTAGCAAACTTTCGGCTGGACCAGCCAGCTTTGGGGGCCCTCAGGTCCGGCTGTCAGGCGCGTGGGGGGGTCCGTGCTGGTACGCTCAGGGGCAACTGTGAACGTGGAGTGCATGAGGGACGAGTGTGTGAGTGGATATGAAGCCTTTTCTGCCTCTGTGTGTTTGCAAACTAAGTATAAAATGGGATTCACTTTTGGGTACAGTGAAAATATGGGGCAGCAGAGTGTGCTGAGATGCCTACTTTATGTTCACTTGCGGTGCAGAGCATTTCTGTCCTCCAGTGCTCCTTCCAGGTTTTTGTCTCAAGCCTGATACTGGATCAGAGGAGTCTGGTGTCCTGAGGAATGTAACAGTAGCTGCTCGGCTAAAAATACTCAATAGCCAGCCAAAAATACTCAATAGGTAGACCATTTCTTCCTCTCCTTTGCCTTCAGCTCTGGTGAGGGCAGGTACTCTAAATGGCCATACTCAATTCATGTCTATAGTTAATGGTTAGCAAATTTTTGACAAAGGTTAGCTTTCATTTCTTTTGTGTCAGAATTGTATGCAGCCATTTGGAAAAGGCGTCTTAGATTCTGAGAAATCAAGCTTTCTTATTTACTATTCTGTCATTACTTAATCTCTTTTTATTTCAGCTTTAATAAATATTCCAAATGTGACTGAGATAAAGGAAGACATGAACCTTGGCTTGACTCTGATACAGAACTCAAAAACAGGAGGATTTTTGGTACGTATCAAGGACGTATTTAGTACACACAGAAATTCTTGAGGAGAACAAAGAAACTAGAATTCTCCACATTTTTTGATAAGTCCAAGCTGAATGTATTTTATTATGCAGCATAGATTAATAAGTATTTTGCATATTTTAAAATATTCCATCCCATTCCATGATTACCTAGAGTCCAAAACCAGGAAAATTATGAATTCTGTTCTTCGTCATTTACCTAAAAATCCTGTGGAAGAGCACATAATTAAAGATTCTGTAATTTAAGTCAGACGACATAGGCAAGAATATTTCCACCATGGACATCTTTTAAGGCAGTCTTGTATAGTTCTGATTATGCTTTCCAAAGACAGTATGCAATCTCTCCTCCACCATAGGCACTTGCACAGTGACTGTTCTCTTGAGATCTCAGGATTTCTAGTCCCGTGGATCTGTGATATGTTTTATTTTGTTAGTGGGCTGGAAGAGGATGCATTTTCTGTGTGTATATTCTGCAAACCACTCTCCTTGGAGCCTGTAAAACAGATTTCATAATTGAAAGGAAGTTAGCACCTGTTTAATATGCTTTTTACAACCTTAACTGTAAGCATGAAAACTGTTGCAGTGTAGGTGTATTCCAGTTTGATGCATACATGGTAGGCAGGTGTAGTAATTAAGTGAAACAATAAACTGCAGACAAAAGAGCGGTGAGGCTCACTTTAAACTTAGTATTTTTCTGTTACATCTTCCTAGCAATTGCAAAAGTATTCAAGTGTTTATTATCTTCATTACCACATAGCCCAGTTCACTGAAGTACTTAAAAGTAGGTCTAATTCCAACCTTTCCAGCAGCTCTCTTGGAATTAGTGAAGTTAATCATAACTTCAAAATACAGCAACAGTGCTCTTCTTGATTGTTGGTTTGAGAAGATATTGATTAAAAAAATCTTATTCTGTCTCTTGGATGATACCTTTAATTACTGTTAATACTGTCCCATGCATACCCACTTTTAATCAGTATCAGTAATTGCAGTGATTTAAAACATCTCATGCAGAAAAATTTGTATTTTCTAATAATACCTGAACTTCTTTCAGTTAAAAAGAATTTTGTGATCCATTGATTGACTCTCCTTAAATTGCATAAAGTAACAGAAAAAAAAGTTGAATGTTAAGACATGAACAGTCAGCCACGTCTTTGGTGACAGGAGTTCTTTTTGACTTAAGGAGAACAGGGTACTGGAGACAGGTGCTTATCTGTGACTCATCCTCAACAAATATCAAAAGCCCCATGACTTAGTTGTTGCAAGAATGGGACAACAAGCGAAGACTGTCTGCAGCTAATTGCAAGCTGTTGCCAGCCAGGACTTTGCGCCGAGACGCTGTCTCTGGCAGCTGGCCTGCGTGATGGGCTGTTTGGGTTATGCTCAGGGCTTCCTCCTCCCAGCTCACTGTGCTCCTTCCTCCTGCTGCTGCTTCTCTCTCAGCCTCCCATCTGCTTGCACCAGTCTGTGCTCCATCCCTGGGCTGCTTGGCTGGAGCTTGACCCAGCCTGGCGTGTCTGTGCCATAGCTCGTGAGTCCTGCTGGTTCAGCTGTTTGATGCCATGTGATTGCTTCCCACAGGTATCCTAAGTACAGGGCAGTCATTTCCACACACTCATTACATTTTTCTGAGGCATGCTTAGTCCTGTTGGAAAGGTACTTAAGAATTTCACTGACGGTTAACAACTTTTTTCCAGATTTCTGATCTAAGTTTCTATCAGTTTGTTCTTGGGGCAGTGCCGCTTTAGCTGAAAGGAACAGCTCCCATCTCCCTACATGTAAAATCTCCCTTCTGTGTTTAACACCCCACAATCGTTCTCCTTTGTCCTTCACTTTGCTAAACAAACACAGAGTTTTCTGGCTGAAATGCTCTTTTTAAAATACACCTCTCTCAAACATGAATGACCAGATCTATGCTGTATTCCACATGCGTCTTTCCAGGGTATTTGGTATTTCCCTGTCTCAACTCCAAGTGCTTCTTGTCACATATCTTTAGGCCATATTTACTTTGCATGCTGACTGCAGGCTTATGGTCACACTGCAATCAGCCAGTGCCCGATCCGTCTGCTCCTCTCTTCCGTGCAGTGAGCTCCCAGTTTATGTCCACAGTTCTTAGCATTAGTCCTTAAGGGCAAGTCTATGCCCCTTTCTAATACTCCACTTTTCAAGTTCTTCAGTTCTTGATATGTGATCTCCCAGTTTTCCCCTGCCTTAATGATGCATCTTAAATTTCTGACTATAACAATGCAAGAACATTAGAGCTTTTCCCTTTTTTTTTTAAAGTGAAGATCACTAAAGTTTATTAGAACATTTTTATTTTTTGCTGCAAGATTAACATCACAATTTTGAGTTACCACTAATACAGAAGAAAACTATAAAATGGGCAAATAAGATTGATCTAAAAAGAACTTAAATTAAAAATAACTTTAAATTAAAGACTGGTAACTCTCCTCCAGCTTCATAGTTATTGACATAGATGATTTATTTTATACATCTCACCTCTGTAAATATCCATCTTTTCCAGCAAAACTAAGCATGCCCCATGTAGCAGCTAAAAAGACCACTTATATCAAGATCAGATAACGTAGATATACCTCCTTTCTCTTCTCTAGAAAATCTGCCATCTTGTCAAATATGTTAGGATAGTTTGATGTGGTCTATCACTGGTAGCATGTGATTTAGCTCATTTTCCATTTACTTCTGCCTTTAATTACCTTTTTTCCCAGTATTCTTGAGAAAAGGTTAATAGTGCTATTCACTCCCTCTTCTCTTTCTAAATAGAGTTGGTGCATTTTCTGTTTTCCAGGCTCTCCCGACTGGATGGGGCAATCAGAAAGTGATATGTAATGAAGCTAACATTTATTTTAGAACTGTTGGGCAGAGGTTATGTAGAGGTTTTGTTTTTTCCTTGAGTTCCTAACATTATTTTCTTTTAAAAGAAAATCCCTCCCCCGCAAATATCTTCATGACAAAATACTGTCTCAGTGTCTGTCTTTTTTATCTAGGTACTTTTGTAAAAATCCTTCTAATATCAGAGGTGTGACTGTCATGCAACCAGCTGATTGATCCAGCTGAAAACGTTTCTTTTTACACAGATCATTTTCAGCAAAGAAGCACGACTACCTTCTCCGGAAGGCAATGAAACACGTAGCCGAGGGGTATGCAAGGCCAGGGCCAAACTTCTTTTAGCTGCAGCTAAATAGGACGTCACTGGAGATGGTGATGAAGTTTAACTTGTAAATATTCTGGCAAAGTGAATTTCCCTTGAGAACAAGCCTTCTCAAATTAATAAATGTGTGTGTGTGTGCGCGCGCACACTGATCACAAAACTCTTCACTCTGGTCACGCTGTTGGTGGTAATCGGACCTAGTGCAAGAAAAACTCTGCGTGTTTGCAGCGATGTGCATGCTCATGGCTCTGATGCCACCTCCTGGTTAGTGGAAGTACTTCTCTGCACGCTTATAAGCCATGTGCAAACACCAACCCTAGTTTTAAACCCATAGTTTGAAGAGCAGGTGGTTTAAAGCAGGACAGATTCCTTGCAGATCAAGTCACTCTCCCTAGATCTTATAGCTGCACATAGTCTGGAGGGGCCAGCTTGCAGAAGGAGGCACTAGGATGATAATGAATAGAAAATCTTTTTAATGAGAAAGTCTGTGAAAGGGGTTACACCGACACCGTGATTGCAAGGGATTTGGCCTGATAAGCCAAGAGGGTTTCTCTGATCCTATATGCCTGTAGTCCTGCTTATTGTGCTTTTGTATATGGATACGGTGAGACAAGTATTTGTTATTTTTATAGTTTCTTTTTGTTGTTATTTTTAAAGACTTGTGGTCCCTTGTGGGCACAGCAGTGTGGAAGCCAATACTATGCAACAGGAGTCTGTTCTGAAATCGGTCCAAGTTTCCAGATCCTAAGAAGCTTTTCTCCTGCTGTTCAAAGTAAGGCAACATGTGCAAAACAGATTCAATTAAAAAAAACATATCAAACAAAATCAAGATACATTGTGTCGGGGAGACTTAATTTGGGATTTTTTAAAAAATGTATGTACAAAAAGCAAAGTCCTATGATTCACGCCTAAGGACTGACAAATCGTGATCCAATGCTGATATGAATATGGACTCACTCCTCTGAATCCAGAGGCATTGCACCATCTGCATATGCTTCTATTGAGTCCTCACTGTGGCAGAACCTTCCTGATCTGAAGTGTTGCCTGTGTGAGACCTAAATATGCACCTCTGGATTTAACCAAAGAGCTGTAAGTATATTGAGACTGAAAGCGCATTTAATTTCCACTTCTTATTTTTATTTTTATTTTAGAGTGTTCCTCTGTCATAGATGTTGTGGTGGTTTGTGATGAGTCAAACAGCATTTATCCCTGGGATGCAGTGCGAGCATTTTTGAAAAAATTTGTACAAGGCTTAGACATAGGCCTTAACAAAACCCAGGTAAGTCAAAGACATCTTTGAGAATGACCAAAAAAAAAAAAAGGCAATGGGTTTTATTAGCAATTTTAAAGGAAACCAGTGTGCTTTTGTCAGTTTGTCACTGCAGCACCAGCAGCATGAAAAATAGGAAAAACTTAAAGCAATGTACCGTGACTCTGAATACATATGCAACCCGGTCTGTTTCTCAATAGGAAGATGCTGTTGTGCAGCTGAATCAAAAGTGTAACTACAGTACCTCCCCCAAAGGCACAGATTACGCAGTTGTCCTGTATCTTTCAGTGTTGGGTTTTTTATCTCACAGCTAACCTATTTCAAAAGGGATTGGTAATTTGATTCAACACATAAACTAACTGAAATAGAAGTCTAGGTTTTATCTAGTGGAGTCAGATCTCTTTCATGCATTAGGTGTAAAAGTAATTAAAATGTAGTCTGTGGGGATGTGGTAAAAGTAGAACAGACTTTTTTGTGGGCTCTTACTTTCCAACTGCTGCATCTTTAAAATACAAGTTTTTCCTGCATGGTTACTGTCTGATCTTTGAGTTATTTTTTCCTTTTAATTTGGTGATGGTAAGGAAAATTTTATTGCCTTTTTTTTAAAACATTTTCTATCTTTACAGTTGTCCATTTTCCATAAACAGTTCTGGGAACAAAGACTGGGGCACTGGAAATCTCGCTCCCAAAGGCTGCCTTCTTCCTTGGGCGACTTTGGAAGTGAGGTGCTTAAAAGCTAGGCTTCCTGCTCAGTCCTTTCTGAACCTCACCTTTAGCATCTTCTGCTCTTTTTTATTTTCATACTAAAAGTACATCTTAGCATATATCTTCAGCTTCACCTGTATTAAAAATAAATAGGGTTTGCAGTGCTGTCAAGTAACTAACCTTTAGGATTTTCTTAGAAGAGATCAGATTGAGGGGCTGTCAGCTTGTAGAATTTTTGCTATTTTCTCATTTTTCCCGGAGCTCCCTGTATTATTGCTATCTGACAGCTCTTCCAGAAGTAACCAAGCAAACTTTTAATGCCTACTATTTCAGATTGTTTGCATTAACATGTTGTAGTCCATAATAAATGACATAAAGTGCAAGAGCATTTTAGCTTTCTTTGCTTTCCAAATATGTTAATATTAATTGGTTTTATATGTGTTGAAAGAAAATTATAACCCCATGTGCATCTGCAGATCCTTTACTCCAACCTGACAAATAAGTAAGCATCATGATTCTATGTCACTGATTGTAATGCGTGCTAATCTAACCTAATTTCTTTATTGCATAGGTGGGTTTAATTCAGTATGCTAATGATCCCCGTGTAGTGTTCAATTTGAATACATATCAAACAAAGGACGAGGTTGTTAAAGCAATGGAGGGAACGTATCAGAAGGGAGGAGATCTGACTAATACTTTCAAAGCCATTGACAATGCAAGGTAAAACACATCGATGATTACTGTGCCACTATTGTAACTTACCTTACGAGGCCACGGGTACATCCTGAATTTCATTCCCACTGGGAGTGTACATGCTCGGAGCCTCTGAGGAGGTTCCCAGCACCAGGCAGAATCCTTCAGGTTCATTTACGGTGCCCCATGCAGAACAGTATAGGGATATGTAAACTAGACTTACTGAAAATCATGTCTTCAACCATTGGGTTAAACTCTACACTAAGGTAGTTCTGGTACCCAACAGAATTGTTTGGGCTGTCTAAACATGCCAGTGCATCGAACACCACGGACAAGCTTTTAGGAAAGATACAAAAGAAGTAAAAGTTTATCCAGGGATTTAGTGGGTAACATTCATGTTTGCAGGTCAGGCTTTGCTTGATTGCAGCGAAAATAAAATCTCTCGTCTGTTGTCAGTTTGTCACTGCAGCACCAGCAGCATGAAAAATAGGAAAAATGTAAAACAATGTAGCGTGACTCTGAGTATGTATACAAACTAGATCTGTTTCTCAATAGGAAGATGCTGTCGTGCAGTTGAATCAAGGACAAGACTCTAACCCAATACATGCTGAATCAAATGGCCTTGAAAATCTTATTTAGGGACAGACTTAGCCTTCAATGGATCAGTACTTGCGGTAGTATTGAGGAAGCCATTATTAATACTCTTCCCCTTTTGTTTGAACTTGGTGGAGCCAATTCCTGGCTACTCTGGTGTTACAAAACATTAATAATTCTGACAAAAAAATCTTTTTATTTAGAAACATTTGTACAAAAAAATATTGTTTTCCCTGGTATTTCTATCAGAAATACCATCCAGTCCTACTTGTGTTTTTTTTTTTTTCCTACTTCCTTGATTACATTTCTGATGGCTCTTTGAGCAGTGCTTTGAGAAGAAGTTGTCAGGAGCATAATTGAAAATTC
Source organism: Calonectris borealis (assembly GCF_964195595.1). Lineage (NCBI taxonomy): Eukaryota > Metazoa > Chordata > Aves > Procellariiformes > Procellariidae > Calonectris > Calonectris borealis. Next base: position 68,548,377 of record NC_134352.1, on the reverse strand, counting down.
TTATTGCAGATTGTTAATTTCCAAATAAAAAGCACTACAGATGCACCTTGTTCTAAGTCAGTGATAGACATATTCATTACAGTATACATACTGAATTCCATCCATTAAAAATTGACATGTGATAAATCCAATATTTTATAACAGACAGTATGCTTTCTCACCTGAATCGGGAGGACGTCCGACAGCCACAAAAGTAATGGTTGTTGTGACGGACGGTGAATCACATGATGGCTCCAACTTGAAAACAGTGATAGGTAAATGCAATGAAGACAATATAACCAGATTTGGCATTGCTGTAAGTAAAAATATATAATTATATATATTATTGCAATTTTTGAAAGATCATTTTGTTGTTTATATATGAAAGTGCATGTTCTATATATAAGCTGTATATAATGCATGCATTCGTACACTGGTGAGACTGAAACTGGGTGAAATTAATCTTTATGAATTAATGAAATATTGGTCTTCTTTAACTGGCTGAAAAAGCAAAACCAATATTACCTGAGCAACTTCAGTGTTTTTGCCTTGTTCTCCTTTGCCTTGGTTTATATATTTTTCCTATGTGAATAGTCCTTTGTATAGGAATACAGTCTAATAAGCAATTCAGTAATATGAATGAAGGTAATTCTATTTTTTTTTAATATGTAGAATATTTACTTAAATAATACAAAAGGAAATGGAGTAACACCATGATTTCCTTCACTCTTCTTATTTTGTTCTTTTTTATCCAAGGTTTTGGGATACTTAATCAGGCATGAACTTGATACTAAAAACTTAATTAAAGAAATCAAAGGAATTGCTAGTCATCCAACAGACAAGTATTTCTTTAATGTGTCATCTGAGGCTGCACTACTAGAAGAAGCGGGAACACTTGGAGAGCGCATTTTTAGTATAGAAGGTAAAATATTTGATGTCTCTGAAAAATTAGATCAGGTTCTCCCAGCTGATGAGCTAAGGAGTTTATTTAGCTTCACCTTAGTCTCCTGCTGTGAAAACAAGGGGCAGCTGGAGCTGCTGGCTGCTCCCTGCTCCCCAGGAGGGCTCTGGCTTGCACAGGTGTTCCCCCAGCTACCCCACTGCTAATGAGCCTGAGCTTCAAGTTAGTTTCTGCAGTCTGTGGGAAATATTCCCCAGTTGCTGAAAACTTGAGTCAAGTCCTGGGCTTCAGGCATCCACTGCGGGCTTGTCCATATGCATCCAAATGCGTTAGGAGCTATTACCCCTGGAGGAGTAAAAGTATCTTTACGCTTGTCAGATTCACCAGTGTTTTTCTGTTAATGCTAAGCAACTGTGGATTTAAAAAGCAAATTAGTAGACTAGGTTACTGATTACAGAACTGAAAAGCTACAGTAATGCAATCTGTGTGGCATCTACCAGGCTCTATCCCTAGCATCACCCACGTCCTCTGTGTACTGTTGGAGGAAGATGCTGTAGAGGCAACTCAGAGGCACTTCATCAACCCAAAAGCCAGCTTTTTAAAGTCAAATTCAGACCATGCTCGGGAGACTTGTGACCTGCCCTCAGCCGACCCTAAAGAGCTTTTCATGGCTGCAACCTTCCTGTGCTCAGGATGAAATCCTGAACTTCTCTTTCTTCTCCATCTATTCTTTACTGGGCCCATGCTGCTAATCAAGTCAAGGGGATTGGGTGAGGTCCCCCTCTTGGGTATTTGTACTCCCGCTGAATTCCTGTTACCTAAGTCCCATCCATCTACCTTAGGAAATACTCCTGCACAGTATTTTTCAAGACAATTACAACAGTTTTATAAGTCCTATATGATAAGAAACATTCATTTGAAAGTTGTGAATATACAGTTATTAAAGCTGCTAATTTCAGTGTATTATTAGTGCTTCCTAGGAAACATAAAAAAAAATTAGCCACAGTGACAACTGTGCAGACTGATTCAAGCCATCTTTATCATCATCTTCTGCCCTTTTTTGGAAGAGACTCATAGCATCATGGCTCCATCTTATCAATTTGCCATTAAATCCTCCAAATATTCTACAGTTTATTAGCGCTCAGGTTTTCGTTGTTTGGAAATGTTGGAAATGTTTTAGCAGAATTGGTGGATTTGGAAGTCCCTATATAGCTAAGCTCATAGGCAGCTATATTGGATCTCCTGTGTGGTTCTATAGGGTTAACCATATGCAAATATTTGTTTTACCAGGTACAGATCAAGGTGATACATTCCAAATGGAAATGTCGCAGGTGGGCTTCAGTGCATATTACTCGCAAAAAAAGGTATGTGAATTTAATTTTTTAATGATACAAATAGATTTAATTACATAGACATGAATGCTTAGAATTGCAACAAAGTAAGACTAATAAAACACAATGACCAAGTTTAAGATTTTTTTATAAGTAGGAGAATGGCAAATTATCATTGTCTTTTTTTTTTTAATTTGAATACCACAAAAATTACTTCTAATAGATGCTGTATATCCCTAAAATGAAAAAATATACATTAATATGTAAAGTTGAGTAATAGCTTCTTTCAGGTAATGATTTTTGAGATGTGTTAATCCAATTATTTCAGTGATTTCTGAGTTCACATAGCATGAAAAATTCAATTGCTCCAAGTTAATATTTTGTAGCTGAATAACTGAGAAGAATTGAAACCATATTGTAAAGCTGGTATATTTCTAGGCAGTCACCAAGATGTAAATAAATCAAGTCTGAAAAGAATTAACCTAATCTTTATATAGTTAATAACATTTGTTTAAAGCATATATCACTTAGAAATTAGAAGGAATAATAAATCAGATACATCTTTCTTGCTAATCAATTTTAAGATTATCTTGACCCAATAGGTCCTCTTTGTAAAATTCAAGTGTGGTTCAAGCAGCTTTCAACTGAAAATACAGGAAGGTTGTTTCTTTCTCATAGCCCTCAAAGATGAATGAAATAAATTTTTAAAAGTCCTCTGTATTTGCACAAATTGAAGTTTTAATTTACCAAGCACTTGATGCTAGGAAATGGCAAAAATTAAGAAAGATTTGGGGTTTTCTTCAGGAAACAGTATCTCAGTTCAGTAAAGAATTTTAATAATGTGAATAATCTAAACTATGTTTGTTTTATGTGTACAAGTCTAAGTAAGTATTTCTGTATTAAGTATTCTGTACAATAAGCCATACTAATTTGGATTTTAGATTTAAGGTTTCTCTCAAGGACATCTCCTTACAATACACTTAAAGAATGAAATTTTGGATCTTTTTCCATCAGCTTTTGTGTGCTGTCATTGGCACTTTTGTTGGCAAAAAGGGGACTTTAGCTTTTTCTTACAGTTTTGTTTGTCTGATCCTTGTTTTTCTGAGGATCATGAGTACGTAAAAGCATAGACTAGGCAAGCCCAGCCCCAGGGGTTGGCTTTGGAAATTATCACAGGCTTGGAAATTATCACAGTGTTTAAATAACCCATTTTATCTTGAGTTGCAGTGCCCTGGGAGCTAAAGCAGTCGCTTATCCTCTTGCAGTAGATGGGTGATAACCCTCTTAATAGGGCAGTAAAGTCCTGCATGTAAGTGGTAACTATAAGCAGCTCCAGTCAACTGCTTGCAGTCATTAGACTGTACATCACTGCCTTAAAAAAAAAAGTGATGTAGGAAATTACATATGGTAACTTCAGCTTTGCTCACATTTTTTCTGAAATAGGTAATTCTAAAATGTTGATTTTTATTTTTTAAAGGATGTTCTGCTGCTGGGTGCTGTTGGGGCCTATGACTGGAGTGGAACCATAGTTCAGGAGTCTTCAGACAGAGTCACCACTTTTCCAAGCCACGTGTTTGAGAAAATTCTACAGGACAGAAATCATAGCTCTTATCTAGGTAAGGGCCTGAAATACAAATCTGGAAATGTATCAAATCTTTATTAAGATATTAAAGAACTTGGGAAATTCTGCTCTAGCCATACTCCTGTTAAGAACTGATTTGAGAATATGAAAAGAATTTTACATCCAAAAAGAGTTTATTTATTGGTCAACAGTTAATTGAATGAAATCTTTATTGTGTTTTTAAAATTCTACTCATATCAATGTGGTAAGCTGAAAAAAGAATCAGGCTTTGTCACAGAGACATAAGAAGTCATGGGATTTGAAAGGCTGCTTAGTGCATCGTACTGATCATTATGGTTACCTTCCGGTTTAATATTTGTATGTACTTACATGTGGATGAGAAGTTGATTGACTTGCTGTTGCTTCATCTGTGCTCGCTCTTTTCTTGTCCTTTTACAGCTCAGTTTATAGGTTTAGGAATATTGCTGCAGTTTAACAGAGGTCTTATAACCCCCATATATTTTCTGATGCATGTTTTTGTGACCCAATAAAGCCAGTCAGTTTGTCTTCTCAGTTCACTGAAATGTTTTCTGCAAACCTACAACATGCCTGCTCTGGTGATTCATCTCTGAATAATGCTACTACATTAACCACCTACGACTTTCTTATCCTTGAAGTTGAGGTGCTATTTTTGCAACTAAGGTGCTCTTTTCCCTATGGCTTAGCATTACTTGCATCCAACACAATGAATAAATTAAACCTAACCTAATGAGCAGTAGCTCTTTTGCATGTGTGACCTCTTCTTCCCTTTTCTAGAATAATTCTTAAAAGGTCAGGTCATTTCCTTTCAGCACTTCTCCACAAGGCACTTTCTGGAGTATTGACCTTAATCTTTTTGGAGCAAACAATGTTGTTGCCTTTTCTGTCCCTTCATTTCCTTTCCACCTCCTTCTGTCCCCCACTAAGAGCTCTCTGTACCAGCGCTCTCTCACCAGCCTGGGGGGGCCCAAGCTAAATGGCTGCTAGCACATCACAGCTTGCTAGATTGGCCCCCGTTCTGCACTGCAGCCTCTCACTTCAAATGGTTGTATGGTGTATTAATTAGGACTGTGTGGCCTTAACTTGCAGAATAAAATCTTGTTTTGTTGTTGCTTCTTGAACTTCTAGTCTCCAATGATGTTCTCTCCCTAGAAAAAAGTGACTGAACACAAATCTGAATTAGACTGGTATATGTAACGACCAAGGCGTAATCCTTTTAGACTGTGCTCCTCACATGGTCCTGCAGCTTGCTAAAGACCTGCATATTCTGCCTAATCACTGGGATTTTGTTATTAAGTTTAAACTATAGTCTTTATAAAGGATGATTTTGTTTTCTTCTGTTAAAATAAATTTGCTGTAATTAAACGACAGAAATGTAAAATATGTAGTAATGTTAGCTTTATAGTGCTAATACATGTTTAAAATATTTGCAGGTATTAAAAGATGTTTCCTGAAAGCAAATAATGTTAGAATAATGGGAATGAGGATTAAAATGTTCAAAGAAGTTCAATCAACCTAAGCCCTTCAGCTGACACGCTGTTAACACAGCCTGTTGTATTCAGCCAATTCACTGTGGTTTGGTGAGCTGTGGGAAAATACGCTGCAAGCTTTGCAGAAGCTAGGTGTTCCTTCCCAGTTTGAAGGCTGGCCCAAATGTTCATCTCATGTTTGTCTTTATTTCTTCATTCCAAGGATACTCTTTGCAGTCTTTTTCCTATCTCCATCACAAGTATGACATTTTTGTGGTCTACTTTTTACTGAATAGGCTAAACTGTTGTCCATGCTATTCTGCAAACCTGCTTCAACTTGATCTGTGTGTCATTGTTCTCTCCAGAAGACTATTGCAAATTTCATGCATATGTGACAGCTTAACTTCCCATCTAGAAGTATCGTTCTCTGCAACTAACGTACCAGGTTGATTCATCCTCTGTGCCTTTATGGATAACCACCTGATGACTTGTAGTTAATGGTCTCTCATACATGTTAAATGTTGGCTTCTCTCCCCAGGTTATTCTGTTGCTGTTCTCTCAACTCAGAGCTCCATCTATTTTGTTGCTGGTGCACCAAGATCCAACTACACTGGCAGGGTAGTGATTTATGATGTTGACAGCGATGGTAATATCACAATTATGCAGTCCCAGAGAGGTGAACAGGCACGTATATTTTGGTCATGAATGCAGATTTTGCAGGCATCTGTTTTTATTGACACAGCAGTAAATTGCAATGCATTTGTTCTGAAAATTCCTCTTTCTTGCAATCCATTTAGAATCTACTTGAACTTTTCTCTGCCACTAGACTATTTCAATGAGGTTAACTGTGACTCTTAAACAGTATTTCAGGAAGTAATCCAATTAGTGGTAAAAGATAATATACAAAGCTACTTAATGTATCATTCTGTCAACACTTCTAATTGGGAGAGACTCAGTGAGCTCTGCTATGTCTGAGAAGTTGTGAAGTAGGTGACATCAAAAGAGAGATTTGGACGCTCATTCTCTTTTTCTTAATTTGGAAAAAAGCAGTGAGTTTAGATGGTTTTGGTTCTGTTTGCTTGTAAGTCAAATCTGAGAGTAAATCAGAGATTGGGTAGTTTCATGTGCACAGTTTAATATAAAAAAATATACCTCCCATAGCTTATTCTCTGTTTGCATTCTCATTGCCAAGTGGTAAAGCCATAGCAGCAGCTACTGGGCAAAATCAGTGGGCACACGATAAGGGTATGATTCTTCAAACACTGGAGTATGTTATATAGTAATTTCATTCCAGTGGGCAGTTTCATTCGTTAGTATTGGACTATTTCTGGGCGTAAGTTTTCTGAGTCAGGTGCTAAAACATTATGCTTTACAAAATCAACATATAAACATGACTTTCTTACTACTGATTTCAGATTGGTTCCTACTTTGGCAGTGTGGTGTGTTCAGTGGACGTTAACAGGGATTCTGTGACAGATGTGCTGCTTGTTGGTGCACCGATGTTTATGAATGACCTGAAGAAAGAGGAAGGGAGAGTGTACATGTTTTCCATCACAAAGGTAAGAATGGCAGTGTAGCAAAGCCAGAATCAGCTTCCTGCCTCCCCACCCATGATAAGTGCTGATATCTTCATTTGCAGCTGGAGGGATTTACTGTTGTTCCCTGAACTGCAGTTTTACCAAGGAAAAAGCAGTCCAAACTGCAGCAGTACTTAGTGGCAGTGTCAGTTCTGTTAAATCAGAGAGTGATCAGAAGAGCTATCCCTGGCCCCACAGCCACCTGGTGCAGCAGACTCGCTCAAGCCGGTATTGCTTAGGGTTAGCTTCTTTCAAAGCAGACTGGCCACATGCATGCTAAAAAGCCTTTGGCCCTGGATCTTTTCAGGGCCTCTAAGTCACTATTTAGTGTATCTTTTTCAAAGCGCTAGAAATACTGTGAGTGGTGTTTTTGTAACAAGAAACAGAGCGTGTGCTTTTCCCGGGGTGTGGCATAAGGGCAGGGGTAAATGGTGCCAAGCCTGCCGGGTTAGAGGAGTGCGGATGGAGCCCTTCCCAGTGCGATCTCACCCATTCTGCTTTTCAGGAGCAGCTGCAAACTTTCCCCAGAACTGCTTGTGCATGTAATCTGGGAATAAGCAAGCTGGAACAAAATGGAGTCAATAAGCAAGTTAGTAGCTAAGCACTACTAGTGACCAGGGGCCTGCTGCTCTAGGTGGCTCCCTGGTCCTGGTTTTAGACACTGTGCTAAGCACTCTACACAAATATAACATGAGGTTGACATGAGGTTTCTATGAAAAACTTAGCTTGAGGCTTTTGCTAAGTAATTGTTTACCATTTGATTTTGGCAAATCTGCTCAACACCTAACAGTATTCCCAAAACAGTTCTAATAAACGCTTTTCTGCCAGTCTTCTGCATTGTTTCGTAGCCTTTCACACTGGATGGTTGCTATTACTCATGTTGTCTCCTTTGTTCAGTGAAGCGATGTTATTTGTCTGATGGTTGACTGACTGTGGTTTTTATTCAGACCTGTAGTAGGTGTTTTCAGAATATCTCTATTAACAGTCCTGAAGCCTCTGGCACTTTTGAACAGTCTCTCAGTCAATCATTGGATGTCTGGGTATGCAAAGTAAACTAATACCTGCCATCCATTAGCAAAAACAGAGCATGGCCTTTTTACTAGGTAAATTGCAATCAAATAAATAGAGAGGAAGGACCATCCTCTTCAGCGGCAGCTCACAGTCAGATCATCCTGGAGCAACAGGAAACTGTACCCTAAGGCAATTTCAAGGTAGATGGAGGTGCTGGAAGAGGTACTGCTGGCAGCTGACATTGGTCTTTGTGACTGTAGAATTAGACACGAAATAGGGAAGAAAAGAAAAATGAAGGATTTTTCTTTCATGTTTTGAAAACTGTTTAAATTGGAAGACTATGCCTACAACATTTAGTCTTTGCCAAATGTTAGCTTCAAAATTATTTAAAAATTAACAATAATGAAAGAATGATTTTTATTTTTTTAAAGAACCTGGATTTGTGCAACTTGTCCGTGTTGCATAAATAATACTTTTGTAGTCATTTTTAACAAATAACTTGGCTGGTATTTCTAAAATTTTAAGCACAGCGTGATAACTGCAATTAAAGATGAGAATGATATTTGCCAGAGAGTTGAATTTAAACTAATATAAATATGATTATTTAACTATAAAGATCTCCAATCTTTCTTTCTTCATTGGCACTGGAGAGGTCAGGAGTTTAGCATTTGGACACATGTTTTTTGCATTAGTTTAGTTAGGAAATTCCATTTCTGTTTCAAAGAATTATGTCCAGTTACATAATTTCCATTCCCTCTGCATAAAAACTTGTAATCCAAAACTGGAAACTGTATTTTTCAATGTATTGTGAAATAGAACAGTCAGATGAGGACAGTGAGAGCATTTAAGCTTCATACATATGGTTATATTTGCTATTAGTGCTTTGCATAGCATGCTTTAATTTTGCTGTGTAATGCTTGCCAAGACTCTGAGACATAATGCAAACTGAATGGGCAATACAATGGAGAAGGAATTCAGGGTTGAGCAGTCCAAGGGGAATGTACTGGAAAACAAAACCAAAAAACAATGCACATAGATACTCCTATGTCTAATCTGGTGCAATGATAGCTGTGTTTTTGCTTTTTCTTCTTTTTCCTTTTTTAAAGGGAATTTTGGATCAACAAGAACTCTTGGAAGGTCCACAGGGGTCAGAAAACGCTCGCTTTGGATCAGCAATCGCAACGCTTGCAGACATTGATTTGGATGGCTTTAATGATGTTGTCATAGGTGCACCACTGGAAAACCAAAACTCTGGAGCAATTTACATTTACAATGGATTTCGAAAGACTATACGTACCAAGTATTCTCAGGTAATTAACTTTGTTGCATAATGCTGTACTCAGTGCCTTTAGATCTGCTAGAGGAAAACAGAAGGATTTTCTATCTTTTAATTGGCTACTGTTTCATCCTTTTAAAAGAGTACTGTTATTCTCATGGCTTATTTCAAGTTTTGTGCCTCTCCTTACTTCAGCTGTCAGCATGCCCTGGTTGATGTTGTGGTGCTTACAGAAGCATAGAGAGGAAAAGAACTTGCAAGGTTCTGTGTCTGAGCCGCTTACAATTTTTGGTGCCTGCATATGAAGTCAGCTACTTCCCTATACATTTTTTTACACCCATTATTCAGGTTTTTAGGGTTGATGTACAGCAATGAAGATTAGATAAATCCCAGCTCTGTAAATTATAAATATGTAGTATTAAAGCAAAAGACTTTCAAGGGTCTTTGCATATCCTATATGCTAATATAATGGTAATTTTAATGTCACTTTCCATGCAGACTTTCTGGTTGCACGAAGTATTTGTTAGAAGTCCTGTTAAGCTTCCTATTCTTTGAGTTGCTCAGTGTGAGATGGAAAAAGTTTCCAGTAAGTACTAGCTGGCATACAGCAGTCAGTTAGTTGATCTACTCCCAAGACAGAAAAATCTCATCCATTGTCTGCTCCCACAGGGGAGGAAAAAGTGCTTAAAGCATGTGAGAAAACATCCACAAAAGCATTTTGTTTAAACAATACATTGCGTATACAGGGAATATCAGTGAAAATCCATTGCTTACGCTGGTATCTACAGACTTAAGCACGCTTGTGGCAAACTCAGTAACCAAACTCTCTTTCCCAGAAAATTTTAGGATCGGATTCTGCTTTTGGACAACAGCTCCAATTCTTTGGAAGATCAGTAGATGGCCATAGAGACTTAGATGACGATGACATTACTGACGTATCAGTTGGTGCTGATGGAAATGTGGTTCTGCTATGGTTGGTAAACTCTTTTAGAAAGGAAGCACTTAATGATTCAGATGCAAGTTGAGCATTTAGTTAATTAAACAGCAAAACAAACAAACCAAAAAGCTCTTTCATTCCATGTGTTCAGAACTAGCACACTTATTGCCTCATCGCTGCTATTGTAGCTAGCTGAAAAACAGCATTAGACTGAAACTCTTTTAAGGTTATGATGTATCATCAAACCATCGAAAGCCAAGGCAGTGTGGGGGGCAGAGCCAGGGCACGTGGGGGGAAGCTGGGCGGCGGGGGCTGCCGGGAGGGACCTGGGCAGGGATGGGGAGGGCCAGGAGACACCCCTGCCAGCTGCTGCTGTGCAGGCACGTGGCCCAGAGGGAAGGGGCAGCAGCAGGGAGTGGGGTTTGCTTGAGAGTGTTTGTAGCAGCAGGTCGTAGTCCAGTAGCCGCAGTGTAATTTTGATAGCTGAGCCTGAGACAGATGAAACCACTTCCCACACAACCTGTGTGACCTTTACTGGCTGGTAGGCTGATCCGGGGGAGAAAGTTGTCCTGCAGGATAAGGAGAGAGAGCAGTGAAAGAGAGTTGGCACCTATTTCTGGCAAGAAATCCATCTTTTCTGGCATGTGGCTTTTGCCAGAGCAATCTGAGTACTTTCACAAAATAAAGAAGAAAGGCTTCACAGAATCCAAATCTTCTGCCTCCCTAAGCACTGTGTATTTTCCACGACTTCCTTGAGGAGCTAAATTAAAATGCGTCTTGCTTTCCTATCTGTCGCTTGTCTTCTCGCCTGAGGCTCCCCATTGTAAGAAGAAAAACATCACTGAATTGCTACTTATTTCATAATGAAACAAGATTATTAAAAATGAATGGTCAGTTTGGACCTTAGACCCACAACAGAATTGCTGCTGGTGCTGGTGGGAATTGCATTAAAGGAAATTTTGCTCCGTGGAGTACCAGCGTTTATTTAGATTTGATTAATGAAGATGCTCATTTTTCTTTCACTCTGGCATTTGGTCTGATTAATGAGTTTCACTTTTGATTAAAGTGTTTGTTTTTACATGCAGAGTTCCTTTGCATGTTCTTCAAAATCTTGATTATTTACATGAAAGTTGTTTTTCTGAAAAATAAGAGTATTAATTAAAATGAAGAATTACCCTTCTTCGCCTTCCCAGAGAAGCTCAGTAACTTTCCTAAAGGAGCAGAAGAAGGTTACTTATTGGGAAAACATGACAACAGCTTCATTCTTTGTTATCTTAAGGGAAGGATTAGAGCATTACGATAAAGACATTGATTATCCATTAATTTGACATGATAAATTATTTATTGTCATTACTGAAAGCTACTGTATCAACAAATTCACTTACATGCAAAGAAAAATAATTTTACCAGTGCTGTTAGAAAATGTTTACATTGAGAACCAAGACAATCAATGTTACATTTACAGATAGTAATAGACAACAGCTTCTACATTACCCAGTGCTCTTGAAAATAATATGTAACCTTTTAAAAATATTTTTCAGGTCACGAAGCATTGCAAATGTGTCCATAATTGCCTCATTTAAACCTGAGAAAATCAGTCTGCTGAACAAGAACACAGAAATAACTGTCAAGATATGTTTTCAGGCTACATTTAGACCTGCTAAGAGAAATAATCAAGTGGGTAAGAGTATTTCAATGACTTGTCTTACATTAATTTCTTCAAAAGTCCATTATTCAAATGAGAAGTAGAAATTCTAAATATACATTAGATTGAATGTCAAGAAAGGCAAAATCAGTATAAAACTTAAGTGCTTGAGAAAGTGTTTTTAAGACCTACTTCCATCACTGGCTACATAATCTTTGAAAAGTGAGGAATTAACAGTATCAAGGAGAGCTGTATCCTTGCTGTTCAACAAACCACAGAAAATGTCATTAGTGAGAAGCTGATTTTTTTCAACCTGCTGGTTTCAACAGCAGACTGCAGACTTTTCTCGCTTCAGAAAAAGAAAAAAAAAATTTTTCCATTGGCTCAGTGCAGATGTCAGTGGGGAGAAGCTGTTCTTTTCAGAGGACAGCATAGCACTGGATATTTCTGAGACCAGCACTGGCCTTTGCTGAAGCTATTCAGTTAAACATGCACGTCATGGATAACACCAGTTGGAGTGTTTCAGTGCTATGTATAGTGCCTTTAGGAACTCATGATTGTAAGCTATAAAATAACAGTGAACTTCCATAGCGTATTAGTCATAATATGAAGAAGACAGAAATTATTATGTGATTGAAAAGAAGATGCAGATTCTTTATAGTCTCCTCAGAGTTCAGGGATACGGTTGCAAGGCCCCTTTATCTAGCGTAATCCTGGCCCTGCTGACTGGCTTCTTGCCTGAGCTGCAGGCTCAAGACATCTGCAGTGGAGACTGGATTGATTGCCATTTAATGTGCTCTCTGTGGATGGGAACTTATGTCAGGATTTAAACCTGTTTGACTGCTTTGAAAAACACAAGAGAAAATTTTATCATTTTGAGGCTGCTCTGTGTTTAGCAAGCTATGAAAAAAGTAAAATATTTAGTGTGGTTTGGAAAGGCTGGTCACTCTGTAATGTTGAGCGTAGTAACGAGATCATGGGCAGTTATACTCAGCAAAAAATGTACTGTTCTTCTTTTTGTAGCTATAAAGTACAATGCAACATTGGATGCAGATCTCCAGTCCTCTAGAGTGACTTCTAGAGGATTGTTCAAAGAAAATAATGAAAGGTACATGCAGAGGGATCTTGTGGTACGTCATGAGGAGAATTGTGTTCATGATGTCTTCAGTGTACAGGTAAGTGCAACTGCAAGCAGTCTTATGTGACAACAATGATCAGAAGAAGATGTTGATGAATTTTATGTCCGTAAGATTAATTTCATGCATGGTGTACTCAATGATTTACGTTTCTCCAGTCTCCCACAACTGAAAAGTACTTAGTAAGATTCTGATTTCAAAGAAACTAGTAACTGTCAAATTCGGCACAGCTTTTTAGGATAGAAGAGGCAGTTCTTACTTATGTAATTCAGCTCTGACGTAACACAGAGCCCACAGTCCATAGTTTCAATAGATTTTAATTTCCCTCTTAGTAGATTCTTCTGTAAGAATTAAGACATACATGCAAATGTTTTCTCTCAATATGATGATATTTCAGGCAGACTTCTGGTGCATGCTAGCCCTAGGTATACACCTAGGAAAAAAATAAAGAAAAAGGAAGTCTTCATCTTTCTCTAGAACCGAAGACTGAACACAGCCTTGAGAGTTGCCTTAAGCCCCCTGCATGATGCTAGGTCAGGTAGAGGACTTCGATTCCTGCTTTGGTTTGCAATGCAAATATCTTTGACCTATTGATCACATTTAGTGCCACTGAGGAGCCATGAGCCAGAGGGCTAGAAGATATTCATCCAGTACTAAGAAACAGAGGAGCTGTGAGGTATATCGTGTTTTACTGTCGCTCAGGCCCAGTTGCTCTCTGTGATGGTATGGCAGAGTGGAATAGGAATTCGACTTCTGTAGCCAGGTGAGAATGAAAGTCACCTGGTTGTGGCTTTTGAGGACCAGCTTCTGCAGCTGCAGAGAATCTGCATGTTCCTCAGTCCTAGACATGACTGTGATGAATAGAGTCTCCAGGAATCCTAGGAAAACGAGCTTTATCATGGAAATGGCACTAAAAGGTGTTTAGCAAGAGGAGCCCACATCAGGCAATCTCACAAAATTATTTTGGTCAAGAAATGAAACTTTGCACTGTTACTTCTTCTTGTTTAGAGCAACTATGATTTTACTATGCATTCTCAATTTACAGTAGAATTACCTATTTTACCATGTTTGCTGTGCTGACAGCTATCATCTGAACCATATGTTTTACAGGAACCTTCCGATGCAGTGAATTCCCTTAGTTTGCGCGTTGACATTGGCCTTGCCAATCCTGGCTCCAGCCCTGTCCTTGATATATATTCTCCTGCGTCTGTGGCCTATAGTGTAAGTATGCAGACTTACTATCGAAAAATGCATGGCTATACACACGTCCATAATGTGTGGCCCCCACAAACACCAAAGAGGTACATGCAAGTGAAAACTGGTGTTCTAGTTAAGTCACTGGGCTGAAAGCAGGCACCTGGGGGGGTGTCCCCTGGTTCCTTTTATACCTTTGTCTGTATTGCATGGGCTGGCTCACACACACACACACACATCAGCCACCATGGCATAATGAGCATGTTGGTTGAGCCATGTCACTGCTGATGTGAACTTCTAGTTGATGGCGAAGATGAACTATTTTAGGTTAGTTTAGCCTACAATAAAAGAGTACATAAAGGAGACATGGAACCCCTTCGATTCCATCACATTTGTTGTGGTTAATAATAACCTGCCTGCACCGTTCTTACGGATCAGTTGACATGTAGTAACGTGTTACTGTTAATTTGTTCATGTGTCAGAGTTTTTAATGCCCTTAAGAGGGATTTTTTTATCTGCAAACCAAGAATGTGCTTCACCTCAAAGGTGTTTGCACTCTACTGTCTGTAGATAATTTTAAAGTTAAGCCCTGTCATTCAGGAAATGTTTTTGTTTTCCATAGATTCCTTTCATTAAAGATTGTGGTGAAGATGAACTTTGTTTCTCTGATCTTGTTCTGAATGTTCAGCGAAAGGCAGATGATGGGTAAGAGCTGAATCAGTGGAATTGTTGGGGTCCGGTGTTGAGTTTTCATCGGTTGGTTTGTTTGTGGGCTTTGGACGAATTTCCAGATGAGAATGCCTTTCTAGTTCAACATCTACTTAGAAATAGCAGGGATAAAAAAAGCAACAGCATTTCTGTCTAAATAACTAATCAAGGAAAAAGAGGTATGATAGGAACAGAGATGTAGAAGTAGGACGTTTGTCAGCTTAGAAAAACCCAAGTTTTGGTACCTGAGGGATTGAGGACACAGTGAGCATTCAGAAGAATCGTGTCTGGCTGGCTGCTGTCGGGAAAGGGAGCGCGCTGGGAGAGCAGCAGCGGCTGCAGCAGCTGTCTCAGTCCCTCCCGCAGGGAGCAGTGAGGATCCTGCAGCAGGCTGTGCCACTGGGGAGCTGAGGTCCGCCATTCAGGCAGCACGTATTCCAAGTCCATATGCAGATACACGCATACATGTACGGTACGCAGAGAGACAGGGCTGCCTCTTCCTGGAGCTGCCATCCAAGACCGCCACCCACTCTCTGCCCACATTCCCACCACGGTAGAGCCCTTGAAAATTGAGCAAAGTGACTTTGACCATACATAATCAAGGTCCTGTACTTTAAGAAGACACTAATCCCATTCGGTTTTAAGAAACACCATCACAGAGTTTCTTATGTCAAAGGATTTAGAAAGCAGAGCGTTTAAGTGCATAGAACGTAGGAAATGTCTTGCTGTGCTTGTTATTTGTTGTTGGCTAGAGGCAACGCATTTTCATGATCAACAGCTGTTCTAGTACCTCTGTTTACAACAATGGACTTTATTTTCCAACAGCAAACAGCAGTTTGTTGTCAGCAGCAAAAACAGAAGACTAACGTTCAATGTGAAATTGAGAAATAAAAAGGAAAATGCGTATAACACCAGAATCCAGGCTACATTTTCAGACAACTTGTTTTTCGCTTCATCGTCTTTACCGGTACGTGATACCAAATCTCACTGTTTCTGTTATTGCCACTGATTTTCAAGCTTCTCAGAGAAATTTTTTTCTTTTCTTTCTAGTAGTGCCTATCCCAGGAAAGAATGTGTGTGCAAACCTCTCTCCCAATTTATTTTCTTGCATACCAGAATTATTCCCCTCGGCATATCAGTTTATATAGGTCAAGGAGAGACACTGCCAAGTCAGCATAAAAGTTGGCAACCTGTTGAGTTTGACCTCACCTTAGTATTTCAGTCATCTTTTCCTCACTTTAGGCCTTGGCACCCACATCTTCTGCTTGAATCCCAACACATGCCTGAATGCAGTTGCTGTGCCACAGGGAATTTATATTTGATAAATCAAGCATGCAGCATTGATGATGCGGCCTTAAAGCACAGACTTTGGATCTAGAAGTAGTGTTACTGCCAAGGCCATGTGTTCCAGCTAGACAGTGAATCAGATTGAAATGATTGCTATACCAGAAGCTCTTCTTCTAATGAATTTTGTCTTAGAAAAGGGAAAAGAAAGGAATTACACATACTATTTTGGGGAATGCAGTAAATCTATAATCTCAACTGTTGCTCCCAAACAATCCATGAAGGATAAAATCCAGACTTCAGTGCTTGGCTTATGTGGTCAGGCAGCTACTGGAGAGGTGCATGATAATCCTAGGGGTGAAATCCAGAGCAATCCCTATACTGAAGGGAGAGAAGGGATAGTAGCATTCATCACTGCCCAAGAGCAGCATTTTCCTGAACAATGAACTGGCAGAAGTACTCCACACAGCGCTGAGGGTGCCCCTCTACCTCCCCATCCTGTTGTGCAGCAAAATTGCTCATTCCACTCATGCCAAAAGACCACACTGGAGCTAGGAGTTTCTTTTGCTTTAAAAGCCCATTTGCTTAGAAGTATTTCAGCCTGCAAGTGAAGCTTTTGACCAAAAATGTGCCTGCTTCAAAGCAGGAAGAAAAGCATAAGCTAGAATGTATGGGTGGGTTTTTGGGTGGTGTTTTTTTTTTTTTTGTAGCATAATTCATGAATGGCAAATGTCTGCTAGGGATGCTTGTAACAAAAGACAGTACATTTTAAAGAATTCTTTTCAAAGTGATGATAACTGGCCATGGTCTACGAGTTTGTCTTTGATGTAGGACGATGACATGCTAAATATTCTGCAAAATATTAAATAAACTCTTATGTATTGTCGATTTTCCTACAAAAAGTACGTTAGAGTTCCCCTCTGAATACTAACTTCTACAGTGAGAGTAATTAACTAGCTCTCAGGTTGTGTAACTATGTCTGCAAAAGTTCTGTAAAAATGCTGTAAAAAAGCACTGTAGGAGTTAATGCTGGAGGTGACCTGTATTCTCTAGCCTGTATTCCTTCTTCCAAGCCCAGCACAAAATTCTATCAAGATCATTACAGCTCACAAGAAATCACATGGAAGTGGTCCTTGTCCCACCTTTCTTCTGTCTCTCTCCTAGCCCTGCCTATGCCCAACCCATCTGCTGCATCTCTAGGAATTATTGCCATAACACCTATTTGTACTACTCCTTAGCATAATACGTGTCCTGTTGAAGATACAGACTAGGAACTTCCTCTCTGCTTTATCAAAACCTGATATTAAGACGACTTTTCTGTCTGTTTCCTCTGCAGAGTGATGGGACTGAAGTCTCGTGTCAGACAGGAACAACACAAAGTACAGTCATTTGCCAAATAAGCTATCCTGTTTTCAGAACAGGGCAACAGGTACAGCTAGCATGTTTAAACAACCTTGAATGATACCCAAAAGCTTTTTTGTTGTTGTTTTCCTCTAAATCTGCCTTTACTGCTGGTGAGGATTTCTTAGATTTGGCAACAGTTAACTTCCCTTTGGGTTTCAGAGGCATTAAAAGACACAAACTAAGGGCTAAACTTTTGTGCCTCCCTGCCAGATTAAAGGAAAAAAGGCTCTTGAAGCACATTTGTCCCTACCCACGGCTTTCAAATGCTACTGTAGCTTTGTAATTCTTGGAGGGTGAGGGCTGGGGGCCGAAGCAGAGAGCACCATGGGTAGCCTTCTGGGGGCTGAGCACAATTCCCATCAAACCCCTCCTGCTGCATGAACCTGGGGTAGCTCCCTCTCCTGCTCTTGTGAATCTCATCTGTCCAAGAAAGCAGTATTGCTTTGAGAGAAGATGGGTGGCCCACACAGCCCTAGGATAGATCGTATATCCTTTTCCTCATGTATACCATAAATCTCAGCATATTCGTGGTTTTATGGAACTTAATCTCTTACTCCTCAAGGGCAGAACAGAAATAGGCTTCCAGCCTCTAACACAATCAACTGGAGCAATAAGAAACTTGCTAGAAAGAATAGAAACATGACGTTCTGAGGCAGGGGGAGTAAAATAAAAAAAAATAATTACATATAAAAAGTTAATTTTTTTCTGAATTTTTAATGGCATTCGTCAAAGTGGACTTGTTGGAACGAATGGAAGAAAAGAGTGAATACAAAGCTTGTGTTAGTGCTAGTGTTTAAAAGCATGTAACTGAAGCAATCTGAACACCTTTTGTTGCAGCTTGTAGCTAGTTATACACAATTTAAAAATGCAAATAGCTCATGTTTATGCAACAATGCCAATTTGTAGGGGAAAACGAGAACAAAGCAATTCTGGAGTACTAGAAATTACTGAAATATTACACAGAAATCAGTGGAGAATTCAGATACAGAGGGCAATTCCAGATTGTTGCACATATGAATAATTATGTTGCTATTGGGAAGTCTTTTGGATGTTGTGCTATCAACTCATTTACTGTGTGTTCCTTGTCTCTTCCGTAGGTATCCTTTGATATTAGTTTTGATTTTAACCTGAAAAATCTTCAGAATGTGGCAATTCTAAGTTTTCGTGCATTGAGGTAAAATATATAATTGTATGAAAGCAAGTTAGATATTAATACATTATTTGTATAAAATAGTATTATAACACCTGACTTAAATGTGTTTTGATGAACAGCGAAAGTAAGGAAGAGCAAGAATTGGACAATCAGGTCAGCTTATCAATTCCTTTGCGATATGATGCAGAAATTCACTTCACAAGGTATGCTGAATAATGTAAAAAGTCGCTGTCATTTTGCCAAGGCATTTGCATATATTAACAGTCTTGAAAGGCCACTGAAAAGATGGTGAAACTTTGTTTTCATTTTGAAAGTCATAACAAATTCCCACTTCATCAACAGTAGCAGAACTTTATCTTCTTTCACTAATCTTGCATGTAAAAAATTATGGAATGTGTAAGAAATCGTGGATTCGTGTTTACCTCTGCACAATTGTTAGAGATGCTCACGTGAATGGAAGTGGTATAAAAACCAAACAGTGCTTGTGGTTTTGATAATATAATTAGTATATACTATATAACAAGGTTGGGCCTCTGGGCTCAAATGTAGTGACATTGGATCAAATCTGGAGTTAAAGTGATCAAAACTAAACAAAAGAACAACAACAACAAGAAAAAAATGCCCCAGCTCAAACTCTCAGGAAAGGGGTGAGGGAAGAAAAAAAGAAAATTATGGACATATCTGCTGAACCTGGACCAAAAATATAAACCCTTGTAAGCAGTTTGAGATAACTAGAGATTTAACTAAAACCTGAGGTGGCACATGGCAGATTCCCTCTTGCTGCAGCTGCGTTGGCATGGGGAGCAGCACACCCCGCTTTCCCACACACCCGCCCAGAGCCGCTGGCTCACACCTACCCCTTTCCTCCTGGTGTCAGCCCTTTCCCCTCCCCACAGAAGGCAGGTCGGGGTTGCAAGAGGGATCCTTTACCCTGGGAAGGGCAGTTTGTAAGGAGAGACAGCTGGGCGGGCAGGGCGAGAGAGACAGACAAAAATCCCTTGAAGACTGATCTTCGTATCATGCCCTTGAAACCTCTTATCTTCAGCCCTGGAAACCCCTGGTGATTTGGGATGCACTGAAACAGTAATCAGTCTGTCACTGTTCCAAACAAGAATTATTTCAGTGACAGTTTAACTTAAATTAGAACTGAAACAAAAACACATTGGTTTGACTCTCGAATCAAGATAGGATATTTTACTTTTCATCAAAGAAAAGATTCGTTTATCCTTCCCGATTACTGAATTTCTAGGATAAACTACATGTAGTTACGTTACATTTGATGCACTTGGTCACCAATTCTTGGTGAAAAAATGCTTTTGCATCCCAAAGCATTCCAAAATCTGTAAACAGACTGACAGAAAATAAATAGTAATTATTCAAAGAATGACAGAAATTTGAAAAAGAGGAAGCTGCTTAAAAATGCACAGCAACAGTGAATTCAGGAAACGAATATTCAAAGATCACCGTAACTACAAGAACTGTTGGCTGCGTAGGATGACCTGAGCTGGAATAGGGACCACAAGATTAGTTTAATAGCCTGCTTTGCAGCAGCAGTTACAGAGTATTCAGAGGCCCTGCATTCATTGGTGCACCAATTCTGGAGTCATGCAGAATTTTTCGGATTATGTTAATTGCAGAGAAGCATTTGAGTCAGCGATGCAGGTTCTTTCAGCTCCCAGAGGAAGTTGCATGAGACTTCAGCAGAAGCAGAGTGTGTGTTTGTTACAAAGTCAGCAGCGGCACAGAGACTACAGGAGCATCTGATTAGGGGCCTAGCACAGCAACTTCAGCAGCCTCCTAGGAAATTGAGATGGTGCAAACTTGAATCAGCAAATTTAGTTAGCTGAGAAATACGAACAGAAACTCCATGCTTCAGAAAAGGCCAGGCATGGACTCTATAAAAGAGTTACTCAAGGTAAAAACAGGCGTTTGAATTCAGGTGCATCTCCTGAGTATGAGAAAATGCAATTTCTTACGCAAGTCAAGGCATGAAGGAATCCTTACTGGCAGAAAAGGATTAGTTATTCTTGGAGATGAATCAATTTAAAAGAACTAAAGGAAATACACATTAAGCCATGTGTATGCTAAATGCTTCCCTTGGAGTTAGCTTATTTTTACACTCTTCCACTTAGGAAATATCTATCTGGAGAGACTTCCTTCTTGAGGCAGGTAATATAGCCGAGGAGCAACCTTTTAAAATACAAGGGTTGAGAAAAAAGTGTTGTCTTGCTGAAGTGAAGCCTTTCTAGGGAAAATCTCCTAATCTGAGTTTCCAGGAGAAGAAGTGGGAATCAGTCTTACCAGCGACTCCTGCAAGGAAAGGAAGCTGATACTGTCCATCCTGGAAGGATTGGAGCTTTGAGCAATAAGGAAGCAGAAATGCATCACGCGGGTTTTCCTAGCAGCCCTTGTGAGGAGGCCCTTCAAGGAAAGGGGCCATGGGGGGAAGGATCCACAATGCAGTATGGAGGAGCACGCTGATCAGGAAGCACCTCCGTGAGACTGCACACGTGTTAACTTGGGATTTGTACGCACAGATGTTACCCAGATTAACAGAGAGCGGCACTGGTAAAGAGGACGGATTCGCACCTTGTGCTACGGAAGGAGCTGATGTAGAATCACGATAGCCTTGTTAACTCACTCCCCACCTTGCTTTTTGATGGCTGAATTTAGCCTCCTAATGAAAGCTCATGATGAAGAGCAGACACAGTTCTGGGATGGTTCAGCAGAGGAGCTGCTCACAGGTAGCACACAGATGCGATGCTCTACACAGGGATGCTTTCTTTGTCTTTGAGCATGGTCCCAGCTGGCTGAGACCCTCGAGTATCCACGGGCCCTCGCACCACCTGTAATTTCATGCTGTGGTGGGCTGCAACCACCCTCATGATACTTTGCAAATTTTGAATTTTGAAACCCATAAACACTAAAGAAAGTGGCCCTCAGAAGAGAGAGGGCTACGTGACATGTACCATGCGCGCAGGCAGAGCGCTGTCTGTGTTTCCGCACCCAGGCAGTGTGGAAACAGGCCTGCCTGTGGTCTGCGGCGCTAGGGCCCAGGATCTCCCTCGGAGTCTGTTGGTATTTGCTGTTATAGATGTACCAAGGGGGACCGTCGGGGGGCCCTTTCTCAGAAGGGAGACCGCTGCGAGGCTGAAAGTCGCAGTTTGTGCCCAGGAGAGGAGCTTGCAGTATGGCACTGAAACACCACGGGGTGCAGGAGGCTGAGCGGAGCCTGCGTCTCCTGCCTTACCTTCACATGCTCGCTCTAGCTCCGGGCTTCAGTACACCGTGTATTTTCTTAACCAACTTTGTAAAATTCAAACGGCAGTACAAGTGACTGATTTTTCCTCTGACTATACTTCTGACCTGTTTCACGAAGGCACATCCAGTAACATATGTTTTCAAAGCAGCTGCCAAATTGAAATGTATTGTTTTATGGTTGTTAACTAGGCTTGCCAACATCAACTTTTACGAAGTATACTCTGGTCATAACATTCCTTCCACTGTGAATAATTTTGAAGATATTGGCCCCACGTTCAACTTCTCAGTTAAGGTTAGTAAATGTTTCTGGTTCTGGTTTGAGAAGCTGCCTTACCTCCTCCTGTAGCCTGGTCCCAAAACATTGTTGAAAAAACGTTCCTGATTTCACTGTCTGACTTTGATGCTTTTGAATCAGTCAAGTAAGAAAAAAAATTGCAAATAGCTGGGAGATAAATGCTTACAGTTTTTATGAGGTTAAGGATGAAATTTGCACTTACTGCACAAGTGGAATGGGGGAGGGATTGGTCCTGCACTGTTTACATATTTAAAAGGTGGTTAATGCTTAACTTTAGGCCAACTTAGACTGTTTTTTTCACAGAGCGTGTTTGCCTTCTGCTGACTTGATAAAGGAAAACAAGTCTTTGCAGGCTTGGGCTTTGAAACTTGAAGTTTGGCAAGGGTTAAGTGCTCAAACCAGATGCAAGAACTAGCTAGATCACAGCATTTATTACATAACTCAGAAAAACTTAGATCCAAATATGCAACGTGGAAGAAACTTAAATTATGTTCCATTTACATTCCTGTAACTGCTACTCTAAAGGACTAAGTAACAGGCCTATAGGCTGTGGCAGAATCTCTGCTTTTCAAAACATATTTCATGCCGTTAATACGAGCTTGGAAATAGACAGGGACCTGAAGCTATACAGTACACTTGGTGCTTTACTATTGGCATAATGTAATTACTACCCTAGTAAGTGTCTTAGTACAAAAAACATTGATGCAAAAGGAGTTCAGTTCTTCCATACTCATCCATGATTTCTGATTTTCTTGCTATATCAAATAATTTATGCATATGTAAGTATAGCTACCTGAATTGTAAGTTATTTGCTTTGCAGGTAACAACAGGAAGTATTCCAGTAAAGATGGCATCTGTAAAAATTTATCTTCCAGAATTGACCAGCAAAGACAACCCACTGATGTACATAACTGCAGTCACCACAGATCAGGTGAAGAACTGAATTACATAAACTGCTGTGTTTTGGGGTTTAATCATTCCCCTCATAATGTGTCTGAGATTCAGAGAATCTGCCCTTTCTCCTTGTCCCTTCCTCATAAAGGGAAGGGGTAGGACCTCGATGTCAGCAGTAGACTAGTCTATTACTTGGCAGATATGGATCATCTTTATGGTCCACGGCTGACTTTTCATATGACTCTGGAACTCTTCACTAGGTCCTTCTCCAATTTCCTGGGAGGGTTATAGTAAAAATGGAATTTTTAGATCAGGGCAAATCCTTCAGGTCAATCTGGGGGGAAAAACATTACCGTAAGAGCCGTTTAATTCTGACCAAAACCACATACAGTCTCTTCGTTTCCTAAAGTATCCAGTGTTATATAATTCACAATCTAGCCTTTCACAGCCACCATCTCATCCCAGAAAGATATATTATTATGGTGACTATAAACTCCCTAGTACAATGTCATCCAATTTGATTCCTGCCATCTTTCCTAGGCCAGAGGTGTTACTTGTCAAGCTCAGATAAATCCACTGCAAATAGGGAAAAGACCTTACTCTGCGTCTTTCACGAAAGAGAACTTCAGAGCTTCCAAAGAACTGGTGAGTAAGACTCACAGCTGCAGTGCCGCAGGACAGGGGCGCAGAGCTGATCCTTGCGAGCCCACTGCTGTACCTGAGGGGACAGCTGTGGTGGGGGTGGCATTCTTCATTCACAGTGCAGGAGTGTAGCCTATGGATGTTCTCACACATACTGCTTCTGCCTTAGACAGAAGAAAAAGTGCATGTTCTTCACAGCCTGCAAGCTCTTAATTTGTATGCACAGAATGGCAAAGGCAAGGGCAAAAAATCTGGATGTTAAAAGAACATTCGTTAAAGTGTATTTTTAATGCATGCTGTTGCCTCTCCTTGCTGTTTCCCCTGGAAGAACTGTAAGAATGTGAAGTGCAGTACCATCGCATGCAAACTGGAAGACGTTACACTGAAGAGAGAGTACTTTGTGAACGTGTCTACCCGAATCTGGAACGGAACCTTTGCTGCTGTGAGTATCATCAGCTGCACCTTCATGAAGGATCCAATACTCAAATATTTCCTAACTCCTGATATTTTTCAAAGTTCAGTAAAGAGACCTTCCAATCTAGGAAGATCTTCCTTTACTTTACATTGTTGTGCGTATTTTTCCAGATTGAAAACTTGCATCTAAAAGTAAAGCAAGTAGTGAGGCTGCATAATGGAGCTTATAACCTTCAGTCCAGCACAAAACCTAAGAAGATGCTGTGATAATGCAATCTTCACAGCTGAAAAAAACATTTTCTGCATCTGTTAAATTCATTCAAGGGGAACTACAGTTTCCACAAAACTCAACATCGGACAGCAGAGTACAGTATCGTCAGAGCCTGGAAAATAATGTTGCTTTTAGCTTTTGACCATCACAGCCTACATAGTGATCATTCTAAGTCACATCAAAATATCAAAAGCCTATTAGTGCTGCCAGCTGTATTTGTTAGAGAAGGTGTGGAAACTTTTTTTAATTGATTTTTTGTTTTTGTTAGAGTTGGTGTCAAGGAAACACTCCTTGTTTTAAAGACCTACAGGATGCTTAAAAATATCCATCAATAATATCTGGACTTTCCCATTTTAAATCATCATGTGTCCTCCGGGATATAACTCATCATGAATTACCAGACTTTTGAAATGAGACCATGTTTGCTTCTTAACTAGGCAACCAACCAAACTGTCTTGGAGTCCTGGGTTTGCCTAGAGCGTCAGGAACATGACGCAGTCTCCGTAGTTTGTCTGGCGAGTCTTATGGCAGGTATTGACATTTAACAGCAGGGCTGTTGTCAGCTTTAGCATTCAGCTCTTAAAAGGAAAAGGTCAGGTTGATAATGTAATATACTTATGCAAGCATGTGAAGGAAAGCATCTGTCTGTCTTTAAAGTTTGTATTTTTCAAATCATCTGGGTCAAGAACCCTTGTTAGTGCTGTCAGGTATGCAGAAGGTGGAGACCTGAACAAAAGGTTGCTCCCTTGCAAGAAAGTGAGTGGAAATAATTTGTTTACCACTGGGTGATGGGAAGGAAAGATCGCATGTCACAGCTTTCCTCTCATCTCCCATTTTGTTATTTTCTGTTTGGTTGTCAATGTTCAGTGCAAATAATCTTGCAAGCACTCAATAATGCACATAATCAGCCTTTTTATTTAGTGACAATCAGTTATTGTCCAAGAAGGGGATAGCAGGCTTGCCTGTACCTGCTAAGCAAAGCAAAGAAAGATGTGTTTAGGAATTAACGACGTTCTTTGAATAGCACTTAGGCAGGTTTCTAAACATTTAGGAGTGCAGGACAGACCACTTGGGCAGATGGCCGCAGTGCAGGCGTGCAATAACTGTATGCGGCAGGGACGGTCAATTCCATGTGCATCAGCTGCTGCGGACCTACAGTTGCTCACGTTCCCTGTGTCAAACCCACTGTACCTGGCCCTGCCACAGAGAAATGGCTGAGGAAGCAAAATGACAGAGCAAAATGACAGAGCCTCGTGAACCTGAGGCCCTTCTTGGTGGTGCTGTAGGAAACGGGGCTCTCCGTGCCCGCCGCGCAGGGAGAAGAGCAGCGGTGAGCTGGCAGGGTCTGCACAGCCATGCTCCTCTCCTCTCGACACGTGCACAGAGGGAAGTGGGATCTGGCACAAGGTTCCTTTTCAAATGGGAATTGGCTTTAGATTTTTGTTGTCGTCTTTGTTTAAGCTGAGGCAGCAATGTCAGAATTTGAGCAGTGGAGAGGAACAGATAGTGATAGGAAAAAATAAATGGGGAAAAACAGAAGCATTGGATAGAGGTGAGGGGGGAAAAAAGGGAAAGAACATCCAGTTTCCATTTCTTTCAAATGCCAGAGATATATCCCCATCTGTCTTTTGTTGCTGAGCTATTTCTCCCTTTCTCACTGTTATTTTTCCCCCCACCTCTTTCCTGCTAGCAGCAGTGACAGCTTTGAAATAACTATAAAAATGGATATATAATCAAGTCCTCCTGTTTTGCTTGAACTATATGTTAAAGAAAAAAAGCCAGTTCTCCAGTTTCATTGCTAATAAGTAAGAACAGCAAAATTAAGTCTGGATTACTGATACGTTATTACTTTCATAGACACATTAGCTTGGGACAAATAAAGAGATAATTTTAATTTTCTTAATATTGTGATTTTTTTCTGGTTCTTCATTTCAAAGCAAGAGAATTATTCATTTCAAAGCAAGAGAATTATTTTAGGATGTCTACATTCTAATCGACTTGCTCTGTAATAGATCTTTACAGGTTTTTTTTAATCTTCTCTTTCAGTTAACTTTCCAGACATTGCAACTCTTTGCAGAGGCAAAAATTGATACGCATAACCCTGAGTTATTTATAATTGGAGAGAATACCCTAACTGTAAGTGACAGATAAGTATATTTTTTCAACTTCTCGATCTTCTACTGTATTAAAGTGATAATATTTAATTTTCAGTGTCCTTTAGAAGTACATAGCGAATTACAAACTCTAATGACATTTGATTATGTTGAACCAATGTATCTTTTTGGCTATATACAACCTCCCTTAAGTTACTAAAATGTTTTCATTTCAGCCAACTGCTATATAAACCAGACTTAGTTAAAATCTGTAGATTTCAAATAGATTGTAGAACTATCAGCAAAACTCAGTTAGAAATTTCTGCAATTCATTTAGTTTCCTGTTCATGAAAAGATCAAAATTTGGACTTCTTTCTGCAACAGAATTAATTGTTGTAGATAAATGAGCTCTGGAAAACATTTTCACAAATCTGATTTATAGTCTTACTTCTGTAAGTGTACTTGGTTTGATGTTTGCAGACAGATGTTTGGCACAGGTCTCCAGCAAATATACTTACTCCACAGTCTTTTACAAATGAGATTATTTTTTGCATTTGGAATGGCTGTCATATGGACAATATAGACACAGCTAATCTCAAGAAAAGTCTTCAAACCACCACTTTATTAGTGTGGAATCCTTCTCCCAAGGTTTCCATCTGCTATATACAAACATAAACAAGACTTGAAGAATACATTAGCACTGTGGAGCTGTTATAATAAAAAGATACCTTGTTCTCTTGGCCTATCTAGAGAGGAACACTCTTCCATTTGCAATACTAAGTTTAGATATATTTTTACAGGATTTACCAGCCTGTTTTATCCATAAAAAATAACCAAGGCCATTGAAGACCAAAATGCAAGTTAGTAAGGGAGTCAAATATCTGTGAGGATGTGTAGCATAGCCCATTCACAGGCAAAAGAAAATTCAGTTAAATATGTACAAAGGCGGTTATCGATTGATCTATCTCAATATGGAAATAAGACCATAATTCAGTACTATTTTTTCTCATTGTTTTCTCATGGATCACTCCATTTCTTGTGAAGAGCCTCTAAATAGACCCACTTGTATTCAGGGAAACCTCCAGTGCCTGAAGAAGCAAAGGGAATATATGTGTAGTTCTGGAAACAATGCCATGTTTTTGCAGAAAATTACAGGCCTGTATCTGAAGTGTGCTAAGTGCCTCAACTTTGTGGCACAGTATTATTTCTGCTAGGAGATGAAACTCATTAATACACAATGCAATTATTCCAATTAATTGCACAGGCTTTTTAGGTAGCTCATAAACCATGTATTCCTAGGTATATTTCCACAGTTGGAGCATGATACTGTCAAATTTACATTACCAGCAGTTCTATTGGTGATTTCAGGACAACCAGAATTTAATTATTCAAATGACTGTTGATTGAGTCAGTTGACAAATAAAAGGTAGTTCCTCAGCCAGCCATTGAAACATGTGTAGCTGGGAGTTTTACAGCTCTTAGGCAGTGGCTGAAGAGACCCTGAAAGTTATCCACGGGGCTCCTATGAAACACAGTGGCTTTTGGTGAGGCTTACAGCTTTACTCAATAGCCTCTTGCCCTGTGCGAAGTCCTGGAAGATGTGCCAGCTTGTAGAGGTACACTCTCCTTAGGGCAGACAGTTTGCTTTGACGCTTCAGTGATGGAGTCAGTACCCAGCACTGCATATACTTCTGGCCAGGCCAGCAGTGATATCCAGTCCTTTCCCTTCACACTTCCTTGGGAATAGGAGAGTGCAGAAGCAAGCTGAGTTTATTTCCCTACTTAGCCTGTTATTTTAGATGGGGGTGGTAGGATTCATCCAACTTAATATCTACATTAGCATCCACATCAGAGTTAGCCCTTCTATAAACCTAATCCATAGAAAGAATAGGTATTTCTGAGATGCAATTAATCTCGTCTTAAAGATGATCCTGAAAATAAATAGCATGAATTAGGCCCTATCCTTCTCCTTTGGAAGCCAAGGAACTATATCATAGATATAACACTAGATGAGGTGAAGCCCAGCCATGGTGTCTTACTGACCACTTCAGGGAAGATATTTGTTCTTAGGCATTGATTTACCTCTCTAACAGTGCCACTTCACTGTTAATCTAATGGAGAAAGCATCACTAGGCAAACTGCACATGTGTGAGATTGGCGTTTTAGTTTGGATGAGCTGGGTTGCTGTGTAGCCAAATGAATTAATATAGCCTTGTGATGCTATGTGGGGAAGTTGCTTAGGTATCTTTGCGTAAAAGCTTTTAGATTTTTTCCAAGTTGGAAAGGACTGCCAGCTGGAGGAGAGAACGTTAACCTGCTATAATCATCATTATGGTCATACGGTTAGAAAATACACAAAGCCATCCTGCCTCAGTGAAATGAATACACATAGCCACACCTAGCACAACATTGAAGTCTTCCAGCAGAAATGACTTAAATCACTGAGATGTCAGTCCAGTGCGAGTTTCCCAGAAAGCTTAAGATTAAATTACACCAGACAAACGCACTGAGCAAGCAACCCTGAGAAAGTAAACCAACGTGACTTCTTTTATCATGTTTCAGGAAGGAAAAAAACCTGCATGCTAAACGCATGTCGTTCCAAGATTAAATCCAAAGCTTTGACAGCTCATAAATATTACAGCAGTTGCTCAGTCTCCCTGAACAACTATGTTATATGTAACTATATAGGTAACTATATAGTTGGTCATACCCAATCCAACTAAATATGGTACCACCTGAAAACTAACTTCCAGACACCATTTGCTTTCTGGAAGCTCTCTGGTATTGCTTGTAGTTCAGGAAGCATAGATGTGCTACAAACACTCCTGTTTGACCCATACACCTTACAGCAAATTCACAGAGTCGACTCAGGAGAACTCGAGATTAACATGAGAAGATCAAACAAGCTCTTAGTGGCTTCCCTGAAGGTAGGAACAGCAGGCAAAGGACACAGAGGTACCTGCTCAGCAGGAGGGGAGAAATTTCAGCAGATGCAGTGACTGCATGATGGTGTCTGGCCTCCATGATTAGTATTGCCTCCTACAGCTGCCCACTACAGATAACAGGCTCTGACAATGCTCACTACTTGGAAGTAGTTCTTCTGCTGATGCAGCAGAAGTCTGTTTTGAGCAGATGGGGCTCCACACCATGCTATTCCCCACCCGCATGTAAGCATGTCTGGTTTACCTAGTGATGGGGTGTCCGTGCACTATGGGAACCACTCTGAAAGACCTCCTGTTACTGCAGAGGCAGAAAGCTGGCAGGAAGAGATTGCTTCTCTGCCTGTTGTGTATGGCCAAGAGTGATGAGGGCCCCTAATTCTTAACTGGCACAGCTGTGTGCCATGGTGGTGCAACGAGGTACCTGTGGACACCAGTGAAAGGGCTGCAATTGCCTGGTGTGTTCCAGTCATTGATCCTGGAATGTGTGCAGTCCAGCTATTTTGGGTTAGTGAAGTATTTGGTTTACAAATCCTACTTTATATGCAGTTAACATTAACCCCTATCGCACAACCTCTCCGCTTTCAGATCCCAGTTACAATAATGAAGCCGGATGAGAAAGCTGAGATACCAGTTGGTGTTGTGATTGGCAGTATATTGGCTGGACTCCTCTTGCTGTTAGTATTGGTTGCCGTTTTGTGGAAAGTAAGTAGGTGCTTATATTCTTAAAAAGAAAAGCAGAACGGGATACATACATTTGGGCTATTTTCTTTGGAATCTCTCTTCTCTGGTGATGAACAAAACCGCGCATGCAGTTTGGTGGTATGAATAATACTGCATTGGCATTGCGCCCTTGATGGAAGCATTTAGAAGGGCTTTAAAAATCAAAATTCTCAAGTGGGTCCCCATAGAAATTGGCAACGTTGAAGATGATAAGTGAGTTTCCAATGGTTCAAAAAGGAGCTGTGGCATTCACTTTTTTCCTTTTGACGCTGCCTGCCTCCTTCCATAACTTCCTAGCTAGACTCCGAACTCCCATGATATTCCCAGCGGGTAAGGCTGGGGATTAGAACCAAGGAGGGAGAAGATATACACTGAACAGACAAAAAGAGACCAGAGAAGGGCAAGGGTAAAGTCATTTGCAAAGGATACCTAGATTAAGGGGAGAGAAAAGTTTTTCTATGTGCCAGGGCACTGGTGCTTGAAGGGCTCCTTGGCACACCAAGGCAGCATGGAGATGCCTGTATCTTGGCAGGGAGACAACTGGCTACTCAGCACTGCTGTTTTGGCATTTAGTTGCACCAAGCATGAGTTTAAGCCCAGCTCCTTTTGTTTTAGAGTTAGGAATTACCTACAAATCAAACGCTGTATGCGTGTGCATGCACACATATGCATTTCTACCATCACACTACTTAGCTTAGCTGAGAAATGTAACTATCAATGACTCACTGCGATGTGGTGTTATTTTAATACTTCTCACAGCTTGGTTTCTTCAAGAGGCAGTATGAGAAAATGACACAGGATATAGAAGATGTCGATGAAATTACAGAACTCACAAAGGACAAAGACTGAAGGTGATGAGTTATGTAGATGAAGAGAGGAGATCTGAGCCACCAACAGTAGTTGTGATCCAGTCGGTTCTTCAGCTGGAGTGCCTTAAAGCTTAGTAACATTTAAATATTTTTAATGAAAGTGTCTTTTTATAGATGAAAATATTTTACAGATTCTACTCTATTATAAGAGTAACTGCAGGACAGTTTGTTTTTTTCAAAAATGATTTATAGTGCCTTTTCTTGTAAATTTTTGCCGTTCAAACAAACTTAGCCCTTAGAACTGGCAGGTCCGGAGTTTACAGTAACATATTGTGCCAGCAACCCTTCTCCTGATCCACTGCAGAGTGAAACAGAGCAATTTATTTCAGATTATTGTGGAACAGCATCAGTTCGTAATTCAGTTGACAAGTACCATATGTGTAAAGGACATTTTCTATTAAGTTGATGATGAATGTGTGGTGAATACTGCTTCCAGACTGGGAGAAGAAAACTCATTTTTTCATTGACTAGCTCCATCCTTATTGTTTTAGAGAAATAATTTGCACCAGCAAACCTTTGTCTTAACTAATCTATAAAGTGGGAACTGCGTGTGAAGATCTCTGTCTGGGTGCTACAGGACAACTGGATGGGCAAACTGTTCCAAAAGTTCACCATATTCCTTGCACTAAGGTCACAACTAAATTACTTAAGTACATTGTTTTGGCGAAATATTGCCAAATGGTATGCATAACTGCCATTTGCATACTTTCTCTCCAAGAAGAAAATATTAATTGTGTAATCACTTACAGCATGTTCTCTGCAATGTTATGATTGGTTTTCCGATCTCATCTTGAGAAGTACTACCACTACTGTTACACTGGCCTTTATGCTCACAGTCCCTCTGACATCAGTTTGGCTTTTGACGTAAATAGGGAAGACAATCAAGATCCTGCCTTTAATTCTGTACTGAAAGATTTTGCAAGGCTAAGAGCATGAAGTGAACTAAAGGGGATGATGACTGAGGAAATATGCACATTAGGACAGAGGATAGCGAAGATCTAAGGTCTGTAAATTGTTTACTGCACTTGTTTCTTTAGCATCTCAGTGCCCCCCAGGAGACCAAAGTTCAGTATGACCTCCTTACCTGTCACATTTTATTTGGTCCCACATGTTTATGTCTTGATGAAGTTAACTTATGTTTTATACAGTAAAGTACTGTAGTGCTCTGAAAGGAGCTCTGAGCACGACACTTGGGTGACTGTGTGTTGGTTACACACCTCAAGTTTATCACATGCTGTTATGCTGCCTGGTTTTAATGAAAGCTCAGTCTTAAAAAGGCCCATGCTGTAAGACTGGTTACAGACAGGGGGATTGGCCTTTTGGCTGTCTTTCTCTCTCTTGGCTGGCAGTTATGCTTATAATTGATTGTGGCAGAAGATGTGTGTGTTGTCCTTATGTACGCTGCCATGCAAGTGAGATCGTTTCCAACTCGAGGTGATTTACTTGAAGAGTAAAACATTTAAACGTGCCTGATTCAGAACTCGAAGTCATGTTTTCTTTCCCCTAAAGCTAGATTGTAATTATGCTTAGGCACCTTTCAGATTATTTTCTGAGGGACTCTTCAAAAACTAGGCTTGAGCACATTTGAAAGTTTTACTCAGTCTTTTTTAATCAGAAATCAGACAGGAGACAACCATCTCTTTGGCAAATAACAGCTTCATTTGCAGTGACAGCTGGATTGTGCCCAGTGTAGTTTTATATGTGTTTTGGATTTTTTGTGTATCTATGTTATGTTTTGGAGTGTTGGGGGTTTTTTAACATTCTGAAAAACAATCCAGATTCTGATCTCGATTGTCAAACAAGATTGTTGCCATCAGCTGAGTTTGTGATCAAAACAATTATTTAAAAAGTTAAAAAAAAAAACGTAGCAATTGCATAAAGCTAAAGAATAAGCTCCTGACTTGTGATTATAAACCCTGAGGGCAAATGCTCTGAAAGTAAAGATAAAAATTTGTCTGCCTCAACTCTTGTATAAACTTGTGAGGAAGAAAGCAAAACCCTCCACCCGTATGTGTGGGAAGCTCCTACATAATCAGGGTCATGCACTCCAGGCCAGAGGGGGAATTTCACAACGCAGCAGATGGCAGCATCTTTCATTTCTGGTGCTGCTTGCAAGGGAAATTTAGGCATTCAGCCAGATTTCTTTCTTCCACCTTCAGTGGGAGGTACAGGTCAGTATCTGACATCCAACTTCTTTGGGGATTTAACAGTTTATCAATCAGGTAGCAGTGATTCAATTCACTAGTCTTCACTGGGGTTTATTTTGTCCCAGACAACAGGATTTTCCCCCCAGCCTGGACATAATACTTTTTCCCAAAATAAAGGGAAGGCATAGCAATGGGTAAGGTTTTTGTATCCTAACCACTTCAAGTTACTAGTTTATTTTTCTTTTACAATAATACTTAAATGGCTAATTCAGTTTTTGTAATGGGTGAGTCTATTGCACTTTTAAGTTGGCACAGCTGCAAATAATGCTAGAAATATTATGTATATTTTGTATTATGTGCTAGGGGTTGGGTTTTTTTTTTTTAGTTTTACTTTTTTAAAACAGCACATTACAGGTGAAATAATACTCTGAAATGTTGAGCTTCAGCATGTGCTTCTTTTGTGCTTGCAGCAAGAAAAGTCAGGAATATCTTCAGCAAACTCAAGTTATATCTGATTCTGGTCTTAAAATCTAGCTGCTGACTTTCTGAAGTCCTAGAATGAAGTCCAAAATCAGAGTTAGTTTCATATGAGCCTATGTATAGATTTGGGATGTACAAGAGTTTATAATCAAACTGACTTTTGAAAGCTAGCATGTAAGCTCTATGCGAGCAGGGACTGTATCACTGTGGTGCCTACCGGAGGGCCTAACAGCGTTACTACAATAAAAACAAAAATACCGCTGAACACAGACTCATTTCTTTTTAAACAGCACCCTAAAGAGAAGAAATGCTACTGAAAAAGCACTACATAAAATGGGGCCAAATATATCTTTGTTTCAGTAGCACACAGTGAAATCCCTAAGGGGATGACTCTGCTAGGTATACAAAGAAGCTGCACTTGAAGTCTTGTAGGTTATAGTCATCACACTACCGGTAAGCTATACTGTAATGCAAGTCAGTTCACATTAGTGCAAAAGATCTGTATTTGAATAGCTCTGGTTGAATAGTTGGTGTTAAAACCTTACCATGGTCAGGCCTTCCTATAAACATGGGGTTATCATCACTGGCACCGTATTCTGCCAGTCTCATGCCCTGCACTTCATACTATGTACAGAAATGGTCATCAGTAGCATGTCCTGACACGAGCTCTGGCTACTCCCCACCATACGCTGGAAAAGCCGAATGCAACATTTCAGCAGGAGCACGGTGGGAAAGGAGGAGAGGGAGGGACTTGGCTGTGAATAGGAAGACAATAGGAAGACAGTCATGACAGTAACTACCACCTGAAAACTAGCCACTTTCACGGAGCTTCCTTTTTTTTTCCCACTTTCAACTTCTCTATAAACAGTGGTACATAAACATTCAGGCTACCAACTTTAACAGTTCCATAATACAGAACCAGATGACCCTAATCTTAAGGCACAAAACTCCATCTTTCATCAAGTCTCAGTGTTCTGCAGAATTGAAAGCCAGATTCCTTATATACTGACTTCTGTGTATTACCCTTTATATCCAAAACTGAGGTACAAAAAACCCTTGCAAATTAAAGACTAAAGAAAATGAAGGTATGAAAATGCATCTCAAAATCTACAGCTAATTGCCTCAACTTTTTCTTGCCTTTAAAGGTGATAAAGTGTACATAATTTTCACAGCCTCAGAAAAGTTGACTCCTGTCTTTTAAGTCAACCTTTCTGCCATCATTTATGATCAATTATTCATATGCAATCACAGGCTTTGGTGTGCTGGCAGTTTTTGAAATGTATTTGCCTCTTTCTCTTAAAATAGTCAAAATGGAACTTTTAAAACAGTACTGCTATAAAGATACATCAGAATGCTAATTTTTGCAACACTTGGTAAAGTCAAATTGTATGGTTGATTTGTTTTTAAAAAACAGGCCTAAAGGTACTCAAAGAAACTGCTGACTTACAGTCAGCCTATTCTTAACTCTCTTTCTTCAAGTACCTCCACAGGACACTTAATGGAAGAGCTCAAGATTTCAGAGGTTTTTTTGGGGGGGCAAGGGGTAGCATTGTCTGCTTTCACAGACAATTCCACTTTGTTAATAATTAGTTTTAGCAGTTTTTTCCTTTTAATGTTTTTGATGGAGCAAATGCATGCATTACTCTATAAACCACAAATTCCTTGAACAGCTTATGGGAAAAGTGAGCTGAGAGAAAAGCCAAAAATCAACTTTACAGTTGAGCTATCTAAAGGCTTCATTCCCGAGTGCGACGGTGGCACTTTCATGAGTGACAGTCGAAGCGAGCGCCTGTATTTCCCAGCACAGCCAGGACCCGGGCAGGCCGGGAGCCGCTCCTCCCGCACAGCCGTCTCTCGGCTGCCATCTCCTGGGTAGGCTTCTTACAGCAGTCCCGCAGCCTTCGCCTTTATTTCATGACAATCCATCAGTTGCTGTTTTCATAGTACACAGCAGGCTGAGCTTCTCTTGAGAACAGAGCAGAATGGAAGATCAAAATCAGGAAAGGAAACTCTTAAAATTAAGCTATGCTGCTATACGGACGTTCTGCCAGACAAAGGGATGGATCAGTGTATTCAAATGCTGCCAACCAAGACCAAGACATCTTCTCAGAAGGACAAATTCTCGCTCTGAAGACACGTGCTTCCCTTCCACAAACACCCCTCATCTGACAGATGTCTACAGGAATCACACGATGGCCCTCCGATCTGCAGCGTCTGTTCCTGAGATCATCTGTCTGCACCTGGAGCCACCACCTCAGCAGCACGCTGTGACACAGCTGGAAGAGCCATGGAGGGCGTGGGATTCCCCTCCCCTATAGCCAAGGCAGAGAAACAGCTGCACTCATCCCAGAAAGCTAGGACTGCATTGTATATTGATCTGCAGCTGCCTATCATCCCACTCACGGACCTTACCAGAACACAAGGTAGCCCTCATCATCCAGCAGCCTAGTCCTGCATGTGTGGAAACCAGGACATGTGCAGCCACATCTTTCCCTGACACGCAGTCAGACACAGCTGGGATTCATCCCCTGGCTTGGAAATCTGGAAGCACTTCTGGGTCGCTCCAGACATAGCCTTAGGCAGCTATCTTAGAACAGAGTAATTTGCCCTCTTACAGTAAGATTGCCCTATCAGAGAGAGTAGCCCTACAGAGGGAGCCGGAACACTGAGCTCAGAGTATGGACTTAAATTTCAGTGAGATACATTTTACCTCTAATTATGCACATCATCCTTCCTAGGGGCATTTCCATTTCGCTTTTAGATGCCAGCTGAAGAACCCAAAGTTACACAAGACTGATACATCATTGTTCCAGAACAAAGCAGTACTTGCCTCATGCACAGCTAGGGACACAAAATGACATTTCATTGTTTTGACCATGGCAGCGTACACACATTGTAACACTCAGCTGTGACTCAGTACAACATCTCTTCCATTCATTGTTCCTGGTCACTGTGGGGAAGTACACAATTATTCTTTCTCTTCTTTTCTGCACCCTCCTTCCCAGCTGCATTGCTGATGGGGAAGGTGCACTTAAGGTCACCCTGGAGAAATCTTCCAGGAGACTGCAGCACTGGAGAGGCACTAGTGCAATACAGGAACTGCCCCTGGATCATAGGGCCCCAAGTACCATTTAACTGTTCTAAATACCACTATTTTTCTGTATCCGAGCACAGCACCGGTATGTTTTACTTCATTCATAAGCTATCCACTACAAGGCAAGCTAGCCATTTATTTTTGTGAAATTAATACACTAATTAGTTGCATGGTAACAGCAAACATGAACATGGAAAAAACGAACACCAAAAATGGGAAGTTTGTATATTTCTTTCTTTTCTAAAAACAAAAAGAATTATTTGACAGAGGAAGTGATCTGTACTCAGGATTCTGAGTACAGTACAGTTCCCGGTAAAAATGACATTCAAATAGCAGAGAGCTTCTCTCCAACCTCCAAAGCAAAGGAAAATTCAATCTTGAACTTGCTCAGCTCTGCCTAGATAGTAGGGTCCACACGGCTGTAGGCAGCGCAAGGAGCAGCTGCTGTCTTGCAGAGGAAGGACCTGCTAACTTCCACTGAGGGAAGTGCATCAGTAATTTAACAAGCACAGTTTAACCATGCTTCTGCCTCAAGTTGCATGTTTCATTGGGGTTTACTTAATCCAGATACAGTAACCATCACTAAGTATTAAAACTGATTGAGATCACTGGGGGGGGAAAAGATCATCGCCTATTTTCCTCATTTTATTTTGTGCAGCTAGCAGCTGTTTGTACATTTTTACTGCAGACACAATGAAATGGATGATACAGCTGAGGCTTAAGTGTTGTGTGATGTAATGCTATATAAACTTGAGCAAGTCATTTTACTTTTCTTTACCTCATTTCTCTTCCTTTATATCTATCTTGTCTACATTGATAATGATGACCAGATAAAACTGCCTCTCAGCATTAGTAAAAATGCCATACACAATGGGACTTTTAACTCTTAGCATCTAAACACTATCATGGCACAGTACAATAATATAAATAAAATGATCTCACTCAGATGAGCAGCCCATTGTTTCCAGTGGAAGCACAGGCATACTATGTCAGTCTTCTCCTCTTTTAACTAGGTTTCAGAACAGTAACAAGACAAAAACTGTATTAAAATCATAAATGTGAATATAAATGCATATATAAACTGCAAAAAGTTCAATAGACTCACTCTCCTTTGAAAAACTAATCTATTTCGATGACTTTGAATCCTAACATGTCTAAAGTCAAACTACTAAAACTAATTAAATGTATAGTTTTCTATTTATAGTAATAGCTGGCTTTTTTTTTCCCTGCAGCACCATACAATTACACAGCCGAAAAAGCTCTTTCAAAATTAATCATGTCTAGACATCATTAAGTAGTTACAGGTTTGTGTGTTATTGCTAATGCAAGTTTGTTGCTGGTAGAGTATTAGATCTAACTTTGAATCAAGGTTTGTCCGTATGTTTTTAATGCAATGGACTTGTAATATCAGCTGCACAGTAAAAATGTTTCTGTGAGACAGAGCTACTGCAATGTAACCACTACTAAAAAGTTAATAACTCTGGGGTATAGTTTATATTTTCTTCTCTGTCTGTACCAAAATGTTTAATGTACTTCAAGTAGCTTTCATGTTACAAGAATGTCAAAATAGCATAAAGCTTGCAAACTGATTCTGCAATCATATAAAATTAAACTACTCAGGACTTTTTTTAAGATTAAAAAAAATCCAATTGTCCTGTTATGATCTCTCATGCAGACAGTGAACACAGACTATGAATGTAAAGGCATTAAAGCAGTATATATCACAGAGGACTAAACACCTTGCAACCAAGAATTTTACGGAAGATTGTTTTAAAAACTGACTCCGTGTTAAAATGCACAAAGAGATAATCTCAACGGAGAGTCAAGAACACTTAAAAAGCCTAATTATTACTCATTCATTTCATTCAGTTCTAATTAAATTATTCAGATTGAAATGTCTATTACAACTGCTTAAAAACATATAGATTCTCTGTAAAAACAACTCAAAGCTAAACCAGTATGCTCATTAGGAACAGTAACACTTTATTTTTAAAAGAGTACAGTTATTTTTCTGAATTGGCCCAAAAGCATTCCTTGTTTTCTTTCCAAGAATATTCATCCTCATAAATCTCCTGCAAATATAAACAAAGAATGGGAAATATTGTGGGAGTCTGCTACATACAGCCACAAGCCAGGCCAAACAACTCAACAGCCATCCTGCTATTATTTACTGATCACAACAGGACTACACAGCTCTTGGCTGGCAAACAGAAAAAAGGGCAGCACCCTTAGAACATACTGACTTACATGTGGGCAGATGCTGAACCTCAAGCCGAGCCCCATTAAATCTGGAAGGGCCCGTCTATACTGAAGTCAATTCAAGAAAGAGATCTAGGAGGAATGATGTAAAAGCTGTAGAGTACACAGCACTTGTGTTTGAAACGGCCCTTTTTACATGTTGCCATGTTAACTTACTCTAATTTTTAGGAGAGCATTTAAGTGTATACAAAACATCTATGTTAAAAAAAATAAAAATTTCAAAAATACATGAAATACAGTAAGTATTAGATCTTCAGGACAGACTGGACTACCCAGCAGCAGTCCAGTCCTAAGCAGCAAATTCAGCAGGGCTCGGAGCCCCTGATTGTTCTTTCCGAGACCACAGAACTCCAGTGTCCTGAAAGAGGTGTCAGAAAAGTGGAGTAATGTAGAGAACATCACTGTTACCACATGCCACGTTCTGCCTGGGAGACAAGGCAGAGGTAATGCTCATTACTTGCATGCAATACCGTGGTTATGCAATGAGGCTCTTCCTAGACCTGGGTTGGTCTCTCCACACATTGTTGTGTTCCCATACTAGCTTTGGGACCTCTGCTCATCCCTTCATTGTGTGCTGTTGCTTAATGCTTTGTGTTTTCTCAAGGCCACAGGGATGAGAGGAATACAGAAAGACAAGAAATGCCACTTTTACTTGCAAACTGCAATGCTGTCCAAAGCAAAGCTGACTCAAAGTTCTTCCACAAGCCTGTGCAGAACTGAGTTTTGCCACTCAGAAGAGGAGAGCTCAGGGCTCCTTCACTTTGACCCTAGGATGGCGTTAAAAGGAAAAGGAGCTGGATGCTACAGGCAAGGGAGGGCCTTCCAGGTGCCCTATCTGCCACGGATGGGCCTGGCTGCATTAGAAGAAACTGATGCTAGACATTGGCATCCCATCAGGAGCAACTGCTGCCTGTAATGCTTCAGCTGCTTCCCTTAAAAGCAGCAGCAGCCTTTAGCCCAGCTGTGTAAGACCCTGGCACAGGTCGAAAATCAAATTTGTCCCCAAACATACCTTTTTCCATATTGGGACGGATGCTTTCAAGGTATTGATGCAGTACATTACAGCTTCAAGGGATTCTGCTCTGTGTGGAGAGGACACTGCAATAATTACACTTGCTTCAGTTATTGGAACCACGCTAGGGAGAGAAGAGGAACAACAGCAGCTTTAGCTAATGCTTAACATCAAGAGCACCCAAAAGTTGTGGCCATGTCACGTCAGTATTCTGGCCACACGCTCTCCTGACTCACTCATACTGAGTAAGTGTCAAGCCATGTCCAAAAGATTATACACTTCTTAAAAGAAAGAAAACCACAACCAAAATCAGTACCAGATGTGAGAATTCCACGCTTCAGAATAAATAAACCCACCAGACATAGGCTTTTTTCTTCCATTCTTTTTTTTTTTTTCAATAAAGTCTATAGAATTAAGAGGGAAAAATTGCTAACTTGCAACAATGCATAGGAAACTCACTGGAAGCTGGCTTAATAATGAACAATAACAAGTTAGGAACAGCCAGTTCTTATCTGAAAACCTAAGAAATCATCTCAGTTTGCACAAGAATTTGTGAAAGAAGAAATTAAGTGCCTCAAACTATGCAGATTTTGCAATGAAACTTAATTTTTGACAAATGCAGATTTCAAATTACAAAGTTTTTCCTGTTTGGTGTGTTGTTTTCCAAACTTAACAGAAGTAGCACAAGTTTTATGTTGCTCCTCACAAGGGTAGTATTCCCAAAAGCCTCCCAACTCTCCCTCTATACTAAGACTCCTCTGGCAAACGGTTCATAGGAAAAATCTGAGCTTAAATGCTTTGAGCTGCCCTCAAGAGAACCACTCTCTCTATTGATTATACAGGAAATCTAAGGAAACTACCCCTCAGAGCTAATATTTCCCTTTGTGATCACCTCCTAAGTTCCTTCTGCTGAAAGAAAAAGAAACAAGCATTTGAACAGACTCTGCAAATCCTGCTAGTTTCAGTGAGAAATCTGATGAACAGTGAAGGCTAAAGAGTATGTCAGACACTAGTATTCCATGTTTTGAACCCAACAGAAAATGCTTACCCAAGATTCAAGGAACAACAGGAGGTTCTCCAGCAAGCATGGCTAGCAATTACCATGCCCTTCCCCTCCCCACAGTCTAAGCTTTCAGGTTCCCTGTGGTGTAATTTGACTTAAATCTGACAATAAGAACATTCTGCAGCACCTCAATGGAAAGGAGAAGGAAAAAGAAAGTGCTGCCAACTTCACATCTTTAAAAAAGACAGAACAAACCAATAGCCTCCCCTTCCCTGGAATGAAATCTCAATCCCTTCTCCCCACTTTCAAACCAGCACCAAGGACCCTGCAGGCTAAAAGTAGACTCCAGCAAACACTACCAATACACACATTTTTGAAAAGACGATTTCTGAAACTTAGCTCTGGAACAGGAGCTTGATCCTGCAGCCAGCTTTGCTGCATTACAGTTTATAAAGACTCCTGCATGTCCTGCAACTATGTACGCACAGCCATGCACCAGACAAGGATTAATATTGCACCTGCAGAAGGATGGGGTCTGGCCATACATACCCAAGTCTATGGTGCACTGCAATATGTTTGACTGATGGCCATTTCTGTCTAACATCTCTGCAGATTTTCTTTATTTCGGTCTCTGCCATCGAAGTATATGCTTCATATTCTAAGTGAATCACTTTTTTGCCTTCAAAATTATTTCTTGTAGTACCTAAACACAAATGATTTATCAAACAGAAGCACTGAGTAAATAAATATACATTATATAGTTATAATATATATTGTATTATATATTTATCATATAATAATACATTATATATAAACACTGAGTAAAACCCAGGATCTCCTGCTATGGTCAAGGCCAGCACTGCACAAATATGACCTCCCCTAATCATGGCTGTGTGAAGAGATTCTTTGAACAAGAGAAATCTTTAATATACAAGGAAGAATTTAGTTTACACATTATACAAGTCTGCAGTCTGTAATGCCCAAGGCTGGGA
The DNA here is from genome assembly GCF_964195595.1 of Calonectris borealis. Classification (NCBI taxonomy): domain Eukaryota; kingdom Metazoa; phylum Chordata; class Aves; order Procellariiformes; family Procellariidae; genus Calonectris; species Calonectris borealis. The sequence continues at coordinate 68,506,384 of NC_134352.1, read as the reverse complement.
CATTTTCTGTGGTAACTGCTAAGGTGCTATTATTGCATTTGCCCATGCAATGTTTAAGTGCTCAGTATTTAGAAGCCCAGTAGCACTAAGGCTTAAGCACAAAGGGGTTTCAAGATCTGTACCATGTACATTAAGCAAGAGGACAGAGCTATCAGCCTTGACCTTCACCAGCCCATGGGTAAAATAGTACTTTACTTTCAACCAAGATCTGAGTTGCAGAAGCTTTCATACAGTTGTGGACCTATGGTTTGCATAGCCACAACATCCCTCTTCCCACCTTGAACAAGGTGTGTCCGAGGGGACAGGAGAATAGCTCCCAAGCAGTCCTGTACTCCAGAGCTGCTGTTCTGTTCAGCCCCAGGATAGCCACACCAGCAGGGAAGCAACTCAACTCAAGATTTATTTATTTGAGAAGCACGAGTTTGGGGTGTGGACAATCTAGGTTCCATTTATTAGACTATTAACACACCCAGAGATCCAGCTCAGAAATATTAAACTCACCAATGAACAGAGACACTGCCCCACAGTATGGTGAAATGACCAGCTCTGACACTTCATCTACAGAGAGCTTTTCAGACTTGAGCTTGATAAAATCTTTTGGCACATCTTCGCTTTCATCCATAGCTGACTAGAAAAGCTGAAACCAAACAGACTGTTGTTGTTTTTGGCGGTACTAGCATTGGCCAACTGCTTTTCATCCAGTGCTGATGCCCCACCATGCATCATCTACTTCCTCACCCCAAGAGACCAGACTCCATGGCAAATTCACATCTCAGCAGACTTGCTGAGAGAGTATTAACTGCAAATATCAAGCAATGACCTGGTTTTTAACACATACAGGTTACTTCCTGGTAGGAAAGTCTGGTCCAGTAGGATGAAACTAGAAGTAGTGTGAGGTCCCAGTTTAACAGTACCATCAACCAGCACGGACTACTGTGCTAGTAAATCTGCGGTAAGATTGTTAGCCCCCTTCTCCCTATCTTACCCTGAAATCAAACACAGTTTAAAACAGAGATTTCAGATAAACATGGATTAGAGTTCTAACCCTAAAGTTTAATATGCTCTCGAGGAAATTCAGGACCTTATACTATTGGTCTGTTTCAGTGACACAGGAGACACTTCTAACTTCTCTGAGTAGAAACCACTCATCAGTTCATCTAAGAATAAGGAGGAAAAGAAGTATTTTGAGCAGCAGCAATGGAACAAACTGCAGTAAATATATGGACTGGCACTTGAAAGCATGCAAAGAAATGAAGCTATTCTAAGGACACTATTCCCTTGACAGCAACAAACAAACAAACAAAAAAAAAAAGGTTTTTTTTAAGCAGCAGTCAATTCTTTTTCCGTATCATCTTCTCTGTTAAAAAGTGGCAGGACATTTTTCATTATTATCTTATTTAAGCAAGCTGGGTATCCACTGGCAGCCAGAAACACCTACAAAAGAGTAACAAGACATAAAACCCAAATTCAAAACAATACCTGACCTGTCTAGCAGTTTTCTTCCATTCACTGCATATGTGTTAATCATTTATTGGTGCACCAGCTTATAGTTTCTGGTCAGCTGGTTCTCTCCAGCAGGAAATGCAAGTTATGGTCTCTCAAAAGAGTACCGGGGTGGAGGGAGAGAAGTGCAAACACATCTCTGGACCTGAACAAAAAAAGATTATTGGAACATTATACAGAATCCACGAGATACGTTAGCATGGGATGACACTCCATAGGAAACTAAGCAAGAAGTAATACCTACCTAACAGAACTGGGGCAAATTCAGCCTCCACTAATTGGTGGGATGATGGCAACCTCGTCTCCGGACTGCAGGACCAGAAGCTGATCTCCAAGAAGCACGTACTCCTGCCGAACAGCAAAAACCACTTGATCCCGGATGACAGCAAGCCTGAGGGAGATTGGCAGGAGCACAAACAGGTTTCTAAATAGAGTGATTGCATTTAACCATGCGATTTCATTAAACAACAAACTGCTGCACAGTCTAGGCAGCTGAGGTGAATACCACTGAGACTTATGCAACTCTGCTTCCAATACACTTTCAAAAATACAACTAATGCCCACCTCCTACTCTTGGATTTTCTCATGGTGACTCAGGAGAAACCAACTCAGTATAATTTTCAGGAATTGGATTTGTCATAGGCCTACATCAGAATAAACCAATGTATACCAGACCACTTCAGCAGCTTCTAGCAAAGAAGTAGGTAACTCAAGAGGTAGCAACCCTCCAACCATTCAGGATTAGAAGGAAATGTTCCCCTGATTCAGTCAGGCTGGACTGGAGCAATTTTCTTACATGGCAAGAAGCACTGCAGGATGCTATTCGTGAGATGTCATGAAGATTCAGTGGTCAAAGAGTTGCTCTTGTTGTGTAACCTCACAGTTTATGAGGTTTTGGGTCTTTTGTACTTACAGGTCTGAAGTTAGCTATTGATAAGGAGTGGCAACAGAGCTAAGAGGGCAGATATGGTGCGTTTTCTGGCAGATCTTCTATGTATTTTTTTATTTCACATCTGTGAGATGTTGCTGTGAGAGTCCACAGCTCTGGATACCATGAGGCAGGGAGTCACTTTCATGACTAAATGCAATCACACAGTGAGTATAAGCGAGTATCAACACCAGTAAGATACCAGAAAAAGAGTGCCAACATTTTACTTTAGAAGGTGCAGGGATGATAACTGTTATTGTTTGAGACTATAAAATCTGACACAGACAGCGGAGAGCTGTATTGCCTAGAAACAAGTAGGCAAGCCAAAAGGGTACAAGCAAAAATCATCTTATTTCCTACCAGCCAAATAGACAAAAGTAGGCAAGACACAGGCTGAGAAAAACATAGTAGCACTGACTCAGAGGGCAGACTGAAGGGAGGGACTGCATGAAAGTAAAGCAAGCCACTGAGGAACTGAGCGCAACTATGGAACTGAAGTGCCCATTAGAAGGATGAGCTCTAATTAATGTCACTTGCAAGTTAATTCACTGGGGAAAATGGGTGGAACAGAAGACCATTGTCAAGTATGCTTAAGCTGCAGTTTGAATATCCATTAGCAATGTGAATAGAAGTCTGTGGTCAATGCCCTACAATTACGTTGTGTTTTTCCAGAAAAGCTAGGAGCAGAAGCATTTTCCAAGAAGGCCGCTGTGAAGTAACTGCACATGCAAAATATACTGCCCCAAGTCATCATTCATAAAAGGACAAAGTTGACAAACTATGGCAAACCAACCAAAGGTGCTGCTGCTGCTTCTGACACTGAATAATAGGCTGCAAAGTAAAATACACTCATTCCCTACTGCCTCCTCCTCCTCCAAAACACACCTAGTCTAAATTCTCTGTGAGGAAAAGGCCCCTGGTCTAACATTTGGTTAGAGCTTCTCATTTGGAAACAGATGCCATTGCTAAATAGTTAATGTTTTTCATAGTCTTTGAGAGTAGATCTAATAAAGAAGGGTGGTGCCTAAAGGAAGACTTTGGCACTGAAGTCCAAAGTTATGGAAATTCCAGTGCATTCAGCACTAAATCCTGAGGACCTCAACCTCTGTTATACTTCACATTTTTTTTCTTTTCTTTACTCCCCCCTCCAAAACTGTGTCACATCTTTGTCTATCAGACTCATTCTTGACAGGACTGAGCACCTTCCCTCAGCCTTAACCTGAGGGGGGATTTCTGCTGACACCTCCCTGCACTGCAGGGGTTCCTTATCGCGCACACCTAGCACTTTCTCAGGACCAGACTCCCTATGAAATGCAACCAGCAGTGTGGGTTTTTTTTTTCAAAGCAGAGGAGGTTGAAAGCGGCTGAGCCTATTTCCTATGTAAGGGTTGAGTGGCTGGAACTCTGTGGCAGGGCTTCAGCTCCCTTCTTGACCTGCCTTCCAGAGTGTCCCATAAGCTCAGACCAATGGCTAACAGTTCAGTTCAAGATAAGTGATCAAAAACACCTGCACATTATCATGAATTTCTTATTTATTGCCCTAGCTGTGCTTGCTCCCTCCTTGAGACATCTCACCTTCTCCACAGGTTAATATACAGCTCAGTTTTCACGTGCAGCAGAGTTACCACTCCATGGCCCTCCTGGACAAGGGGCCACATGTCTTACAGTACCCCTCAGGCGCACCTCTTGGGTACATTCATTGGACCTAGTCTTTCCTTGCGTATGCATAAAGCTACAGCATTTCCAATTGGCCAAAACACAAAACGCTTGCTGCAAGTTACAAGAAAAAGGTAATGTCACTGTTTTTATGGTATTAAAGTACTGATACGTGTTCCAGCTCAACTCTAAACGCTGAATTTGTATTTACCAAAAAGCCCCCAACCACGGTAATCTTTGTGCACCTCACCAGTATCTTTCCTGAGTACCTGGGGTGAACCTTGACGATCTCCTCCCAGAGCTGCAAAGAGGTGATCTGCCGCGGCACCGAGAGGGTCTCGCAGCGCAGCCCCGCCAGTTCCGCGCTCCTGGCGAAATACAGCACCGAGACCTGCTCGGGGAGCAAACGCCGGTCAGGGGAGCGGGGCCTACTGAAAAAAACACCGCTACTGCACATGAACTTCTCCGCAAACACCAAAACAAACAACCGAAACCAAACCAGCGGGAGGAAAAGCTCTCCCTGCCTTTTTTTAACGCCGATAAGCTCTGTCGCGCTCCTCCTGTCCCGGCTGTCAGAAGGACAGCAGGGAAGGGCGGGGGGGGTAAGCGCGGATCCGTGTCCCGCTCCCGCCGTCCAGGCCTCGCCCGCCCGGCGCCTCCGCCCGCCGAGGAGAGGGGCTGAGGGAGCCGCGCCGCCTTCCCCGGCACCCGCCTAGCCTCTAGCCGGGCCCCGCTCGCCAGGGGCGCCGGCAGGCTACACCTACCTGGCAGCGCATGGAGCCGCCGTCCCCGGGCGGGCAGCCCTCCGCCGCGGGCTCACTGTGGCGCCTGCGCCCGGACGAGAGACGCCGGGCCCGGACCGCCCCCTGCGGCCTGGGCCGGGAGCGCGGCGCGGCCCCGCTCCGGCGCTGCTAGGCCTGGCTGGGCCGGGCCGGGCCGAGCAGTGTAGCGCAGCCCCGCTTCGGGGCCCTTCCCCCGCGCGGAAGGTGGGAGACGGCCCTCGGAGGATGGTGGGGGAGCAAGGGCTGGGAGGCCCTGGCTTCGCTCCGCAAAATTTTGGGGACAGCACCTTAAAAGCCAGGTTTTCACATGGGCTCAGTCCCAAGAGAGCCTGGGGATTGCAAGTGATTGCAAACGCTACGCGTCCCCTGCCTTGCACACGTTACGCATCCACCGCGCATGCACAGGTATACATAACGTGTAAAGCCGAAGACCCACGGAAACGCTGATTCAGGTTTCTGGGGTAGGTGCAGTTTCAGTGCGGAGATTGCCGTGGCGCCTGTCTCCCCGTGGACAACCGTGCACCTCCAGCAACTGCCTGCGCGGAAGAGTAGCACGAGAAGGCCGGCGACCCCCGCGGCTGGCCGCCGGGGAGGAGGGAAGGCGGCGCGGGGCGCGCGGCAGGTGCCGGGCGGGGCCGGCGGCACTTCTCCCGCCGGGCGCAACTGTGCCCCCCGGCCGCGTCCTTCAGCGTGGCCGGGGTAATTTCTGTGCTGTTCGCCTGGTGACGCTTGTAACCCCACAACAGTAACGGAGGAGCTCCTCCTGTCAGGCGAACCGGGGGGAACCCTGCAGTCGTTAGCAGCGACACGGAGTTTGTGGCCGGTAATTGTGATTTGGGCAGGTTGTCAGGTGGGAAACATCCGTCCTAGCTGGATGCAACACTCTCAGCGAAAAAAAAAAAATAAATGCCCTCGAATAAAGAACTACTATCCAGTCATTTCAAAAGATGACTGGACCTTTCTATGTAGTAATTCTTGCCTCTGAGGTACAAAGACAATGAAAGTTAAAGTGATAAAGTTTTCCAAAAAATGTGCACTAGAATACCATTATTTCCATAGAGCATGTATTCTGTGCCGGTTACCCAGTACACCATGTCTTAATCCTCTGCTGCGAGGAACAAATAAGTTATTTTTTAAAACTGTATTCTTTTGTTTGTGAATGATTAACTACGGTTACAAATCGAACTCTCCTCAAGACAGCATTTGTCAAGTGAATAAAATGATTGCTTTCTTTTTTCTCTGGGCTGTGTAATTTTGGATCTATACATCTTAAAGGAAATAGATCACTTTTGACAAGGTGCGTATGACCCAGCCAATAGCTAGCAAGTGGCTGGCATGTCTTTCCCGTGCAAAAGATGTGCCACAGGTGTCTGTCCTTAGAGTGAAGTGGGTGAGTTCTGGGCTCAGCTGGAGCAAATTAGCCTCTCAGCCCACAAAACAGTGAGCTCTGAAAGATTTATCTGTACATTTAGGGTTGAATTTAGAGTTAGGTCCACTATAGAATAAGGAAAGAGGAGTTACTGGCAGTGAGTTTCTGGATTTTCGTTATTTGAGCTCCAACTAATTCACCTAAGCTAATTCTTGTCTATTTTTCAAAGGATGGGTCAGTCTTCAGCCCTATGTTGCATGACTTAGTTAAAGGCAGAATTTGTGCCTAGAAAGCACAGGAATAGAGTAGGATTTGTGACTCTGATAATCTATTAACTATGTTCTAGAACGGATAAAAAGAGGTTGTCTTTGCTTCTTCAACAAAAGCAGGAATTAAGATGAGGTGTTAACATGAATGTCTAAAACAAAACTCTCCCTATGTGCCTCTTCATTCTGGAGGTCTTTTCTTCTGGGAACACCAGCCTCAGAAGAGATGTGAATACTACACTGCTTGGTTTGCAAGAGTGAGTTTTATTCAGATTGCTTTGTTTGTTTGTTTGTTTGGCTTGTTTTGTGGGGTTTTTGGGGAGTACAGATACTTACATAAGATGAGATGAGAGATGTTTCTGTAGCTCTGGAGGAGATATGTTAGCTCTGTAGAGACTGGGATTTCAAAACCATCTCTTCTCTACGATTTCTACAGGCTAGCTCCACGTGATTTTCACTTAAAATATTTTCTGGTTTGGATCCTTCTTTCAGGCACCATTTTCTTCTTGCAGATTTTAGTTTGGAGTGTAATTGTGTGTAGCTGCAATGTATAACATCTAGTTCTAAGTATTACTTATTGCGTCTAATATTTTGAATTAAATCTTGTCCTAAGCCATGGGGCCTTTGCTTTAGCTAACAGATGTGTATGCATCCTCCTACACCAAAATGTATATTAGCCTCTCAGAATGTATTTCTTTTGGATGACTTTAATTTTAAAAGCTGTGATGATGCCCTCCAAAGCAGACATTTCCTATTCCGCTTTCCAACCATTCTTTGTTTTAATAGTGTTTAGTACTGAAAAAGCACAAATCTTACTGCATGGAATTCCCTTACACCACCCAAATAGACCGTGGCTTAAGAGAAATTAGGTTCTAACAATACTAAGGAGAGGCAAATGGTGAGGGGCTGTTATTCCTATTAATTTATTTCCTACTTACCAGCAGCAAACTTTGAACTTGAAGATCTAGCTGGAGTATACCCAGACACTAAGCTTACAGTCTAAGGCACTGATTCTGCAGTGTGCTGTTGAATGGAAAGAACCACAGCAAAGTCAACAAAACTTAAGAAGGTACACTAGCCTGCTAGCCCTAAGCTATTTTTGTAATAACTTATTACAAGAATTGGTATAAAACATGACTGGATGCACTGGAAAAACCAAAGAGGAGTGAACTGGAGACACGTTGTTAATCTTTATTTCTTTTTACCAATGATTTACTTAATGTCACTGCAGCAAAAATGACTCTGGGACTGCACAAGATTGTGATTGTCTAACCTCTAGTAGATTTTCTGTTTCCTTTTGTTTTCATTTTAGACCTTTTCTCAGGACTATTTGGTATAAATCATGAGTTACTGCTCTGAAATTCAGATTTATACTTAGGAAGTCTTCAGAAAATTCTTTTACTCCGGTTTTACTGTTGTGAAGAATTTAAGTTATGCTGGTGCTAGACCAGCATCTTTGTTATACACCCGAGATGTAGATGCTGATGCATAACACTGTATTTAGAAGAACAGACACAATTCCTTTATTTTGAGCTCCCTGAAATAACCAGGAAAAAAAAAAATGATCATGATCTGGAATAACCCTTCATTACCTGCTGCACCTTTCATTTGTCTTGGGCAACCAGCCAGATCTGAAGTCAGTTTAGCATTAACCTCCTGCTGCTGAGTTCATTTAAAAAAAACCAAAGCTGTTTGGAATGATCTACAAGAATCCAAAACTGGGGCAGGTATAAGAGACATGTCACCATGAATTCCAGTCATTCCACGAATTCAGGTTCTGAATTTGGCCTCATACATGTCGACGCTGGTAATAATCTGGAAAACATCTCCTTCCTGTTTTGGGACGAAGGAGAGCTGTTCCTTGAGTTTCTGTGGTGGAACAATGGAGAGAAAAAGTGAAAATATGAATCTGTCTGAGGCACTATGACCTCTAGGATTCCTGTGTGTGAGGTATATGTGGCCGTTTGACCAATGTCTTTAACATTCCCCTTGGCACTCTTTGAAATTGTCTATTACAAAACAGATGGTGCAGTAGTTACTTTTTGAAGGGCTAGAAGAGCATGACCACATCTGGAATTAATCTTTAGCTCCCTAAACCAATAGATCACCCAGTTTTAAGAGGGCCTTCCAATATAAATGCATTGCACAAGTAGAGAGAAAGAATACACAGCTTTAAGGCAGAGTATAAGCAGTCTGGAACTATAATTCATAGGCACACAACTCTTTCTGTTCAACTGTCTCATTTATGGGCAAGTCTTTTTATTTTCATTGAGCAACAGCAGTAAGTGAAATATGTAAATTCTTAAATGAGATTTTAAAAAATCCATAAATTTTCAGGTTTTGTATAAAGTATTTTCCTTTCTGTTGACGGCTACAGTATTGCTAAAGAGATGACCTTTCATTTTCATACTGTCCTTTGCCCCAAAGGATAGCTAAAGGTTTAATGTATTAAACCAGCATGCACACCAGCATCATTCAAATAAAGCTAGCTATGGAGTTTTGGATGATCATTAAGCAGTATAATACATGCTCTGAAGAATGACGGGAAAGGGCATTAGGGCATTCAGTGATGATGCTAAAAACTGTTTTTGTAATCTTTGATGCCAAGGGAAAGCACAAATTTTAATCCATAGAACCTCATATTTTAAAGTGCCTGGCACTGAACTACCTGGCTAATATTTGATCTGGATAATCTAAATATTTAAAATATCAAATGTGTTATCTCTCATTATGAAAAAAAAATTGTAATGTCAAAAATGCATTATTTCCTGCAACGGCCTCAAATTCATGTAACAAAGTAGTTTTAAGGGCAAAGAATTTTGAATGCTGTCAAATCTACAAGTCATGTCTATGATATTATGTTTAAAAAGATAAAATTTCTCTCTTGTCTCTCGTATTTTGCTTGGCTTATGTGCTTTTCTGTCCTTCTTTTGTAAAGCACATAGCACAGGGACACATGAAACGCCTGCAGATAAATAATACAGTGTTAGTTTATATTCCCAGATTAAATTGTTGGCCGTCTAATTATCATAATGTGTAAGAATTTGAAACATTGCACAAGGTAAGAAACATTTCACAATATGGGTTTGCTGAACCCAATGAATTCCGTAGGAGTTACTCTGATTTGTGGGTGGCTGATGAAAATAAAAACAACCTCCTTACCCCCCAGTTCAGAATTTGGGTTTTGAGGTAGATGCTTGTCATATCAGATTACAGATTGCAGCTACCCTCCCTCTCAGTTCTTCATAACCATTGTATCTGCTTTGCTCAGTTTGAAAGTTGAAGTTTTGCTGAAGTTTTTAAGTATTTCAGGTCAGTATCTTTACCTACCTCTGGGGCCACACACAGCACAATTGTGATTGTGCTGCAATGGCAGTCTAGTTTAGGTTTAGATTCTGGTTGTAGCACATGGTTAATTCTTTCGATATCTGTTAAAGGGGAAGTCCGGGATGACTGGAGGCTTGCCAATGTGGCGTCCCATCTACAAGAAGGGCCAGAAGAAGGATCCGGGGAACCACAGGCTGGTCAGCCTGACCTCGGTGCCGGGCAAGATTATGGAGCGGTTCGTTTTGAGGGCGCTCACAAGGCCTGTGCAGGACAACCAGGGGATCAGGCCCAGCCAGCACGGGTTCATGGAAGGCAGGTCCTGCTTGACCAACCTGATCTCCTTCTATGACCAGGTGACCCGCCTCGTGGATGAGGGAAAGGCTGTGGATGTGGTCTGCCTGGACTTCAGTAAAGCCTTTGACACTGTCTCCCATGGCATTCTCCTAGAGAAGCTGGCGGCTCACGGCTTAGACAGGTGCACTCTTCGCTGGGTAAAAAACTGGCTGGACGGCCGAGCCCAGAGCGTTGTGGTCAACGGAGTTAAATCCAGTTGGCGGCCGGTCACGAGCGGTGTTCCCCAGGGCTCAGTTTTGGGGCCAGTCCTGTTCAATATCTTTATCAATGATCTGGATGAGGGGATCGAGTGCTCCCTCAGTGAGTTTGCAGACGACACCAAGCTGGGCGGGAGTGTTGATCTGCTGGAGGGTAGGAAGGCTCTGCAGAAGGACCTGGACAGGCTGGATCGGTGGGCCAAGGCCAACTGTATGAGGTTCAACAAGGCCAAGTGCCGGGTCCTGCACTTCGGCCACAACAACCCCAGGCAACGCTACAGGCTTGGGGAAGAGTGGCTGGAAAGCTGCCCAGAGGAAAAGGACCTGGGGGTGCTGGTTGACAGCCGGCTGAACATGAGCCGGCAGTGTGCCCAGGTGGCCAAGAAGGCCAACGGCATCCTGGCCTGTATCAGAAATAGTGTGGCCAGCAGGAGCAGGGAGGTGATCGTGCCCCTGTACTCGGCACTGGTGAGGCTGCACCTCGAATCCTGTGTTCAGTTTTGGGCCCCTCACTCCAAGAAGGACGTGGAGGTGCTGGAGCGTGTCCAGAGAAGGGCAACGAAGCTGGTGAATGGTCTGAAGAACAAGTCTTATGAGGAGCGGCTGAGGGAACTGGGGTTGTTTAGCCTGGAGAAGAGGAGGCTGAGGGGAGACCTCATCGCGCTCTACAACTACCTGAAAGGAGGTTGTAGCGAGGTGGGTGTTGGTCTCTTCTGCCAAGTAACTAGTGATAGGACAAGAGGAAATGGCCTCAAGTTGCGCCAAGGCAGGTTTAGACTGGACATTAGGAGAAATTTCTTTACTGAAAGAGTGGTCAGGCCTTGGAACAGGCTGCCCAGGGCAGTGGTTGAGTCACCATCCCTGGAAGTATTTAAAAGACGTGTAGATGAGGCGCTTAGGGACGTGGTTTACTAGACATGGTGGTGTTGGGTTGACGGTTGGACTGGATGATCTTGGAGGTCTTTTCCAACCTTAATGATTCTATGATTCAAAAGTATTCTAGTTGGTTTGCCTTCAATCTTTTCCTTACACTTAAAGATTATATAGCTGATTCTGTAGAACGCTGGGCTTCTATTTGAACATCCTGATTAATTCTACACTTAAAGTTTAGCATTTTTGAGTAATAGAGTAAAAAATGCATACACTTTTATAAGCCCCAAAGAGACAGGGGCACAAGAGACCCTAGGGGTGGATCTGCACTGACCCTAGCCAGGGGGTTGGCTGCAGTTTGCATTATGCTGTGTGACCGTACCTACCTCCTTGCCATCTACATAGGACCCTTGCTGACAGTCTGCAAATGTTCATCATCATATAGTCAATATATAAAACTGAATCAGTATTCTTATTGGAAGCATTTTATGCTTTTCAGTCATCTGTTTCACACATTTCCAGAAAAACATGGCTAGATCTTGATGGTAATGTCTTCCACTGAGGTTGATCAAGCCAGAATTATTTCCACCAGCCTATATGCCCCTATGCATATTCAACTCTTCTCTCTGTTGGCTGACAACCGGAATGCTTTCCTTGTAAATAAGAAAGGCATTTTTTCAGGAAAGATTATATACTATTGAAATTTTTCCAAACCCTGGAAAAAAGTTGTGTGATTAGTTCTGAAAGGCAGTCACTTGATAACTTTTACTTTTTAATAGGAATAAATAGTTTTTGTGAGGGAGATAGATTGTGCCTGTGCCGTTAACAATGAGTTCAGTTTTGTACTTCAGAGTTACATTAAAAGCCATGCTATATCCTGGCATCCTACTGGGAGATTCTGCTTACAACTAAGTAATATGCGATTGCCCGCACTGCAAGTGAATAATGAAGGCCTGTCTTAAACAAACTGTCCAAATTCTATGTGCAAAACTGAGATACTAAAGTTTCTACAGCTTTGTTTTGACTAAAAGTTTCATTTTCTATTATATATAATGGCACACATATCCACATGAGGGCACCAGCTGACATCTTATTCTCAGACCGATGTGTAATCTGTTTCTGAAATGAACATGTCAAACAATGGTCACTCCATCCTTGTACTTGGAGAGCTAGAGTAAAGATTGAACTGTTAAATGTTACAGTTCCCAAATTTTGTTTTATTCTTTTTCGATTCTTAGAACAGCAATATTTTTATTTTACCTAAACTCTGCATTCAACAGAAATCTTGACATAAATTTAATCATATAGAGATGTGGGGATGTTAAGTTTTTAAAAGAATTAAAATTCTTATTTATCCTGGCTGCATAATGGAATGTAAGTGAACTCTTATTAAAATTGGTAAAGTTTATTATTTCTTAGCTTTGAAAGGAGAACAAAAATCCCAAGGTTTTAGCCTCATTTTTATTAGATCCACAAAAATATGCAGTCAACACCCATTCCATTTGTAGAAGTCATACAATCTTTTAAAAAAAGGAAATAGAAATTGGTGCTCTACTCAGGGTTAGGCTGAGGATTCGGGACCAAGATTATCCACTTCCTTTCCCCTCTGAACTCCAAGAGCATTGACCAACGTAAATACAATACAGGAACAATCGCGTTTCCTCTCCCAGCTCCCAAAACGTCAGGCAATCAAAACTGCAAAGGCTTGAGGCTTTCTTCAGGGGCCAGTAGACTGCATGCTGTAATGTAACAATATATTAGCTAAATAGGGAAGGTTACCCAGGCAGACTGCAGGGTTATTTGACAGAGGTGACTGCACACAACATGAAGTGATGCAAAAGGTATTTTTCCTTGAAATCAACTGGACAGCATTTTGAAGGAAAGAGAAACTTGTCAGGAACTTCCAAAACGCCTTGGAGGGTATTCACAAAACCTGTTTTTAGCCTAGTGAGGCTAATCTCTCTAGACTCTAAGCAGTGGAAACCCATAGGCTTTTCCAAAGAGTGATTCAGAAGAACCAAATTAACTTCTTCTCTTGCTTGCCCCTGGCCAAAGCCTGTTTCTCCACTGACCATTGGGGTGATCTGGAGAAATTGGTCTCTCAGGGCTAATCTTGGTCTTAGTGAATACTCCTTTCTGGTGACAGAGAAACAAAATACCATTATTTAAAGATTGGAGATATCATGGTGTAGTAGAGCCCTCTGGAGTGGGGAAAGCCTAGGAAAATTTTTTTTCAGCAGAAAGCCACAGAATTGGAAAAGTCAGAAAAGGTGTTGAGCTGAGGACTATCATCAGTCCTTATTGCAAAGCAGATACATAGACAGAAGCATGTTTCATAGCACGAGAACGAACTTGAGCATTGGAGCAGACCTTAAAAAATTGTGAAGATGTGAATCTACTGGAAATCCTGATGGAAAATAGTGACTTTAAAGAATCTTTAGGTTATTTTTTCTAAGAAAAAATGGTAATTTGGAAGGACAATATCCTCCCTTTAGCATAGTAATTTAGTCTTGCAAAATTTACAAAACTACTTTAGGTCCAAAATCCTCAAGTGACTATTTTTGGGAAAGAGGAAGAATTTAATATCTGTAAGATCCCTCCCTGCATCGCCTATACACTGAAAAAGATAAGTTCTCCATGCAATTGTTTCATGTCCACTAAATATAAAATAGATGCATGCCAGAAAATGTTAATGTATTTATGTATGTATTTTGGGATATTGTTTTGGCACCAAGCTATGTTAAGTGATTATTTCCTTTCTTCAGATATTACCAAGAGAAATGCAAGAGATTGTTAATGGATGCTTGTTTGTTATAGGCCCCAGCAGGTACCTCTGGTATCTCAATGACAGCTGTATGTCAGGGGAAGGAAGCAGGGGAATGAGAGTTGTTTGGTTGTCTTCTTGCATTGCTTTTTTTTCCAAAGCACTTTTAAGGGGAAGTAATCAGCAGAGCCAGTAAGTGTTACAAGTGTTACAATAAAAGATATTCTGGTTGATCCATAAAGTACTTGTTCAGCTCTCTGGAAGGCCGGATTAGTTGAATATATATTCATCAACTGAGAAGCCTGATGCCTTGGAGGCACCAGAAGATTTCTAAAGATTCTGGATAACTGATTTTAACATGGGTCAGACCTCAATTTAGCTGAACGTAGCTGGTAATATAGGAGAAAAGAAAATTTCCATGTCCTGAGAGAAGATGACAAAGCTAATGATGCGTAACAGGGAACCTGAGTCCTCAGCATGCACGCTGAGACAACAGAAATAATGCAGAAAATGTAGCTTTGTTGCTGAGTAAAACCCTGAGAGCGTCGGTACCCTAAGCACTATAGGAGCGTTCATACCTGAGGGAAATTGTGAAGCTGATAACACTCTGTGTGTCACAGAGACACAGCCTCTTGAGTCTAAGTGGTACTGACAACTCAGAGGAGATTTCGAAGGCATTGCAGGAACTACAAGAACTAAGATAAGGATGAAAAATAACGGACTATAAATTGAAGCTGTAGCGGAGAGTGGTGGCAACACTGGCTAGAGTAGCAGCGATTTCTGTGGGAAGCTTCTAAGCTGAGGTCTGTCAGAAAAGATGGGAGTCATTTGACCTAATTTTAGCTGTCCAAGGGTTATTTAACGAGCCTTAATTTGTTACCTAGGCTTTTCCTTTAGTTAATGAAGAGGTAGAGACATCTTCAGAAAGCAGTTCAGGTCTTTTACACCGGCCTGACTTTGATACTTATCCTGAGTAAGATATCTGCTGTCTGGAGTCAACTGCGGAGCTTCACTGACTATAGAGGGACCACCTGGGACTAGATTAGACACCTAACTTTTAGACAGCTAAAGTCTAAAAGCTAAAATAGTCCCATCAATTCGTAGGTGGTATTGTGCATTTGCAGCTCATGTCTGAATAATGATCACTTCTACGTGGCTTATAACTCTAAATAAGAAAGTTTTAATAGTTGAACTCTTTCTCATATATAGTACGTGGAGACCCAGGTCCTAAAAACGACAACAAAATAATGACACCAATGTGGCACAGGAGAAAGCAGTGATGTAGATGAGCAATGCAGGTCCATGGTCATGCACGTGTGAACACAGAGTGCAGGTTTCGAACACACAAGAGTCCTTGTCCTGGGACGTGGCAACTCTGGAAAAAATTTAGAAGTAACTACAGAGGTCGTGTGGTGTTTTCCTCGCCAACTCTTCTTGGTAATAGGTATTCAGTGAGAGCATGGATCTTCCTGTATACTTAAGAGTTTCTCTTCCGTAGCACTTTAATTCACAAATAGAATAAATGGGTTCAAATGGACCGTTTCACAAACTGAACCCAAATATATTAATAACATGAAAGTTGTGTGACACAAGCCCTAAAGTCTCCTAAAAGGCTCCTTCTTTTCCAGTGCTGTATTTGGAATAATAGTATTCAATAATTAAAATGAAAATTACAGGGAAAAAAAAACAATTATCTGTTTAGTAAAAGAATAATCGTTCCATGAGCAGAAGCACTAACATGTTTTCCAGGAAAAACTCACATGACTTACCAGATATCTCTACCGTGGAGATCAAGCAGTGGTATGATTGGTAAAGATATTAGGGCAAACTGCAGTTATGGCAATTTTTTTCTGAGTGCCAGATAAAGACAAACATTTGCTAGTATGAATGATGTTTGAGTAGAATTATGATGTTACTTTTTTTTTTTTTTTTAAGCTCAGGGCATGTCTCAGTTGTTTTTTCCGAGCACATTTCAACCTCAGGGAAGTCCTCTGGCCTCCCCTTCCTTAGGCTGGACTTCTCCTGGCCTCCACAAAATTTTATTTTTAATAAATATTTATACAATTTTATTTAATAAATATATATACCCACAGCCAGGGAACTGCAATCTCTTTTTCCAGGCAGCAGCAGGACCTGGACATACTTGCTCCTGGCTGGTGTTTACTCTGAAGGACAGATGGCAGCAGCCCTTTTTTTCCCACCTTTGCAGCAAGTCTAGATACACTGCAGAATGCTTCAAGAGTATGGTAAAAGTGCTGCCTGTAGTGGCTTGAGAGAAGCATACTCTGTACTGATGTACAGCAACTTTATAGAGCTCTGGGAATTGCAAAACTGGGTCTTTTTTAGAGAGCTGATGTCCCTTAATCAAATTCTGCAGGACTGATACAAATGGAAAATGAATATTGATTAAAATAAAGGAATGTCTCTTTGCCTTTCCATTTTAGATGCAGGGATAAAACCACTACTGAAAGTCAGGTTTTCCTGGCTGTCCAGAATTTATAGCTAATCCTAAGAATAGTCTTGTCACTTCCTCTTAAGCCTATATATCTAAACAGGGAGAAGTAAAAATAGCTGGAAAGCTCGAAGTGTACCATGTCTGCTTAATACATGCAGTGTGGTACCTGCAGGCTTGAGTTTCACGCAGCTTTTTGTGCTTTCTGCAATGAGGACACTTACAGTCTCTTTTTGAAAAATCTTGTCAAAATTCATAATACCCTTAAAGTATTGCAGATAACCAGTTAGTGATTACCTCTTTTTTGATAATGAGCAGATACACTTCAATCAACCTGATGCTAATGATCACTGGCCTTGTATTAAAAGGCTAACAAAAGCATTTGTTGCCATAGTATGTACATGTGTAGCATTTCAAATTCCGTAACTTTCAGCTAGTGTAGCCAGCCTCGCTATCAAATGTGCTAACTGCTGAAAGCCGTCTAGCCCCAGCCAAAAAAAACTTTGCAAAGAAAGTGTATCGGTTCACCATACAGCTGCGCGGATGTTGATGCCAGCTGAGGAGAGAAGGTACAGGTGGGAACAAGCAGTGGGAAGGTGGGATCGTTTGTTTCAGCAGCAGTGTGGGGTTAATGCCAAAATAAACTGCTCATGGGTCTACTAACTGCCAATATGACAATGATATGTAAGTAGAAACTCACACTGATAAAGTCTTTTGTTAGTAATTCATAAACTTAAGAACAGAAAAGTGAACCCAGATTTCAGAAGAACTTCAGGTGTCTGATACCAGAATGTAATTGTTCTCTCAATATTAAATTCAAAAAAGAAACAGTTTAAAAATTTGTGCATAAAGATGGGCATGCTGATGTCAAAGAAATGAAGGTGCAAGTTAATGAAGTTGAGTGCATTTCATCTGCTGTCTATGCGCATCATCAGCTCACCTATACAGCTGGGGTCAGGGTCTGGTACCCGCAGACACAGGCCGTGATTGTGGGCAGACATAGGGGTGGTTCCTTGGAAGTAGCATTGTCCCGTGTGTTGAGAATAAGTCTAGACCCTGTGCTTGGTTTATCAAATTAAAAACTCACAAATGATTAGTTGAAGTAAAGAACTGGTATTTGAAGTTACGAGGAGAAATCTCTAGAATATCATGTAACCTACCATTAAGTGAGGGCCTATGGATTACTCAACTGATCTGGAATAAAGCTTTCCCTGTAAAAGTAAACTCTCCAAAGTAGAAATTGATACGGAATTTCCTCTGGGCTCAGTACTCAGATCTCAGACATGGGAAATGAATGTGATCTATAACAAACCTAATAGGGGCTCAAATGCTACACAGCCTCCTCCAGTGACCCCAAGGTAATTATTCTTTTCTTCAGTGCTTCTGTTGCTACTTTTCCTTTGGTAAAAGCATCTTGGGAATGCTTCTCAAGACTGAGGGAAAATGCCTCTTTTTAGACCTCTCTTCCTGAACTCCCATCTCAGTTTCACACAGCTATGGCATCAGACCAGTTTAAAACTGGTCATGTCCAGCTTTAGCCTCTTTATTACTAAGATTGAATGATGCACACACTCATCCACACGTCAATTAATATGGTTAGTGGGAGCCTGTAGCTTAGAAGCCTATAGTAGATCTGAGCTTTTGCTTTGGATCTTTCCCTTGGATTTGAACAGAGAGAGAATGGAGCTGTTTGTGATTTCTTTTTCAAAAGGTTGTTGCTCAATGTAGTGATGCTTTTTCGCTGCAGCAAGACGAGTGGGAGTTGTTAGTTAAAAGAGTTAGTTTTACAATCCAGCGTATGTGTGACAAGGGATATAGTGTACATGAGGAATTGTGGTTTGGGAATCACTTGTACTGTCTTTTCCATTTTTTACTCTCTTGGTATGTGACAGTCCTGGTTTGTAGACTCTCTTGGGATCTCAGAGATTGTGAAACTCAAGGTAACAGGGCCAGAATTAACTTCAAGTAATTACTGACTAGTCTCAATATCATTTATACCTCATGCGTACCTGTTTTAGCTTTTCACAATTCTCTTTGACCCAGCAGAGATAAAGGAAATGTAATGCTTGATGCAAATTACAGCACCACTTTAGCTATACATGCAAGCTGTGACAGCTTTTCACCTTGGCATTGCCTTTGTATGTCGCTGAACAGAGATTTGTCTTTTTGCCTCTTCCAGCTATAGACCCTTCCTCTTTTTGGTCTCTTCAGGAGGCTAAGGCAAATTATAGCACGTTGGTTTTGGCAGCTCTGAAAGAAAATTCATGTCCTCACATTCAAAGACCAATATTTGAAAGGACTTTATATAGATATGCCACATATTACCAGCACATGGATGAGATAAAGCAACACTTCCAAGAAGTAGGACCTGGGATGGAAAAGCAGAATATCTTTCTTTCAAAGACTTTGCATTACCACTGTTTCTACATATTCATCTTGGATCTTCTTCAGTTCTGTCTTGACCGCTGTCAAAGATGTTTTATTGTTAAAGTCAGATTACTGGGGCTTCAGAGACATTGCTGTGGTTTAGTAAATACGGAGGAAGGTATCTTGGCTTTAACTATTAGAATATAAAGGGGAAAAATAATGTAAATTACCAAAAGGAGATTGTACCTCATTCTGTAGGAACTGAAATACTTCAAATAGAGTAACAATCTTTTAAACGGAATATTTCCCAGCATATGAGTTTTCATAGTACTGCTACCCCAAGAGGAATATTTATTATTAAATATTATTAAATAATTATTATTAAAATATTATTATTAAATATTATTAAAATGCATAAAATGATGGTAGTAGGTGTCTTTTTTTAAGACCAGTTTATATAATTTCATTGCCATACAGACTAAAGCAGACTAGATCACCATAATCTTAAAGCTTAAAAACATGTCAAGCTTGAAAGAGGGCATGACAGCACAAAAGTCCCAAGCAACAGAGCCTGTTAGCATTCATGGAGGGTGTGATATTGAGAGGTGTTCTAAGGAAAAACAAATCACTCGGATGCCTTTGGCCACACTATTAAGTAAAGTGTATATTTTTCTGCAGAAGAAACATAAGTATAACTCCTCTGTCTGTAGGTGAGAAATCTGGATGGATATTCACCGATGTGTGCTTGTCACTGATATCTGCTGCAAAACTCTCCCAGGAACTAGCACACCTCGCTCATTGATGTGCTGGGAATTCACTAGCCTTCCCCGGAGCGGGGAGTGACCATGGAGCTCCCCAGCTTCAATTCACTGAGCAATCCCAGGGGACTAGAATCCCTCTGGTGGGACGGATGAATCTGCAGAGTATATGACAGGAAAATAGTAGGTATTGATAATATGCAGTTATACATATTATAAATTTTGCAACTATTTCAAGTTCAGTACCTTTGCCTGCTAAAATTTGTGACTGGGTAATTCTCATACCTCTTGCCTTTAACTGTTGGCATGTAACAACAGTATTGGCCGTTACATCGGTGTTACCCTTAGCCATGGGGAAAGAACAGGATAGTTGCTGTAAACAGTCTCAGGAAACAGGGATCAATCGCAGAATTGATTTAAACTGACCCTGACAATGAAGTGGTCTCATCACAGGGCTCTGCAGCCAGGGCCCATTAAAATAATCATTTATTTTCCTTGCTGTTTTTGAGACACTGAAACTTTGTCAGCCTTGAAACAGCATGAACTGCCAGGAGTGTAGTTGTTTTGAGTAAATATTCCCAGAATTTCAACACACCATGGATGGCAATGACGTCTCTTTTGATGTTTGTTGTCCTAATTCCAATACACAACGCTGAGTGTAAAACACAAAACTGTAGGTTACTCTGCAACAGATTTATGCAAAGAAAACAAAAATCTTAGTAGCTCCGTTATCTGCCCCTTTTATTTTAATTGTGCGCTGACATCTCTAGAGTATCCAGCTATACCACTTTCTGAAGAGGCTGCTCTTCCAAGAACAACTTTCTCAAGGCATGAAGGGAAGAAGAATAATTCTGTAATGTGCATTTTTAAAGTTTCCAGAAAAAAAATACTACTATTTTTCATCTCTTCCAGGAAAGGCTTAGTCACAACTTGATTTTTTTTTTTTTATTATTTGGGGAGAAAGCAGCGGACCTCTGAATCGGTTCGAGACAATTGGACACCTGCTATTACTCTGGGAATTACCCCTTGAAGGTGCTAAGGAAAATATTTTCAGCATGGGATCAGGCAAGTACTGGAACAGGTTGCCCGGAAGGTATGTGGAGTCTCCATTCAAAACTCAACTGAGCAAGGCACTGAGCAGCCTGACCTGATGTTGAAAGTAGTTCTGCTATGAGCAGGTGCTCGGACTGGGTGATGTCCCGCGCTCCCTTCCAGTGTCAATTCTTCTATTAGTCTATTTTTTTGAGGACTTCCACAGAAAGTGCTAATTTCTTCAACTTTTGCACTTCAGTTCTCGATGGATCCCTGTGCTCAAGACCACACATTTATTGCCTACTCGAACTTGTCAGCCCATAAATGGGCCCTTATTAATCAGTAAAATAAAATGACTAACTGTGGAGGAGAAAATGAGAGAGCCAGAGGATTTTTATAAATTAAATGGGTATTTAAAAAATGGGACACTTTTCTTAGGAACTTGGGTAAGAACTGAATAATCTTGGTCGCCAATAATAGAAGGTGAATTTCTTTTCACAAAAACTATCTTTATAGCAGCCTAACACCATTTTCCTGAATGGGGTTAACACTGATCTATATATTCCTGAGACCAGAACCAGGTCATTGTTTCTTAATAGCCCGGATGCCAAAATACTTCTGTGTGCTCGCTGTTCTAACTGCAGTTTCAAATGGTCAGCAGTATTAAATGTTTGCAATCAGCCCTGAGACAGAAAAAAACCCATCAAGTTCATGTTTTTCTTCAGCTGAGGCACGGCCTAGATTTTTGTAGTCTGTCCAGGTATTGGGTTTGGACCACAAAATGCTGATCCTCAGCTGGAACTAGCCCAACATTCAGGGGTCTTCCTACCTGGATTTTTTCTCAACCCATTAGGTTGCAAACTGTTAAGTTGCAGAAAATGTCATTATTTGTGTATCTTCCTCAGAGAGTAGGAGACCTGGTTCCACTATTTGACCCATTTTTGTGGGTTTCCTTCAGACCTCTCAACATTTGTTTCTTGCTGGCTGAGTCTCTAAGGATGTAAGAAACAAAGACCGGCACGTTTTTTGCCTGTAGCGCTGAGCAGCGCTGTGGCTTCTCTTGTTGCCATATGTCCCAACATGCAAATGCATGGTGCCAGCTCATGCAACGACACGCGCTGTGCTACTGGCTGAATAAAAGTGTCACACAGGATTCAGCTGCATCACTTTCTTGCCTGCAGGTCTACGCTTTTCCCTCTCATTCTTCCTCAGTTTTATGCATGTAGAGTTAAGGTTTGTGGGGCATGAGCTGAATGCACAGGTCTGATTGAGCCAGTTTAACTGAGGGACTTAAATTAGGAGCATATTTGCCATAGGCTGCCTTAATAGTCTGTTAAGAAAGAGAGACATTTGTGGGGGGAGTTAGGGGTGAGCTGAGTAACACTCTGGAAAGATTTTTCCTTCTCTTTCAAGAGGGAGCTAACAACGAATACATTTCTGATTAAGGTACCTGGCCAGCTACCTGGAGTTAGGTGAGATGAAACCAACCAGAGTACAAATGCTAACAAGGCCAGCCCTAATCCCAGACAATCCAAGCAACAATCTTATTTTCCTAACAGCCCCTCAGACCTGGCCACTTTAACCTTTCTTCTGTCCTTCATCACATGCCAATGGCACTGTCATTACTAGCAATGTGTGGGCTCCTACCCCACAATAATTCATTCTTTTATGGAGAGGTTGGCAACAGCAAGCTACCTGGCATGTCCCAAGCCTGCCCGCAAGCAGGTGCCACAGACCAGAGCGGATGGGAGCAGAGGCATGGTGAGTTTGGGAGGCAGAACAGCAGCGGGCTGAGGGGAGAGAAAATGAGGTGCTGAGCTGAGGAGGTGAAAGACAGGAAGGTGAAGAGAGGAAGACGAGGGGATGGTAGAAAGTCTGGGGTTAGGAGAATATGCATCTGGGCTTTTGGGAGGAATGTAGAATCCCTAAATCCTGGTGGGGGCCAGAGCTGTGTGAGGTCTGCCTCAGTGCAAACTAATGTTGTGCACATCACCCTGTGCTCCAGCCCTTCCACCCTGTTGCAGAATGGAGTCCAGCAGTAGCTTAAAAATGATCCTTGAGATTCAGATCTTCAGATTTGGATTTGATCCCGCCACCCCCAAACACTGAGTGATAAACTAGTTTAGAAGTACAGAAAACATGAAATATGAAGAAGCTAAAAAGAAGGAAGAAATGCAAAGTTGACTGAAGAGGAAAGGGGAATTACAGCTGATGTGCCCTGGATTCTGTAGGAATTTCCTTTTCCTTTCTTGCTTATTTCCAGATCATGTACCTAGCTGTCATTTTGTCAATATTTAATAATTGTCTCCTAGTCAATACCAGGTGCATCTCGTAGCCACCCACACTTTTGGGATCAAAGAGAACTTTCTCTAGATCCTGTCAGCTTAATCAGGTGTTGCCCACATTTTTGCTAGGAAAATACTTCAATGTGCTGCAAAGCAAGTCCTGCAGTGGTTTGGGACTCTCTCTGTCCCACTGAAGCTTTTGTGCATGAATAAGTGCGGTGGATCTGGCACACTGCTTTTAACTCCTAAGCCTACATTTGGGGCCATCTTGTATCTCATTAGAGACAGACAGCATCTTCTAGCATTTTAAATTTCAGTGTTTTCTAGAAGACATTTTGCTTCATCCATAAAATCTCGTGAAATTAATATCCTGGCTTTACATGCCAGACTGGCTAATAGAAGAGGCAACGGGGTCTAGGAATAGTGTTTAGGTTTTTGTCTTAGAGGTTTCCTAGTTTGTCTATTTTTGTCTATGATTATCCCACTCTTAACTCTGTTATGATACCAGATTGATTTTATAAATATGCAACTAGAGGTAGGCCCAGTGCAGCCTGAACATTTGTGTGTACGTTTGTGTGTTTATTTTTGCCTCTGTGTGTGAGGCTCATTTCCAAGGAGTCCAAACCTGGATCCAAATCCAAAGTCCTCAGATGGTCCCTGTCACTGCAGAAGGCTAAACCAAAACAGCTGAGCACAACTTTGAAGACACTTAGATTCTAAATCCTGGTCCAAATGACTTGAATTCCTCTCCTTCTCTCATCCCTTTAATCTAGATTAAAGATAAGATCTTGGGAGCACAGGAAAAAGAAAAGAGAATATCAACAGTTGATATTAATTGCCCTCTATCAATCCCTGAAGAGTTCTCAAAATGTTTAGACAATCTGATGTGAGTAACAACATTAATAATCTAAATGTGAGAAAGAAAAAAAGCCGGTAATTACAGCGGAGTTTAAACATCACATCTGATATGTAACAAAGACCTCTAAATATAACAGATAAAAAAGATAAAACAGAAAACATAGTAAAGAAAAAAAAATCAAAGCATTGTCCTCAATGCCATAGAGGTCACATGAAGTAAATAACTCTAATCTCTTTCCAGAAAGAAAACATCTTTAAAAGCCTGGAAGAACTGAGTTCTGAATTAATTCTTCATCGACATTCAAAGCACTTCCCTCTCCTTTCCATCCCAGCATTTTTCCTAAGGCCTCTTGCTTGACCCATAAAAACCATGTAATTGTCATAAACAAAAAATAAACTTCTGACCATTAATGGAAGATTAAAACTTTGTAAGAAGCAGCGTGGCGTAATCAAGCCTTAAGCCAAGAGTACATTCAAGGTCTGAAAGAGAGTCTATAAACATGCATATGTGGAATTTATTGATTTTATTATTACCATTATACACTGTGTTTGCTAGTTTTATTTATTAAGTGTCAGTTACTAGCAGATTTCTTTGATTTAAAGGTAAAATAATTGTTAATTCTTTATGGCAGTTCTGCAAAGTAGGACCCAAATTTTTACCAAAAAGATCCAAGTCAGTGCAATTTGCAAAAGTTTGTGGTGGGTTAGCTTAACCCAACTTTTTGGTAAACAAAGTGTGTCATACATGATTCTTCTTCTACCGGTCTTGAACGGACGGATGTCTTAAAACCACCGTTATTCCCTCCATCCAAGGCATTGCGGCAGGCGCTTGTTCAGCATTGTCTGCCCAGCGCTCCCTTCTCCCTCCTGCTGAAACCTCTTCACCTTCCTTATTGCTTTACATCTGTTGATCTTCTTCTCTTTCATCAGTCATTTCTAACAAAGTGAAGCAGTGGAGTTTAATATACTTCACTCTAGGGTAGCGAGTATATTTTTTCTGGCTTTGCTTGCTTTTACTTATAAGAAGTTACATTTCAATGCAGCCCTGCAATATTTTCATTAAGATGAAATACTGGGGGCATTTCCATTGAGATGAAGGATATGTCACAATTTTAAGACTGTTTCTCATGTGGTTCTTCAGTGACATATATTTTTTTCCTGTAAAAAAAAAAAACCACAACAAAGGGAATTGGCCTGGGGAAAATGCCACTGAGATACTGTTAAGAAGTCTGACTTAAAGCCAAGCAGCATATGCAGAGCGAATGCTCAGTCCACCCATTGTGCTTACAGCCACAGGGGGCTGAGAATAATATCCTATGAGATTTTAACAGAAGTGTGGTGAAAATACTCTGGTATAGCTGCCTCTGTTTCTGAAATCAGAAACCTTAACTTTTAATGTAACTTAGACTATGTTACTTTAACACAGGTTTTTATTTCTATGTTCACACTGCATTATTATGCATTTAAAGAAGAGCTGTGAAAAGAGTGCAGCCTGCCCCGTAGCATACAGCAACATTAAAAACTTTAACCCGGGTACCACTCTTATTCCAAGGCAGGTGATGAGCTGCTGATAAGGAGTCCGCAGCTGCAGAGGTCATGACTATCGTGCATTTACTAGCTAGTTCTTTCCCCAGAAAGCAGCCTATGAAGAGCTATTTCAGTCTTGTCCAATTTTCAGCAATTTTCGGACTGTTTTAAGTCCGAAAACAGTCGGGAAGAGTGGAGAAGAGTGGCTGGAAAGCTGCCCAGAGGAAAAGGACCTGGGGGTGCTGATTGACAGCCGGCTGAACATGAGCCGGCAGTGTGCCCAGGTGGCCAAGAAGGCCAACGACATCCTGGCCTGTATCAGAAATAGTGTGGCCAGCAGGAGCAGGGAGGTGATTGTGCCCCTGTACTCGGCACTGGTGAGGCTGCACCTCGAATACTGTGTTCAGTTCTGGGCCCCTCACTACAAGAGGACATTGAGGTGCTGGAGCGTGTCCAGAGGAGGGCAACGAAGCTGGTGAAGGGCCTGGAGCACAAGTCTTATGAGGAGCGGCTGAGGGAACTGGGGTTGTTTGGTCCGGAGAAACGGGGGCTCAGGGGAGACCTCATCGCGCTCTACAACTACCGGAAAGGAGGTTGTAGTGAGGTGGGTGTTGGTCTCTTCTGCCAAGTAACTTGTGATAGGACAAGAGGAAATGGCCTCAAGTTGCACCAAGGGAGGTTTAGATTGGACATTAGGAGAAATTTCTTTACTGAAAGAGTGGTCAGGCCTTGGAACAGGCTGCCCAGGGAAGTGGTGGAGTCACCATCCCTGGAGGTATTTAAAAGATGTGTAGATGAGGCCCTTAGGGACATGGTGTAGTGGCCATGGTGGTGTTGGGTTGACGGTTGGACACGATGATCTTAGAGGTCTTTTCCAACCTGTATGATTCTATGATTCTATGATTCTATAAGTTGGACTAAGGAAAGACTGCTTTCAGGCATAGGCCAGAATTAGAAGGTGAAGAGAAGAATCACCTTTGTTCAGTTTTAACTCCCCTGTGCCCAGAACAACGTGATTTACTGGAGAATCTGATCCATCTCTGACAGTTTTTCTTTTCCTTTCAGTTAAAATAAGGATAACAATTTAGGGCCATCTGATAGCTTGGAAGTGTGGAAGTGCAAAGCGAGGAGGGGACAGCATGCTATGCTGGCTGGTCTCCCACGAAGCACACCCTTTAAGGGGCAGAGACCTGGTGTAATCACTGTCTCCTCACATCATCGAGGTGAGCAAAGCAAAAGGTGGTTCCCAAAATCGCAAGCACAGCCCTGATCTTTGCTGGTGGCACTGCAGCAATACACTGCCTCTTGCTTAAGGCTTGGAAAAAATCCGCTGTTCAGCCTTAAGGAAAGGAAAGTTTGTTAGCTAGAATATTAGCTACAACCTTCAAAACAAAACTTGTTATTATATTGTCACAGAATGCCTGTAGATTTATGAGGCCCTGGGAATACAATAAATTAATCACAGTAGTACTTGTTTGTTTGTGTAAAGATTTGCAAAACAAGTAATAAAGTGTTGATGTGATTTTTTTTACTTGGAAATCCATTAGATCTTGTTCTGGGTCTAGTTTCCTTCCTTAAAATGAGCTATTCTGGAATACATCTAGGAAGCCAGGAGTTGGTTGAATGTTACTAGGATTTCAGGAGTCACAATCACAAGTCTTATAAAAATTCATTCAGATCCTAAGTTTGAGAAGGGCAACGAAGCTCCCTGAAGGGCCTGGAGCACAAGCCTTATGAGGAGCGGCTGAGGGAACTGGGGTTGTTTGGTCTGGAGAAGAGGAGGCTGAGGGGAGACCTCGTCGTGCTCTACAACTACCTGGAAGGAGGTTGTAGCGAGGTAGGTGTTGGTCTCTTCTCCCAAGTAACAAGCGGTAGGACGAGAGGAAATGGCCTCAAGTTGCACCAAGGGAGGTTTAGATTGGACATTAGGAGAAATTTCTTTACTGAAAGAGTGGTCAGGCCTTGGAACAGGCTGCCCAGGGAAGTGGTGGAGTCACCATCCCTGGAAGTATTTAAAAGACGTGTAGATGAGGCCCTTAGGGACGTGGTGTAGTGGGCATGGTGGTGTTGGGTTGACAGCTGGACTCGATGATCTTAGAGGTCTTTTCCAACCTTAATGATTCCATGATTCTATGATTCTATGATCTTTATTATATTTGTTCTTTAGCTGCAACAGTCTTCCATAACTTCTACAAAAACTACATGATATAGTTTATAGAATTACAAAGAACTAGCTAGGAAAAAAATGGGGATTATTAAAGGTAATAGGCACTGACTTTCCAGTAAAATAAATGGAAATAACAAATGGTTTTATTTTATCTCTTAAAGTAATGAATAATTGAATAGAAGCTTTCCGTTTAAGAAGACTCAGATGTTTTTTATTAGGACTGCTAAAAAGCTTAACAAACTGTTTCAGAATTTGCCAAATTACATCCATCTGCATAAACTAATAAAATATAAATGGTCATTTCCAGTAGTTCTGAAGAAGTATTAATTCAAAAGTTGATATATTAAGCATTCTTCACATCTAATTCAGTTCTTATCCTTCATCTCACTGTACATTAGAAAACACAGTGTTTCACACCTAACACACGCTGAAACCGCAGATGTCCCTACATGCTATAGCAATGCCAGCCTGAACTCCTGGGGACTTCCCTGCTATCTGCATGCTACATTGCCTCTTGAAGAAGTCTGTTTTCTCAATTGGTGATATTGCACGGCTTTTATTTTTGGCAAGGCTTTTTCAGTAGAGTGACATGATGTGAGATAGAATAACCTGATGAAATACAGTAAGTTAATAATAGTGTTGTACACAGAGCACCTTTCATCATGACAGATCCCAAAGAGTTTTACAGACTGTACGTATAAAAACCATTCTTCACCCACCACTGAAATGCAGATACTGCTGGAGAAGAATAGGGTAACCATACCATGCCAGGAATAACAGCTTTTTTCAGTAAGGGAAGTTAAGAAAAATATGTTCATATGAAACAATAATGGGAATATTTAGGGAGGCCGGATCTAATTACTAGCATTTGCATTTGGTCACTATGTTTAAAGCATTTCTTGTAAATACATGAATCAGTAATAGGAATATGGGTATCCATAAATACTTCTTTTGCCACAAGTTCTTATGACTTCATTTCGCCTTTTCTCAGAAACAGCACCTTAAGAAAAGCAAAAAAAGAAAAAAATCTATTTAAGGATAGTTTCAAAATTTACTCAAAGGAGAAAATGCCATTTAGTCACTAAAATCTGTCTTCAAAATGCTCACATTTTCTCCCAAAGTACTGGACAATTCTAAGTCTTCCATCTGGTGTAATTCAAACAAAAAGGCATTTTGAGTACGTCCAGGTAGAATCCTGTCACATCAGGGTGTCATTCAGTGCAACACAATGCTGGGAGCGGCAAGACTGATGTTATATTTGCTCTCAATGGTTCGTGATATATATGAATACGTTGGTACTGGGAATGTCAGAGCCAATGGAACTGTGAGCTATAAGCATTTACAGTATAGATTTATCACTCTTGCTTTCAAAAATACAATTAAGTTGCCATAAGTCATCCAAGCCATGGTCATTGAGTGTGTGTGTTCTCTCAGCCTTTACTACTTGCAAAGTCATTGAAATAATCCGTTGCAGAGTAAGTCTATTTGCTGTGGGCTACCAGCGCTCCCCATCAGTGGCCTCATTTCTTGTGCTCCACACTCTGCAGCCTCATCACGTGCTCTTGCTGCGAAGAATTATTGAAAAATAAAAACGATTATATCAGGATAGTTAGGGAGAGATAGAGGGATCATCCTCTGTTTACTGATACTTACTGCAGCATGTAAATCAGCATCAGTGATTTGTATGATGTATGGAGTAAACCTGGCCAGATATGAGAGAGGAATTTGTTCATTGCTTCTTGAAAACTTGGAAATTATTGTAAATTGACTGGGAAGTGAATAAGCACGTGATCAGCGCATTCATTACCTGAAGGGTTATGAACGAAGAGTAATGGCAGGAGATTAAGCTGGCAGTGAATTATCCATGCGGTGTCATAGGGATTAGTCTCATTGCATGTCAATATTGATTCAATGGAAAAGAATAGTAAAACTACAGTAATTAGGTTTGGGAAGTGAACATGAAGGAGCCCAGGAGTAATAATAAAGTCCACACTGAGAGGCAAGGAATATG
Source organism: Calonectris borealis (assembly GCF_964195595.1). Classification (NCBI taxonomy): domain Eukaryota; kingdom Metazoa; phylum Chordata; class Aves; order Procellariiformes; family Procellariidae; genus Calonectris; species Calonectris borealis. Next base: position 68,476,911 of record NC_134352.1, on the reverse strand, counting down.
GGTTGGAAGTATTAAACTGTGATTCAGGCTGAAAACATGCAACCTAATATAACTGGAGAATCTAGAATTTCTGGAAATTAGCAAAACTGAAAGGTTGTAACAATGGACAGCAGTTTAGATATGTGTAATGTGATCTAGTGCCTAAATAAAAAGTATGTTTCAGGGCTAGACACTCATAGAAGAACAACAGAAGGCAGTAAGGGGCAGCAGGGGCTGAGTTACGAATCAAGTTGAAAAACTAAACCTATCTAAAGCTCTGACAGGAAAGCTGACTGTGCTGGGTAATAGCCATGTAGTGCTCTTAAGTTTGATATGATCTGAAAAGTGAAAAGCATCACTCCTGTGGCTTTTTTGCCCACTGCTATAAGGAAATTCTCCCATCCCCTCCCTCCTTGAGGCCTCACTTGAATTTCTATCTCACTGATATCACGGGAGCTACCTTCATGTTATGATTGTAAACCTTATTTCCCTTATCTCAGATTTCTCTCTCCAGCTCCTTCTAATCTTCCATTCTGGGAAAAAGCCCTATAGACTGTAAAAAAGGAAATAAATCTTTTTCATAGAATTTTTGCCAACTCTACAGAATTTCCCAGCCCGAAAAAGCTCCCAGCAAAGACAATACTGGGGGGGAAACATGCAGTAATTAAGGCTTTAGTCTATGATCGGGAAGGCTTCGATTCATACCCTACTCAAGCCTGGATCACCTATTTGATCCTAGCGTTGTTCTGGCTCTCATTCCTCATCCTTAAGATGGATTTAATAGTCCCTCTCTACATCACAGAGGTCTTGTGAGAATAAATATGCTACAGATGGTAAAGTACTCAGACATTAGAGTCCTGAGGGCCAGAGGAAATCAAAAGTTATATCCATGTATCTGTCTTTGGAATCATTTGAAATTAAATGGACAAAGCTTTCAGAGAACATGCTAGAGACAATTGCCTAACTTACAGCACATATTTTATTCAACGAATTTAATTTCCATTATGCTTATGAATTGTCCATGAGTGGTTTAGGAACACAAGAATTCCCACCCCACCAGGAGGAGAGTTTAATAGAAGGCAGGCGTTGTGGCACTGCAGCAGGGAGAGCAGCACAGTGCACAGCCTCCCCCGGCACCAGCCTCCCAGCTCTTTCCTGCCTGCGCAAGACTGACTTCCACAGTTAGTGGTTTCTGCACATATATGTTGTTCAGTTGATTGCATATAAAGTTCAATCCCAAATGTTAATTTCGTGGAATGTTTTCCCTTTTTTTTATTTTTAGATGTCTCCAGGTATGCCCTAAAGCTTACTAGAGAGTTGAAGATCTCAGGGGGAAGGATGGGATGTCCTTTTCCTCAGAAGAAAAACCAAAATGAGCCCATTACCATCAAGCTGTTGCAGACGTGGATGGAATTTAATGAATACGTCATCCCACAATGAGAAGCATCACAGTGTCAGCCAACCCACCTAATGTATTTTAGCAGTGATGCTCTGTGTGTGGTAGTGCTTATCCGTATGTTAGCTAGTACATTTAGAAACTTGACCTATTTTCTGAGACTAGACAGGAGTGGATTTGGGGTTTGGTGCAAATATTATTTACAAATATTTACAAATATTTACAAATAGGGCTTTGCTTTTTACCGCCGAATATTATGTCTGCATTTCTAATCTGGAGCTTCTTTTTTCAGTAATAAACTTTCTATCTTTTCAACACTCTGGTTTGACCAAAAGGCATTTTTTTCTTGATTAAATCTGTTTTCTTTAAACCAGCTTTTCATCAGGAAAAGACTCATTCATGCTCAAGATCACTTTCTTGTTACACAAAACTGCTAGTTGACCTTATCAACACGCTTATTATTATTAACTAATTCTTACAACAAGCTTTGAGATCATTATCCTCTTACTGAGCAGCTAGGATGTGGAAGCAAATGCAACAGAATATGTGATACTCCTCCAGGCCACAAAGAAATCATTAGCAGAAGGCAGATTAAACTCCTGATTTCTTGTCCGGTATTTAGATGATGCCCTTTGCTTGCTAATTTACCCTGTTTTTGAGTGTGCTAATGCAAGACAGTGTTTCTTACAGCACTTGAGTTTTGGTCCAGTGTTTCAGAGGAACCTAACAACTGCAATAATAATGGCTGAACCTCTTGGGTTTTGTGCAGAGGCCAAGAGAAGAACTGAAAGAGAGATGAAGTACAGCCCTGGGAGTGGGACATGGTTTTGATCCTCTGTAAGGTGAAGTTGCCCAAACAGATCACTAGGCAGCAGCTAACTAAGCTTTTCCAGCTTACTGGAAAAGAAACCATCGCAGTTTCAGAAGCACAGTAAATCTGCCTTGTTTTACAGAAATAACCTTAAATTGCCCCCCTCTAATTTGAATGCTGTTTTTTCTAGGATAAATGGTGACTGCATCTGCAGAGAGATATCTGCAAAACTGTACAATGTGGTATACAATCCTTTTTTTTTTCAGTCTTTATGAAAAAAAAAAAGAAAACTTTTAGGTCTTGGCTACTTTTTCTTATTAAATATGCCTTGGCACTTGCCTAGATTATGGAGTAATCGCTTGCACAACATCATCCTTTAAATAGGTCAGCCAAAACTCTATATCCAAATACACTCTAAGCATTGCTCAGATCTCACTTAGAGTTTTACAGTTGGGTTCTGTCTCTCTAATGGTCTGAATCAAAACTGTGGATACATCCAAATACCCTGAAGCAAGGGTATTGCAAATGCAGATCCAGTCTGTCTGGCACAAGTCTTTCGTTTTTAGCTAAGGCTTCTTTTTTCTTCTCCTTTTTTCCCCCCCTTCAATCAAAGCAAATGCACATTCTTATTTCATGAAATCTAGAAGAGATTATTTTCCAGGATAGCTGATACTCGTATGTGAAAAAAGATAAAGCGATTAACTTGCAATGCATCTTGAGTGAAACTGACGGAGAAGGGTAAAAACATGGAAATTCAGCACATATGTTTTGTAAAGAAAACCTATTGTCCTCTCTGGGAGGCTTTATTTCCCCAGCTTTTTGGGCAACGCTTCTTTGGCCCATAAATCAATATGGAGGAGGTCCTGGTGCTCAAGCCTATGTTACTAGCTACAGTTGCAGAAGGGTTATATGTGTAGTAGGACGGGCACCAAAGGTCTGGAAGAGACCTCTCATTAGGACATTACAGTAGTTGTGACTATTTGAGGTAATCACATTATATACAATGCTTATTGTTTTCTTGTGACTGATATTTGGCTTTCTATCTTAAAAGCAGAGTCAGAAGTCTAATTAATCCCGAACCATCGCAGTGATAAATTTTCCAGAGGATATGCGAACTGAGACTAATTTTTCCATGGTTTTGTAAAGTCCCCCCTTTACGTGATTTCTTTTTTAACACTGTGTTGTTGCCACAGACAAGTATAGGATAAGATCTCAGTATTTGTTATGTCTTGCCCTCCAGGATATAATTTTTCATAACTATCTTTAATTGAATGGAATTAACTTTCCTTTATAAGTCTACAAAATATAAGGTGTGCTCAGATGCCTAAGTACATGTATTAACATTTGTGTTAACCCAGGTGACTGAGCTGTCTGGAACAGCATACCAGAGCTTGGTTTTGGCATACTGGAACCTGTCTTCTGGCCGCAGGTATTTATATTCCAGCATTTCCTTTCATAAAAGAATTAACTTCATATTTACAAATTATTCTGTGCATAATGACAAAAGGGATTTATAGATACTTTCTTCTTCTATTGTTGCCGTTTTAATCGTCTGTTGAGCACTTAAATTTGCTCTGTTTGCATTGCTATCTCCCTTTATCCTTCCTGCAGTGACAGCTTTGATGCCCCATTCATCTCACAAATACAGTACCAGGCCAACAAACATGTTCTAGAGTGACAGCTTTACTTCTGTTAAGAGTAGTGCTGGGAAATAAAAAATATACTATCCCAAGCTGGTCACATGCCTTCTCTACCTACCAGCAATCTCAGTACTTTATCTTGCCCTTCATCTTCTCTTCATTCACTGCTTCTGCTTTCCCTTTTTTTCTCATCCCATCCAAACTCAGAGAGTGAGGGGTTCATGCCAAAGGCAGCTTTCTTCCTCTGCTCTAGCTCTTGCACACCTGTGGGTGTTGATAAATAAATCCTGTTCAGGCAGATAGGAAGGCACGGTGCTGCCCAGAGGACTGCACAGGCTGAAGGTTTTAGCTGTTTTGCTGTCTGTGGCATGCTGGCAGAGTGCTGCTCTTCCCCACGGCTCTGCCATGTCTGGTGCAGAAGAGTGTCTTGGGCAAGGCTTGACCCTTCCATCTCATTGCATGGGTGTCAGAGCCAGTGGTAGCACTTTTGTACTGGGGCAATGCCTGCAAGTCCCTCCGAGCTCCTGTGCACTAAGTACTGTACATAAATACTACACAAGAGTAGCCGTCACCCCAAATAAGTCTTTGTTACCATGTGTTTTTTAATTTAGTCCAAGTACCAAAACTAGGACAGTCTGTGCATGAGACCATGAGAAAGGAGATGCACTTCTTACATTCCCATGCTGCAAACGCCAAAATCTGACCATAAGTTTTGCTGCTTTTTTTTAAGTTCTAGTTATTATTGGCATGATTCATTTTTTGTTTTGTAATAGTACCCAGATGTCCCAATCAGGGTCCTGCTGTGCTTAGCACCATACAAGCATATAAGAAGATACAGGCTTTGCTCTGCAGAACTTAAAATTTAATTTAGGAAGCAATTGTAGGATCATAAACAAGGTGAAATGGGCACCAGGGTGACTGGTTGCTGTAGGCCGGCACTGCCTGCCGAAGAATGGCACTAAATCATGCACCGGGACTTCTATGATATAGGAGAGCATCAGTCAGTGGCCCACTGTGGCTCTGTCATCAGCCATTAGCCAGTGTCAGTCTCTTGCAGGCTTTGCACCAGGAGCGAGTCCTGAACCAGAACTTGAAGTTAGTAAGACAAATTTACTAGACAAAGCCATGCAGACTGAGGGGGAGGCATATAGCTTGGTTAGGTTTTTTTCTTTATTGCCATAATGAAGGGACGGGAAATCCCTGTCAAGGTAATGTTGAAAGGCTTGGCGAACAAAAGCTGTAGAAAAGCATTAAAAGGGAAAAAAAGGCTCCCTCGTGCAGCAATGAAGGGGGAAATCCCAGTTCAGACAGGAGATGTTCAGCTCTCAGTGAGGGCATGGTGTAATAAAGACTAGAACTGAAAGAATGGAGGAGAAGAGGTTTCAAAAGGTTAGGCATTTTTATTTAATCCAATAATAATTCCCCGTTGGATCTGAAACACCTAATCTCCTATTTTCTATTCATTAAATACTGGGTACTGTATCAAATTTATTATTTTATGAAAAAAAAGATGTTTTTCTAATAGGCCACCTAAGTAATTTCTGGGAATACTCATCATTTTGCCTACTGTATATGGGAAACTGGTGCTTTTCATTTAATCGACCATTTGGTGGCAGTACACGTTAGCAGCAATCCCTCACTTTTGGGATGATACCATGCTATTCATTATGGTTGTATCTCAACTTTGTTCCTCTCAAATGTATCAAATGCTGGAGCCAAATCTTGATATAAAGTCTTCAATGCTAAGGGATGAATGCCTACTCTTAAAGCCCACTAAGAGACTGTAAATGGGACATTCATATGAAGAAAATGCATGATGAGCTGTTCATTAACATTTAATAGTACATCTTTCAGCAACAATGAAAACAGTTAGTTTTTGCTTCCTACCATTGTTCCTTCTAAAGGACTGTGACTTATTTTCATAGGAATTATGCTTACCATGAGGTATCCACAGTATGCAAAGATAAAATGAAGGCAAATTAAAATTAAAGGCATGCATGCAAAGAAGAAATTCCACCTATATGGAAAAAGCCATGGCCAGGGACTTTCCGCTGTCCTTGGTAAGAAGTGTGTGTTGCCACACTGCTGCAACACAACGTACGCTACACCCTGAGTGAACAGTTTTATCTGGTACAGTTTAGAGAGACGCACAATATCCTGTTTTTAATGCAGCACAGGTGTTGGCAGATCGAGTTACCAAGTCTCATTAAATCATATATATATAGTCATGAAATCAATTTTCTATTTCTTATACTTGTGTACTAGGTCAAATTGTTAAAACTAAGAGGAGGGAGGTGAAAAGGGGACAGTTATGGTGCTCGTAGGGGTTGATACTTGCTAATCTCTGTTTTGATCCAAGCAATATTTCATTTGACTGTTTATTTTTGCTAAGATGCTTTTTGAACTTATTTATTGAGCCATGGTACTTCTTGGGAAGTGTTTCTGGCTGTGGAGAAATACCATCTGCACTAAAGTAAACTTGTGTATAAAAAAGCTCATTAGTACAAACTGAAACCAGGAAAGGATCCTAGAAAGGGCCTGAGGAGGGAACCTGTAAGAGTAATGGCAGGATGGAAGGGCAGAAGGACACTGAGCTTCAGGACTTTTACAACAGTCCAGCTTCAAACTAAACAACATGTAGTCAGTGTGTATTAACGTTACTGTATGCTCTGAAGCACGCTGCAGCCACCTGCAAATCGTTCCTGGAAGCAAGAGAATTTCTGAAATACAGACATGGAGGAACAGAATGCACAAATTATGTATCACATATATATCTAAATATATATGCACAGTAATACATATCTATATAAAAAAGGAGAATATAAGCTCTGCATTTTCAGGTCTCTATGAATTTTTAACATGTAATTCGATATATGAGCACCCCCGTTAACAGCCTCAGCTTTGGAAGTCCCTCACTTTTCACCAAGAGCTACAGGTGCATACCAGTTTCCAGTAGATGTTGGCGTAGCTAAATGCTTGAATAGAGAACTGGTTGTTTAATTTGATCTTCTCTGGTTTGACAGTCTGGCTTCCTATATTTTATAGTGTTTACGTTTTCTCAGTACAGAACATTTATAAAACCTCACAACACCTTTCTGCAGTAGACAAGTGTTACTACTCCTGGGTTTTTGGGTTCTGGAAGTGAAATAACCAAACCATTAAAATATTGCAATGCCATACAGTGGTCAGAAACACAGAAACAGCCGCAGTCTGGGGGTGGGACACTACAGTAGTTTCTGAGTCACGTCATCAATATCCTTCTTGCTTTTGCGTCCAATTAATATATTATACTGAGAACACCATATGATTCAGTTCAGAATTTAGACATTAATTTAAAGCATAGCTTTTTCCAGTAACAACTCAGTTTGAACTAAAAGGTACTGGGTATCCTTGAAAGTTGATCAGTATTTTCTGAAGAGGTTTGGACGTACTTAACTTTATCAGCAGTAGTTGCAGTGTTTGAGTACTACCTGCAAATACTTATTCCTACCGTTGGGAATTCCCAAGTTACTATAAGTCAGAGAAGGCTTGGGAGTTTTCATTGAAAACCTCAACAACAGAAGAGATAGAGCTGCCACCTTCTCCTCACCCTCAGCAGCTGTAAAATAAAAGGATTTCACTGGCTAAGGAAACTTTCTGAAAGATTACAGTTTCAACAGTTAAAAGGAAGATAAGCAACATAGTAGGCACTGATTTCATGAGCTATTGTTTGTAATAGGTGGTGTCTGATTTCTCAATGAACATGTACTTCAGTCAAAAGAGTGATTTGTGGTGTAAACAGGGAGATTGCCCTGGAAGATAGACAGACCCATTGCACATTTACACAGTTGTTTTGTCTTCATTAGGAAGGAGATGAGTTCCTTGAGCTCACCTACGCCGGGACTTTGTCACGTGAACTTGTTACCACAGAGCCATGCATTATCTTGGCTGCTCTGTACTCGTTCCTCGCACACCATACTCTCTGGTAAGTACAAACTAACTTACTCCTGCTGCCGTTAAGGAGTGAATTTCCTGAAGAGCTGGCACCAGGATAGTTATCATAAGCAGCCCTGTGTATCCACACCATGCTTGCAGTGACTTGCTCATGTGCCAAGAACCAGAATAAACAGAGGGTAAAATCCTGCTGAAGACAACCCAGCTTCTGTTTCTAGTGTGAGGTGGCTTACCCATAGCCTTAGATTTTCCTACTGTCTGCACAACCTACCAAAATGTATGAAAACTATAAGCTGCCTTGTCTTCATGAAGATTTTGTATTATGGTACTCATAATGTTTTGGTTAAGAACAAATCCATTTTCCTAATAAAGAAGCACCGTGTATCTGTTTTCCATCTTTGCAGTGGTATAAACCAAAGACTTTGCATACATATTTTTGCCCTTTTCATACTGCTGAAATAGTGTAAATGATAATAGGATTTTTTTAAACCCTAACCACCCGATTTTTCAAACTAGTGAGTCTGTCAATGTGCATAGTAATTCCAGCATGTATCTACTATTTGCTGAGTTGGGGCACAAGTATCTTTAAGTAACATGATTCTTGGTCAAGGGATAGAGAAACCACAAACTTTTACCTTGGAGGAATCCTGGTGAGCAAAAATATTTATGTTTTTAGGAAATCCATCTTCTCACCTGCAGTGGTGCCATCTGGGCTCACATTGCTTGTGCTTTGCTCTTGCTTGTGGTTATAAGATTATTTGAGATCAACACTGTAAAGATCAATTCCTACCACTGTTCCAGCAGTGAAACCATGCATTGGCTACTGCTATTTCTGCTTTAAACCATCCACATCACGTTGCTTTGATATGCGGCTGTGTTGCTGTGATCAAATATTTGTGGGTTTTATCCCTACTGAACAGCTATTGCTTCCTGGCAGTACAGTGTCAGCAGCATATTTAATGAGTACAGTGTATCCCACATGGCTACAAGGAATGGGCAATGCAAATGAGTATCTTCTGATTCAGTAGGAAATTGCCTGCCTGCGTGTAATTTTAGACAGCACTCAAAAAGATCCAAATGCAAAATCCATCACTCTGGGATACTGCATGGTTTTGTGATCCAATGCCCTTTGTGTCCAAAAATCAACAAATTAATTATAGTCATCCGTCTGCATTATTTTCAACCATGAAAGATACAGCATGGCTTTTATCGCGTTATGGTAAGGTGATAAATAAGAATAATCGTACTCCAAATCCATCTTTGAAAATGGTAAGTTCAGCTATGTAAAACTTCACCCACAGGCACCACCCTGGGCTTTGTCCTGTGCAGGATTTGGCCAGTCAGAAACAGGGTGAGAAACAATCAGGCCAGGGTGCCAGTCTGTGAAGCTGTGATACTTCTCCTCTGAGTACACGGTGGGACACATCTCCTTTTTGGTACTACAGGATTGTGCTGTAGGTAGGAACACCAAATCAGAGAGAACCTCAGGTGTTGTGATGATGGGCAGCCTTTATGTGCGTAAGATCATTCTATATGGAAGAAAAATGAACCCTTTGGACCTGATACTGTCCTCCTTTTGACTATGGAGTTCCCTGTCTCAGTTTCTAAAGGCAGCATCAAGGGCTGCAATTAATGATCAATGACAGAATCAAGGCAGATCAGACATCCACAGATAGTGGCACAGTCCTGTGAGCTGTCCATAACAGTATCTGTCAAAACTGGTGTAAGAGCCAATAACTCCAGTTATGGTATTACATTTGGAGTTTTTATTTCAGGAAAACCAAAGCTGTGAAGAAAACTTACTCGAAGTGTTGAAGATCTGGTTACATCTTGCTGAATCAGAAAGGAGCCTGAAGTAGTAATTCCATTGGACAAGAACAGCATGCATGCAAATACATGGGGTTAAGCTGCAATATTCTGTCCTTGGAGAGAGATCCACTGTCCCTGCATAGAGCAGGAGGGGAAATGACCACCGTGTGCCCCATTTTCAGCCTGAGCAAGCACTTATGTCCAGTCACCAGTGGGAGTATTGTCATGCCACCCCCTTTATTTCTATATGGGAAAAGAAAGCCAGGCACTAGGGTCTTCATGTCTGCTACTGGCTTGTTTTTCTGTCAAGTATGATGCTGGGCCTCAGTTCAGGGGTGATACCAATGAGTAGAGCCAGAAAGTGCTCTGAATGACCCTATTTTATTATCAGTAATTCGATAGTTATGGCACTTTTGCTGGACCTTTGCTTGGCTAATACTGGCTTGAAACCAAACAGAAAAGGAGGTCGTAATCCAATCTCTCCATGTGTATGTTTTTAACTAGTTTCATTTCCGTACAGGACATCAAGTCCATCTATCTGCCCCTTCACTACTGAGCCAGCCGGGAGCGAAGGGCTTTTCTGGTGACTCTTGGCCACCAGAACCCAGCTGGGAACGTTGCCACTGTGAGGGCAGACACAGCAAATTCATCTTCATGTGAATATTTAACGTAACAGGCTCTGGCTCTGCACCGGCCAATATGAGCACCTGGTGAGGCTGTGACATGCCTCTTCTGGGTGACGTCATTGTGGAATCATTGTGTTTTAACCAACGGGAAGGGTAAACACAAATGAAGAGAGGAGAAAGGGGGGTTGCTTCTGATGACATGATCTCAGCTGCCCTCCCTGGGACGAAGGGAGGAGAGAGATGAATATGGAAATGAAGGAAAAAATAATGGGGCAGAGACCAAGGGACTCGTCCTGGAGCCACGGTCTTGCCTACATTCTCCCTCTCACTGGAGGGGAGGGGACAGGGGCAGGAAACGCTGGAGAGACCGAAAAAGGAGAGAAATTTTAGTACTCCCATACTTGATCCATTTTAAATACCCAGCCTGAGTTTTCACAACCTTTCAGACGTCTGGTACCCCAACATAAAAACCAGAACCCCAAATTAGTTGTCTATAAATTGTCTGTGCAAATTTAGGCATCTTAGAATGACAGCAAAAACCTAAGAGCAAGCTAAGCCAGGAGCTACCTTATGTCAGTCAGCATACAGCCGCCAGGAACCAGCCAAAAAAGAAACCCCAAGGATATTGTGTGTCTTAGATCTTGCCCTTTACTCAGGGCTGCAAGAAATTGCTTTTATGCACTTGATATGTACAGCCAGGACCCTCTCTGGAAGGTATATGTCTCCAAAGAACTAGGCAGGGCTCATTTGTTTCTTTTAAAATGTAGCCAGAGCTTGTGCTGTGCCCTTCAAAAGCAGCGAAAGTGCTCAAGGGAAACCGACTCAATTCTTTCTTCATCTCAAAATACTTTAACCTCTTTTTTCCCACTTTGCGGAAGATGGAGATCACCAGGAGGTTACCTAATCCTGATAGGCTGTTGCGGGAGGTAGAAACGGACTCTTCTCATCCCCTTGGGAAAATGGGGCTGCTGTGAAAATATGACTGAGAGAGGCAGAGCATGACTATATAGTCTAGTGGTTAAGCTTGCAGCTAGGGAGCACAGTCCTGGTGCCCATTTCCATGATCATTCCTGTGTTTTATCTATTTCATCTAAAATGCAGACACTGTCTTGGGAGCAAAAACCAGAAACCAGAACTTTTCCTACTGAGCTGAGCCACTAAACTATTGAATCGTGTTTGGCCCCATAAACCTTCAAGTCTTGTCAGTGCAGTGGCATAGTGATGGATCGTACGTCTGCCCAGATTGGTTTATAGTCTGGTTTCAGGACATTTCCCTTTAAGGGAAGGAGGTGTAACTCTGAATTATCTCATAAACAAGAGGGAACTAGACTTGATTGTCCACGTAAAGACAGGTCAATGTAGACACACAAACTGAGCGGAAAATTTAAATTGAAAAAAGCCAACTGCCTATTAACCCCAGGTGTCTCCAGGGGTAGGCAGATATTTTCAGTGTCATGTTTCGGACTTAAGCTCCTAGATCCCAAATGAAGCACTTAAGTCCTCTTTTGGAGCTGGCCCAAAGTCATGGTTAGATCTGAACATAGCATTTACATTAAAAGTCACTGCTTTCTCACCTTAGTTTTGGGTGCAAAGTTCACTGAGTTCATGAACATAAGCCAATGATCATGAAAGTTTGGCAAACACAAGCTAAGGTGGTTCAGAGAGCTGGGAATCTGGCAGACCTACAATGCTTTCTACAGTTTCATACATCCTCAAATCAAGAGAGATTATATTTACCCCCTGCCCCCCCCAAGCACCACCCTGAGCAGAGCTCTGTGCAGAGAGCTGGGAGGAAAGTGAAGGAGGGAGCAGAGAGTCTGATCTGGTAACAGTGTGCCCATAAATGCTGTGACATTGAAGATCCCCCTGCTAGCACTGCCTAAACTGCTCTGCACACAGGGAGCAGCACTTCAACAAACCTGCGAGATGTTTGTGAGCGCAGCATGTAATATCCTGATTGCTTACGGGTGGTAAAGGAGATCCTAACATCCACGTCAAAAGCACCTTCACACAATATTAGCCACTGCGGCACACAGTGCAGACAGGTGACAAAAATGCACCTGCACTTACTAACATGTCTCTGTGCATTTACAAGGAAGCTGCAAGGGAGAGTGATAGAAACAGAGGTTGGAAGGGCTCTCTAGAGATCATCCAGTCATGCCTCCCACCTGAAGCTTGAAACGGTGGGGTTCTCTCCAGTGCCTCACTCTTACTATCTTCTCAGGCCCCTTGCACGCCGACAGACTCAAAGATGTGGAGTACCATTTGGGCTCTATGGTGCAAAAGCCAAATAAATGCCTAAATGACAAAATAAAAGAGAGAGGGGAAGACGGAAGTCTGGAAAGAGCCTCAGTTTTAAAATGCACATCGAGGTTCTTAGGTAGTCTTGTTGCGACCGAAGTATGTGGACCTTTTTTGCTATTAACCTCAAGATGAATGACTTGTTTTAAAGACAGTAAAAACGCCATGTTGTGCAGGTGCCTGTACGTGTGGGTAGATGTCTCAGGAGGACATCAGGGACTGTAGCCACAGCGTTGGCGCTCCCCAGTGCTCTGCGCCGTCTGTGGCATGCGAGGGGGAAGCAGCTGCAGAGCCCTTTCCCCAGGTCCTCCTCCCCATCACCACCCTGTTCGCCTCCAGATCTGTGTACCTGAAATTGCAGGCTGGAGGTTGTTAAACAAAATGCCAACTGAATACAGCAGAAAGTAGTAAATGAGCAATAGAGGAATCTGAACACCAGAGGGCAATTAGAAAAGGAGCTGAAATGGGAATAATTAGATAATATAATTCTAAATGAATGGTGAATCTTAGTTAATCCTGTTGACTGTTTAAGATAAATAGAACAAATGGCTTGTCAAAGTACTGCTAGTTTTTCTATGGTTTGATAGATAAAGGTTAGTTACTCTTAGAACCACAACATTATGCGTTGTTTCCAACTGATGAAGGAATAAGATTGATTTGAAACATATGGTGAAAAATACTGCAGCTCTTTGTTTGCATCTGTTATACTTCTACTTGTTAGTAATTGGTTCACAAGTTGCTTTTCTATTTTTTGCTGTATTTTTTTAATAAATTAAGTGAAAACAGAGACTTTTTAGCAGATGCACAAATGAGAGGATAAACATCTCAGAAAGCTTTGAAGCTGAGTAATGTTTTTTCTCCAGTTTGTTTTGTATCTCTTGGATTACACACAAGATTTTCTGCTGGTGAACATGGGCGTAAAGCCTTTTTATTGGGTCACCTGGATCTGGTGAGAAAAGGGTCCATATCTGACATCCTATGATAACATTTTTCAGAGAAATAAGATTTTCAGAGAACCCAAAGTAGTAGCAACTTTTTCTGTGGTATGTCTGTATTTTTGAAAGGGTTGACTCGTCTTGTATCAGAAGGTTTTGAAGGAAGTCCCAGAGTGTTTATTTAGCTAAAGCCAGGGCACTGTCACATGATTAGTCCTTTTAAAATGCCTGCAAACTGCAAGCAGCCCAATACTTAAAGTTAATTCTTAACGATGAAATGCAGTGTATTCACAACATTTTCACATCTTTATTCTCGTTAGACCATGAAGAACAGCTAATCATAACCCCATGATCTGTGAGTGTATACCACAGCAAGCCTAAAAGTCAGTGGAAATTACAGTGTGTGTGCTTCAGTACAATCAATTTTGTTTGTTATTTTAGTGGCATGATTCCTGTTTACAGCAATCAAGCCATCATGTTACACAGAGTAAATCAATAGGGTGATAATGTAGCTGTTTACTGTACTTACAGACTTGCCTGTGACCACGTCTAGGACACACTATATCCTACAATGCAATGCTCTTCATTTTTATTTCCCTTTGGATCAAGGTTGACATAACTCACAGGTACTAGCAAATCCCACCATGCTACAAAATGTAACATTTGTAAGAGGTACATCTGGTACATATTTATAGTGAGCAGAATAAGGACTTGTTTCAATTATGCATGTGGATTAGCTCTTTGAAGAAAAAAAAAAGTAGGTGTTACCTCATGCCCATATAAATCCAGTGGTAAAATGTGCCTAAACCAAAACCCTCTTTACGTGCCGTTACTTGTACACGCACATTAACATGTTTCAGGCACAGTTCTGAACAAGATACACAGACATATGTTGCTATGAATCTTGGAGAACGCACTGTGCTTACATTTTTCAAGCTATGCAACAATTCCTGCAATAGATTTATGTTGTGCCAGAAAGAGACAGTATATGGATATCCTGTGGGCATAGAACAACATATTTTCAATATACATCAAACAAGTATAGGTAGATGACCAAGTTACTATTGAGTAAATTAGGAAATAAACTTGCAGCATTTCAGCTGTTTGCGGCAGCATCCCGTGCACGCACAATTACCTACTGTATCTTGCAGTCTACCCAGGGCATCTTGTCAATCTTTTATTGAGATGTAAACAATATCTCTGGTAGAGGACATGGCAGAATCACGGTCCACTCTAACAGAGTAAATGCTTTGCCACAAATTTACTCTGTAGCAGCTAGCTCATTAGGGAAAAATTAACAATAGTAAAATTGGGTCAGATAGTTGCTATTAAGAGTTTGTGCATGTCCATTCCATAGGGTGGAAATTGCAGACTGGGGACCCACATCACGTTTCTGGGAGACACAGGAGGATCAGGGAGAAGCAGGAGCAGGAGGACATCCTGCAGAAGAATGTCCATGCAGAATATTGCTTCCTGATTCAGCACATAATCTAGCAGATAATGGCATTGCCACAGACTCAGATTTTCATGATTTTCGGGAAGGTTGTGTGCAGCCACTTTCTAAACCATGCTGTGTCTGAAAGCGGGGGAAAAAAAAAAAAAGGCCTAGTTAAAAGCCAAAGTTTCCAGCAACATGAGGGTAAAATGGAGATTAATAATGACAAACTTTCTGCTTCCCTTGTCTGTAACTAAGTTACATTTGCTTTGTGTATTCTCTTGAAATGAATTCATAAGGGGTGAGATCTTGAAGACTCCTCTGTGTTATTTGCAGCATAAGCTTTTTTGGAAGTTAGCGACACTGATTCCCTCTTCCTGAATCTCTCCTATTTCAATTATTTCTAGAGTGCAGAACCGCTGCCTCCACAAGTGTGCCCATGGAAAGAAAATGCAGCACGTCATGGTCTGAAAACTTTACATTCCCCAGAGAGTGCTAGGTTCAGCCCTTCTCCCTCTGTCTTCCACAGACTTCCACATCTTCCCTTGAGGGGAGCATTCTTTGGCAATTCCCTAAGTAAACCTTTCTTTGTTCCTGGGGTTTCTGCCTCCCTTCCTTAGGTTTTGCTCTATGTGAATAAATTATAGTCCTGAGACTCTTGGCAGGTGATGGCCTATTCCTACAGATTCCTGTAGGGTCTTTTTCAGGGTCTAGATCATACCAGGTAGCAACATTTGCTTTTGGTTTTGTGATGGCTTTTCCATAATAACTTTGCATAATAAGTATTTGTAAAATCAGATTTATGTGTTTAATAAAATGAATACAATTTTTCTCAGAAGATTTGACATTTTATGGAATTCCATTTATTTGTGTTTCAATTAGCTTTGTTAATGATGGCAAAGTTAGTAATGATGTTTGGCAATCAAAACACGTTATGAAGTATTTGAACAATACAAGGTTAGTTAAGTTAAAGGAGATGTTGTGCAGAGCATTTCAAATTGAATTTGGATAGTGGCAAGCATCTGTGTGTTTGGAAACCTCTAAGTTTCTGCCTGAAGGGTAAATTGAAGCTTATATAAACAAGAACTTGTGATCTAATGTTTGGGCTTTTACTGACACAGACACAAAGACACACAGAGATGCACACACATAAACCTCTATGGGAGGTTACAAAAGATACGAAAAAAAAGAGGGAAGAGGTAGAGGAAGAGATGAGACATGTTAGCTGTCTATTTAATGTTTTTCACTCATGTAATGCAGTCTGGCAAGCCTTTTTCCACAGTTCCACCAAGCCAGACCTGTAAAAGCAATTATCTGTCATCATAACGTGAATCAAGCTTGCAACTGCTGTGGTTCTGAAAAGCGTGACAAAGTTAATTGAAATTTAGGCAGTGAATAGTTTTCACTTCCTGAGATAAGGTGTGTTTTCAGGGGAAGTTTGTTGCTATGTTGGCTTTAGTTAACTATTCTTAAGTCTCTTGTTAAAGGATTTGTGTTATTTCTGTGGGTGGATCATAGTCTCATCCAATTATGACTTCAGTAGAGCCAAACTTTGTGTCATATGCTTTACTAGCCCATACTGGTTTGCACATTCCTCTCACTTCACAAGAAGATTAAAAAAAAAAAGAGGAAAAAAAAAATCTCTCTCAAGTGATTACAAACAGTACTTTGGAAGTATCAAATTTTACTGAAAGTTCATTTCACTCCAAAAATATCATTTTGGTGGCTTAGTGGTGTATTGTTTTAGTAGCTACAATAAAATTGTTTGAAATCTGGCAAAAAAATATTAATTCTCAGCCCAGAAGCCAAATGTGAAATATTCCTAGGTTTTCTTGGCTAGTTATCTACTAATCTCCTGATTGTAGAGCAGCATGCATTTGCTTTCACCTGGTTTTACACCCTTTTTAAAGTGATCTCTGTATTAAAATGGCTTACTGTTAACAATTGAAATTCTGAAGGCATTCATGGCATTGGTACTAGTGCAAGTAATGTAAGACTATGGAAAGGAAACTGGAACTTTCTGAGTCCCTGGGGTATATTACATGCCTGATTCTCTTTTTTACCCCAGTTTTGCTCTAATATAATTCCATTGACTTGCAGTCGAGCTGTTCCAGAGCATGATCTTGTAAGATGCTCAATATCCTCAACCCTGGCCCATCCTCAACCCTGAAAGACTACACAAGAAAACTAATTCTTCTCTCTATTGGGGATGGGGGGTTGGGTGGATGGGCGGGGGGGTGGGGGAGGGCATTTTGGAATTTCTTGGTGCCAAACTAGGAGAAATATCAAAATTACCATTTGATTTTTGGGAAGAGATTTTTTTTAGAACTGATTGTTTTGATACATTTGAAAATTTTGTTCTGATGTTGGCCCTTAGTTTTTGCTCTTGAGATCTTTTTATTTCTCATATACAGCAATTTTTTAATTACTTTGAAGGAAGAAAAAAAATGTTCTGAAAAATTGATTCAATGTTACTAAAAAATCTGTTTTGTGAAAGTAGAATTATTATTTCAGTGAATGTTTCCAGGCAAGATATACCAGTAATATAGATAGGACCTGTGGCTCTAAAGACAGACTTAAGCCCTAAATAAGAGGAGAAAGAAGCCTTAGTGTTCCTGTCAAACCCCATATAACATAAAAGGCCAAAATAGCATTAAATAACAGTTGTAGGAAGATTTCCTTTCAAAAAGACTAAGCCTCTTTATGGCAGCCTCCTGCGGCTTCCATTTCATCTTCCCTCTGGCCTCCAGCGTTCCCCACATATCTCTGAGGCAAGAGAGAAACCAAGAGAGAGAATGCAAGAGAGGGTCACACCAGACTCTAATCTAGCAATTTGGAGCAGTTATGAGGCTCCCAGGAGTACTGCAAGACCTGACATCACTACGTGAGGCTTAAATTTAATCTCATTGAAGTCATTAGGGTCCAGACTGATGCCATGGAAGTCAATCTAGTTTTTAGGGACAGCAAGAGGGTTTAGACTGTACAGAACAGGCTTCCGTGACCTAATAATTTAACCAGAACATGTTTCTGTATTTTAATTTATTTTTTTCAAGTTAGTCTGTAGAAGACCCATGTCCCAGATCTACTTGGACTTGTTGGGCATTTGGGGCTAATGCTCAGAACTGAGCATCCCCAAATTGATTCTGAGCCTGGGAAACCATTGGAATTGCACCTGCGGAAAAGTAAAGCCCGACATCTGCGCAGGTACCATTGGACAGGATGAGCAAAAGACGGGCATGCAGCTAACCCCGCAATGGTAGCATTCTCCTTTCCCACCACTCTGCCAAATGCACTTATTTGATTATAACAATTCTAATTAAGCCCATCATTATGCAATGGAAATTTCCCAAGACAGACTTCATTGCTAGAAATAGGCTAAATCAACCTTACTGGAAGTGTTCTTTCCCTGTAAACTAGTTATATTGTCCTCTTTCTTGCTTCTGGTGCAAGCTCTAGTTTTGGACATGCAAACAGCTTTCCAATTTTCCCCCATCTTCTTTACCCTCTCCAAACAGTTGCATTTTTGAACACTGAAGCACACATATTATTTAAGTATTACGTTTCTCCTATCTGGCCTGCAGCCATGCCCCCTTAGGTGATGAGCTCACTGGATCTCATAAGCCGCTGCAGGGTTAGGCTAGGTCAGCAAGTACCGGAGAGGATCTCCAAGGAGAAGTCGGGTGCTGCGGGAATTGCGGGTGGCAGTTCGGTAGGTGGCACCCTTTCCTTTGGAGTTCACCCCCAAACGCCACTGCCAGGTGCTAGACAGATCCACACATGTGACCCAAGTTCAAGTCACCCCCCGGGTCCATGAGGGTCACAAGCAGAGCAGTGAGTGTCCTCTCTCTTTCTCAGGGTTGACGTCGTGGCTGCTGAGCCCTGTGGGGGCACTAATGGCAGCGTGTCCATCATCAAGACATGCCACCATGCAGTCCCTCTGTGGGAAATACACCATGTGGGCTTGGTGATGACCAGGTCCATCATCTGCAATCCCCCTTCTGCCAAACAAAACCTCTCGAGGAGCAGGGGAGAAGAAACCCAGGGAAGGTTTCCCTCAAGGACATTGGGACCTCACAGGAGCTGGGATGCACGAAGCCAAGATTAAATCTGGCCTAAGTAATGAGATTGGACTGCCCAAAATCTTCCCAAAGTGTCAGGCGGATAAAACTTGCATGGCTTCTTGCATGACTCTTTGGTCGTGTTGCTCTGCATCATCTGCAGCTCTGTTTTGTCTTCCCTTGCAAAGGCCTAAAGCATTCTGACTGCTATAGACACTGAGAATGTAAACCAGTGTCCAAAATCCAACTATGAGCATTTTTTTCCCGCAGAAATTAAACTAAAAGGGCTCCCCAACCCAATGGCTTCCCAGGTTTTTTTGCTCCAGAGACCATTCACGCAACAAGAAAAAAATCGCCTTCTGGAGCACTTGGTTCCCATTCCTGAGATCTGTCGGGTATGGTGTAGCTCCCAAAGCATTTAATTCCCCAGACCACCTGGGAGAGCCCCACAAACCACTGGTGGTCCATAGACCGCAGTCTGAGTGCCGCTGTGTTAGGCTACTGGTTAAAGAAAAGGAAATTAAACACAGAAAGCTGTTAAAATGACATTGCATGTGAGTCATGGCTCCCCATTAAGTCATGCTCTTACAGAGCACTTGTCTTGTCCCCCCGGATGAAAGCTCCCCACCTTCTGTCTCTAGTCTCTACCTCTTAGTAATAAATATCATGTTTTATTATTACAGAAATGAAAGAAATGCTAATGCTTTGTCTGAGAAACAATGAAGTGTTAGAAATAGAAATATAATGAGAGGTGTACGACTGAATACAGCACTCATATTTCTGCTACTGACATGCAATGAATTCTTTAAATTTCCATTGAAGCCTGTTTAAATGAAATTTGCCAAAGAATACTTCTTTTTCACATTCTCTCTTTCCAAAGTGCACCCTGGTGCACAAGAGACTCTGTCTCTTTGTTCATTTAATATTGGGCTGTAACAAGCTTGCTTCAGTCCTGCCTGCTAACTGGTGGGGTCATGCAGAGAAAGGGTCTAGCAGCCACAGGTTTGTGCAGTTTGTCTGATTTTTAAGCCATTTTCTAATGAGCTAATTTTTATGATTTGCAGACTCACTTAGGCTTTAAAAAATAGCTTGAGACCTGGGGAAAGGCTTCCATGCAACAGTGGTCCATTACAATTGCAGTCTATTATTATTCTTCAACTTTCATCATCAGATTACAAATGTTGTCCCTTCAAACCCCACATCTGATGAAGCACAACACAGAGTACAATCCTACCAACAACAGCAGAAGAAGGCTTTTTTCCTTGGCATCCTCCCACTTTCAGGTGTTGGACCCAGCACATACTGCTAGTTTGCAGGGCTGTTTGCGAAACAGTCGCATCGGTATCCGGATGTCTCAGTTCAGCCCCTGCCTATTGATGTGCACAGAGCAAGCCGAGCTCTGGATTTGCTGATTCCTTCTGGGAAGTAACGGGGCCAAGGTCTGGATCTGTCGGACTTGGGACCTGCTCCCCATGCTAGGGGTGATCTTGTGCAACTCGTGGCAAAGGGGAAGGGTCAGAACGATAAATGTCTGCCAGCGGGGATATAAAAAAATCTAAGTGTCGAAAATATGGTTAGTGAGGCACACAGGATTATTGTCAGCCCTTTGAAGTGGTAAAGCCCAAACCTTATATTTTCAGCTCAGCACCTCATCCCTGAGGCTATTGGTTACCCTCTCTCAATATCGCACTGGAGGTGCGGATAGACAAGGCAGGGCTGCCAAATCCCTCAGTTGCACGAGGTGCACGGAGCTTGGCAGGCTGGCAAGCAGCGGGCTGTGCTCTCTCAGCAGTGGGGCGACGATCCCTGCCCTTCCTGCCCCAGGGCTGGGATCTTAGTGGCTGCCTGCCAACACAAAGGCAAGATTTCTAACTTTTGTGCTTCCAGGTATCTTCACGTGAGCTGCTGCTTTTGTGTTATCATTTTGTGAGAGTGTGACTTGGTTCACTTTAATGTTCAGAAAAGAAAACATGGTTTTAAAGCATTTCCCAGCAAATCAACCACAATGACAACATTTCAACAAAACCTGGCAGCATAAAGCTGGAAAGAAAGGCAGGAATGATGAAGGCAGGACTCTCCAGAAAAGCTCCTGTTAGGAATGACTGACACCTGAATGGTCCAGCTGGTATTTGTTGCCCACCTCTCCAGCAAAGGTTACACAGCAGCCAGTTGATCTCAGGTTGGAGACCACCAACACAGTTCTTCTGTGGTGTGTGTAAAAGGGCTGAGTCTGGGGAATTTGAGGGAATTTCCAGGAGTGTGTTGGTCACTTCTGAATTCTGATATTGATGTTCTGAGCCTGGATGGTAGGCCCATGATATCAGCTGTCAATGATAACAATATTGCATTAACAGTAATAATAGTAACAGGAATAATTGATGGTAATAATACTAAGGAACAGTATTTTTTTCAACAGAATTCTCAGAATCACTGTTCAGTATGCAGATATGGAAAATTTCACTATGCCTCCAGGAAAGTGAACAAGATATAGCCTAACCTTCCAGCATTAATGCTAGAACATTTTTGGTAGTAACAAACGCACATTTTCTTTGGTTACTTTTAGCAGATTTTCATATCAGTGTAATGCAAATGAAATGTCAAACTGCTGTTCACTGCCAGACACTTTACTATTTACACTTGGAGAAAAGGTTCAGAAAGTAATTAATCTTGCATTTCTAATTTTTACTTTGATAGGCATTTGAGGCATCTTCATAATGCTAGAGGTAGTAAACAGAAAATTATTAAGAAAGCACTGGAAAAAGCACTTCCAGAACTTCTGCAGTAAAGAGTGGAACTTGTATCCCTGTCAGGTGGGGCAAAGTTAGAGCCTGGTGGAACAGTTTTTTCCCACAAGCTTGGCTTCTGAATTTGGTTGGCTTCCATATGGGACATTAATTAGCATTAGAGCAGGGGAGGTACCTGCAGGAGGTGATCTGTGAAAGGACAGAGATCTGGCCAGAGCTGCAGAGAATCCACAGGGCATCCTCTCACCGCAACCACTGCCCGGACTGAATCCAAACCTGAGGATGAACGGACAGGGATGGAGACCCACAGAAGGACCCAAGAACCTTGCACATCTCTCCGTGATCCAGCAATGTGCGCAGAGCAAGAGCAGGAGATGCTCCTGGTTGGAATTTGAAGTCTAGCAACTTTTATGTCCATATGGATGTTCAGGAATGCCAGAATTTGGGTAATGGCCAGAACCTGGGGGGAAGCCAAATATCCCAAAACACGGGATATTTGGGGGTCAAGTTCCAGAACAAAAATGTTATGCTAATTGGGGACATTGTAGTGTAAGCAGAAACACTATTAAATAATTCTGGAGTTTGAGAATGGGTTACAAAGTGCATATGGACATAGCCCACAGCAAAACAATTTGATGGATATTTAGCACTTTCTAAGTTAGTTCCATCATCTCCCCCATCTTAGTACATGAAACTCTTTGGCTAGGGATGGTCTGGATTACTGTGGGAGCTAAATGAACCCTTAACCATAATAAATATGGAATGGTGCAGTATTCCCTTGTTTATTTCATGGAAAACAGGGCATGATAGCACTTACGACTTTCTTGCTTTTTTATATGGCTCTGTTCACTCCATGCACCTGGTGCCTTTTGATGATTCATTTTAATGTGTTCAACACATGCTCGTACACAGACTGAGATCACGATAGAGAAGCTCTGCAGTGTGAGTATCCAGGGATCTATGCCCAATCAGTTGTTGACAGTGACAGAGTGACAAATGCTGTCAATATTGTATAATGTGAAAAAAAACTACCGGAAAATTCAGTCCTGGAAAACTCTGAAAAACACAGTTTTTCCAAAGGTTTGGTGATATAAGCAAAAAGTCCCCCAAGCACATATTTCCCTTGAAGAATGTAGATGGTTTCAGTACTTAAAGTCAAGCACACGCATATGTTCTGTGGTGATCCAAACCTGTTACCGCTGAACGTGTGCGGCTTTATCTCACTTCCCCTTCTCCTATGATGATTTATGTCAGATTTATGATTTACTGTAGATTTATGACATACACCAGACTGTCGTTCTTCATAACTAGATAGCTGAAGTAATCTCCAAAATATTTAGCATCATACCTAGAATGTGCATTGATGGTACTCAGGAAGTTTTGCTGGGATTTATGTAATTCCTTATACGGGTATGCAGTACGTGGTACTGAAGAGGGATCCAGGGATAGAAAATAATATCTCCCGTTATTCCGAAGTACTAGAGGATGGCTTTAGAGTGCATTTTCAGTCTTGTTTCTTTACCTTTACAAGCACAGATTACTTTTATTAGATAGGCAGACAGACAGACAGACAGACAGATAGATAGTTATGGCTAAAAGTACCACAACAGAAAAACAATGTTTTTCATTTAAGTTGTTTTGCTTTTCAGTCAGCTTGTCTTACTCAAAAGCAACAGAAGACCCTTGACTTCATTTATATTTCAAAGCATAGTCACTCTTTGACATCTGTTTTGGTGGAAGTTTAAACTACTTTGCTGACTTTGTTACTTTATATAAATGTTTAAAGACAATTCAATAAACTGCAATTTCTTTGAGACAGGTACTATCATGTCAGTTTGAGGTAATCATGGCCATGCCTGCTTACAAGTTTCTAATGCCATTTGATAGGTGTCATTGACTTTTATGAAAATCTTTGAGGCACTTCCTTATAGACTGTGTTTGGAATTACTGTACATATCTCTTTCCTGGCCTCTGGCTGAATCTTACAATGTAAATAGGTTCATATGGCTGGCACAGAGAGGGATAAGGTGTGTATTACTAGAGCCAATACTTCAAAGGGGTATGCATGGTTTCAACCAAAATTAAGAACAGGAGAGCCCTGCGTAGACACTTTCCTTTTTTTCTTTCTCTTTTTTTCCTAGTTCCCTCATTAAATGAAGAATGTCTGGGGTGAAGCTTTCCAAAGAATTATTTTAAATAATTTAAGTAAAGTTATTTGTTATCCTACTTGGACTTTTTTTTTCTTTTGAAATAGCTGGTATTGAGACATAACAGCTTAGCAAATGAATTAAGGATGTTAGACCTTCTCAATATATCTATTACTGCATTATCAGCATGTTGAGCCAAGAAAAAGACAAATGCCAGTTACTAAAATGAAATAAAATGCTCTAAAAATAAGAAATACTAGAAAATACTAGAAAATACTAGGGAAAAAAGTCAACTATACAAATACTTTTAAAAACACTGAAAAGCTGTATACAGCAAAACACCAAACCTGTCATATGTAAGCATGCTACTGGAGCAACCTATATTCATTAATACCTTATTGCTACTTAGAAGTAAGAACTGTAACTGAATTCATGACATGAGGAAGTTCATGTAACATGTAATATGACTTTATACACTCTTAATGTTGTTAGAAGAGTGAAAAGAAGTATTCTGTTATTTCATTTCAGGCTGGGAATGAAAACTATGCAACAGCAAATATTTTTTAAAATGCTTTCACTGCAGCTAAGGAGATACAACTGTTTGAAATGAATTGCACTTGATCTCATTAACACTGAATTTGGTCTGTAAGCACCAGTATAATGGATGTGCCCCAAATGCTATTACAGTTATTTTGTATTGCAATCATAAATAACATCTTTTGCTTGGGCAAGGCAAGAAAAAATTTATCTCCACTTAGAGTGGGTAGACCTCAAGGCCAGGCTAGAGGAAAGTACCATACTGTCATACAGAAATAACAGGAATTACAAAATGTTTAAAACTTTCTTCTGTAGTTCACACTAAATTATTTGATGCTAGATGTGTATGCATCTGGGTTTTGGCCAAAGCTGTCCACTTAATAGCTTTTTCCTTCTTTTTCGTTCCTCCAGAGTGTATTTTGGGTACTACTTCTGGGGTTATTGTCACAACGTCAACTTACGTTTTAAAGGAAAAAAGGAAGGATTTTAATTCTGAAGCCCCAGTGGTTATGGCGAAAAAGCCCAGATATAACCAGTTTAAGAGTATGTGTTCAGATGGAGAACAGCAGCCCTACAACAGCTTTTGTCCTGTATACAGGCAGGATGGGGGCAATCCTAATCCCCTGCATGAATGGTGGCATTTTATAACAAGTTTTTCCGGGACCACTCAATTTCAGCTACACCACCACAGCAGATGAAGAATACACACTACCATCCAGACAGTAACACCTCTTGTCTAAGTGCAATTTGTTGGACACAAATACTGCAACACTATTTTTATCTCACTCATAATACATTCTTTCATTCCTACTACATGTAAACAAAACAAAAAAGCACAAAACTGTTTTCCTTAATAGAATTATGTGCGAGACGTGAAACCAAGTGAATAATTATGAAGTGACAAGAAAAATAATGATGTTATGCTTATATTTACAGAAAATGAAAATCCTAAAATACCATCTGCAAATTGTGCATCATGCAGCATCTGATAGCTTTGGTTTTTCCTCTGAATATTAAGAAAAAATAGTTATACCAGCTGAAAGCAAATAATGCTTTAATCTTCTGTATCTGTGGAAGAGAAATAATCTTCAGTTGCATCCTGTAGGTATGATCTATCGCCTATTGAAGTCTATAGAAATCATTATACTATTTCAGTGAAGAGCTGGATCAGGCCCAACAGTAGATACTTCATAAGAGCAGTAAAGGTGGGATTTGATAGTGCGTTTAAGTCAGAAAGTCATGAGGACCTGACTTACAGCATCGTAAAGAAACATAACTCTTCCTAATGGTAGGAATAAATAATGTAAGGAATGTCTGTCAAGACAAATTGGAAAGATGCTATTGATGCAAACATTGGGCAACATCATACACCTGAAAAAATAGCATGTGGGACCGCTCACACTAAAAGCAGATGCTGAACTTAAGTCTGAGTATCTTTGAATCATTATAAAATGATTATAAACATTATAAAATGTTTTTTAAAAGAAAGCTAAGAATCAGATTATTTGAAAAAGTAAAATGTATCCATACTTTTTTTCTGTCAGAGACACTAAGTCTGAAATACTGTAAATCACTGTGTTGCCATCTAAGAAAACACTAGGGACCCTCACAATTTGCTACATTAGATTCTGTTCCAGAAAGTTATATGAAAATTTTACTTGCAATACAGACACCTCTGAAATGAAGAAGGCCCAGAATTATTAACATTATTGTGTTTTCTATCTGTAACAGTTCTAATTACGCCATGGATTTGTTTAATTAAATTTTGACCTTTTAACTGTGTGCATCAGAGTGTTCCCATTAGCTCTCAACACTCTTGACTATGTTCTTTTGTTAGTCAGTAACAAAGCAGTTTACTGCTATTTTGAGTGTATTTTGTGTTCCCCCAGTTGACTTTTGCTCTTGACGATGCTGTATATTTTTCTCCTCCCCAGAAGCCCCATTTTTTCTTCATGTTGTGCTGGGAGAATAATGACTTTCTTTCCTCCAACAGCCTAAAATTCTTATGTAATTTGTGTCCCGCTACCTGCATAGATACAGGATTGCATCCTGGGTGGCTTAAATCTGAAGGTCCTGAACAGCTGGAATAGCTTCTTGGTGGGCTGGGAGTGCTAGACTTTCATAGTCCAGAACTGAATTTTTGGTGAGCCATCGCGTGCCCTTTGAAGAGGTCTCCTCCCAAACGAGTATGCATCCTTCTCAATTTAACACACCAAGATCAGCATCAGACTTGTCTGATATTTAACAGTTTCTACTACTTAATTTAGTTACTTTAATTTACTTTAGTCTTAATTAAGAACATCACTAACCACTTGCACTCAAACCACCGCAAAACCTTGACATGAATGAACTGTCCTCACCCAAACCCAGCCTCCTCTCTGGGCAGCCAGCAGCGCGCTGGAAATGGACCCGCCCCAGGCGCCCTCCCTCTGCACCGTCTCACTGGTGCCGGTCACTGCCCTGAGCTCTGTGGTTCTGTGAAGCAGTCCCAGCTGCAGGTCGATTTTTGTCATTTTTCCATAGCCTGTGGACCTCCCCCCATTGCCACAAACACTGCAGCCCCCCACTGCAGCCTTCCTGAAGTCCCCAGTGAGTTGCATGCATCGCCTCTGATCTCAGTGTGAATGCTGTCAGTTAAAAGATAGATCCTGTCAGGAATCACCTTGGAGGGATTACTCAATGTTTATCATCCTTACTCTTACATAAGCACTGGACCATTTTAGCCAGACATGTTGGAGAGATAGAGAGAGAGATGCTTCACAAATTTTTTAATTGAAAATAACAACTTAGGAGTGGAAAAGACTCAGTATAGACCTGGGAGAAGATTCCCAACTTGTTCAGTATGCTTCAATATAACAAACAGAGCAAGCAAATGTATAATCCTGTAGGCAGATATTCAGCATTCACTTCTGACTGTTGGCTCTCACGGACATATTACTGATTTTTCTGTCATATATTTTTGTTTTCCAGCACATAGCATCCAAGAAAAATGACCTGTTAAGTGACTATGTAGCTAAAATACCCATTTTCACATTCATTAATTAACACAAGAGTGTGGTCGTTTGGCCAGCTCCCTTTATAAGGTTTCTACAAATGTGCAGCACAATATTGTATTAGATGGGATTAGCTTCTTTTCTCCTCATACTTGAAGAAGTGTGTAATAAGAACTATATATAGGAATACTTTACTGTATGTAACTAGCTAAAAGTAGCAGAATTCCCACCCTAGGTAGAGCAAGCCAATTATTGCAGCATTAGCTTTGGCACAATAAAGACGACATGTAAGAGCTTTTTCTAAAAAAAACATTATTTGACAAGCATTTCTTGTGGTAACTTCAAGAGTTGTTTCCATCATGCTTCTGCATAATAGATAAAATGTCCCTGGGCTTTGTTCCTAGACCCATACCATTTAACCTTTGCATTCAGGAATGCAGAGATTTTTCTTATATTTCAAGTGACTGGGTATCTTATGTCACAATTACAGAGGTGCGGGTTGATATATGTATTTCAGCTCACTGCCCACAGGGTATTGCTGATGTCATGAGGAAAAGGCAGGTGTTTTGCACTCTTACTGAAACCGCTCTTAGTAGATTGGTCCAATTACAAATGTTCTTCAACGTCTGTTTTGTTAATACTGAGGATTCAGTACCAAGCAGAATTTGAAGGTTTGTGTTGTCTGCACACATGAGAGAGGTACCAGGCAACGTAATTTGGTCTTCAAGTTTTCTCTGGTAAGTTTCTTGGCTTATACTTCTTTACAAAAATAAATAACCAAACATCAGTTTGCCTTCCAGTCCTTTCTAGGTCTCTGTTTTGCACACATGTTCATCTCTCTGATTGCCACCTCAGGGTGAAACTTGCATTTTTATTGTGGGGGCCAGAAAAATATGTGTATGTAATAATTCCCACCCCCAGCCTACGTGAACTGCAATGAAATACAAGAAGTCTGTATCATGCAGATCTGTTCAACTTTGATTTGAGAAGCTATGTCAGTGATTCTGTGCTGAACTGATGTCTTATAGCACTCATACAATTGCATGCTGGAGGCACCGTATCTCATCTGGACAAGATGCAACACAAAGGTCTGATCTACTTTGAAGTCATTAAAGATCAGTCTTTGAAAGAGAATCAAATGTTGGGCATTAAGCCTAATGTCTCGGTTAACTTGTAACTCTGGAACTTCCAGAGGCACACACACACATATACATATACACACTCTTAGACTTCACATTTAAATGCTTCTTTAAAAACACACAGAACACCATAAGTGCTAAATATGATGGTTATTATGATTAATAAAAAAATCTGATATTCTTCCAGATAAAAAGTTCATACAGAAATGTAAAATTTTCCATTTTTTCTTTCATAGTACTTGGGAGCCAAAGGGGACCGTTAGATCATCTAGATTCATCTCCTGTATGTCACAGGCCATTAAATTTCCCTCAGTTACCCTTGTATTAAGCCCAATAACTTGTGTCTGAGTAAATCACAACTTGTATATGGCTCCAGCTGCTGGTGTGACAAGCCCCTTCCTCAGTCCTCCATGACCCCACATTTCCTACAGAAGTATTCTTGCTGCCTGTAAGTTTCTCTCCACAGTTATTATTCTGTAAAAGAGAAACATTGGCTCTTAGACCAAACCCAGAGCTGGCACTAGTTGCCCACTCCATTATTTTTATTTGAGTTTGTCTCTTTCACACATCCTGGTCCTATGTCCAGATCTTTAACTCATGACAAACATACGCATTTGCCATAATCTTTAGATCACAGTGTTTCAAGATAATTTTACAGTGACCTCCTTTTCTCTGACCTCTTCTCTGGCCTATTCATTGAATATTTGTCTTTGTGACTTTGAGATATGTAGGGCAGCTTAGGCAGTGTGCTTCATGTCTGTGAAAACAAACCCTTGGTAATTAGTGGTTTGGTATTGAGCTGGTAATCCAGTGAAATCCATATTGCAGCATTTGTTAGGATTCTGCCAACAGTGTTTGGGTTACTGAACCGATGGACTTGCTGCCCACTGCAAGGTGTGGAGAGAGGATGGGTGACCCTTGTGTTGCATCATGCTCACTTCTGCTTTCCATTTCCTGTCTCATGAGTTCCGCTTTGCCATGTACGCCCATTACTTTATTATCTTAGAAGGGACAGCATAATTAAAAGCTTCCTCTCCTGGAATCATTAAAAGATACCCCCACAGATATGCCAAAGATTGATGACCTGGCTGGGTCTGCTGTTGATAGTTGCAACAGCTTGTGTATGTATCTGTCAAAGAGCCACCACAAAAATAGTGAGTGTTTCCCTCTCTTTCCATATCAGTCAACTAGTTAATGAGATCTACATGTGTAAAGAACCCTGAAGCCACACTGCAAAATCAATATAAAGCAAACACAATTTAGAAAGCTAAACGAAATACTCAGGGTCTGATTTTAGCGTTTAAGGGAACGACAGGTCAAATTCAATTACCTGCTTTCCAGATGATAATTTCCATTTTACTAAATATGTCTCTATTAAGGCTGGCAAAAGTTCCTTTGTTAGTGGGTAAGGGAGGGAAGAGAGGAAAGCAAGAGTAGCAGGGAGGTATGGCCTTATTTTAGCTTTCTGACAAAAGCAGAGAACATTGCTAGATTGGAGAAAGGATCCCGCAGGCCACCAAAGGCTTTTTCCTGAGATGAGATGCAGCTTTTCTCTTTCTGAACAACTCTTATTTTTAATTTTATTATCTTAACAAATCCCTCAGTGCTCATAGTTACTTCAGAGATGGAGAAACTTCATGTTCACCGTGGAACAAAGAGTTAGCATGAGGTCACCTGCTTCTTCTAAATAAGAAGCTATGCTGAAGAGCAGCTGTAAGAAGAGTAACTGTGAAGAGGTGGCCCATATCATTGGTGCTACATCTGATGTAAGGCAGGGGGGCAATCACACCACCACAGCATAGCCTAGCAAAGTCAGATTTTTGCCTGCATAAAGTAATAGACCATGCTAAAACCGTGTAGGATCACCCTAAAGACTTGGTCCTAGCTTGGGTTAAATTGCTGTTCCTCCCATTTGTGTGCTTCACTAGCACACTACCAGCTTATATATTGTTCACAAAATAACTGCATCAGATGTAGGTTTTAAGTAATTGATTTGTAGATCCTGCTTGTGGAAAGACAAAAGCTCTGTGAAAAGATGGGGATGCTATATGATATTTGGTATCCACACAGTAGTTGCCAGTGATGCCTCACCTCCTTTTCCTCTTCTTCTTTTGAAGGCACGGGGGTGATTTTGAGTTGTCACCACTCATCAACTTTTCATGGCAATGAGAAGACAAAGGGATCCAATGTCAGGTGCAAAATCTCAAAATGTTAGCTTGATACCTGTGCTAAAATGGTCACCTATGAAATCACAACCATCCGATCTCTTAAACTGCTGCGTACTCCAGCAGACATATGTACTTGATGGTTATTTCAGAAGATTTTGCCGTTACTAGAAGGAGGCAGTTGTTTTAAATGAATCCACAGATGATAGTTCATAGAGCTGTGACAATTTAAAGAACTCTATAATTACATTACAATTTATACAGCCATGGAATTACTGGAAACATATTTATACCACCTGTTTCAATGCAGGCAGCCACAATTTTTTATTCCCAACAGCACTATTAGTTCCTCTCATCATATTACCTGGTCAGAATACTCAGGGTATCATTGCTGAACAAAGCAATACATGGGATTGATCATTTGAATTTAAAAGGCAATTTATTGTGTTGTCTTTCTCCAATTACTGCCAAGATTCCTTTACATTAAAAAAAAAGAAAAGAAAAGAAAAGATTTGCTCCGTTCATTTTGGCACTTTTACTTCTGAGTACCAGCCAGCATCAGTATCTGGCAGGGTGCTCTTGAACCACTCTCCAAAATAAATATAACAGATGTCAGTCAGCTGTTTTTCTACCTATGTCCAACCACTCGCCAAGAAACACGTTTTTATTTTAGGCCCATCCTAATAATCTAATGAATTTGTCCAAAAAGTTAGGTGTCCTATCTAAACAGGGGAATCATGAAATATTTGCCTTCAACATCTAATTTGGTAAATCTGACGCTGTGTCTGAGCTCCCTGTGTTCTGGCCAAGCCTAGCCAGTCCTTTCCTTCTCACGTTGAAGCACTGAGCTCTCTAAATGCCATTTAAGTGATTAAATTCCAGCATTTGCCATTTCAGATCCATTATTCTCCAAAAGCATTTGTAGACCCACCCTGCATGGCAGACTGGCCTTACCCTTGCAGAGCTCAGCGGGGTCTGATGGTGCCAGCCCATGGGGTTACCCCACCACTACGTGCAGCAGAGCAGCCTCCTCCCCGGGGTTTACAGTGAGCAACCTCCAGTGAAGGTGAGCAGCGTGGTCTCTCACAAAGGTCTCTTTGGCTACTGTTCAAAACAATGTGTTAATCTGCTCATGTTGCTGCTTCCTTACAGTGATCAAAAGGTCAATTCATACACATAAAGGCACCAGAGATGAAATAAGAGATCCTAATGAATTATACTTATGGATTGCCCTGTGTGGTTCATATATACACTAAATGGAGTTTTTGCCTGGTATGTGGAGCTATTGCTGCATGCTTTTTTGCAACAAGTAGGCTTGATCACTGCAGTTCAACTTGCTGCTATCACAAGTTTCTCACTGTGCAAATGTAGCTGATTCAGCACTACACAGCCAGACCTTCCCCATTTTTGAACAGATGTATGATGATCAGCTTTTCCCAGCCACTGCATACTTTGCATACTTTCTTATCTTTACATGCTGCATAGTGTACCAACAAACTATTATATGCTAATTTCCCACATCGTTCATATAGAGATATACAACAGCCCTTGTTGCTCAAGCAGGTTACACAACATTTCAATGTTACGTTCTTCAGTTTCTTAATATACTTTTCTACTGCATCTTTTGCACTGAGGTGGATAGTATTTCCATAGCAAGTTCTACTCTATTTATTAGCCAGGATGGCTGAGACATTGGTCGTATGACCCTGAGACACACAGTCCTCAGAAACATTTGGGCCGGGGCCACCTTATTGTACCCTCTGCGAGAGTCACTTCTTGACCCACAGCAGCTCCATCTACACTCGTGCCTGGGAGCCTTCCAGGCACTAAAGCCTTTGCCTCCAGAAGAGGTTGGCTGCATGAAGACTGCCTACTGGAAACAGTCCCTGGATCACTGAACTCCCAAACTGTGCCTAGGAATTGCTCAGGAGAGAGTGAGGTGGATAGGCCAGGTTCATGCCCGGGACTGCTGATGTCTGGGAATAATTTGAAGCTTGCACAGATTTACCAGCCTAGGCACAGCCTGGGCCTGGCTGCAACACTGCTCCTGAAGCGACTTGCTCTTGCCATTTAGGTCACCTGTAGTTTGATCTGATGCCTGTAAAAGTCAATGGTTAGATGCTTATTGACTACAATAGACTTTGGCCCAAACACACATTTCGCTGGGATTTCAGATGTCTCTGATTTGCAGTGCATGCAAGCTAGCAAATGTCAAAAAGTGACATTTGCTCCTGACAGAAATAATTGAAAGAGAAAGCCCCTGCAATGTATGCTATTCACTCATCTACATATTTGATATGCCAGCACAGTGTAGTAGTTAAACATTCAAAGGAAACGTGTTTGTGACATAACTTATTTTAGTACAATTTTGCTTTTACTACAGTGACTTGGTTCTGTAATTTACAGGTACAAGTCAAAAGGATGAGTTTTCAAAATGTAGCCCTAGAGTTTTATATTTTATTGTTACTATATTTGAAATGCCAAATCAAAATTATCATGCTTAATTTACTTTATTCTCAGTGGTTTTGCTTAGATTTATGAATTACCTTGGATTAATTGCTATATAGCATTCTGGTTTTATAGTGTAATTGGGTGTGTCTAAGTGCATTCCATTTTATGACTTGCTTTAGGGTATATTTTGGATGAACTGTATAATATAAAATACATTTGGTGTTATGTTTTATATAATTCCAGAGAAAGCACAAAAAGTTCATTTAAGTTGCTAGGTTTATGGGTTCCATGTCTGGAAAACTTTGGAGGACAAATCTGCTTATTTTCAGTTTTTCTCAAATTGTTCTGAGTCTTTTCCATATAAATTTTTCACAATAACCTTTGAATTATTGAACCTTTGTATCAATAATTATTTTCAGTCAGAACAAAATAAATAGTCCACCCTGAATGATAGTATAAATACTGGTATCTCACACTTTCTAATACTCCCATTGAAAAGGCCGAGTCAGAACAAGATCTAACAAAAGCAAAATAAGACTTCTGAAGGTTAGAAACTTGCATCTTCTTTTTATCATCTTTTTGACTCCCTGGCCTGCTTTTGTTGCCATTACAGCTTCTATGTTTTAATAAAATTGTGGACCTGTAGTCAAAATGCTACTCCAATAACCTCCACTCTCCACAGGTGACTGACACCCTGTGTTAGACCTTTCTCCTTTCTGGTCTTTGGAGAGATCAGAGTGAAATGCTTTGCATTAGCTGGCACACTGCAATTGTTAACTTCTGGAACTTCTGATTAGCAAAGTCCAAACTATAAGGCAGAGGCTTCTGTATGGATCGCCATGAACTGCTATTGACTGCGTTTAGTACTTTTGATATGCTCACCCCAAAACTACACATCCTTGTCAACCTTATGGCATGTTCCCTGACTCCTTTTGAGCCTTTTAAGTCCATGAGGTATCTCCCCTCTTTCGCTGTATTCGTATTGATGTGTCTCTCCCTTCCTCTACTCTGCACAGACAGAAAGAGAAGTAGCTTAGTGCTGTCAGAGTGAAGATGACTGAACCAAAAAGACCTCTGAAGGTTAGAAACTTGCATCTTCTTTTTATCCTCCTTTTGGGTCCCTGGCCTGCCTTTGTTGCCATTACAGCTTCTATGTTTTAATAAAATTGTGGACCTGTAGTCAAAATGCTACTCCAATGAATCCCTTCAGGCATCTAACTAAAAAGCTACTTCCTTAGAGTTGCTGAGCCCTCTCATCTGCCCGTTTCAAATGGGGTTGGTAAACACTGGGTTTCCTTCCAACGTAACGTTGGACATTCATATTGGAATATAACAATCACTGTCTGGGAAGACAGAAAGCAATTTAGAGAAACCAAATTACTAGGTAAGAAGAATACCATTCACGAATCCCTGACAAACAGACTTTGAAAAGACAAATGAGTCACTAATGTTGTGTTAAATGAAAACTGGAGTGTACTGAACTGTTTGAGCTACTGTACCAACAAAGAACAGAAGTTTTCCATACAAATGTCACGAGATTGGCTTCAGCATCAGAAGTCTGACTAATGAATTACTAATGTGACATAACAGTGGTTGATACCTTGTCTCATAACAAAGTACTAGAGAAGTATTCATTTCTCAGAATTGATTCAAAGTATTAAGTATGAATCATTCTAACAAAAAGATAAGATCCAAATTTTTATTAATTAAAGAACATGTGAAACAACTCAAGGTACATTTTGTAGGCCAAAGGTAAAGCTAGCTAATGAGTTTCATCATTTATTTTGGAAACTGGAATCATTATAATATCATTCTACAACTTGATATTGATACTATAGTCTCTTAGTAATGCACCTCAGATTAACAGGAATCTATGCTTAGTGTTAAGTAAATACAATAATTACACACTGTATTTTCTTTGCTACTCTCTTCTCTTTCCTTTTGGGCACCTAAAAAGTTTCACTGGCAATAATGAACTGAATCTCACAATGTATAGAAGTGCATGATGAAGCTGGCTGCCAGGGCAGAGAACTGGACTGAGCATTTATGTGACTCCCAGCCCTGCGTGGCTAATGTCTCCACAAGCTGGCTAATCCCCGTGTCCCCATAAGCACCGGCAGGCTGAGTCAGATAGTCAAGGGAATAGCAAATACCTAAAAATGCATGTGCTGCCTAATGAGGCTCAGTATCTAATAGGAGTTAGACCCTAAACTGGCTTTGGAGCTTTTGAAAATCTAATTAGATGTTGCTTTGCATTGTAAGTATATAAAAGCGTTGAAAATTCTATTTTAAGGAATTTCACCATACACATCAGCAAATTTGTAACAGGATCTGGACATGTATAAACAGCAGAAATAGCATCTCAAAGACATATGGAGGCCTGTAACTTCAACTAGTTAATTTGAAAAAAAATCCACAAAACTGTAACATTATTAAAAATAAAGTGTCTCTGAGGTTCCAGAATACTGGAATATAAAAAATGAAAGCATGTGCCTGCTATTGACTTTGCACTCCCAGTGATCTTTCCAAGTCTAAGACATTTCCATTTAACATTTGCAAGGTGTCAATTGTTTTCAAAATATAATCTTCATTACCCAGTCTTTACATAGACACTTGGTCTTAAATGCATGTACATTGGTCATATATCCATGCAATATGTAAGAATGAACATCTGTATAAAGGCTGTGAGGCAATGAAGATTAAATGCTAACTTTATCTGTGAGCTTTTCGTAACTCCTACCAAATCAGCTGCCCACAAACCACAGGAGTTCACCACATAAGCAGATAGAAATGTTGTTTGGAAAGGACAGGATGATGATTTCCAGTTCATGAGATATTTATCCCAAGACACATTCATTCATCTGTTGCACATTTAAATGTCTGCTTTTAGCCACTTGCTGGAGCAATACTGAATCAAAAGAGCATCTCTTTCTAATAACAGCTTCATTCCACACTGACTTACAAGCAGTCACTGTGTAATCTAAAGCAGTAGAAACAAAGTGTGAGTTCAGGAAGTCCAAGCCACAAGGAAGGAGATTCTGCACCAAAGATGCAGCTACCCGGGAGTGATTAATGGGGGTGCGGAGCCCAAATCCTGCAGGAGGAAAGGAAAATAAAAGGCCAAGTAAGGTACTCTCTTTGCAATGAGTGTCTGCCTGCAAACCTGCCTGGTGGCTGTTGAGAGCTGAGGTTCATGTGTTTCTTTAGCATATCACCAGACAGCCTTCACTCACGGCTCAGGGTGTAATCCTGGACTGGTCCAATGATAAATGAGTTTTGGTTGTTTTTAAGAAGAAAATTAATGGGAAGAATATGAAGTATCTCTGTAAGGTTTGTGGACTGATTCAGCTAATGCAGTATGAGAAATCTTTAATGATAACAATTACAAAATTAATTACAATAAAAAAACATTTTTATGTGGGCATTTAAATCAAAGAATACTTGGAAATAATTTATCTCAGATTGAATGCTTTCAAACTGCTTTCAGGCATTTATTAGCTACCAATAGCCTTCATTTTTAAGCAGTACATACAGTCATGCATGAACAATTACATCCTGCAGTCTTTAATTTGATGGAATTTATTCACAGACATCCTTCCTAGGATGGATCGTGTTCCTGGAACAGGTTACAGTTTGATCTAAACACTGTCAGTTTGGGTTCAGATTGATCACTTCCAGTAAGGAGTTCAGTAACAAGTTCCTGAAATGAAAATGTTTCACCCTGAGAGACCACTATTCCAAATCAGTGCTTTGTGCTGCAGCTTCCATGAAGGATGTGGCTGTTTAATTGGATTGTGATGGATGCTGAAGCTTCTGAGACTGCAAGAATGATTTATTAGGAGCTTTGCAGACTAGTCCATGGCTACGTGTTTTGTTTTGCTCTGCACGTTCATATGTTTCTTAAACAATTTTTGTGTTGACCATAGCATTTACTCCTGAGCGATGCTCTTGATGTCAGTATTTCTGCTCAGCAGTCTCGTTAAGTCCTGAATTGACCCATAAATTGCCTTTGACTAAGATGCAAACAAGAAAAGAGATTCTTTACCTAGTAATAACAGGTCAATAAAGTATTAATGTTTTACTTACCCCTGAGAAGCTTATTTTGTGAATTTCTTACTCTGTGATTTTCCTATCTGTTGGTTGTTGGTTTTTTAAGATGCATCTGGTCTTAACATATAAAACTAAAGCAGTACCGTAATTTAAAAATTACCCTGACGATGTTTTCTGTCTAGTGATCTGTGATACTGACTTTTAAACTAAAGAAATTTTGCAGTATTTTAAGGGCCTTACCTGTATTTCTCTGCTAATGCCTTTATGTGAGTTTTGCTAATGTGTGGTGCTAAGCAATAAGCTAAACTGGCAGAGATCTTTGGGGAAAATCTTATATTCCCCAGGAAAAAAAAATCGAGTCCCAAATGATTGTCATGGTCCCATATGATTTCCTTATGCAAAATCATATGCAACATGTATACTTTATATTGTCTTAGCTGCCAAAATCATTGTTATATGTACTACTTCGGTCATCTGGAATAAACATTAACTGCAGCTAGGCATACTGCTAATTCGCCCTTGCAAAATCAATGTAAGATCTTTGCCAAGACATAGTATCCCACAAAGTTGGGTTTTACATATTTTCACCATTACCAGGAAGTTCTGATTGCCTCATTAGAATATTCTGGCCACCAGAAGAACATTTTGTCAAGTGCCTCTATACCTCCCTGTCATGTGTGTAGGTAGGTTGGTATGTTGTCTACTCTTACATCACAACCTACGCGCTGTCGGTGCAGTGCTCCCAAACAATGGAAACAGATTGCTCTAATCCTTTTTTGTGGCAAGATTCCTGTCATCTTCTATTTTCTTATGTCACTTTTTAATTGCTTTAGAAAAGTGGCTAGAGCTCCCATCCGTGATCAAGGCCCGTTAGGTTAGGCAGTGCTTGAAATCTCATCTTCTGTCTCCCTGCTGAAGGCCTGAAATTTGGTATTTTTCTTCTTTCTTGTTTGTAGTCTGGGCTTCCTTCCTTCACCTGGCATGTGTACTGAGATACTCTACTTGCCAGACATTTCTTATACACATAGCTAAATCCGCTAGTCTTTCAAGAATTTACAGTGAAATATATATGGCTGCGAGAGGAAGTTGGGCCATACGTCTTTAAAGCATTCTTTTCCGTTTTCATCTTTTCTACCAGCTCGTTCTGGAAAGTAAAGTATTAATTCTGCAAATAATTTGTTTTCAGAGTGAGGAATATGGATTTCACTTATCATTCTTTAAGTCATTGTCATAAAAACATTAGTTAAAACACATCACAAAAGCCTTCCCACATGAGCCTTGAAGGACTCAATTTTTTTTCCAAATTGAAAGGCTCCATTTTCCTTTTGATGATCTAAAAAAAGCCCCACAAAACTGCTTCTTAGGGCCTCTTGCTTACCTTCAATCTCCCAGCTACGTTTTTTGCTTCTAAAGAACCTGGCTAAAATAATCTCATCTTTATTGCCAGAGGTTTTCTTATTATGTCTCCCAAAATCTTGATCAGGCGTATGTCATTTAAACTTGCTGGGGCCAAAGCTGAAAAGAAGCAATGTGTTAAATGATTCTCAACAAAGATTTATCATCCAATGCTAACTCTATTGCTCTGCAAGTCTGTATTTTATTTGGCAAAGAAACTGTAACGAAGATCAGAATGATAAATACAGAAGATTATTAAGAATTTCTTAGATTTCCAGAGAAGCAGAACTGGGCTCAACATCTTGGGAAGCACAGATTGGTTCTTGGGAATAACTGTAGGTTGTACACCAGATACCTTTATTGATAGTCCAGAAAAGATTCCATCTCCAGGCAGACCTCCAGGAACAGATATGCCACAAAAGGGTAGGAACCCTTCTGCCTTCAAAGCATGCATTGATACTGTTCTTATGTGTACTTTCTTCCAAATAAAGGTTAAAACTCATCCCACAGTCGGTTCTCGCTGCCAAGACACTTTCAACACAGTAGACTCAAAAGCTGCACGATGTACAATGTTGGGAATCCTTGTTTACCTTCATTAAGTGTCCCCCCAGGAGCACATTGGCAACAAGGCGACAGAAATATTTCCTTCCTTTCTCTTTTCCAAGTTTTTTCACTTTTCAAGTCTAAGGCCCAATCTGCTTTCATTGTGAAGTTAGTCACGTAGACTTTGATGTAGATTATTTTTTAAAAACTCATAAACTGCCAAAATAGAAACAGCTTACCTTCTTTCTTAGAAAGAAAGCAGAAACTGAGGCATCACTCCTGTGTACCAGGATAAGCTATTTTAAGCAGGGAGGAAAATAAGAGTGTTAATCTGCAAAGCTACAACCTTCCCTGTCCTTCTGATCCCTCCCTGCACCCCACGTGTCCCTCTGTTCCAATAAGAGATTACCAGTAAATAAGGACAGGTTCAAGAAGCTGGCCCCTGCCCTTTTCTTAACAATGCTTCATTTTCCCTTACTCTGTCTCATCATGTTTTCTTGATTATGAGTGCCTTGGGGCCAGATCTGTGTGTGGTTATATGTTTAGAAAGGCCCAAGCACATTTTACCCAGTTTTGCAGAACTGTCTTGAGCATTGTCGCTGGTATTTTCGTCAGTTTAGCTGTGGATCTTCATCTGGGTCCTCCAGGAAAGTCTGGGAGCAGATGTCCTGACAGCTGGATACTCCCAGAAATTTTGCCTGGATATTCATTATTTGATTTTATTTGGTGTTTTAAACTATTGAGTACTGTATTGCTGCTGTACTCCTGAATAATTATTGCCTTCTAGTCAAAATACAGATGCATGAAAGGCCTTGTAAGCAATTTGGAAAGGGATGGGTTGGGGATCTGAAATTATATTGACAGTCTTAGGATATGTATCCTGTGCCTAAGGCTTGATCTTGCTTCAATTAAAGTAACATATACCAGGGATTATAGACCTTCAGTCTCAGGGTGACTGTGGATTCAGCAGGCAGAAAGGATGCTTCTTGTCTGAATATCTTATGAAGGCCATGGCCAAATTCCTGTCCAACAGTCATAGAAAACCATAACTTGTAAACAGTTATTAAACCTTTATGACATACAGTATGTTAGGAATAAATGTGTGCTGTTAGATTGCAAGAAGAATAAGAAGCATCCGGTTGTGTGAGGGCTCCTCTCAGATGTAGGTCTTTATCTCCTACGCTTGGTCTACCTGCCTCAGAGGCAGAAAGAAATCCCCAAAGGGGTACAGGGGCAGAGCACGGTAGCCTGGAGAAGGTCAGGGACAAAGTAGGAATGAGGAGGGGTGCACAGGCTTCCCTGGCAGTCCAGGAAACCTCCAGCTTCAGTTAACCACCATTTATCCAAGTGTGTCCTTTCTTCAGAAGCTGTGTTCAACATGGATTGTGACTTATGTGGACACACACCTCATATTTCATATTGATCGCATTCTGATTTATTTTCCCGTTCTTATGCATTTAAACTGCTGATTTGAAAACTTAGCATTTGTTCAGGAACGTTCTCTGGGAACAATTAATTAAAATACATCAAGTTTTCACTTTTCTAAAAAAATAAAGCCACATAAATGTCCTGGACCATATTCCAGTTTCTCTTAACTTTTTGCATGCTGTTACATTCCTAGAGCTTAAATCTCGAACATACAGACTGCATATGCTAGTACTAGTGTTAGTGTGACTAGTGACTAGATGCAACAACCTGCATCGATTCTGCATTTATCATTATTCCCTACTAATGAAAAAAAGGTTCATCTACAAATAGTTGTGTGCCCATCCCTGCTTTATATAAGGAAGGCCAGAGGAATTTTTCAAGTGTCAAGGTTCACTTTAGGGAAAAAAGTCAGGACTTAGTAATATCCTTGGCCTTGAAATGCAGCATTGTTATCTGCATTTCAGTAGGGAAAGAAACAAAAGTGCACAACATGTGATGAAGACTATCTGTAACAAAAGACTTTAAATTGCATTGTGCTCTGCGTGCTGCTCAAGGAAAAAAGCCTGAATGAAGTGGGACCTGCACAGTGCAATGAAGGTGCATGGTGGCTGACTGCACTGGCACCCGGCCAGCTCGCCACGGAGCACCAGCCTGCACTGAACTGCAAACAGCGCTTAGCCCAGCTTTTCTTCCAGCCTGTAACTCTGCAAAGCTCAGAGGTTTCTCACCGGTTCAGTTTCACATCAGACAAATCCAGCAGGTTTTGGCTGACGTGACTTTGAGCAAACACAAAAACTGAAATGAAACTCAGGAGACTAGAAAGAAAATGTTTATGTCAAGCCCCAGCAAACCAAAACACAGCACTCTTTAACAACTGTCTCTGTGAAATCGTTGCTGAGAACACAACATCAGTTAAAAACATGATAAATCTTTTACAGCCTATTAATATATGCATGATTCACAGTTGCCTTGTAGATGCGTACAGAAGCCAAATTCCCTACAGAACAGTAATGTGTTGGCTATTATATTTCTGGTTTTTATCTTTTTACCCACCAGAAGGACGAAATCAGTCTTTTGCAAGGAGGGCAATTTCCACCACTAACAAGCAGAAGAGAAAGCTCTCAGCCTGACCTACATTTCTGTGGGCCCTTGCATCTATTTTTTTTAGTACTGCACGCGGTTTAGTTTAGTGAAACCAACTTTTCAGGAAATATCATGTTTTCTATATCCAAGCATAGAGAGCATTGCGAAATGCTGTGTTTACCATGTTCAAGTGTACTGGGACTGTCCAGGCTTCAGCAAATATACATTGTGGTTAAAAAGAAGAAAATTGATGTAGGCAGAAAAACAACTTGTGAAAGTGTAAGAAAGAAAGAGAAGAGGTTGGGGCAGAGAGGACAGGACAAGTGGGGCTGAAATGCATTGTGTGTACGCACAGTTCCCAAACCTTCCAAACTAACCCTGTTTTACTGTGTTCAATAACTTTTTGCTTTTTAACACTACACTCTGCTAGTTTGCAATGTTAAAGAAGAAAAGGCAGAAGAAAAATGATGCATACAAACAAGTTTTGAGAAACTTGCATCAGGCTTCGGTGAAGGTATTTCACATAATGAACTGAAGCTCTTAATTCTGAGTTGATTTTACATCTTCACAGTGATCCTGAGCTCTGTTAAACTTGGTGAACTTTGGACTTTGCGTGAAACAGCTGAGAAGGGAGAGGCAGCAGTGATACTAAGTCTAAGACACTTTTGTATCCTCTCATGGTCTCTGGGACTGTCGGGACAGGTTTATTATGCAGTGTAACTTTGGGCATCTCTGAGTGCTGCTGTTTTCCAACCAGCTTTTTATGCTTGCTGTGGATCACTGGGGTGCAGTGTTCCCCAGGTCCAACCTGTCATGCTCTGGCTGGCTGACAGACTGTGTGTTACTTGAACCAATAGCAGTGAAATCATTGCATCATTAACTTCAGGATGTGTTACCCACTCAAGTAAGCACAGAAGGTCCCAGACAGGTTTGCATAACCTAAACTAAAGTCTGTGTCAGCACATCTTCACGGCTTACTAGATTAATTTAGGTTTGGTTCCATATGTATGTTTACAGCCTCCACATCTTGACTGCAATACAGACCTACCCGTAAGTCAAGAAAGATTGATTTTGTCTGCTTGCCATCTCCCATAACCGAGGAGGACCTTATGATATCTCTAATCTAACCGGTCTATCTAATCTAAACAAGTTTTTCCCCATCCACCTCAAACAATCATTAAAAGGAATAACGTAACATATATGTGGAGGGAAAACATACCATCATAATTAAGATTTAGCCCAGTGTTTATGTTTGTTAATATTCAGAGTAGAGATACATGAAACTTCCCACTTGTACTTTGAAACAGCCTCCCAAAGTTTTGTATCAGACCTATCATAACTCATGCTTGGCTTTGCAGCTGCTGAGACTGACAACATGGATCTACCTTTGTCCAGCTGTCTTCTGGTCTTAATGACCATCCCATACTATAATGGTACTATGGTACCATGCTGGAACATACCGTACTACTGTATGGTAGCACAGAGCTACTGGGAAATTCTCTGGTTAAAAGCAAGTTTTAAGTGCTTTATAAATATTTTCTACTTCTATTCTACTGTCTGCCTGGGACAGGAGTAACTCTTGAGTTGACCACTTCTGATTCCAGATATGCTGAAATTGAATAAATGCTTATTTTCAACAAATGGCAGGCTCTTTGCTAATCTTTGCATGGCTCTGATTAATTGGTTTCTTCTTTCCAGCAAATATGGTTTTTGGCAATGATATTATTCCACAGCTGGTGCTTTATTGCTTATTGGTTTTTTTTCTTGTTGCTGCTTCGATCATTACTATCATTATTATCAGCCTTGCTATTATCATTATATTGTTATTATTACTTATTATAGTATTCTTCAATAATAACACATCAAGGCTAAGAATGAGTCACTGTAGAGAGATGCCTGTAGTGGAGATCCCATTTCTTGGTTGGTAGGGAAGTCTCTGACAATCAATTCATATGAAACCTGTCATCAATCATAAGAAGAAAGCAGGGAATAAAAGGCACAGCTCTTACTCAGACTGTGTGGGGAGGCAATTAAAGGAAACATGGCAGAAGTCTCTGGTCAGAAGAAGTATTTGTGGATCACTAGTTACTGTTACAGTTATATTTATCTGTAAAGGAAGATGTCAGGAAAAATCTTTTAAAGAGTCTTGCATTGGCCAGGCAGTGACATTGTGCAGGATCTC
This sequence comes from Calonectris borealis, assembly GCF_964195595.1. NCBI lineage: Eukaryota > Metazoa > Chordata > Aves > Procellariiformes > Procellariidae > Calonectris > Calonectris borealis. The sequence continues at coordinate 68,433,131 of NC_134352.1, read as the reverse complement.
CACTCACTACCTTGAAGCAAGCTGAGTTTGGTTTTATTTTTTGTTAAACAGTGCACTCCAGGCAGCTTTTAGGACAACAATTGCTATTGGTTTGACAGAGGATCTTGAATCAGGGGCCAGTATTCCAGTTCTTGAGATTAAGACAGGTCAGCTAGTGGGTGAGTCTGTATGAGCACCTAAATCATATATGGACCCTACTGGAAAGAGAATAGCAAGATTGACATGAGACTGACTGGGAAAGGTTAAGAAAGATACTTGCCCTAATTGGGAAGAGTGTTTATAATGTGCACTGGGCACAGCCTACTCCTAAACTCTTTGGATTTGACAAATACAGTGAAATATAGCACTCATAAACAAATATGCCCTTTTCAATCATTAGTGTCAAAAAGAGATGAAAAAAATTGCTGGCTCTCCCAGTCATCTTCTCAAACCATCATTAACTGATTCACTTCTTACTGGCATGATGGCAGAAGTTGTTACAGCAAGAGAAATTTAGAACAGATAAGAGTGGCTCTATGCATATCTGGTAACACAAATTCCATTTCCTTGTGGTTACATGAACCTTCTGTCAAGGTTTAAATGCCTTTATACTCGTGGTTTCCAAACTGTCTTCCACCATGGCCGCAACTATATTAAACAGTAAAAACTATCAGATCGACAACTTTGTCTGGTTGTGGCTTAGAAAAGTCAGAATCACTGGGCAAATTTAACAAGGTCTCTTTTCAGTACTTGCAGTAAAAAACAATTGTGCTCTACAAGAAACGCTTATCATGAACCTTCACCGTTAGCCTAAAATGTTTGGGAATCTCTGTCGTCTTCTAACTTCTAGCAACTAACACTCCTTTTGAAATGCAGTATCAATTTCCTTTGCTTTTTAAGGCTCAAATTCTGCAAATACATTAATGTATATTGATGTTTATTAATGTATATATTTAAATGCATATATTTAAATATGTATGTATGTGTATATTGTATATACATTTTATGAGAGTATATGTATAAACATTTATACATATGTACATGTATATACAAATATATAGCTGTGAGTAGGTCCTTAGGAGTCAATAGAATTAGTCACAATGTTAAAGACAGTCAAGAGCTGAAGTATTTTGATAAATCAGATCCTCAACCTGATCCAGATGATGAAAGTATGGGGGCCAGAATTATTTAGAGCGAAAGTTCAGCTGAGCAGAAAGTTTCAATTTTTCTGTCTATTTATCTTACGTGTGCTTTTTTCCAGAGTTTGAACCTTCCAATGAAAGCATCATAATAATGAAGACATATACGGTCATTTATATTTATATTTCCTAGTAGACCATATGTTCCGTATATACATTTCTATTTGCTTGGAAAAATACACTACTATATATATATGTGGAACAGAAAATGAGACGACACTGAACCTAAGTATGAACATGTTTTATGGCAACTTGGATATTAAGTTCTCTGGACACATTTTTATGGGAATCAACTTATACTATCCTCCACCTTTGTTTATTATACTCTGTGTTACCAGAATAGCAAGCTGCCACACGGTGTTTTATAGTGTCCTGAGATAACATGAATTTATAAGGGTGTTCTATAGTGAAATGCCCATAAGTATTTAACAGTCAGTTTAGATGGTCATTCAGCTTCGCCTCACAGGTTACGCTGGAACTATAAACAGAAGGTAGTAACAATAAATAAAACTAATAAAACTAGAATGGTGAAAAGTCTTGCGTAGACCATGTGTAAAAAGAATACTATATGCACTCCTGCAGAATTAACAGCATTCAGAAACGGCATTTAACAAATACCACTACAAAAATAGTCTGTGACCACCAGCCATTTTAAATGATTCCTATAATGGTGGAGTTGTCAAATCATTTAATCCCAACTGAAATTTCTGAAAAGCCTATTTGTTTCTTCAGGTACCAAAATACCTTTGAAAATATGATTTTGGGGAATCAATTTAAAAAAAGAAAAAAAGACTTTTATACCTTCCCACCAAGTTAGGCACTTAGATGTAATACACAGGTATCACAGGAAGCTTCAAAATCCCAGGGCAGGTGCCTAATCACATGCTAGTGGGGCTATGCCCAGGTGTAAATCTTCTGAGCTGCCTGAACCCTGCTTCAACCCAGCATTAAAAATGTTCTCCCTTATTCCCTTTATGCAGGGCCCAGCTGACAGGTACATTCAGAGCATACGGATGGGACTAGTCCTGACACAAAAGGCAGCCAGAAGCAAGACTTTCTGCCTGGCTGGTATGATTGAACACCTTAATGTAGTTAATTTACCAGTGGGCTGTGATATGATTATGGAAGACTGATTTTTAAATCCTTTATTCTTGATTTGGGAGACAGGGCATGAATATGATTCCCAGGGAAGTATCTAATACTCTGCTATAGCCAGTCTTCATCTCCCTTCCTGCTCTGTTTAAAGCTCAGTACAGTATTGTCCTACTTCAGCGAAGACTTTAAGCTTCCTTCTTTATGCTTGGTTTATGTCCTGTGTGGGAATATAGCCCAGACAGGTTTTGTTCCAGGGGACAGGCACAGCAGAGACACGGGGGCCAGACACAGCCCAGGCGGGAGACACCACGCGTGTACGTGCCTGTCCCCCCGCCCCACGTCCAGGAGCACACATCAGACAGCCCATACAGATCAAGGGAAAGCCGAACTACCACAAATGGGGTTCGCAGAAGATACTCTGCTGAGGTCGGGTCTGCCAGCAGGAGATGGTAGATACCTTTCTCTGTGACTAGGGCACCTCTATTCACATTGCAACCATCTTCCCCAACACTCTTTCTCCCAGACAGGTGCTTTCATCCAATCTCTCAGGGTGCTGGTGATGGCAACCATATTTGCGAATACCTAAATTGTGCCAAATCTAAACCACAGGTCGATTGGAAGCAAATGGTTGTCTTTACAAAGCTGTTGTGGCTAAGCAGACTTGGAAGGGATCTAAGACCAGGTCAGCCAAAGAGGCAGAGCACAAAAGAAAGCATGTTTCTCCAGCCCGGTGCCTGGGAGGAAGTCACAGATTTTGACCTCTGCTCCTAGGACTGTTTCTGTACTTGCCATTAAATGATCATTAGGTTTGGTGCCGATGGGGAAAGAGTGAAGTGCTGAGTGAAAGCAGACACAGCTGACAAGGACAGAAGTAGGAAGAATGGAACAATGTAGGGCGCGTGCGTGCGTGCGCGTGTTTGTGTTTGTGTAGGGAGGGTTATTACCTGTGCTGGGACTGGTCCCAAGGCAGAATGGAGGGGCTTTGTATCTTTGAGCAGGGGCTCAGTAGAGACAGTTGACTGTGTAATGCAAATTATATTAAAACATAGGTGGGGTTTTTTTTCCTACTAATGACTTGGTGAGTTGTTAGGTGGCCAGCTAGCGGGGAAGTGGGGGAGAGGGAGAAGGGGAGGCGTAATGCATGACTTTACAGACCTAGAGATATGTCCTGTTGAGTGGAGCTTAATACTGCATACGCCTCTTACTCAAAATGTGAACTGCAGACCAGATTAGATCAGGGAATGTTAGCCACGTCCAGTGCAAAATATGTTTTGTTTTGTTTGGTTTCTTTTAAAACAGAGAGAGTGAGCATAAGTTCAAGGAGGTAAGTGAAAGTTCAGTGAGATTTCTTCACATTCATGAAACCTGAGTTCATAGTCAAGCTATTGAGTCACATACAGATGAGGATCTTGCCTGGTCAGTTAAAAAAAAAAAAAAAAAAGAAAAAGAAAAAGAAAAAGAAAAACCCCAACCCCTTCTCCCTGTAAGTTCCTTGATGTTCAGTAGGTGTGGTTGGGTGAAGACAAGCCAGACCAATACCAACAGCTGCATGGAATCTTTCCACGACTGAAAGGTGAATAATTAACTCTCTTACAACTGCAGCCCCTCAGGGGGAGGTGAGTCACTAGCCCGATTTAGAGTTATGTTATCTTGTAATGAACAATAAGAGGGAAATCTATACTTGTCCTGACAGTTCCAGTGAGACATCGATGATCTGTGCCCCAAAAACCTCAGGAAGGGAGTTGATCAAAATGCACCTCTAAGAAAATAACTGATTTTGTACATACAACTCATCAGTGGTTCAAGAAGATAATTTTTTTTTCATGAAGATAATTTTTTCTAGGCATATGAAATTTCCTGAGTATGACGCTAAGGCTTAGACAAGAAAGAAAAGAATGCGTCGGTTTTAACTGGCAACATTGTGCCAGTACCTAATATCAGATACAATCAGGGTGGGAATTAATTTAGTTTTCTGAGTCCAGTCATGCTCATAGTGTTGCCTCTGGACTCTTGGGATGGAGGGAGGGGTCCATAAATGGCAAACATGAAGAATAAGCCTGTGTTAGGTGACTTAAAAACCTACTAATAGATTTTTTCCAAAGGGTTTGAATGTCCACTGGGAAATCTCCAGCAGGCTGCAAATCCAGAAAGCTTGACAAATCTTTGCATATATTAACTGTGCCCACGTGACAAAAGCAGTATTTGCTTTTGTCTTCCTCATATGGAGGGAATTGCTCTTTTTCATCAGGAGAGAAAGAAGACTGAAGCCCTTGACTCCTACTCCTGCACAAGGCACAAGGCAGTGCCCTTGCTGCTTCTTCTGGGGCTGCAGCCCCTTTGTTAAGATTTTTAGGGCTCTGCAGATGATTCAAGTTCACAAAGTGGCTGGTAGACAATACCCATGGATCATTCTTTACTAAACCTTGCAAAAGACAAGTGCCTTCTCCTCCCTCCAACTAAAATGTTGATAGATTTGATACGACTGTTCCCGTTTGGGGGGTTCAGGACTAATTAGTTCCACAGTATGACAGCCATAGAGGGACATCAGCCTCATTTGTCGTGTCAGTGTATCATACAGTCATGTTCTGATGGAAGGAGGACCTCTTGGGTTTTTTCTTTCCTCCAGCCATTTAGAAGGAGCATTGAGTGACTCAAAAGGGAACTGCGTTTGTGTCTTCTCAGCAAGGAATGAAGCCAGCTCCCCATGCGAGGGGAAGCAAGTGACGCTAGTGAGTGAATGAAGGGTTTCCTAAAGTTCTGGGAGGGGTTAAAAGAAAAATAAAACTTGCAAAGACGGGTTTAAACTGTGCTGATTTCCAAGGAGCCATGCCCCCTCCATTATCTCAGTAAAGAGTGTTTGCAAACAGTACACAATGAAATATGTAATTCCATAGGAAAATTTTAAAAAGGAAAGAAAAGAACATAAACAACAATAGTCTGAATCAAAGCTGCTCATCAGATCTTAATCCTCATTAGTGGGTATTAATTTTGTTGACAGTATTGCTGACTAATTAACAACTATAAAAGAGCAAACTTTCCCACATGCTCCACCATGCTCCATCTAGGGTCAACAGACTGTCACTGGGCATGTTTTAATTATTGCTTTGTCATCATAATATCTTCAGTTCATTACTGCAGATGGTCTAGATCTGCTGCAGAAACACTATGATCAGTTGTAATGTTTTTTTCCATGAAAATGAGAGTAGCCAGTGCTTAGAAATGGAAACCAAGATGCTAGAGAGTGATTCAAGAACAAACAAAAACTTTCTGTTTTAGAGTAGAGCAGACTAGAGTGTAGAGGACTTCCAGGATAAATATGCATCTGAGCAGGTTTCAGAAGGGTAAAGTGAGATGCCTCTAAGAAGCTTTTGCTGTTTTTTTCCTTTGAGGAGGAGCAAAGGAAGGAAGGAAGGAAGGAAGGGAGGAAGGAAGGAAGGAAGGAAAGAAGGAAGGAAACATGCTGGAACATCACAGACAGCCTAGTAAAGCCAAGCCATGTCCCACCATTGTATAAAATGAAGTTCTAAGCCTTGGATATAGATTTGTTCTATTTGACCATAAATATGTAGTGAAAAGGAACACGCATCTGAAGGCTCTACACAGCAATGAAATAATCATTTCAGCTTGTTCACTCCAAAAATACCTCTAAATGGGACAGCCAAGCAAGGTCTTTGTTTAGAATTGTCCCACTTACTTCTCCAAGCTGGAGTTTGACCCCTGAGGAAGTCCAGCCATGCTGCTTGTAACATGCTCTTACTTCAACTGATATTTCAGCGACTTGTTTTCTCCCTGCAGTTCAGACAGTATTTTTTTTAGCCTTGACAGAATGGCTAGACTAGGTAATCCACACAAACAGCTGCTGCATGCAATGTGATCTTTTCCCCAAACCTTTTTAACAAAGACTTCTGAACTGTTCCTTAGTTTTGGATATGTTGGAAATATCCAGAAGCTAAAATCTCTCAATATGAACGTAACTGACATATCTACTGTCTGACCATACTGCTTTTAGCTTGACAAGTGTCCCAAGAAGATTAACAAGAGCTGCATGTTCACAAAACTACTCCCTAATCAGAAAGCATTCATCAGGAAAATACCTCTGCTTCAAACCACTTTCACAGAGGATTTGCTTCCTGAATATCAGTGTTCTTGTCTGTAGTGAGAAGAAAGATGCTACTGATTTTTGGAGCATGAGCTTTGCAAACTTTCAAACTTCATCAAAGATAACATAATTGGGATTTTTCATTGTGATGAATTTTATAACTTGAAATTATTTTGTTCTTTGTCGATCATACGCATTTCTGTCTAACGAACCGCCTATATGAGCCCAAGTAATATTAAAGTAAGTGTTGCAAATATTGAAAATATAAAATAACATTAATGGATCCAAGGAGATCTGAAAAATGAACAAGAGAAGAGAAATAAAGGGTCAGTCTTTAAAGAGGCCTAGGAATATAAGGGAAAACACATTCAGAGGACGGGAGGAATTTGGAAAACAGTCACTTTGAAGAAGTCAAGAGGTGAGAGTCAACAGAAAGTTAGACATGCATTGGGAACAGGATGTAGCATCGAAAAAGGGTAATGCATCTGTGAATTGCATAAGCAAGGGTAACGTCCTCAGTGGGCAGTATGGCAAAAGTACTGGTATTATTCCATACACAACACTCCACTACATTTTAGGAACTTACGTTCTGAAAAAAAATCAGTGTAGTGGAGAGCAGTGAGGGGAAAAAAGAGTAGAGGTGTGGAGAATTGATTTTAATAGGTAAGATTAAGTACTAAATCTGCCAAATTTAGTTAACTGGGAAAAAAAGGCCACATGGATAAATATTTAAAAGGTGTCTAATAGGAAAGGAATTATTTTAGGACAACCAAAATGCTAAGAAAAGGAAAGGAGGATGAATGTGAGAATGAGGTGTATCAGACTGTGAAATGGTCCCCTGTGGGATGAGAGAAAAACCATTCTCCTAGTGAGAACGACTTTAAACGAGATTGGATATTATCTTAGTGACCAAAGGGGCAGCTGGGAATATCAACCATTTTTGAGATTTTGTAGGCAAGGATCCAAACAAAATAATTTTATGAAGGCCCTATTTTTTGCTGAGCCACACACCCTTTTTTTTTCTCAATAAGATCTGTCGGCTAGTGGAGTCTCTTTCAGTGCTCTGCTATTGCTGGCCACACTGTGAGTTAATTAGGAAGGAGGTGTACGGCTGAACACTGTGCCCCCTAAATCTCTTCCTGCTCAGCATCCCTAAATAAAAGTAATGAGGACCACTGGTGCATGGCAATAGCATTACTTTGCACTATGTATTTCCACATCCTGTGCTCTCCCAGGCAGTCTGCCTACTGCAAGTACAGCCCCCCAAGGAAACTGGAGAGTCAGAACCACCTAGGTAATGCCAGTAAACTAAACCTTTAGGCATTTCTTTGCTTTGATCCAGAGAAATGCATGTGCTGTGCTGTTTGTACCCTCAGAACAAATGGCAGTCTTGGGAACTAGCATGGATATTTAGAAATGGTATTTAAATAACATTACTTGGGAAATTCCCACTGCTTAAGAAAAGACTAACTAAAACAAGAGGTTTTTTTCCCAGAAGGCTGAGACAGGTATAATGAGAATTAGCAGGCATAATTGATATCATTTCTGTATCCTAGAGGATCATATGAGTCATCTTCCTAGTCACGTCCTCCCTGTTCTTAATACTGATCAGAGTGAAAACGTTGCTGTGAAGTGTAAAGAGGCAATATAAACATACTGGGTGATACAAGCAACTGATTGCAAACAAATAACTTCATTAAGCCATGCCCATAATAATTCCTCACTTTTATATAGCACTTTTCATCTGCAGATCTCAAAGTGCTGTACAGATGGAAAAACTCAGGAGGTAAAGTGCCTTGTTTGAGGTCATTCAGGTAGACAATGGCAGCTCTGGGAATAAACCATGCCGCAGTGCCTCGCTTTGCATTATAAATGCCCCTCCTGTGCAGTCCTGGAAAGGATCACGGCAGCGAGCCTTTGGAGAGGGAGAGTGTATAGCTGGAGCTGAAATAAGCCTGAGTCTGATCATAAGACCACTGTGAATTAGAAAGGCCAAATTCCACCCTAATGTGCAATCTCTCTTAAAATCAACTGGAGCTTTATATTTAAGTATTTCCAAGGTTTTCTTTCCCATGGTGTCTGAGTACCAGCAAAATTACATCACACTAAAGCAATCTCTGAGGATGTTTTCTTACTACTTTTTCCTATTAGCCCTAAGAGCCACTAGAGATTGTTTTATTTTTATCACTTCTCTTTTTTTAATTGCACTGGGCCTAATTCACTAATCACGGTGGAAAAGGGAGGAAAAGATTATTTACCATTTAAAACTACAGTAGTGCAGTGATGCCTCAGGCCTAGAAAGTACAAAAAACAGCAAGAAAATATTTCAGTCTTGACTATGTATATAATAAAAAAAGCAGAAAAAGAATTCTGCCAGCATCCAGCATCCCTAGTTCATGATAAGAGAAGCTAGGCAGACAATATCCACAAACACTTCATGTGATTAAAAAAATAAAGGGCAGACTATGAGAGGAATCCAATCACAATATACCATAAATTCCAAAATTATAAATCCCATTATGCCTGAAATTTGGAAGGTAGAATACATCCTACAGGTTCCTGGAAAGGAAAAAAAATAAGGCGCTGGTCCTGAAGCCACAAGTCTAGAGTTCCTTGCTGGCTCGGCTGCAGGCTCCCTCTGTAATCTTGGGCATATTGCTTTACTCCTGTTTCCTCTCCCACATTGTGGGTGTGCCTACATTGCAGTCAAAGTGGGATATTAAAGGTTGTCAGCCCAACTGAACTGGCTTTAACCGAGTTAGCTTATGTACTGTTAGCGATGCAACTGTAGTCTGGAGTTAGGTGTGGACTAAATTCTTAAGGGTGGTTAATGTAACTTGGGAAGAATAGATTCTGAAGACTATCAGAGGAATCCCATTCATCTAGATTTCACATTATTCTTTATTTTCTGAAGGGATACTTTTTTAAAAAAAAAAACATATTTTCTGATTAACAGTATAAGCTGAGCCAAAAAAAAAAAAAAAAAAAAAGATGACGGTTGAAGTTTTCAGTCATTTAAGGGATTTAGCCACATGCTTCACATTAATGTGAGAGCACTGCTCTGGGATGCAGATCTTAAGAATGGGAGATTTGTTGCTGAACTTCATCCAAATCGTATTGTAACTAGGGTATGAAATGAGATGAGTTAGTCTTCCACCGGGGTAAGACCAGCTGAGAAAAAGTGTTTTTCAAAAGTGTGAAGACTTTTTAAAGGAAAGTTGCTTATTATTATGTCAAAGTCTGGCCAGCTGGTAAATATAATTGTATTAAGCTGTCATTATATACATCTTAAGAAAACACTCATGTATTGTGGAGGAAAGAAATTATCTACTTCTTTTTTTATGAATGCATAGCAGCAATATAACTTAGAGCTGTAGATCAGTGTCAAAAAAAATAACACAATCTGGTATGGCACTTCCCCCCCCACTCAGCTAAATGGCTCTTAGGTACTCTTAAAAACAGCATGATAGTTAAAATACAAATAACGGGTATTAGATGGAAATGATAGTTGTAAAATACAAACACATGTAAGAGAGTTGCTTTAGAAAGTATAGTGAGAGACAGGGTAAGAGGAAAAACTTTATTAATGTCAGAAAGATACAGTGAAATATTCAGTGCACACGTGTTTGGGATAAGAGGTGGGATGAGAAGCCAGATGCTCAGCTGATGAATGTTGATGCAGCTCTGTTTAAATCAGTGGGACTATGCTGATTTACATCATCCACAGATTTTGCAGCTGGTTTCGATACGCATACAAACTTTGAAAGTTATCCGGACTTACCTGCCCTCTACTCTCTGGAAACAAGGCTGGAAGTCTGGTGGGATAAGGATTCTCAAGGAGATCTCTTGCGTTTCTGTGAGCTAGAAGCATGGTGAAGACAAGTATTATTGTGGTTAGGACAGTATTTCTACATTTTCCTAGCCCCGCGGGAAATCAAAATGCACACTAAAAGCGAATAATTAACCTAACTTTGTAAGCCGTCAAGAAGCATTCATTCTTGTATGATTCAAGCCGTATTTTACATGAATCAGTGTTCCCCTCCCTACTTAAATGTAGACACGTTATTTCTGTGGTCTGGAAGCTGAGATCAGATTTCACCCATAATGATTTTAGCTGCCACACAGCTCATCAAAATTGCAATTATAAATACCAGTGTTTTTCTTTTTCTGGAATGTAGACTGCATCATACAAGATCCTGCCAAAAGATGCAAAATTAGCACTGCGATGGATATACTTGTGCAACCAACAGGGAAAGACAATTAGGGAATGAGGAATAAGAGGAGTGAGGGAGTTGCCACTGCCCAAATAACCAAAAGTCTAAATCATCTTTTATATCCATCTCCTGTGCTGAGAGCTTTTGATTCTTCAAAGCCTTTGCACAGAGAAACCATGCATCAACCTTAAAGAAGTGCTACCAGTTTGCACATAGCAAGTTTTGAGTTGATTAACAATTGCCCAGCAATGTTCATTGGTGTAATGAGTGCAGTGACAAAAATGCCAGATTTTGCTTCTCTCTTTTTCTTTCTTCCTTAAACAGCATGTTACTAGTGTGTCCCTACAGAGCTTCTGCACCGAATGGATCAGGCTAGAGTTAGGACAGCTATCCAAATTCACTTGGAGACCGTCTGTCAACAAGAAGCAGTTGTAATGTTTCTCTCCTGTTTACATTCTACCTGTGCTGGCTTGTACTAGAATTAAATCTCCATTGAATCTATGACAGGTGTAGCAAACACACTGTAAATAATACCAGACTCCTTAGCACTCTCACTACAGATGGAGGAGAGATAGGGGAAGCATGAGCGGATCAGACAGACATACCTGGAAGTGCAATGCTATTGATCCTGCCTCCAGCTTAGGGCTGGTCCAGGGACGGCTCAGTTCCTCATTCCATTCTGTGTGGAAATCAAATATACATTTCCCATCTGTTCTTTTTGAAGCAGTAGCTTTACTTTGACAGTGCTTTGAACCGTCTCCCAATCTGCATGAAAAATTCCACAGTGTGCTCTGTTTAATCATGCTCAGAGATTTTTGGGAAATAGCTCTGATTAGTTCCAATATCATTAGGAATGGTATGGCTATGCTTTTACATGTAGAATATATAACTTTTCCAGATGCACAGACTTTTATAAAATGACCAACTACAACATCAGTAGGGAAGGCAAGAGAATGGGGAAGAATGTTTATAAAGATTTTAACCTCTAGAAAAATAAAGATGTCTGTGAGTCCTCAACTCAGCTGCTCAGTTTCCAGCCCAGATGGGAGACAGACACGGTTCCGGAAAGTTTTAGCACTAGCTGAAAGGTTATGAGGACTTTGATTTACTCACACTGTAGCTAATGGAAATTAGAGGCATGGGACACAGTTTGTTGCATTTTAGGAAGAACAAGTCTGAACTACAATTTGTCTGAAGACTTCAGATTCTCACTCAAATTATTTGCATAATGTCTGGCTAGCCAAGTAGTTTTAGATGTTAATTTAATTCAGCAACTTTATTAATGCAATCAGAAGGTATAATAGTACAGATACAAGGGTTCAAATATATTGTATAATCTCAGTAAACCAGAGGACTCAAGTTACTGAATATGAAATAAAGTTATGTTTATCGCTACGATTTTACTCCTTGCTTCTTCATGATGACTGCACCAGCCAGACTGTGGAAATCCAACCAGCATTTCCATTATCTGGCTTTTGTCTACACCACAGAGGGTTTTGTTTGTTTTTTGTTTTAAATAATTGGATGCTATTAAGTTGGTTGTAAAAAAAATGGTAATTTTTCTATTTAAAGTCACTGAACATTTTTTTCCTCCAAATCAAAGTAATTATAGGAAAATGTGAATATTTTGTGTGTCTGCCTGCTTTCCTTTCATAACCAGTTGTTTAGACATAGAAGCTCTATGTGGTAATTCTGGAAGATGTTTGATATGCTGCTACATAAACTTGTTATTGAGAAAACAAGTAAATGTGGCCTACAGAGATTGAAATGGGTTGACTGATAAGCATTAACTTACAACTGTAATCAGAGAATCACTGTTCCTTCTGAAATCACTCTACAGTCTGTTCTTTTTTCCTCCCTCATTAGACATTTTCTATCATTAACCTGAAATGAAACATAAAATTCCTACCCTTAAAATTTATAGCCCATGCAAATATTGGAGCAGTGATAAATGACAAAAAGAGAGAAGTCATTGATGCAAGTAAATTCTGAATTATTTGGTGCTGCTAGAAAACCGTATGTATACAGCCAAATACAGAATCATCCATGTATAAGAAGAGAACACAGGCCATATTTAAAGGAGATGGAGACTCAGTTTGGTAAGCGACAACTTAAAAAAGATACTGCGTGATCTTGGAAGAAAATCAGCTGTTGGGATAGACAGCAGCATTCAAGTTATCTGCCTGGGCAGACTTTTGTGAATGACAGAAAAGAACCGCTACTACAGCAGCCTTACCTGCCAAACAGCTGGGATGAGCGTGCACGTGCATAGCAAGTAGGCTGAGACAAGCAGACACGAGAATTTGGAGATTCGAAGGAGCATGGGGCAGCTGTGCATCAGCAGAGCTAGGAGGCACTCGCACTCAGCGGCATTAAGCTTCCGCTCCCCCTGTGGCTCCCTGGCTAAGCGCTGGTTCTGTGACCTGTAAAACGGCTGCATGGCTGGGGAACACGCTGCCCTCCTGCCAGTGCAACTTGCCCAGCCTGCAATTAGGTCTGAAGTTTCTCCAGAGAAAGCACTGGAGGGCCACAAACTGAAGTTATCCCCAAGGTTGCAAACACCCCACAAACCATGGGCTGAGCTCTCCCACAACACCAAAAGTACTAATCTAACCCTTGCATGTATTACTAAAGGAATCTCCAGCAGGAAGTTACTTTATTTCTTCTGAAATGACCATGCCTGGTTTTTGGAATATTGAGTAGGACTCATATCACCTAACTTAGGTCATCCACATGGAATTATTCACCTTGGGTTTCCTTACAGTAATGAGTGAGAAATAGGCATTTCTATGTTGTGATTCATTTAGGGCAGACTTCTGAAATCTATCAATCAGATGAATTCCAACCTGAAAGTGACTGTCTCTCTTCAGTGACATACAGGGACTCTTGACTGAGTAGTCCACATTTGCTCAGTTTGCTCCCACCCACTGTGTCTTTTCCACTGTACACAATTCTGGCGGATATTTCACAGAAGGTTGCAGAAAGAACCATGAGAATGAATACGTAATTGGGAAATTTACTTTATATTGAGGGAGTGTAGGAGCCCACACTGTTCTGCTTAACCAAAAGAAAATTGAGTCAATTTGATTATATTCTGTAAATTCACCAACCATTAGCTCTTCAGATACCAGTGTAAAAGGCTGCATTAGAAGACAGAAGAAGTTCAGAATAGAAACAAGTAACACACTCTTAAGAATGAAGCTAATTAAAATGGCAATAGTTTAGCAAAATTAATCAAATATTAACTTCACGTCTTTCTGCATCACATAAAACAAGGAAGACAACAGGAAAAGACACAAATTAAATAAGAGCTAAGTGCTGGGCAGGGGAAAATGATGCTATTATATATCACCTCCTGCGAAACTCTAAGTCAGATTTCAGTGAGCTCAGCTTACGGTTTTTGGAAGTTTACCTACTGGACTTCTTTTCTAATACTGAAAGAGCAATTTTACTGTTCTGGAAAGAAAAGCCTTGTCTAGAAGTGTGAGCCCAAGTCAATGAACCAGAAACACTTTGTGACTAATCCAGTTTTGTCTCTAACTCCTTCTGTTGCCTTGGGCAAGTCACTTAAACCCTAAGCTAAGAACATTAAAAATTTAAGAGCTATATTCATGCAAAGTATTTTTATTTTCAAAAACCTAATCTGTCAAAAGCCATCAGTACAAGCAGTAAAGAGAAGTCCAGCCTTGCAAAAGCCGTAAGGAATTTTGGGAAGTCACAAGCAATGGCAAAGCCAGAGTACATGTGTTGGAAAAGGGGGTTTTGAATCAATCTAAGCACGTTGGGACTTATACTTTAACTCATTAAGTTTTACTCATCTGATACAAGATCAGATATTTGCTCAGCAGAGTACACAGAGTGAAGGTTTGTGTAATAAGGGGAAAAATCCTACAGCATGTGGTTGTCATTCCAATTGGATGAAACATAAAAATTATAAACCTGCCATGGGTACACCAAAAAACTGGAACAAAGGCTGACTCTTGAAAGCTTTAACATCCTCCCACCAGGAAAGAATTAGAAAGAGTCGAGCTAGATTAAACATAATAATCTAAATTGTGCTCCTGATTACATGCATGTAAATCTGAAATAACATAACTTAAAGACTTATTTGGGACTCAAATTAGTGTCTCTGTAAGCCTGAATTTTGGCCAGATTTTATTTCAGCTGGGAAGAAGAAAACATGTTTATAAAATCTGAGCAGCCTACAGTTTATCTGCCTTTAAAAAGACACACACTGTGTGCAAGCCAGTAACAGACTTCCAGCCGTACTGAGATGCTGAATTGTACTGAATAACATATATTGACAACAGCATATAGTCTGGTAGCTGGAGAACAGCTTATTATGTTCTCCTGTCTCTGTATCAGTGCCAATTCAAAAGCATCTGGGCAAGCTGATAATACGTGTAGATTGTGCTGAGCTTTATGAAAGGACATATTTCCCTCTAGCAGAAGCAGCCAGGTTCTAGGATATGGAACTAGGAGGGTGCACTGTTTTCATGGCCTGCTTCACGCATCTTGTCTGATGGTGGGCAAATCCCCGAGATTCACTTTCATCTCATCCATGGCACTTAACAGAGTCTTCCCTGGAGTCCAGCTGCCTTATGGCCCTCAGAGGGATAGAGAGACAGGCTGTCCTGGATGGTGATAAAACCCAGGTACATCTCAAGCAATGCCTGATTTTCCCTCCTAAGTACAGGCCATCCTCACAAGGGCTGACTTTCTGACTTAGGTGCTATAAATGGCATAAAAGCAGGGTAAATCCTCCCTGCGTTGCTGGCTGATTTGATTGCTCAGCTGTACAATGGAAATAATAGGATCTGACAAGGGAAATGCGAAGATACAACAGAGACTGTGAGGAGCTCAAATGTTATGATAATAGATGTTGTACATGACCTTAAAGTAGATAAATATGAAACGAATTACTCACATATCTTTCATTAGTCCATCACAGAACCATTCTGATTCCAACACAGCTGCAATGACCTACACTTTTTTCAGCTGTTCCCTCTCTTTTTTTTTTTCTTTTTATCTTTTGTTTGTGTTTAATGTGTTTTTCAGGGATAACTTTTTGCTAAAGATGTATTACTCAATAGTAATAAATAAAAAATGTAATAACCTTTTCTTTCCAATGAACCCCAGGAAATGTTCAGGTTTCCCTCTCCCCGTTTTAAAACCTCCACCCTAGGAGTATATACAACACATGTGAAGAACGTCTGGATAATGAGTAATTCTGAGTCACGAATAATGCTTCCAGATTTGCAATTTTGGCAGCTGGGAGTAGGATTCCCTGTTTGTACTGTGTCCAGTCCTTTCCTTCAGCTTTTCCCCCCTCAGAGGCCCTCATTCTGTAGACACATTTAGCAAGCAGGTCCTTTCGTCTACATGAAGCTTTACTGATATGAGAGGATCCCCCCTCAGGAAGCCAGGCAACCTGCTCATCACTTCAGGATAAGAAGCTTTTGCCTTATTCTTCAATATTTCACCTGCTAAAACACAAACAGATGCCCAAGTGCCTAATTCCTATGAAACCAATGAGGGAGAAGTGCTTAGGCAAGTAGATAGATGTCCAAATGGTGTTAAAAACAAATCTTTTCCTTCCCTGAGATGTGGCCCCCTGTACCTTTCCACAGCCCACCGAGGCTGCCTCTGTCTCACACGTGCCGTGGGGTGCTGGTTGCTATCAAGCAGTTTGTGCTGGCCTGTACAGCAGTCCAGACGGGGACTGATGGCTCAGTGGCTTGGCAGCAGCATTTCCATCAATGCTTTCACTGAGGCTTCTGCAGTTTTTGCATGATGAATATAAATAATTGCTGCTTTTTATGAAATAAATTGGCAATCTCAGCCCACTTTACATATGACCCTACTATAAAGCCATCCTTAACATTTGCTGATATGGTGAGAATACACCCTTTTCGGTCATGTCGTTATGATTCACATAGCCAGTTGTATTCTTGTTGGCAATTTCAGCGGAGGGACTCATGGCAGGCATAGGGTGAATGAAGAAACCCCTAAATCCAGCTCCTTCAAGTCAAGGCTCACGCATACTGGTGAGGAAAGTATAGAAAGATTTGCAGTGCTACAGTTTGCAAGTGTGTGAATGCACAGAAAATGCCTTTTCCATCAAGTGTCCAGAGCAGCAGCCATAAGCCCTTTAACAGTCAGTCAGCTAAAGACTGCATAGATGCAAATATCAGCATTGGTTTTGATGAAGTAGATCTTTACTCGGGGAAAGGCAGCTCCACTGCCTTTCCGGGTCAGCGAGTATTTGGCCTTTGCTAAGGGAAAGCCCATAATCTTACAGGTGTGGGCAGTTCTTGCTCCAGGAGAAAAGTTGTGTGCTACTCATTGATGTTAAGAGCATATGATTTCCCTCGTATGATAACTACCCTCATGTCTAGTTGTCTGACAAGACCAGTTCCCGCCATTCCCATCCATGTGCTGCCTGATGGTTCAGGATGCTCTTGCCTACCACCTCAACTCCCATGCCTGAAATGCAATATAGGCAACAGAGCAGGGACCTGATGCCCTTGTTCTCTCCACACAATACGCCTAATTCCAACAGGAAAGAAACTACAAAAATCCACATAACAAACCTAAAGAAAAACTGCAGCCAAGCAATGACTTGGACTCTGGTTTCCATTTCAGTCAAAGGAAGGGAAAAAGCATATACAGGTTGTGAAAGAAGGATCCCTCACTGCTAATTTTAATACTATAATTGTATTCCTCTGTTGAAGTAAAATATTTGATGGCTCCTAAGTACTGTAAATCTGGGCAAAATAATAGAGTAAGCAGATACACTTTGTGTGTGTTTCAGTTATTACTTAACTATTTCCTTCAGACTGAGAACTATAGGTCAATGCAAGGTCAAGTCATAGCTGAGTCAGTCCGTTCGTGTGACACAGCAGCCCTCGTATCTGCTAAAGAAAGTAGCCAGGGAAAAGGGGCTCAGCCTTCATTCCTTACTCACTGGCTACAAGCATTTAAAAGATGCAATACCTATCCAATTAGTGAGAGCTGCATCACACAGGAATATTTTGGCCTAATTAAGAATTTTCCTGATCCAAATCTGGAGGTTGGATGATCACATCTGGGTGTTCTCCATAACAGAGTTCATGTTCCAGGGCGGATCAAAGGCAGCAGACAGTATGACAACGCGACACATTGCGTGCCGTACAGCACAGGGAAGGGCTCTTGCCATGAGACAGCTTGTGGTGTTGTGCCCATCACTCAGTCACCACCCTTACCTCCAAGAGAGGGGTTGGAAAAGCTATGTCATTTGAAGCACATGCACTGTAGCTTTAAGCTCGTCAACTCATAAAATAGCACTGCTGACCTCAGCTGAGGGATTTCCAGCTCTGTTTTCTTCATTAAGAAAATAAAGCAATAAATAATTAAATAAGTAATTTGGAAAATTATCATAAACCAATACTAAACACGTGTTAGGTCGTGCAGAGAGGAAATTAGAAAGGCAAAAGCCCGGCTAGAACTCAACCTGGCCACTGTCATGAGAGACAACAAGAAATGCTTTTATAAGTATGTTAATGACAAAAGCAGAGCCAAGGAGAATCTCCATCCTCTATTGGATGCAGGGGGGAACGTTGCCACCAAGGACGAGGATAAGGCTGAGGTACTCAACGCCTTCTTTGCCTCAGTCTTTAGTAGTCAGAATGGTTATCCTCAGGGTACTCAGCCCCCTGAGCTGGAAGACAAGGACAACGAGCAGCATAAACCCCCCATAATTCGAGAGGATGAAGTTAATGACCTGCTATGCCACCTGGACGTTCACAAGTCTAGGAATTGCCTGCATCTTAGTTACTCAGTTCCTGGAGGGGTGATCCTGTCCTAAAATAACTGCCCACATTCCCATAAAATCAATGGAGAAAAGTTGAGGTCTCGAAAACATCTTGTAAGAGATTCAGTCCAACTAAATTAGCTGTCTGTGTCTCCACTGATTCATAGAGACCGTAAGCAAGTGGCCTCATGGGAGCTCTTTCCAGCCAGAGGAAGGGCCATCAGGAAGGTCCTGGGTCCCTGTCAGTCTGAGAGGTCTGGTCACAGCTCAGGCAAGTCACTTACCCAGCAGGTTCAAGCATGCACTCCCCACCTTTCAAAAACTGCAAAAGTAATTAGGCTAAAAGGACAAATGGCTCTCCCCTTAGAGAGGAGACTGGGGATGTACAAAAATAAAACAGAAGAATCCAGCTAGGAGGAAATATCAAAAGCCTTGGTCCGTTCTTAAGTTTGAATTAGAGCCTTATAGCCTGATCTCCGTCTGGCCCCATATGTGTGCATTTTCAATTTTGACAAAAGAGCATTGCACCCAAATTATTCAAAAGTATTCAAACCCAAAGTATTCAAACAGTTCACACCTTGTCAGGATCAGGAGAGCATGAGAACAACCTCCTAAGCAAGAGGTCACTTTATGAAGAGAGTTTTTGAAATCAGCCAGAAAGCCATGACAAATTACCAGACATCTTTGGTTACTTAGGGAAAACGTAGGCAGCCTCTCCACTGGAGCCTATACAGCGGTGGAGTGAGAGCAAGACATGGGCACTTATGTCCTTGGTATATCTGTGAGCAGATGTGGACAACTGAAGTTAGGCACCTGAGAAACTTGCAGGCCAGTCAGGGAGAAGTTCATTAGATTAATGCACCTTGACAGTGATGGAAAAACACAGTAATTGTTATATTATCTGCAACATAGGCAGATTTTATCTATGGCCCAGTTTGAATGCGGTTTCGGATGCTACCTTCTTGTTACTGTTTATGTACATGAAAATAACATTTAATTAATTTATATATTGCTATTAACTAATTGCATTTCCAGCCACATCATAGATTAAGATACTGTCTTGGTAAACACTGAACAAATAGCATTACTTACTTTGGGGTAAAGTTTTTTGGTTACTTTTTGGGTGAATTATTCTTGAATTCTTTTAGAATTTTGAACATTTTATTTACTTATCTTTCTACAGATAAAATCTTCAGCATGAAACATGTCCCTGCTTAACTGGGACAGATTGGAAGTTTATAGTCTTTCTTACTCTCTCTTGAATAAAATGGTGGGTTTTTTCCTCCCCAATGGCATCTAATATTGTGTCCATAAATCTAGAGTTCCATTAATTAGGTCTGTATCGTATTACTGTTTTCAATGCTGATTCTTTTGCAATTACTCATGTTACTCACCTTACTCCATGACCAATAGAAATGGTTTAGGAGTGATGCACAACTAAATACGAGAAATATAAAAATTCTACCCTAAAATTTTGCAATTAACATGAAAATCAGACAGTTACTGTGAAATTACCTGAGGACCATACAACAGTACTTAGTAAGGAGAGATCAGACTATGAATATTCAAAGACCTTGACACCTCTTGGTGTAACTTAGATAGAAACTGTGTTTAAAATCATCCCACCAAACCAAGTTGTGCAGTTGTGATTTTCTTGTTAAAACCACTGGATCTGTAAAATGTTCACAAAACCTCCAGGCAGCAAGAATATGCTTTTCTGAACTACAAGCACAGTTCAGAGGAGCTCCACCACAAAAATCACAGTCTTTTAGATCAGTTCCCCTGATCACTGTTCTTGATTTCACCTAGAAACTGTCTTAAAATGAGTCAGTCATATGGATTTTAATTAAGAAATACTAATAAAATTCAACATTTATTTTGCACTAGGCTTTTGCTTTAACTCAAAATGTGCATAATAGAAGTAGGTAAAAATGTTTAGATCAATTCGTCATGAAACCAAAAAACTGGCAGATTTATCACTGCTCTAACCACAAGTCTTGATAATAGAAGAAATAGCAGCTTATTTATGTCTCATCACTAAAGTGGCTCTGTACATTATCTGCCATCATTTCATTTTGTTTGTCTTCCATACCGTGATGACTGGACCATATTTTATCTAGATGGGCGTACTAAGTGGATAACCAAACAATTGTGGTACCACGGATGCCCAGTGATACTTGAATTTCTGATAATTTATTTGGTATGTCTCTTAACTTTAGATAAAACTCTTTATTATTGCTCAGAATACAAAAGGTGAGGTGGCAGAAATAGTCAGGAAACAGCCTTAGCAGCAACAAAAAGGATAGCATAACTGAACTGCTGTCCCATGCCTTACACTCTGTTACGCTCTATAGACTGGATTGGGTATGTTGCGTGGAGTTTACTAAGGTAACACACAAATATCTTCCATAGTGTTCTTCCCACTTTTTTTCAGAAAGAAGAAACAGGATAAAGTCTGGATGAAGGAAGAACAAATAAAAGAAAAGGTTCTTGTTACTATGGACTTCTTAAAGCACTTTGGTTTTGTTTTCTTTGTATAGAAAGGCTGGCTAGGTATTTTAAAGAGCAGTGTTAATTCCTTTAAATCCCTGAGATCTTCAGGAACTTTCTGTGTTTTGAGACTCTGAAATCCATCTCCTGTATGTGAGGAATTAGGGTGAAGTTATAATAACAAACAGATTTTTTAAAAGCCTTTTCTGTTTTATTACAGGACCATCAGAAAATGAAACAAAAAAAAAAGGCCTGGATGGCGTTGATTTGGTTTTGGCCTGAACAAAAGTTCCAGAGTTGTTAAGGCAAATGTAAACAGACTTAATTCAAAAAATTACATAGGCCAGTGTCCCAGCTCAAGGGATAAAGACATTCTCAGAACTATTCCATCTGCAGGGAGGGTTCATTTAGGTTTCCACTGAACTTGTGCAATTGAATTCTTCATAGTGATAGCCAAGTCATATTGGGGTTGGAGGTAAGCATCACAAATAAATGTGTGTGTTCAAGAAGAGAGAGAAGGAAAGCAGTTTCAGTAAAGCTTCAGGATGATCTGCACAGATTCCTTGGGAAAAAAAAGTGTATATTTTCATAACTAACACTTAATTATATTACTGTTTTCAAATATATTTTAAGTCATAATAATCAATAAAAATGCCAGCTTATTGGGAAAGGAGGTTTTGTTTCATATGATTGCTGATTAATATATAACATGAATTTTATTTTTAACTTCAGTCTTGATTTAAAGCACAGATGTTAAATTCAGCCTATTCTGTGTCATATCTAAACCTTTTGCGTATGACCTTCTGTCCTCTTTTTTACTGGTTATAACTACAATATAAGTTAGAAAAAGATAAATAGATCTATAGATCTGTATTTCCACAGTCGGAAAGCACTAAGATCCTGTGTCCTGGCCAAGGCTCCTCTACAGAAACTATTTGTCTGCACGTGCAGGAGAGAATGTCTTTTCTGCAGCTACTGAAAAATTATGTCTCTGTAGCGTACATATAGGCAACATTTAATTGCCTTCTATCTTTCACTAGCACAAATCCAAAAGAACTGCAGGAAGTAAACCATGCAGAGCTATGACTGGAGACTCAGGTGTTCTGGTTCTGCCTAAAAGCCTTTGCCTTTTGTTTCCAAGTGCATGGCAGTGGGCAGCTCACCCCTCAGCACCCCAACCATGCCTTATTATACAGATGACTTTCTAGCCAAGAGGATGTCCCTAGTACAGGAATATAGGTGTGATTTGGTCTGATAAATTTAGGCTCAAGAACACCGTGTTCCCTCTGCTGTTTCTCACTCTTCTGTTCCCTCCTCCTCTGCCCGTCCACTGTTTCTGCCCTTTCTTAAACATGTTTCCCAGAGGTGCCACCAGCTTGGCTGATGGGCTCAGCTGTGTCCTGCTGTGGGTGCACTGGAGCCAGCTGGGCACGGGGCAGCCCCTGGTTTCCTCCCACAGAGGCCACCCTGCAGCCCCCCGCTGCCAACACCTTGCCACCTACAGCCAATCCAATACCTTACTGACATGGGAAGTGATGAAATAAAACAACGTGAAGCTGCATTTATCGGTAATCTCCCGTCTCATTGACTGATCAAGCAATTGATGGAAAAAGAAACAGTTGTGTCCATTAACTCACACCTTGCAGCGTGAATAAAAGGTGAACTTTAACTCACAGATAGTCTTTCCTGTTCACTTGATGCCACAGAATTTCTTTTCTGAGGACTGCTCCAAGAAAACCAGTAGGATGAAAATGGATAAGGGCATAAATTAAACTGTGTTGCAATTTTATGGCAAGCTATGCAGTTGTGATAATCCAGTCCTCCTTACGCACAGATTTAGTATTATGGTGAAGGTTGAATGAGACATCATTGATGCTGTTAACAGGCTCCTCATATAGGGCAAACAGAAGAAGAAATCATAGCCCTTTTTAGTGTAAGGCACATAAGACAGCTGAAACAAATGAGTCACTACCCAAAACTCTGGCCATATGCAAGCCGCCTCAGAAGCTGAGCTAGATGGTGAAGGACTTTTGCTGGGAGATGTCTATAAATTCATCTAAACTGTGTACTCTTTGGTAAGAGTGTGTGTGTTTATGGGCAGGAGCAGCCAGATGCAAGCAAAGAAGCCAAAAAGCCAGCAAGACAAGTACCTGGGAGTTTGAAAGAAAGCCAAGTCATGGAATTTGGGGGACAGAGCATTGGCTGAAAGAATGCTTCTATCTGTGAGCAAAGAAAATGCTTTCTCTTGTATGACCTTTATTTAGTTCCTGGAATCTGAATGTTATCTTGTACACCTTGTAAATAAACAGGATCACATCAAAAAATATATGCCTATATTATATACCTGCTGTCATAATAGAAACAGTCTGCAAAACCATGGATGTTGGCTACCTACTCTATAAAAATATGAACAATGGTGTAAGTAGTGAGATCCTTTTTGAAGAAGAAACCAAAGATTTCCCCAGGGGAAGAAATTGTGAGCTGAGATTTCTGTTGAGCATGCTAAACTCCAAGGTAGCCAAAGATGCTTTCCAGTCAGAGGCTGAAACTTTGCAAAAGGAATTAAAACAGCATCTGGAAATTTCCCAGGATGACCTCAGAGAAAAACTGAAAAAAAGGAGGGAAAACACCTCAGTCTATCAGTGACGAATGTCTGGATTCATTAGGAAGACCAATAACAACGTTCCCATCATTCAGTAGTAAAAAGAAATCAAAAAGATAATCACCAATCTGGGTGTTGTAGATCAAAGGATTTCCTGGAAAATAAGGGAGGCTGAGAAAGGTGTAGCCAACTTTGAACTTGCTAAAAAAGTTGAGTTGCAGCAAGGACTGAAGGAGCAGATGGTTCACACCGAGAAGAAAATCAAAAGATTATAGACCTCACTGGCAGTCAGCCACTTCGAATGGCACTGAGCCAACCAAAGAACTGTAGCAAGACAAAATAATCACAGTATTTCTCTAGTACATCTGTAACCTTAAAAGGGGAGAACTTGGATTGTCAGATGCATCCATTTGCTTTAACTTCGCACACCTCATCGCAAACTGCAGGGGTGATCTTTGGACGCTACATCATGGTGGCCCTCTTTCCTGAACTGGTTTGAAAGGTGCCCAATGAGAAATCAAGAAGATATAATGATAGCAGAATTCCTAACAAGTGACCAGATCTAAGGTTTTAAAAGTATTACCTAGAAATCCAGGAAGGATTCTGTGTTTAATTCCCACTAACCAGGTTTTTGAAGAGTCAAGGGATCTATAAAATGCCCCAAGCCCAATCCCAATTCTGATGGGACAGTGAATAAGCTCAACAGCTGGCTACCTTTTTAGAACATCAGCAGTGGGGCAAGTCCCAGCGCATCCCATCCCTTGGTGATTTATTAGCACCACATTCCATCAGGGTGCAAAACATACCCTAACCCTCCCAAACCTTGGGTATAAACTAAGGAACAGCTGAAGTGGAAATTGCTGGAGTGGAAAAATGGCATTTGGACCATTTGTATTGTGCAGAAATGTACAATCTCCATTTTAAAAAAGTTTACAGCATTTGCTAAATAAAAAGTAGGGACAGACTAAAAAAAAAGACTGAGAAGAGAGCAAGACATAAGGTCATGTAAAGGAGCTATAAAACCAGGACACCTGGCCTGTTCCCCTGGGGCAGTGGATGGGGTGTTAGAACCCAAAGCTAAATAAGTATTAGGTTTGTGTAATCCTGCCCAGAAAAGGAGTAGCAAGCATATAGCCTGTTTCCATTAGTCCTTTGAGTATTGCATATCCAGATACAATTGCTCAGAGGTCCATAGGCAAAGTGGGCACCAGGATCAAGAGGAACTGGGGGAGCTAGGCAGACGACCAGGCAGCAGGCACCATTCTAGACCTCAAACCACATTTTAACAATTCAGTCCAAGGACAAAATCTAATATTACCCACAGAACTGTCTGAGAAAGGAGCAAGGAGGTAATAATTCACCAGGATCAAAATCTAACACCAGAGATTAATATAAGATGCAAAATTCAATGCTTTATGTTTGCAAAGCCTCAGGACATTCATATTAGCCAAATCTATCCATAAAAAAAAACAATGGTTTGAGAGTACTGAAGAAACTAGAAGAAGAGTACTGAAGAAACTATTTTGCACAACTACTGAAAATCACTGAAAGCAAACAGCCCAATTCTCTTCATGCTTACCCTGGTAAAACTCTCAGGCAGTGGTTACACAGGAGTAAAATATGTAAGAACTGTGAGAGGGACATTAAGTCCAGAAGACACAACATTGACATAAATTTCATTACAGCATTTCCTTATTTTTTATACATTAAAGATAAGAAAAGATTAATAAAAGACATAGTAAATAAAAAATAAACTCTCAATTCCTTTCCGCCAGCACTCACAGTGAAGCAGGATTTCATTTTTCAGGACATTTGGTTGGTTGGTTTTTGTAGGGCAAAGTTCCTTCTAGGTCACAAAATTTCTTATAAAATACACAGTCCAGTTCCTGGAGTGTTCTAATGTTGTCGGTTTTATGTTCCCATTTCCGATCAGCTCAAAGAAGTCTGTCTCTGAGGGCAATTTGCTAGAAGGGTCATTGTTTGGAAATAGTTTTGGTAACATACTATTCATGAAAATTGTGTAGAAGCATTTCACTACAGTTGCCTTGCCATGGTATTTTAACACAGTATTTGAAAACTGTATTTTTAGAGTATTCACAGTATTTTTACATTTAAAAAGCTAAACTGTTACACTTAAAAGCTAAAATATAAGATAAGTAATTTATGGATCACTTAAGTCTCCATAAATATTTACCTGCTTCATTCAATACAGTATTAAATACTGCAGCACATCAATAGGAAAGGACGCCTGAAGCAGAAACCTCAGAACAATCTTGTTTCCTGTGGGATGTGCTTATTCTGGCCTACCTTTGCCCATGTAAACACTGCAAATAGAAAGGGAAAAAGGAAAAATACATCTGAGAAGAAAAAGAAATCAAAACAGATTAGTATGTCAAAAATGCTAGTAAGGTTAATTAAAGTGTGGGGTTTTTTATTATTATTTTTTAAGCATTTAAAAGTGCAGACAAAAGATTTTCCAAAGCATCAAAGCATGTAAGCCCAACTGATATTTAGATATGGGTGCCACGTAAGTCCTGGGTATTACTGAAAGAATAGAATAGAGCATTGAAGTAAATGTGGGCTTCATTTTTAGTACTCACATCCAGTACTCACCACCCTATACACTTGCCCAACATTATACCAAACAATTATGTGATTCTATGGTTCTGTACAAGGCACAGTCAAAGAAGAGAAGTGCCTTGAAGGTATTCTGAGCATGGATAAAATATGTACCTGGATCACCTAAAGACTTCAGACGCAAGAAATTACATAACTAATTTTGTGAGCAGAAATAACATATGTAAAACTGTGGGTAAAGTCCTGGATCACCATGAGCTCCCACTGACTATTGATCAGGACTGTGGTCTTTATGAGTCAGAAGAATTTTTTCCTATCTCACATGATCAACATTTATTGCTTAAAAACCACTTAATTCCTCATGTCTGACTCCTCATAATGGCAGCTGCGTGGCAGCACAAAATGAGAATGATGGCCAGGTTTCTAGATGGGCTGTGTTCACAGTCCTTTCAAGTTAGACAGTCTGCAAAGTCTAGACTTCCTGCACCTTTGAAAACCAGGACTAAAGGCCAAGGTAAACAAAGATGTCTTTTTCTCCTCTTCACTCTTTGATGAGCTGGACACACCCTTTTAAATGTAGCAAACCAGTCATTCCACCCCCTGGTAGCCTCCCCCCCACTCCCCCCCCTCCCCCCCGCCTTCTTCCACCACATAACCCAAATACGTAGTTAACAAAAGGTATCAGATGTTCCCCAGATAGTTTGTAAACAAAGTTGTCCAACATCTATTAAATAATTTATTAAAATTCCCACGCACTTGCCTGCAGAAATAAGAAGCAGAACAACCACGGTAAACGTCTTCAAATATTCAAAGGATGTAAACACCAAATATGCGGTAATTAGGTTGAATTATGTACTGACATTATGACGTATTAGGTTTTGGAACAGTTCCCCTGGGGAAGTGGTTAGGCTCCTTGGAGAGTTTCAAAACTGGAGTGAACTAGCCCTACTAAACCTTAGTTACTTTAAAGTAGGAAACAACCTGACAAAGGCAGGAAGTTGGATAGTTTGAGGTAATGGGCCTTTCTCATACCTAAATTGTACCATTTTGTGAAAATACATTTTTAGGCATGTTATTTCTGTGTCGAAGTGGTGCACTGAAGTGGGTGGAAAAAATCCACTTCATATGACAAGAGTATTTCAATCAGCAAACGAGTGGGTCACTAAAAATTTCAGTTACAGAGTTCACGAGTTTTGAAGAGGAAGCCTGCCTAGTTTTTGAAAAAAATCTCCTTTCTACACATTGACTTTTAAAATATGGGCTACATCTGCATTAATGAGTGACAAGGAATTTGAGAAATCTGGTGCACATGTGGCTTGGCAGATGCTTTATATTGAAAGGCACATGAGGTTTTGTCAAATTGTGTAGAGCTGCTCTAATCATAACCTCTGAGCATCAGTCATTGTTTACCTTAATTCTATCATAAGCACATCTGGGTAACTCCTTAAAATAATGGTAAAGGTAATTAGTCATGAATTGAGTTGGAAATCTGATAAAGTACTTATGACATCCATATTGGTACCAAATGAATTCATCATGGTGAACAGTGTTACAAAAACACCAAAGGAATTAATAATTTGTGCCAGCATTTGAATGTGTTGCTAACATGAGACCAAGTGTAATGAATGCTTTTTTTAAAAAATAAAAAGGTATTATAGAGGTATTCCAATAGGCCTGCAAAATTTTGTGTCTGCATTTTGTTATTGATAAAGCACATAACTCTTTTTCATGTATTACCATCCTTAGGAAAAGGACAGGCGAGTTAATTTCGTGCATCTTATCCAGAAAGTTTTCAGGATAACTCTTCAAGGCTGCATTACAAGAACTGAACACTGTCTGTGTAGACCCACCTCCCACTGCAAGAGCTCCTAGTTGGAGGCATCATACACAGTGCCCCACCACAGAAATTCATAAATGTATAGTTATGGCAGATCTGATTCTCTCCTGGTTTGACTTAGCACAGCTGTAGCTAAATCGGTGAACAGCAGCTAACAAGCTGGCCCTATGTGTCTGTGGCAGTGCCACTACCACACGAAGCTGGGGAGAGGCTGGCACTGTAAAATGGGCTGTATGCTTTGAACCAAGTCAGAGGTTTTAAGCAAGAATGGCCTGGTTTACTTATGCTAAATGGCTACAGGTTTCTGCATTGGCTGCATAAAAAGTATTAGCAAATAGTTTCATCATTCTGCACTAATAAAAGTCGTCTAGCACCAAGGCGGAAAATTTCTGCCCCAGAGAAAGAAACCTTGTATAAACCTACTTATGAACAGGAGGGAAGAAAGAACGTGTTCACTGTATGTGCGTGTAATGTATGTGCAATGTATATGCACAGTACTGTCCTGCCACTTCTATTTTCTATTGTGTCAATACTCAGTAGATTTTTAACTCGCTACTTGGGAACTCTGTTCCCCAACGGAACTGCAGGACTCATGACAACAGCAAAAGCACAGGGTAGAAAATGGCACAGACATCACACTCTATTCTGGCTGGGCAGCTGGGCCCACAGCTCCTCTTCCAGTTACTCAGGCACCTCCTTCCCTAGTTTCCCCACATTTCCACTTCTCTCCACTGCCACACTGATATATCCTGACTATTTCCTGGTTATCATCTCAAACGCAGCCTGCCTTTGTTTTCCATCCACTGCTTTCTCAGTATTTTAATCAGTATCTTATTTTTCCTCTGTCTTGGGTTTTCAAACAGGATCCCAAGCGTTCAGTAAGCTCATACCTTTGTAGCTCTGTTTATACGTGCATGAGAGGTTTCCTGTTCTGTGTCTCTACCTGAATTCCCTTCATAGCCAAACTCCTGAAAAATCCTATTGTTTTTCCTCCGTATTCTTCCAGCATTCTTTCTCATTTCTGCCACTAAAAGCCTTACTTGTGCCTTAGTCACTTTTTATACCAACTTCCACAATCTTTCTCTCTTATTCTCCTTCTCTTTGTTCTCATTTGCCCAGACTCGTTTCCTATTCTCACTATTCAAGAACGCAGTGCTCATCCCTTTGAATTCCTCACTACCCTTCCTGTGCCAGGGTGCAGTCAGCCCTTCAAAGTTTGCACAACAGAGCTGCGGTTACACCTCTGCCCTGATATCCACTGACTCTCTCTCCGTGCTTTCTGCCCTGCCCAGACTCCTTCTGCTTTGCCACCCTCTTCGACGCCATGAAGTACATTCCATGCCCCAGTCACTTGCTCACAGTGATGGAGCAACTTTGCCTTTGTATATATGAACTCACTCTATTTTTTCTTAGCTCATCCTGCTTCTGAAGTGCATAGAGTACCTCTAACTCCAGTGGCTCTCCAATCTCTTTTTGTCTTTTTTCATCAGCCCCTTCCTCCAACACAACTGCAACAACTGTCAGTCTCATAACTGATCGAAGTCTATATTCCTGCCAGGCATATTGCAAGCCTCTTCTGTAATGCCTCTGTCTGCATCAGGCTGGGAGCTCTGTGAAGTAAAAAACCTCCTCATTCTGCGTCTGTGTAGCATCAGGCTGGTGCTCAGCACTTAAGAAGGGTGATTTATTTCTCCCATTTATATTTTCTTGACTTAAAGACATGTTTTCTCACTTGGAATGTATTTTATCGTCTGATTTGAAACTGTTGTGTAATCATAACAGTGTGTGATAGCATAGTAAATTCCATGGCAACAAACTGTGATGTCATAAATGGAGGATTTATATCTTTTCTGCAAAATCAAGCTGAAGAAGCAGATGGATGGAAAAAAACCTCATTAAAAATACCAACAGTTTCAAAAATTGTAGTAAAAATATCAGCGAGAACCCAGACAAACATTGTTTAATAGATTTCTTTTTACACACGTTTCCTGATTTTTAAAAGCATGCTTCTCTGACTAAGCCCCTCTTTTGGGGGTGGAAATACATTTTAAAATAACTGCAAAAATAAAATTCAAAACAATTGCCTCAGACAAATTAAACAGAATGGAAAGAAAAGGGCCACAATGGTGAGAAAATACATATAAAAATTTCTGGGCTACATTTCTCAAAGCTAAACCCAGTTATTCATTAGAGTGCCTATGACGTATTAAGGATGTACTTGCGTAGATTATTTACAAGAACTAAGAAGTGATTAATAAGAGGATGGAGATGAAAACATCCTCTGTGATGTTCTTGCTAACAAGTGGGCCCAGCTTTGTAATCAGATGTCATCAGAGAAAGCAGCACATCCCAAAATGGTATGAATCATTTCTGACTTCCTGCCCTCCCTCACTGGAAACATAGACAAGGAAAAATAAAAATCTCTCAAGATAATACAGCAGTTAGAGAAATATATTCCACAAAATCATATCTTCTACTTGAAATTTAAAGACAAAAGGTGTTTCTAAACTGATGTCTCTAAACAACTGGGCTATTTCAAATGTAGTAATATCATGATTTACAGTTTAAATGACTTATAATAGAGATTTTTTGCTGAAGATCTCAAAAGATTTTGCAAGTGTAAGTTAAATAGTAGAAAATTGTCTCCTGTAGAGGTCTGTAAGTTTTGCCTCTAAACTGATTTTAACAACATTGTTGAGTAGAATGTAAACTATGTCCTTCCAGCTTGCCTGTTTTTCCTGTCCACTGTCCTTATTAGATAAATGAGGAAGTTACCCTTTCTCTACCTTTAACTACATAGAAACTTGTTTAACATTTGCCATTAGATGCATTTGGGTTTGGGGGAAAAAAATGTTTGAAGGAGAAAGAAGAAAGATGGGAGACAGTACTAATATCTGGACATAGCAAGATCTGAGAGCTATTTAGCATCACTAAGAAGCATTCGTCACAGTCCCTGGCCTGGTTTGGATGGCCCTCCATTCTTGGTGTGTGCAACTTGCATGGACTACCGTGGTCCTCCAGGGCCGAGGCACGCTTGGTGGAGAGCCTTTCTGCTGGTGATCACTATCTGAGACTCCAGAGTCAGTCAAGACTGCAGTCAGAAGGTTCTTTCTATGGAGAGTTTTTTAAGCATCTTTTTCTTCTCACGTATCCAAACACTTGCTTTGGCTTCTCCTACCTAACAAAAAGGGTTTTTTTCATCTGGAGTTCCTCATATAGTATGATATTTCACAGTACGGAGAATCATTGACTCCTACGATCTCAGAACAATGCCTCAGGTTTAGACTATTAATTTTTTGAGAAGTTAATCTTAGTATCCAGTGTAGGGATAAGGATAAATGAGACAATCCAAACTGACAAAAAAAATTATATCTTGGGACAGCACTGTTGGTCCTTGCATGTGCCCAGGGAATGGATGACAAGTAGACAATAGCTGTACTTCTAAATAAAAAACGTCTATTCTAGCTATTCATCTGGCAGGTTCACCAAGTCTGACCTCTGCCAGAAAGTCAGATATGTGACTTAAAATAAAAAAATACTGTTTGCACTCAAGAGAAGGAAGTCCTCTTTCCGCAACATTACTCGGGACTCTAAGCATGGTTTTCAACGTGAATCCACATGCATGCTCTGGATTCGGCTACAACTGTGTCACCCACAAGAGCTGTAAGAGCCAATTCAAAGGCCTTATAAAATGCTGTAGAGGTGACTGCACAGTTCCCACCAACCAGCTCTACAGCACTCGCATTTGGCTCTATAAATAGTATCATTTGTTTTGGTGGAACTACATTCAGTATAAGATAATGTTCAATTTTTTTAAAAAAAATTTTGCCCTGTGATTTGAGAGGTTCCAAAGAAAGACGTTTCGAAGTTTTGCAGAATTGTGCCTAGCGTGTCCTTAACTTTTGATGTTCCCCTCAACAAAAATCTCTATTTGCTTACTAGTTCAGATCAGCGCTCTCGCAATCCTCCACTGAATTAACACAGAATGCTACACAATCAGCTAAAGGCCAAACCTCAGAAAAGGTTGCCTATGCTTGTGATAACACAATAAACGATTGCAGCAAGCTGATGACAAGCGGTCCAGATGAGATCCAACTGGTCTGATGACAAAGTAATCCTTGATGGCTTTCAAAAGATGGCTTTTTGTATCTCTGATGACTCTACAAAGAAATCAACACCACAGTCAGTCAGACTGAGGTATAATGTGCCTAACATACTGCTGGCATACAACCCATTCAGTAATGTAAAAAGTAGCCATACATCTTTGAGTTACAAACATTTCCTACCTACATTTATACAGATATAAAACTGTTAGTAAAATGGAAGCTATTTGAGGCTTGTAAAAGAAAGCAGAGCATATTATCTGGATTATTTCCATTTTGGACATATTTTTTTACTTAGTCCAGTATGAATGGTTTATATTAAAACATTTAAATATTGAAAGAGGTTTTGGGTTACAGACTGATAGTAGTTCCATAAAAACAAATTATTTTTCCATTTCTACAAAATCCAATTAAACATGTGAAAACAAATGTGTTGTGTAATATTAGAGTTATTCTTCCTTGCCTTCCACAATAATGCAGGACCCTGGTAATTCGCTATGGATAGATTTTTTTTTCGTGGCTATGTGGCTAGGAGTTGATTTCTTACCCCTTTGCGAAATATTTGTCCATATTTTCCCCCCACTGCCCCACCCTCTTTTTTGCTGATTTAAATTTAAAATATTTTCCAGCCTTTATAAACTTGGGAAGTGACATATTGCCTTTTGGTCATTTCTAATTAATTATAGGTTCAAAATTTGTGACAGTAAAGCATATAACTAACTCAATTATTATAGTGAAACTACACTACAAGATACATTTAAACATCCAGATCTCCCTTAAATAAAGTATGATAGGCAGATGCATGATCTCAAGTCTTGTCCATAAATGACAGGCACAATCCCGAGTCTTGTCCATGCCGCCTCCATGCAGAACAGAGACCTTGGCCCTAATCCATTGCCATTGCTATTAAGTGTAATCTCTCATTTATTTGACTGAAAAGAGAATGCAAGGTGATGGGATCCCCGACTTAGAACCTCAGTTTGGCATTGTCACAAATACTTCCTACCCATGTTTAGGCAAGATTAATCTGGGCCTCTGAGTACAACTTGAGACCCAGCAGCTTGGGAGCAAGGTAAATTCATGTATGGAAGGAAATTAGCAGCCTCATAGACAGTGTTCCTCCTCAGACCCCAATTCACACCATAAACATTTGCTTCAGTATGTTCTTTATAAGGGCAAAGCATCATAGTCATTTCCCTCTTCACTATTCTTTTAGAAACATTGTCTTCAGCCATGCCTTGCTCCTTCTGGATCTCTCTCCACCTTGTCTCTTTGCTGGCTCAGTAAGATGTTCGTAATATACATCACTTGCCCTCCCACTACCTGGCTTTTTGAACTATAACATCTTCATCTCCTTTTTCTCCAGCCATCTTCAGTAATTGTTGTTTGAATGTCTTGATGTTTTGTCAATAGCGCACCTGAAGAAAAAAAAATCATTCTTTCCTCACTATAAACTCCCTCCGATAGTAGAATCACTTCATTCCCACCTTCCTTCATCCTGTTTGCTCAGACACCATTGGCAAAACACCTGCCAACATCTCCTACCGCTGCTGTAATTGCTAGGACTGCAGATAATCCAAGCTCTATCTTGTGCTCGACTCATGGTTCACAGCCTAATTTGAACATCTCACACACAGCATTGGGATTTCGTATCCTTTCCATTGCCCATAGATACAGTTTCTCTCCTTCTCCCTTCTCTCCCACTTCAGCGTCAATGCTGACAACATTTCTTCCTAATTGTCTTCTGTGGATTCTCTTTTCAGTTTTGCCTGCAGCCTTCCTTCCGTGAAACTCTTTATATCTGAACTCTGTCTGCCTCCCTGCCTTTCTGTCAAAGCATTCACAGCATGCTTATCATCTCTGAGGTCAGGTTTCTGCTCTCTGGCTTTACTACTGTTCACTTCATTGATTCTTCCAGAATATTCCTTGTATGTCAGGTCGCACAAGAGGAGGCAGGAAGGTCAGCCACATTTGCATCTCTTTTAAAGGCCCATGGGCAAATATCTTAGTATTATTGTAACTGTTTACTAGATTGGGATCTTACAACATAGATCTCTGAATCGTCACGAACCCGCTTACAGAGCAGTTAGCTTTGATTTTACTGTCTGATAAGACATTAAGTTCAACTTCTGATTTTTTTCTTCTTTTTTTTTTAGGAGAAGATCATTATAGGCAAAGTGATACAGAACTTTACTGGTCTAAATAAAATGCTGATTTACCATATTCATCTGGATGTAAAATATACCAGGATGCTTTTATTGTGGGGTGCGCGAAAAATATCTGACAATAAAGTTCAACTTTGAATGAACTTAAATAATCAAATAAGTCTAGAAGATACATACAGGAGATGAGGAAAACTCAGAGAGAGGAAAGAAGCAAATGGAGTAAGCTGTTTTTGCAGGACTGTTGCTTTAATGTAATACCCCAAAGACAGCTGTAGGACAACAGTACAGTACAGTTAAATGAACAGATGTGTGCACCAACCATACGTTCATAAAATAAGAGGTAGCCTTTTTATATGCATGTCTGCTAAAGGAATAAGAATAAATAGAAAATAACATATTTCCAGTCCAGGAAAGGGTAAAATATTCAACGCATACAGAGTGGCTGGTCTTTAACCCTTCCTCTCTATTAGTAGTAGAAATGGAAAAGTTCAATTTATCAGCAGCAGCAAGATTACCAGTCTGCTGTGGTTTTTACAGGTTTAATAAGTGATATGCTATTATTGTTAACTTTTGTTAAGTTATTATAAGTTGTGTGTAAGTGGTCTTACAATTTTACTTGATTATCCATATGATTCTTTAAGAGAAAATACAGGAGATTTGATAAAAGAAATGCCTATTAAATAAACACAATATCATTCTGTCCTATTCTGTCCTAAATAAATAATAAAACTCACTACCTTTTTAGAAAAAGTCCTATTGTATATCTGTCAACCTCTAACCACACTGAAACTGCAAATACAAATGGTATGAATCATGAGACTGAAATGGAAGATGGATGTTACCTTCTGTGTGTTGTGATAAGATATTATCACCTTTCTATAAGAAGATTGATGGAGCCATCTAATGAGAAACATTGTTTAAAGGAGAGACAATACTGTGACAGTTTCTCGAAGTTTCTGCACTTCAGAACTGTTCTTTGGGAAAAGTAATACACAGTCATTCATACCCATAACATGTGATAGAACTCTAGAAACATTTGGGTACCATGAGTATCTTGTGAAAGATGATCACTCAATTTGCCATGTAGATACATGAGAAGCAGAACATGTTAACGCCATGAATTTTTTCCTAGTGAAACCCACACCAACAACAGGAATTATTCCATCATCAACAACTTGCAAATCTTTGAAAAGGAATAAAATCCCCAAGCGCATGATAACAGGTAGATACTTCGTAAGAAGTAAGATGTTTCAAGCTGTATTAAGTTTGGCAATCTCTGAGTAAGACCTTTTCAACATAGTCCATGTGTGTCAGCAAAGGCTCTAGGTGTGTCAGCAAAGGCTTACATTAGCAATTCAAATGCAGTGTATCTAATTTGAGTTACTAGTCTAGGTTGCCTACAAAGGTACCTCCAAAGTGCAATTTCTTCCATCCTGAAATCATCACTGCCCTCTTCCTTTTTCTCTCCCTTAGGAGGCTAGTCAACTAACGCATACTAAACATCTAACTTTTTAAAATGAAAGTCAGATGATATTAATTCCAAACATCCTATGGAGTCTGTGAAGTGTCACTCGAGGTATAATGAAAATTATAAACAAGTTGAGTGAATGTTACAATCAGTAAGCTAAAGCTCTTCATTTGCTTGGCATCTGGCATAAATTGGCATCACTGCACTGAAGTTCCTGCAAAAGGCTTGACCTCCAAAATGACGGTGGATTTTATATTAAAAGTGTCCAAAAATGTACCCTTCCTGTATGTCTCAATGCTGATGGTTACAGCAGAGACACTCTGTTCATCCCACTGGGTCTGATTCACTGTTCACTTACACCACTGTGAATAAGACAATGCATGACACTGAAATTCTTATAGACACATCAAGATTAATAAAAAAAGAACCAGAAGCATCAGAAGAATCAGATCTAACTCAAGCTAAGTTTTTGTTTATGCCACAGAATTTCGCCTGTTAGTTCACCAACTTTGTTCCTTATTCTCTTTTTATATTTTGAGCATCTTTTTCTAGCAAAATTAAGCTTATTAGCCTAATTATGGTGAGCATTCTGTATGTGTGTGTCTGTGCACATGCTTATGCATCTGTGTATTTCTCTCTTAGCGACTTTGGCCATCTTTCAAAGCTTTTGAAGCCATTACCCAGTTTAATTAACCAACATGGCAGAAGGGAGTTACTCTCAGAGATGTCAAGTTTCTTCTTCACGAGCTTCATGAAAACAGATAGCCAGAATAAGAAAATAGCTCCTATCAGTGTCCCTGGAAAAGCTGTGGCGTGAGTCTGTAACTTATTAGAAACTAGGGAATCTAACCACAAAATACTGCTCTGTAAGAAAGTGTATTTCAGTAGCTTCACTGTTCATAGACCTACTAGGAATAAAGTCTACCACCCACTGTTAAAATTCTCTCAAATTGCTGTGGAAATGCTCTCATTTTAGGATTAGTATACTGCAGAATAACCTCACTATCATCCAGAGAAGGCAGGTAGGTAGAGGACCAGACTGGCCACTCAGACAGGTCTTCCTGAGCCAGCACCCATCCCAGCAACAGCCAACTGCAAGCACAGAGTACAGACTGCATAAATGCCTTTTCCAGCACAGACTGGACTCGCCTGTAGGCAAGGACCATATCCTCCTTCTCTGTGTGAAATAAACCTGTTGCTCTGTATAGAAAGGTTAGAAAATAGCAGCAATGATAATGCCAGTGCCTGTTTTGAAATGAATTCAGATCACCAGATGCACACAATACAACCCTGATAGATTTGAAACCAGTTCTGTGCAACCCAATTGCCTTAGAGTTCAAGACCCCTTTTCTTTTAAATGCACAGGAACAAACTGCAGGCCAGGGGGCAAAAGAATAACTTATACTGCCATACTTCAGTGCTGCAGGAGAGATTCAAAACATCCCCACCCTGGTCTCTCCCTCTGCATTTGTGCTTTATGCTTCCTAGCTCAGGGAAACCAAGTGGCACATGAAGATGAACAGCAGGGAGAAGCGGAGGTGTTAGGAGGTATCTGGCCATTCTCCACCCCAGTCACTTTGTCATGACACAGTTTTTGCCAGTGGCATTTCTATGAGAAGGGATAAAAACTCATAAAACAACAAAAAAGAAAGAGCACCACCTTGGTCTAACTAATATTCCCTTTCCTACTTGTTTTATATTACACAACCAAGTGTGCTAACACTAAAACACCACATCGTCCATGCAGAAGTATGAGTTGGAACAGCTGTAGCCACAGCATAAGGGCCCTTGAACATGCTGAATTTTTCCAGTGTATCACAATTACAGAAACACCTGTGCCAAACAGCTTTCTTCTGATCCTCTATAAAAGTTCACAAAGCCCTCAAACTTTCTCATTTCATACAGGTCTGTGCTGCCTTGAAGCCAGCTCCATACGTCTCAATATGGGATACCGCAGAATTGTTCCTTTTCATGCCTCAAAACATAAAATAAAGGATATGTGCAGGTGCAGTGGTTGACATGCGATTCTGTTATTTGACAATGAGGCATAAGACACAACACAACAATATTCACTGTCTTGATAAATCCTTTTCACACAGAAAACTACTCTCTCAAAAAATTAAAAGCACAAATACTGTGACAACAAATCTATGCTATACTACTTGGGAAACTCTGTATTCTAGATTTCTGCAGATACAACTACCCCACAAGTACATGTTAGCTATTGTTTTGTTATGCAGCATTCTAGGGGGGGAGGTTG
The DNA here is from genome assembly GCF_964195595.1 of Calonectris borealis. Lineage (NCBI taxonomy): Eukaryota > Metazoa > Chordata > Aves > Procellariiformes > Procellariidae > Calonectris > Calonectris borealis. The sequence continues at coordinate 68,395,251 of NC_134352.1, read as the reverse complement.
TTAAATCGTATGGGTACGTCATGGCAAACGCCTCAGGACTGAATACATTTGGCTTGGTTGTTATTTTACAAACAAGATGCTATGGTTGCATTAGCCTTAGGAACTGTTGGCTAGAGTCTATTAAATTATTTACATTTAAAACTACCCGAAGTGTCTGTTCAAAAAGGGTTAGGAGAAACTCACCCTTAGCAGTCACCACAGAAAGTGTGTCTGACTGTCCTTCAGGCAGAGCTCCAGAAAAGAGAAAGGGAAGCAGCAGAAGTCAGTTACCAAGCCTAAGTGTTTGGCTCATGCAGAATTGCAGCCTGTAGATAAGCCTGTCTTATGAAAGATGAGGAGTATGTAGTAATTACACAGCCTCCCAAGACTTGGCTTTCTACAGCCATTCCTAGCTATTGGAAACTTCTCCATGTCCAAAAACTCAACAAAGAAAAGTTTTAATAATATATTCATCAAAAAGGCACAATTTTTGCAGTCTTACAGAGGCGAAGCCTCCCACCATCCCCATTTACACAGCCCATTGTGAAAAGCCTTTTTTTTTTTTTTTTTTTTTGCAGGGCATGAGCAGATAATAAATAATATTACTACACTAATTCAGGAAGCAATGTACAATGGCAAGCATAATTTGAACCACTTCTGCATTGCTTATACACTCAAGAAAAACAGCTAGATGTCATTGTGTACAGCCCAGGGGAAACATCTGTTCCAACAGCCTTGGTCAGCAAGTAATAAGGAATAATACTGAAAATATCTGAATGCTGTTATGCAAATCAATGGTATGCCCTCATGTTGAATATTATGTTCTGTTCTGATTACTCCACCTAAGCAAGGATTTAACAGAAATAGAAAGTGACTGGAGACAGCTGATAAGCATGTTACCGCCATGAGAAGGATTCCATAGTCTTAAAATGTTAGGATTATTTAGCTTGGAAATAAATAAAACCAGCAGCCACAGTGCAAGCACACATGGTAAAATAAAATGGTATGAAGGATGTAAATACTCCTATTTTGCTTGCATTTTCTGCCACTTTTCTTACCCTTCATCTGTCTGGTCTATTTAGATGTTGAGATATGAGAATTAGGAACTGTCTATTACTCTAAATTTGAACCATGGCTACCACAATGAGGCCCACAGATGGTCACTAGGCAATCCCATAACAAACACGAATAATCTTATTTACCCTTTGTCCTCATGAAACAACATGAGAGAATTAAATTTAAAAGGCAACCCATTTTAAATATTAAAAAGGAAGCACTCCTATAACGCAGCCCCAAGTGTGGCATTTGGTGGCTCATGCAGCCCTGGAAGCATCTTCTGCTCACCCAGGAGCAACAGATCTGGGAGTGAGCTGCCCTCCCGCAAGTGTGTCACCCAACTCTGCGGCAGCCCAGCCTCCTGCCACCTTCAGACACTGCCCTGACACAAACACAAGCTGGCAAGGAGGACAGCGCACTTGTCTTTGACCTTTTTTACTCGCCACTGGAGAGCCTGGGACGCTGCAATGGACTGCGGTGCAGAAAGTGAGGCTGGAGTTCCCCCGCTCCCTCCCTCCGTCACCGCCACCCTCCCTTGGCACACAGCCCTCCCGGGCAGCTCACGATGACAAGAAAGCAGCACTGAAGCACCGAGCTCCAAATGTTTCCAACTAATACTCCAAACATTTTGTGCCGTACATCGTGTATTTCTCCACACTCCTTTCTGGATCATTCAATGCTGGAAGTGATCAGAGATAAGAATCTAAACGGCTGTGGTCCCGAATTATATGTTTCTCATTCACATTTCCATCAAAATAGGAGTTATTTTTAGGGGTGATGAAAAGACCTGCTTTACTTAAGTATTAAACTCATTGCTACAAGATAAAAAACCAAGCAAAGAATTTAGGGGATTCAAAGGGCTTAAACTCTGTGACGGGTCAAAACGGCCGCAGTTACATACGGCAGACAGACCCCCTCTCTCTAAGAGCACGAGCATCGATGCACGTTTCAGAGACAGAGCTGACCGCTAGCTGACTGCCACAATGAAGAATCTTCCCTGTGGTCACATTATTCCGTATGTGTCTGCCCTGGGGTTTTTCGGTCCTGCCCAGAGGCTTCTGTCAGAGGTGATCTCTGACAAAGATAGTTGACTGCACTGAGGCACTAGCCCACTCAGCATCGTCATTTCTGTGTCCCAGATAAAGGACTGAAACTTCTTGCCTTCCTTTTACCCTTTATCTTCGTGTGTGTGAGAGACAGAGAGAGGAATAAATAAAAGAGAAAAAAATCACTATCTTTCATGTTTTTACATATCAAAACAGAACTATTACAAGAAAAATACCTGAGATGGGAATCTTAATGGTGGCAGAGATGAAAAATAATCTTCCAGCTGTAGCATTTATGGTTCCGGTTTCAGTTTCAGTAGATAGGAAATTTGTTCCACCATCATAAGCTTATTTCCATTTGTTGTCTATTGCAAGCACTGGCACATACTTTTAGTGTGGATACTGTGGATATGGTCTGTGAATACATGTTGGCACTAGTTTCCCTGCAGCCACGGAAACACCTGCCTCCAAGCTAATTTATAATCTGCACCCATGGCCATGGGCCACTTACAAGTTTATTGAAAAAGGTCTTGAGAAACCATATAGGAAAGACTCTGTTCTTTCTCTTCCTGTTCCACATGACATAAGTTTGGCATTAACAAGTCACATTTTTATGTCCAACTTTATAGATTGTTAATAATATGTAAAGATATTTGATATATAAGATCATGGGTCAAATATTTCTCACTCTATCCATGTGAGTAGTCCCACAAACTTTATTTACACAACTAGTCTGAGGAAGACAGTCATGCTTTACCTTCTCTGTAAAATTATTCTGCAGCATTATAAGGCAGCTCTCACCATTACTTACAGTATTCTCATTACCTCTGAAGCACGATGCATGTCCCACTCTTGAGCTCTTCAAAGTAAATCCTGTAAGATGAAGGAGAGTTGTCCACACATAAAAAGAAATCTGCTAATGCAGTAGGATGCCCTGGTTCTTCTCACGTATGATTCAGTATAGTAAAATATCACATCCCCTTCACGATTTCTGGGTTTAATGTATTCCATGTCGTTCTACCTAGAAAGGATTATGAAAATCCACTCAACCACTATTTCCTTGACAATGTTTTTTCCTTTTGTTTATAAATGACTGTGGAGAACAGGTCTGTAAATGAGTCATTGCTTTTTGACTCTAGTGTATTCAGCTGGCATACTGTATCTTGGCCGTGTACTAGACCTAGGTGGTTTGTTTTCGTATAATTATCATGTAAGTAATCAGGAAGTGGAATCTCCTAGCATGTTTATAAATATCACGAAGAGTCATTATTAAAAGTACCAGGAACGATCCTGTAGATGATCCTGTAGATACATCACATGGTCTGGAAAGCACAGAGGAGAAGTTCAGGTTGTGGTAGTTTTTCTCCACTAACTTGCATAGGAAAGAAAAGCCTCCATAAACTACAGAGCAACATAAACAATTCATTCCGATTAAAATCTGGAACCAAGCTGGAAGCACCTTGGGTTTAGCATTTAGCACTGAGACCATTTCAACATAGAATGAACAGCAGAAAGTTTCCACGGCATTTGCAGTTTTATTGGAAATCAGCAGATGGTGCTTCCACAAGGCCCTTTACAAGTTCTACTTAATGAAATATATAGGTGGCTAGGTCGTGCTGAAATGTTAATTTTAACTGTCATGCCTGGCTGTGCATTGCATCTGTAAAGTCTGTTCACTGATCAAGTTTCTTGCATTTTTTTAATTGCTGACTACCTGTAAAATGGGTGACTTATGTCAGAAGCTTCACTGTTACGCTGCTACAGATGACAGCACAGGTACTCAGAGTCTGTCATTCTATATCCCCTGAATGATAAGAACAAATTGCATAGCTACTTTGTAAGGTTTCGTTGAAATCTAAAAATGCTGACTTAAGTTAGACTGAGAGGCAAAGCCCTGCACAGCCCTGAAATGAGTATCCCACCTGAAGAGGCAAAAGAGCTGTGGGCATCAAATAGAGGCTTGGGACAGATAACAACTGGTGCTAGCACGGATCTGTTCAGGAGTAAAAGTATCAATAGCAGAGATGCCGCTGCTTGCACAGCCACAGTCTATCTTGATTTCAGGGCCCGCAAGGAAAGTCACTCCATGCCTCCACTTACTTGGTTTGTACCCTCATCTGCAAAGATATCTGTCCTTCTCCCCTTCCCTTCGGCCCCACAGTTGGCAAGCAGCAGAGGGAAACAGTCATGGGGCAGAAGCCATTTCAGTGCGTGCCACCAGAACAGCTAGGATGTGACAGCAGAGATGGTACGCTGTCGAGGGACAGCATGTCCCTCCCCTCCCTAGCAGCAGGCTCCCTTTCCACCTCCAGCGCAGCGCACAGGTGGGTCCTGCCTCATCCAGGTTATCAGACAGGCAATCCCAGCACCAGTGACCACGTTTTCCCTGCAGCTACCTGGTGCACATTCTGTATTTGACAGCAGAGGTTCAAAATAGCCCAGAACCAAATATTTCATTCATAATTGCACTCAGATTACAACATGCATTATCATTACCGTAAATTTACAGTGACCTAGGACAAAACAAATGAAATCAGTTTCTCAGAATGACACAAGAAAGACCAGTAGGGATTTTCCAACTGCTATGTTCTATTTTAACCCCAAATCCATCTTCCTCCTTTGCAAATTAACCTTACGTGTACAATGTCAGTCCATTTGTATCCAATACCTTATTGCTTAGCAGTGGATTCCTGAAGGTATTCTTGCAAAACGCTTAACTGCCTAAGGCCTGGGAGAAATAAAACCTGTTTCTTTGGTTCCCAACTATTTCTAATGGGATGAATAATCCCTTTAAATCTGGCAGCAGCTAATATACCCAGCCAGCGGTAACAATCACTTCCTGAAAGCAACTGATCTGTGTACATCAAATTCTGTCTTCCCTTAGAGCAGATACCTGGGGAAAGGAAGCCACTCCAGGAACAAAACAAGATGTCATCATAGTGTGAAAAGGTCATCTGGTGAAATCTGTGGAGAAGGGCATCAAAAGAAGTAGCTACTGACAATCTGAATTTAAAAGGAATCAGTTTCATGATCCTGAAGGTTCCTCCACTAATCTCCCTAAAAAAAAACCCTACAGTTTCCATTTTTCTTTCATCTTGGGATCTCTGCAGCTGATTTTTATTTACCTACTTTACAAGGAATTCAGATTAATAAAAGTTTGCTATTTTCTGTTTTCTCCACAAAAGTAGAATCGCCACCAAAGCTCAGAAACAGCAGCAAAGCAGGTGAGGCTTCATTAGGGAATCTAGAGCCACCACATGTAATTCTCGATGTGATATGAGTTAACTAGGCAGAGGCAAGACATCCATGAGGGCAGGACACCTCATAGACCTCAGACTGTGGGGTTCCCATGGACTTGGTTGGAACACTCCTCAAGGAACACAGCAGAAATGTCCCTCTGGACAGCTGCATGCTAAACATCTGTCTTTCTGCTCGGCCTTTCAGGACGGCAGAGCTCAGATGCAATCTGAGTGGTCTCAGGGGGAGCATCCCTCGTGGCACGCCATTTGAAAGACACTGGAGACATTTCCCACATGCAACTGAAATCCCATCCTGTTCCACTAGAGGGTTATGCCTAAAGGACAAGCCTAAGCAGCAGCAGTAATAGGCAGGATGGTGTGCTCTGCCTCAGTGTAGTGCTAATTTTCATTGTCCAAATACAGGGGTACAGCTTCTACTTTACACCACCAGTTTTTCTGGCAGGAGAAATTTATGAAGCATAAAACTCCTAAAAGTTGTCCTTTTCCCCTGCCTGTGTCTCTGAATCTTCAAAACTCCCCCTACAAATCTTTCTCAGCCTGAGTTTGCTGCCTATGGAACAAGAAAACCTGTCTAATTGTAAGATATTAAGACAAAAGAAGGTGCTAAATGATGTCTCTTCTCCTCCAACTTTTTTAAAGATAAAGCATTTCTACAGCATAAAAAAAGAAATTCTTGCAGAAGAGTTTAGCTGAAATAACATAGAATCATAGAATCATACAGGTTGGAAAAGACCTCTAAGATCATCGTGTCCAGGCCATGCATGGCCATGCATAATAGGCCATGCATGTAACTGAGAAAGTGATGGGTCCTACTCTAACAACAGGCATCACCCCTACCTGTATATCTTGTCTGAACAGGAATGCTGTTGATTCTGCATCTAAACCACATTGATTCTGCATATAAAAGGACATTGCTGCAATTGAATCACAAACATCCTGTCACTTTAAGCAAAATATTAAAGAGAAAAAAATTAATTGCAAATAAACTTCTACTATCTACCTTCTCTCCCCACATCCACACATACTTTTTTTTATCTGTGACCATTCATCTTTGTGTCAAGTTGTTACTTTTTTCAGCTTGGGGTTGGAACCTGTCCAGGATTTGACCTCCCTTTTCTGTGAAAAGAATATGATTTTATTTCTGAGAAGCTCCAAGTACATTTTGGAGTTTTTATCTTTTTTTTTAAAATAAGATTAATACAGTCAACACCTTTATACTGCACTCTTGTTAGAATATCCTAGAAAAAGACAAAAATTACCTGCAACTGTCCTGCTGCAGGATAAAAATTATGAGTATGTGCTAACAAAGTTTTTTAGGAGGCTTAAAGAAGATCTTAAAAATTATGTGCATCTTTAAAGAAGACAAGGTAAAAATATTTCATTTTTATTTCATTTTATTTCAAATTTATTTCATTTGTAAGTGGTTCCAGACATTGCAAGTTACGTTGTTGGTATGCTGCTATTTTCCTCAAAAGAGTCAGTTACTTCACTTGCAGTATTGAATTTTGGGATATTGCAGTGTGAGCCAAATAGCACACAGAGTCTGATGCTTAAATGACTCTCTTACTGTCTAGATTTGTAATGTCTTCATCTTTGAGATACTTCAGAATTAATTCTTTTACGGATTTTTGTTCTACTAGTAGCAGGTTACTAAAGCATGCTTCAAAATTTTGTGGATAAAACATTCGCTTGGCCATGGATGTACCTTCTTTCCACCTAATAGATGCAAAATCAGTTTTGACTTAGGTCTTCTCAGGAATGCTTTCCTTTATTCTGTTTTCCTTTGTTTTACCAATAGGTGAGCAAGTTACACAGACATCAAAGACATCTAAGAAGAATGGAGCTAATGAATTCATCCTTAGTCCTCAAGAGGTCTCTCTTATTTTATGAATTCTTTGTAGATATAAGTCAGTTTGGACTAGTGAGCACTGTTTTAAACGAATGTATTTTCAGATTTTCAAGTTGTTCCTCAAAACCTCCCTTACTATCTGTTTACTGCTAAGAACCCTTTTCAAATTTTTTTTTTCTCTGACAAAATACCATTAACACCAACAGAAATCTAATAGCACAAATTTGTTTTGATTCTCTACTTTACAGTCCTCTCTGGAGGTTCTAATTATTCCATTATTTACCCCTACACTATCCTTTCCCTTCGCTCTCCCCTGCCCCTCCACCTTGAGTTTCTGTCAATTAATATGAAGAGAAGTGTCTTTCTGTGACAATCACATTTCCATAAAGTAGGCCCCTTTTGCTATTCTGTTTTCACATCTTTCAAGGCCAGCAGGGCCCCATACTTTGCAGGCCTAAATTTCCTAGTCGGAAATTTTAGTGTTTCTATCAAGGACATATTTGATGTTCTTCTTAAAATGCTAGCTAGTGGAATCCAGGCATCATATCAGAATCTCAGGTTTCATTTTTTAAAAAATTATTTGCAAAATGTCATTGTTCTGTGGAAAGACCTGACAACATGATTGTCATCTCAGAAACCAGAAAGTAGGAAAGAAAGAGAACTCAATTAAAAACTATTTATTTAAGCTGTCTTGTTTGAGTCAAACCTCACGATATGTGTACGTTCAGGACACTCGACCTTGGCAATACTGCAGCTCACTGAGGCAAGCAGCCATTAAAAGGAAAGGCTCACGAGAACCTCTGGTGAGAGGGGTGAGACTTAAGGCACCCTTTAGTTAACCATTACTGCTGCATCGTTATAGAGAAGCAGGGGCCTGCCAAGATTCTCAGATTTGCTGAGTTTGCTCCTACATAGTGGATGGCCCTATTACAGCATTCAGGTTAGAAGGAGTTTGGATGCTCTGACGGATCAATTTTGGACTGTACTATGACTTTTCCCATTTGCAGAGATGGCCTCCTTTATATACAAGGCTGGAAAGGAGACTACACCGCCTTCTCACCATCACCACCACAGAATTTCATCTTCCTTTTGAATCCTATGAAGGATGCTCCAAAAGTTCAATGAGCTCAGCAGGGTATGGCCAATGAGCGTGATGCGGGACTGGAAACAGACTGTTTAGACTTCGAAATAGGGACTTTGAAGTGTGTGCAATTAAGGTGGAACTATGAGGCTAGAAATAAGGAATACATGGACCCTGGGCCAAACCACTGTCACCTTCTACTGCTCGTAATGAAAGAAAGTGGCACAAACTTCACGAGCAAACCTCGGATAATTCTTTTGTCTTCAAAAAAAGTGATTCGATAGTAAATGTAATAGGTATAGATAAAAGATAGCCACCTAATACAGACCAAATCCTAAATGTCAGGATTTTATGATGCATTCACAAAACAATTTTTCTTTTCATTTCACATTTTAAAGCATGGGGCCAATCCATGGATTTTTGCACGCGTAAATGAGATAAAGTAACACAGCAGCAAGAAAGGATGGCCAGTGGAGACAGAGATTTGAGGTTTCTCCCTGCTATTCCACAGGCTATCCATATGTCTTTGGACACATCATTTTGTGCTTGATTCAGTTGCCTGAACAAAGACATTTCATGTCATTTGTAAAGTCCAAGTGTACCCAGGTTATTCATACAGGGGCTAAAGCCCTTCTCCTGCCTGTATCTACCTCAACGTCTCTCATCTGAGATGCAGATGATCTCCACGCTTACTCTTCCTGCTGTCACAGCAGTCTTGTATAGTGGAGTTGTTAAGGATTAGCAGGTTCTCAGAGTTGGAGGCCCCACAGGTATCAGCCCCACTCTCATAACCGGAGGAAACCAAGGACTTGGTTGATCCTTAGAAGATGTGAGGGCCAGGGAAGAGGCAAGAAAGCAGAACTTCAAACCCATGCTGGGGTCTGGACTGTCCTGCAAACCCTGCAAATGACTGAACTGGCTACCCTATGCACAGAAGATGCACTGCCATCTCCTCTTCTTCCAGACATCCAGGGAGGAAGGGAACTTACCATACCTTAAGGACTGGCAGTCTGGATATCAATCTTTCTATTCATGACTCCTGGCTCCTCAAGTCACCTCTTGATCAAGTGTAGAAGAAAGCATATGTGAACTAACCAACTTAGTGGACAGAACAGGGCTCCTCCTAGACCCCTTTCTTGGGGGAGTATTAGGAGAACATAAGCCAGTTTTTGTGCTACTGGAGGGAGACAGTTCTCACAGTACATGCTGTGGAGCCAACAAACTCTCAGCAGTCCATGCAGGGCCTCCACTTCAAAAAACGTATGCAATAGGTCCCAAAAGAAAGCATAAATTACCCGGGGCTCTTCTTCCTTCCCATACTACTAGCTAATATTTGTAGTCATATTTATTCCATGAAAGCCTGATGACTTCAAAATAAGACTTCAGAAGGTCTACAGATACTACTATTTTGCACTGCAGTAAGACAAGTCTCCAGAGTTACTTGCAGTGCCATTTACTTAATATAGCAAATTCAATTTGTACTAAAAATTAATTTTAGAAATTCACTGTTGTTTATGTGATAGCAGAAATGTGCTTTGTAATGGACTGAAAATTTTGATGACCTGTGAAGAGTTGTCATACATGTGTGATGCTGTGCCAGATCTTGAATTAAAAATGTTTAAGCACTAAGTGCTTTTTATAAATGTAATTCATTAAAAAAGAAAAATTTGAAAGAATCAGGGTAATCATGAGACACTCCTTTTATGCTCATAAAAATAAAGCAGCTCATCACAATTGGGAAAAAAGCTTTTCTTTACTTCCATCATACCCATGACCTTAACTTCTCTAAAATTCTTTGTCACAATTAGTCTCATTTAGATCATTATTTTTGCTGAGGGCTCTGTCTAGTTCATTTCTTTCCTCACATGCTATATACTCACCAACATGCGCAACACAGTACTAGAAGGTGACATTTGGAGCTTATCAACATGTACCATGTAGGAGAATTTTGATAATGTCCCAGTAAGCTGCCACTGACTAAACAGCAGTCTAAAATCCATTTGGTTCCATTAATCTCTGAAAGTAAACCACTAAAACTGATCCTCTTCCTTGATGGACAATAAAGTAAATACAAATCTCACAGTAAGAAGTTAATGATCAGTCCCTAACAAGGCTGTAACTTTGACGTATTCAAGCACCTCCTCTCTCCGTCTAGAAACAAGATCCAGTACGTCACCAGAGACATGCACTGAGCTGGAAATTGTCCATTTGCTACCCTTTTTGCCTTGCTAGATTCCGCTTGTCACAGCTGGCTATGGGTATCGCTCTTAACAGTGCTTTTTATTCCGTTTAAGCTCCAAGCCAGGATCTACAGTCAAACAAAGCCTTTTTTGGATTAGAAAATGATGTGACTCCACATATCCAATGAATCAGATATGCCCTCCACATTAACTTTAATAGAATCAAACTTACAAGAAGAAAAATAAAGTAATGGCAAAAATTAATTGAATTTTCATCGTAGTTATTTACAAACTACGTCCGTCCTCACTTTAATCTTGGGTTTAGTCTCCAATCCTGTTCCAGCTGCAACTGATTGCCAACTGACAGGGCTTTTGAAGTCTGCCACACAAAATGTTCCAGACCTTAAAAGTACAATAACCATGTATTACCCCTCCATTCCTAAAGCACCACGCTCCTCATCTGTAATTTTAACTTACAAATTTGAAGTTTTATCACCAAGTATGACATAGCTCCACTTGGCAGAGTTGTGGAAGTAGAAAAGGCAATTTGCCAGTCAGGAAGCTGGACAAGAGCCATTCTGCACTTAGCACATGACTTAAGACAGCCAACAGTTAGCTTAATGCTGCCCAAGCTGAAATGTCCTTCCAGGGGCTGTTCTATCTGACAGCTTTGCTCTTTCCATGCTCCCTCCCACTATGCCACTTCTTAAGCCTTTACGTGGAAATAGGTTGTCTAGAGCCGGTGGTGCTGCCTTTCTGGCAGTTAAGCATTCCTTTAAAACAGTAGCATCCTAAAGGGCTGTTTAGAGCAGGTTTCCAGCAATAACTACATTTTCTATTTATTTTTTTAAGTTTTCAAAATTTCATTTAAAATTGATGTCAGAATTCCTGCTGCTATTGACAACAACACAGTCCCAACAAGGGAAGAGACTTTTTCTGCCCTATAAATGCCATGCTCTGTGCGTGTTTCTAGGTTTTTTCTGTTCTCTGAAATTATATAGAAAAGTATCTGATCAATAGATCAGATCAGTAAAGCAATAGATAGTATACTCCTTTATAATTTTTCATTTAACCTCCTCAGATAGTCAAAGATTTTAATACTTTCCTTACAATTTTTTCCACTCCTATTTTCTACTGGAAATTTGTACTTTTGTCCAAGTTTTCAATAACCTGGAAAGCTTTTATAACTTGTTTAGCAATCTGTTTTCATTGCACTCGCACATTAAACCTCATCTTACCACCTCACATCCTGTTTGCAATGGATACTGAATAATAACGCTTGCTGCACTTCCTCAGTGCTGGTTTGTGGTACTGCCAACACAAGAGAAGAAAACCTGGAGTGTCTAAGACAGCTTGTCCCGTTCTGGCCTACAACAAGGGGAAAGTATCCACCAAACTGTAGAGGGATACACAATTCTGTTACTACTCCGTGAATCACCAATAAAAGGTAGGAATGGGGTCAGTTTGGCTCATACCATATATATGTCAATTTTATCTGTGCATGCCACCTGTCTACCTGCCCTGGCTACAGTATGAACAAAGCCACCAACACACAGAGTTGCTAAACCTCCATGGGCTACCAGAAACTTTCCATATTTAAGATCAGAGTACCCACAGTCACACTATTCTCGTACTCCTCCTGAATGAACCATAATGAATCAAGCTAAACCTTTAGGGTGCCCTCCAGACAGTCTGAGCATCTATCATAGGGAGAAGTTTCAGATAGCATACCTGTTTACAGCTGTCTTGGTCAAAAGGGATGACAGCTTTTCAAATGTGACTTGCCAAATACCTATTGATGGTCAAACTTACATTCCCTTTGCAATTTTTACTACTGGTATTTTTTAGGTAAGATCCCTACCACCTCTTAGTTCAATCTATTGCCCACTACCTGAAAACAGACATCAACTTTTAAGTCAACTTAAAGAAAAAATAACTGTTCAATGTACCTGTATTCGTCTAAAAAGCACAATACTCATCGATACCATACAATACCAGTTCTATGTTCAACAGTCTCACTTACGTGTAGGAATAATTTCAGTGTAATAGCATGTATTAATAATAGTATCCACTAATATTAGAATTCAGTTAATATATTTCAGTGCTTAGTTTTATCAGGAATTGGTTTGCTTGTTTTTCACGGAGAAGTCTTGGCCAAATCACGAAATGAACCTTTGTAATCCAAATTTTCATGCCACTTCACTTTACACTGAGAAACAGCATATGAAATTTCTACAGAAAAAGGCTGTTGAAGGCTTGTATTGCCCTATGCTGAAGGGAAAGCTTATAAAATGGAACAATGCAATGATGCTCAGAGAAGTCCTTAAATCTGGTATCTGAGATGCGAAAGAGGGGAACCTTTGTGAAAGTGCAGTTTTCCAGAAACAAACCCTTCTTTTTGTGATAATCAGGACAATTAGATGGGAATAAAGGAGGCTAACAAGTCTCCTCTCCTACCAGAAGAGGACGTTCTACCTTTATTTGAGTATTTGCTCTGTGGTAGAAGCCAGTTGTGTGAGAAACCACACAGGATGATGCATACATCCAGGACAGGACCACAGGAGGGTGTTTGAGTCTTTTTCCTCTCCCTTGAATGTTAGGTTGGGAAATGCCAGCATAGGTCTTCCTATTTTCTCTATCCCAAAATCCAGATCCCTTCCAAATAATCAGCTTTTGCTTGGAGTCCTATCCACATCCTCGAAAAACTTTATGCAGACATGCTCCTTATTGAAGAGAGGGTCCTGAGGTGGCCCACTCTTGATAAAAGCAATTGCTCCCCTGTTGAGAGGCAGGACATTGAGGGGAAAAGAGTAAAAGGAAATACATTAAACAACTACTGACTTATCACAGAATAAATATTCCCCATAGGTATGTGTGTATATATATATATGTATGTATGTTAATAGCACATGTCACACAAAGTTATACTTGGGGATTATTTTTCCTCCTACTCAGTATTTTGGTGCAATTTTCCTCAGAGACCAGCCACTTTATATTTTCGATTATGGGGTCTGTTGTAGCTACAGCTATATTACCAATAGGACAAAGACATACATTTTATGTAAATTGAGAGCTAAATCTGAACTTTCCGAAAGTTTGAGATGGTAGTATATACAGGTTTTTTAAAAGGTTTTATTATTCCAAGATCAGGGCCAGCTGCAAAGATTGGATTCACATCCAAAAACACGTATTAAAATGCATACACTCCTTGATAGAAAGAAGTTTTAAAACCTGTCAAGCTGAGAACAACACTCTTTTTGTGTGCTGTCTGACAATTCAGTTACAGATTGACCCTATTGTTTTTTTGGTAATTTAAATATGATTGTTGGCAAAGGAGAAAGGCGTGGGGGAGTTGTACAGGGAGGCACACAGCGAGAAAGAAAGCATTTCTGATTATACAATATATCCCTGACATTGTTACACACAAACCCAATATTTAGCATTTAAAAAAGGCGAAGAAGAAAAAAAAGAAAAACGATAAAAGAAACAGCAGCTGTTTCTATGTGATGTCAGAGAACAGGTGTGACACAAATCTCCATACCAGCGCAATCACATTGATCTCCTGATGATACACGCATGAAGCACATGTGCAAACGTTATCGACCCATCCGGCATCTCATTTCCAGGAATACGGCCTGAAAATGCCTCTCTATAATTGAAAACATTATCAGGATAAACACCGTATTGGACAATTACTAAAAAACACACACAAACTGAGTAAGAAGAGGTGAGCCTGCCCCCGCAGCGCGCCCCGGCATCGCGAGCGTGCGGTGCCTCCGCGCTCGGCAGCAGCCGCCTCCGCTCCCCGCGCTGCCGCCGGGACCCCCTGGGGACCCCCCCGGAACCCCCCCGGCCGGGGCCCCCCGGGCCACCCGCTCTCGGGTGAGAGGTGGCTCGGCCCCCGCGCTGCCCCCGGGGGGCCAAGCCACTTCCCGAGGCGTGCGGCGGCGCTGCGACGCCGCGCCCGGCCGTGCCCGCAGCCCCGCGGGGCCAGTCGGAGGGGCCCCCCGGAGAGGCGCTCCCGGGAGGGGGCCCCGAGGGCAGCCAGGCCTCCGACCCCGCGCCTGGGCGCGCTCCGCGCCCTCTCCTACGCGCCCCGCGACGGGCCGAGCCCGGCTGGCTGCCCCCGCCGCCGGCAAGGGCTGCCCCGCGCCCCCCGGCTGAGCCCTGCCCGGGGGCGGCCGGGGGAACCGGCCCCTCGGGGCACCTTGCGCCCAGGATCCGTCCCCTCCGGAAGGAGATGCGGATTTTGAAACCGGCCCTTCATTTGCGGTTCGGGGTAAGGGGTGTTTTGCTATCGATTGTTAATGTCGTCTGCCATTAGAGGGCACTAAGCAACCCTGCATTAACGCGGCTCCGGCGAGCGAGGAGGGAGAGGCGGGGGGAGAGAGAGAGAGTGGCACCAATTTGGGAAAAGATTAAAAAGGATGTGGAGTCCCGGAGCTTCTGAAGTGCTCAAATGCCCGGGCGCTGCTCAGGACGATGATCATAATAATAATAACAAAAAAAAAAAAATGCAGCGAGGTCAGTCATTTACCAGTCTGCTGCTTAATGCGTGTGACCGCAGGTGGTACCGAGGGACATTGTGATTCATGCCCACTTTCAAAGCAGGACCAGGGCCCGCTCTGAGGCACCCAAACAACTGTCTTCTAATATTAGCACGGCTGTATTTCTGGATCTATTATAGTCTGTCCAGACAGATCCCATTGTAATGAGATCTTTTATTAAAAGATTAGCACTATCTCCTGCAGTTGGTGGAAAAAAATCTGTTATCACTGAGTTATTTGCAGTTGTGGGGAGGGGGCGGGCGGTGGGGGGAGCCGGAGGGCGGGAGCGGGGAGGAGGGGTGTGGGGAGGGCCGGGCGGAGGACGCGGGCGGCCGCGGCGCACCGGCCCCTGACCCGGCACTGTCCGGGCATTCCTGTCTGCATACTTCGCAGTCTGTTGTGCTTTGGTGGTTCAGAAAAGCGAAAGAATCGAAATTAAAAAGGCAGCTTTTGAATAAACAATACCATTTTCCGTTAAGTAATCGTTTTGTATAAAAGGAAATATCGCCTACTCAGTTTCATTCAGCGGTGCCAAAAAATGTTATAAATGAGAGACCGCCAACTTTTCTAAGGGGAGAATAATGCCAGACTGTGCTTAATAAACTAGTGCCCTCGAAGTTCATTATCGATGTTGCAATCTTTTCTGATTCTGAAAGGAGACCGCCTACGTCGCCCCCATTCCCGTCTCGTCCTCCCGGGCTCCCACTGAAAAGGCTGTCACTTGGGCACAGCCCTAGGTACTAAACTTTTATTTGGCTCTTTCTTTTTTTTTAGGTTTGGGGTTGGTGGGTTGGATGGTTGAGGTTTGGGTTTTTTTGGGCCGAGTCCCGCCGAGCGAGCTGCCTGCCCGCCAGCCGCCTCCCGCCCGCCGGAGGTGCGGGGAGTGGGATTCATTCCTAGCAGCCACTTCGCGCGGGGACGGCAGCGCCCCGCGGTCGCGGAGCCCACCCCGGGCGGGCAAGCGCCGCTCCGCGCCCCGGCAGCCGCCACACCGCCGCGCAGCCGTCCGCGCCGCCGGGGCAGACGGTGCGCCCCTGGGGCGGCCGCGACCCCCGCGGGTCTCCGGCCCCCGCGGCGCGGGCGCGGTCCGCCGCGCGCCTCCCCGCTTGCGCGGGCGCGGCCGGCTCCGCGGGCGCGGCGGCCGGGGCTTGCGCTGCCTGCCGCTGCTGCGCCAGCGGCTCCGGCGCCTCCGCCGCGCAGGGCTGGCGTGGGGCTGCGCGGGTGCGCGCCCGGGGGTGCGCGCCGGTGCGTGCCCGTGTGTGCGTGCACCTAGAGTAGATAATTGGAGAGGGTTTCCAGAAGGTGGAAAATGTCACCTGATTCACACTGAACTTTTTAAATCTCCCCACCCCCGAGCAGACACACACACACATTGGGAGACCGCCCACCGCAGACAGCTAGGACCCCCGTATAGATTTAAAGAGAGACTGCATTCAGAGCCTGACGTTCATTCAATAGAGCGATCATAAGCAGGCTGGCTAGTGCTCGCTCCCTATCCCTACTCCCCCTCACGCTGTTTCTGTGTCTCTCTCACTCCCTGCTGTACTGAGGATGTTAAATCAGAGAATCCACCCGGGCATGCTCTTACTCCTGATGTTTCTGTGCCACTTCATGGAAGATCACACAGTGCAGGGTAAGACCAGATTGTTTATTCGCAGATATGTTTCTTTATTATTACTATTGTTTTCTGTCTTTCGGGCACGGTTTAGTTTGCTGCGCTGCTAAACGCCTCTCTCCAAGGTCCAACAGGACAGAAGTTAACGGTGGGCATGGGACTGCTTTGTACCGAGGTGCAGAGGTGTCATTTAGATTCCTTTTTGATCGGATCTTCGCACTGCTCTGCATAGGCACAGAGGACAGATGAGGATGTTTCTTGGTATTTATTGTTACTATGCAGCATGAATGAAGAGCAGCATCGCGAGGGAACTTTCCCAGTCTCGGCTCCCGAATGAGTCCTGAAAGTTTGTTGGTAATTTAGCTCAGATTTTTATCTCGCCTGCCTGACGGAAGGAGAGGTGGTGATGGGGAGCCCCACGATTACAGCTGACATTTTTGGAAACCAATAAGTGGTCATTTTCCGGACATTCCTTTAATATTGGGATTTCCTCCTCCCCCTCCTTTTTTTTTTTTTTTTGAATAAATATTAGTGTTGTAAATTCTCCTGCACTTAAGAGTATGCTTAAATAAGTTGGGTTTTTTTTCCCATGCGAACAAAACAAACCCGAACCTGATATTGACAACTCTTAAGAGCCCTCTTTCGACACAAGGGAATATTGATTTTTAGTTTTGGGGCTTTTTTCCCTTATCTTGACCGTATTCCAACCACAACCTGGATGTCTTGCCATTGCTTGGTCTATAATTTTTTTCCTTTTTTCTTTTTTTTTCTTTTCTCCCCCACTACCGAGCTAGAGCATAAGTTAATCTAATGTAGGCAACTGTAAGACGCAAAACTATTTTTTTTTTCAAGGGCGTTGTTTGTTGAATGATTTTTAGCGGGGAGGGCGGGGGGGGGGGATCTTCCCCCGCGCCCAGCGACATCTCGGCTGGCCGATCCTGACCCCTCGCTGCGGTACATTCCCGTCGGAGTAAGGAGGCAGGATCGAGCCCTGGCTGGATTAGCACCAGAATCAATTGGTATTGAGTTGCTGGAGAAGTCACATTGGTTATTCACGAGAGACTCATCCCAACCAAAACTCTCCAGCTAAAAAAGGGGGAGTTGCTTGGACTAATGTTCTTGGCTTGACTCCACAAATAACAGGGATACTAGTTAAAAAAAAAAAAAAAGGCAAAAAAAAAAAAAAAACCCAACAAAACCCACACTATCCAGTTTAAGGACAGTGTACTTTCCTCTGAAATGCTTGCAGGAGAGACGGCACCTATAACTTTTCCAGCTTGATCGATTTTTAAAACTCTGTAGGGACCTCCTACTCTATGTGCCCTTGTATTTTATGTACTTTGCTCACTTTTTTGGACCTCTGCTGACTTATTTTAGTAAAGGAAAGACATTTGTTAATAGAAGCAGCAAAATGTGGAGATTTCGAAACACTTCACTAAACAGCAAATGTTCCCAATTCGTGCAGATTGCAAAACGGGCTGGGACTGAAACTCTGTGCGGCACTAAAACAATGCTGCTGTGCAGCCGCGGTGAGGAGGAGAAGGCAGGGGGAGGAGGAAGGAATTTGCAAGCGCGATTTTCTTTTTATTCCTTTTTAAATGCACATCCTTTTCAAGCCTCTGTCACGTGCCGGCAGTGCTCCTTCTGCTCTACATATGGAATAAATACCTCCGAAAACTGCCTCGTCCTGTTTTGATCGAGTCTTTTCTTTCTTTCTGGGTTTTTTTTCGGTTGGTTTTTTGTGGGCTTTGTGGGGGGGGGGGGGTTGTTTGTTTGTTTAAACTGCGCTCCCAAATGGGCCGGAGTAGCTGCGGGTTATGAAATGGGACAAATAAAAGTAAACAGTCTAGTAAAAGTCATTGCAAAGCGCACGTGTTGTGTCTGGGTCACTGGTGACCGCCACTGATCCGGCTGGGTGTCTCCTCCCGCCCCTGCCCCCCCCCCGCCCCCCCCCCGCCCCCCCGCAGCTGGGAACTGCTGGCTCCGGCAGGCGCGGAACGGCCGCTGCCAGGTCCTCTACAAAACCGACCTCAGCAAGGAGGAGTGCTGCAAGACCGGCCGCCTGACAACTTCGTGGACGGAAGAGGACGTCAACGACAACACGCTTTTTAAGTGGATGATTTTTAATGGGGGAGCCCCGAACTGCATCCCGTGCAAAGGTGAGGGGTGTGCTGGCGAGCTGCTCCTAGCCGAGGAGCGGTTCAGGCGGGGGCTGGGCTGGCGGAGGCGGAGCGGGGAAGGAGCTGGGGGGGGCAGCGCGGTCCTCCCGCTTCCCTCCTCGGTGGGGCTTTGAGGGGCGTCTCGTACCAGCTTCGGGATCAGTGAGGGGACCCCCATTTCGGCTCGGCCGCCGTGCACATCGCGGGGAGGAGCGGAGCGACCTCCTCTCCCCCCTGCCCTCACTGGCGGGGGGAATTTCCCTCGACTGGTGTTCCCTAGAGGGGGGGGAAGGTGTGTTCTCTCTATGCTCTAGGGTCACGGTGTCTTTTTTTTCTTTAAGCAGTTTTGACACCAGGTCTGTTCTGCACACTCGGTACTAAAGTGGTGCCTCTTTCCTTCCATCAGAAACGTGCGAGAACGTGGACTGTGGACCGGGGAAGAAATGTAAAATGAACAAGAAGAACAAACCTCGGTGTGTTTGTGCTCCGGATTGCTCTAATATCACTTGGAAGGGCCCCGTGTGTGGCTTAGATGGGAAAACCTACAGGAACGAGTGTGCCCTTCTCAAAGCCAGATGTAAAGAACAGCCCGAACTTGAAGTCCAGTATCAGGGCAAATGCAAAAGTAGGTTTGCAAATCTAATCCGATCTCCCTCAAATGCCAAAGGGTGTGTGTCTGAGTGTAGGAGGAGGAGCTGTTGGACATACTTCCCCACAGGAACCAGAGTGATGTTCCAAATGCTGGGAGACAGTAACTAACCACACTCAACAGACAAGGATGTAGCTGGATTGAGAGTGCCCCACAGTCTAGCAGCACTTGTGTCCCACCAGCTACCCTGAGATGGGAAGGTTTCCTTCAGTGGCCCTTAAATGAGGAGAGCTGCTGAAGGCTTTTATCTGATCATTTGTTTCATTGTGTCACCCATTCACTCCTCTCTGGGGCTCTGGGATCTCCTATTAATCACTGTGTGTTTCCATCTTTATTTCAGAGACCTGTAGGGATGTTTTATGCCCAGGCAGCTCCACGTGTGTGGTTGACCAAACTAATAACGCCTACTGCGTGACATGTAATCGAATTTGCCCAGAGCCTACCTCCCCTGAACAGTATCTCTGCGGGAATGATGGCATAACGTACGCCAGTGCCTGCCACCTGAGGAAAGCTACCTGCCTACTGGGCAGATCCATTGGATTAGCCTACGAAGGAAAATGCATCAGTAGGTATCTCGGTCGGAGGGATAAGGGTGGGGGAGCTTCCTCGATCAGCTGTTTCAGAGTATCGTGTGTGCAATTGGATGGATGTAGTTAGCGCTGGGGAGGAGGAGGAGAGAATTCCAGCAGCCTGGGTTAGTGCTTCCCTCCAGGAAAAGGAGAGCCAGGGTGAGCTTTGCCCCCGAAAAGATTGCAAAAGGGATGAGGGAGAAGAGGACCTGATCCTGCTTCTTTTGCTATCGCTGTGGGTGCTGACATTAGTATCCAAGGGAGAGGTACCCGCCATTAAATAGACGATGACATGGTTACAGCATAACAAGGTCTCGATATTCAGTGGATCTGGATTCCTGGAAACAATTGTCTTCAAGTGGTCTTGGCAAAGCTTGTGTTAACTTAATTGGAAACATCTGATCACTTTTTCCTCTTTAGAAATATTGCATAGTTTGGAGACAGTTGGTGGGTGAAGATAGGAAAATAATCTCTGTGCATCCTGACATTTTGTATTGTGATTTCCAGAAAGGACTGATAGTGAAGCGCGTTAAGAGGAAGCATCTTCAGGGCAGCCTCTGCTCCCCAAAACTGCTGGGGGAATTCGGGGGAGTCTTAGGCTGCCTTTTGGTGGCATAGGTTGAGGTGAATTCCCTTTCCAATCTTGTAGACAACTACTCTGTGTGGGTTAGTTTAAAAATAATTGATTTAGAAATGCTGAATGGGTTGGCAAATCCTGCACTTACTGCTAATCTGGGGAGCTGGAAGGTCATGTACAATAGGCAAATGTAATTCTGTATTCCCAGGGCCAAGCTCTGCTGGTACAGCTGTCTTTCCTCTCCCACATATAGACAGGCAATGGTGTCCAAGGGACTACTTGCTTGAGCAAAATCAGCAAGTATCATTACATCTACTGCATCTGAGCTTTGTCTATTCACAGTTCACAGGGGAAAGGGAGTTTGGGGTTGTTTATTGTTGCTTTTCTTTTTTCTTTGTATTTTCACTTACCTCTAGTATCCTGTGTATATTTTTAGAAGCCAAATCCTGTGAAGACATTCAGTGCAGTGCTGGGAAGAAATGCTTGTGGGATTTTAAGGTTGGCAGAGGTCGGTGTGCCCTCTGCGATGAGCTATGCCCTGAAAGCAAGTCAGACGAGGCAGTCTGTGCCAGCGATAACACAACTTACCCAAGCGAGTGTGCCATGAAAGAGGCAGCCTGCTCCATGGGTGTGCTTCTAGAAGTAAAGCACTCTGGATCTTGCAACTGTAAGTGAGATTTTTAACTCTGCAGACACTTAAAGCTTCTGAAGGCAATCCCTAGGTAATGAAGACTTACGCCTTTAAACGTAAGAAAGCTTGATTTAGAGATTTGAGATATGGTACAGGTGCCATATAAGTATGCATCTATCATGCAAACATTTTGGTTAACGATAAAATGCAATAGCTCTCCAACAGCCAGTTGGCCTTCAAGTTGGGGTTTGGGGGCTATTCTGAGCACCAGTCATTTTGTCAGAAAGGGGTTGCCCTAGGAGTGCAATTCTAGCGATTTTTTCCTACTTTGTCTGCTCTCGTGTGCTTCGCTGATTGCTTTATTAACACCCAGATAAACTCTTCACTTGGTCCAAAAGAACAAGCCTAATGGTAGCACATGGGCACCTGGTTTAGCACAGTTGCCTCTACTAACTCTGAATGAAGGACACAAAGCAGTTAAACCTAGAACACAAGAGCGCTTTTTATTTGATTTCAGGAATCTGCCAATAAAACCTGAGCCATTGATTCTTCAGAACTTTCTGCAGTTATGACTTCATAGATTATGTATAAAAAACCTTATTGCATAACAGCAGATGCCAAAGAGCATCTCACTACAAGTCGCATAAAATGCAACGCTGTATTATGGCTGTTCAGAGGGCTTTGAAAACATGCACTGAGCTGCTTCTGCGCTGTTGTTGTCCTTATTTAAACAACAGCTCCCCTGTATTCCCCCATCTAGCCATTAATGAAGACCCAGAGGACGAGGAGGAAGATGAAGACCAGGACTACAGCTTTCCTATATCTTCCATTCTAGAGTGGTAAAACCTCGATCACTATTGGAACAGCCATTGGGCACGAAATCAATGTCCATACTGTAAATAAGTGTATGCTTATTTATTTTGGGGAGAAAAAAAGTATACATATAGTTGAGTCTCGTAGACATTTATTTATACTGTGTCATGTTTTATAATTTATACATAAAATGTCTGGTTGACTGTACACCTTGTTTTTTGAAGAAATTTATTCGTTACGGGAAGAGCAGTGTTATTTATTGTGAGGTCTCTTGCTTGTAAAGTAAAGCTTTTCTTTTTTTCCTGTAAACTATAAAAGTCCATTCCTTAGAGCTTACCCACATGATCTCATCTCTTTGTTTCACTGACGTTAACTCTTTTCCACTTTAACAAACTTGCATGTCGGTTTCTGTTATGTTTATTTATTGGATTTTCTTCTTGCCGGTTCTGTACATAAAAGATCCCTCGGGTTTTTGTTTACAAGGAACCTTGACTGACCAAAAAGCGTTGTAACTGACTTAAGTATACTTCCAGGGTGCAGTGAGGCGATCTTTAAGGAAACTTCTTCCACTTCACTTTTCTCTACTTCTGATCACATCATGTACTGAAGTGATCTCAATGTGCTGAGCATATATACTGTACTATACGAATTCCGGACCCAAAGAAATCGGATTATGAAGGTTGTTAATAGCTACAGGACTAACTGTAATAAGAATAAAGGTTTTATTTTATTTTTATTGTTTTATTTTTTTGTAACATGCATAAGTATTTTATCAGGTGTTTCCTTTAAGATGGTCTTCAGTACCACTTTCAAAGTTTTCCGAATCGGTGTGTCACTAAAAGTTATATCAAAGCTTTATCAGTTCAAGTTTCTTGCTTTTCATAATACTTTTTTTCTGATGCAATTTTATATTTTCAAACATGGCGAGTTAAATATAAATTCATTTAAATATATAGTTTTGTACTTTTCTACCATGTAAATGTGCAATGTATATAAAAGTTATAATGTGTATTTGTAAATAAATGATGAGTGAAAAAATAAAAAAATGGAATTTTCCCTAGAGGTAGTCCTCAGTTTTTGGTTCTAAAGGGTTCTGGCCCTCCGGTGCAGAGAATACTCATGGTTAGGGGAAAGGAGGCTTGTGCGTGGCATAGCAGCAAAACACACTAGTTAAGACCAAAGATTTCAGGTGACATTGGTTCAATGTCACCTTTTTTCAGACAGGAGCATTGTCTCCAGTTCACTGGTATTAATTAATTTTAAATCCAAGTACAGTGATGGAGGAGAAGAGATTTGTCATTTTTGTTTCCCTCTCCATCCTCTAAATAAAAAGTCTGTCATTTCTTGGACATCTTCAACTTCCATGTTTCTAGGAGCTTTTGAATATACGTATGAGTTTTTGCTAAGCTTCAGATCCATGTTGCTGGGGCTGCAGTTGTATCACCATTTTAGATGACCAATAGAAAAAGCAAAACATGGTCTACTTGCTGAAATTCAAGATGTGTAACAATTAGCACAAAAGACAAAAAACTCCTCCCAACAAACCATCAAAGAGCACATTATCACTTGGAAATTATTTTCTCCCAAAAGCCAGGTTAATTGAAAAGTTCCTTTTGCTGAACCACTATTCCGACTGGACACACTTTTAAGAGTGGATACTAATTCCTCAGTGAACTGAGGAAAGGTAACGGCCATAAGCACAGCAGGGACCAAGGTCCTGTTTTATGCTATCTGGGTTATGCTGTTCTCCCAAATAAGGCCCCACTTACCAAAATTTCTCTATCATACTGCATAAACCTTAAAAAAACGTACTTACGCACCTTATTCAATAGTGTTTTAAGTACGTTGCTGAACTGAGGTCTGAGACCAGGAGTTGATTTACCCATTTTGTTTAAATACGAATCATATTTGAAGGCTGTTCCTGCTATAGCCTTCTGTGTATTTTTTACTACAGAGTAAACTCTAATTTGTTATGGATTGTTTAGCATTATCCAAAGCAAATATAGTTTATTCAACTATGAATACATAAAAACTACAGGCATGCATTTATAATATTGTATTCAAAATAATAGCAAAAAAATTCTGCCCTTTCTCCTCCTGTTGCTTCATTTAGACAAGTAGACTCTTTGGAAGGAAGTACATGATGAGAGGAGCAAAAGGAGCAGGATTTTGGTCTCCTGAGGGAACAGAACCCAGAATAAAAGAGAACAGGGGCCAGGAGAACAGACGGATGGAAAAAGAACCTATCGGAAAATCTCTCAAGGAACTAATAAACACATGACAATGACATAGAGATAAAATGTTTAATAGATGCAGAGAGTATCAGAGGAGATTTTTCTCAAATTCAGATAGGTGCCAGCTACTTCATTTCCAACAAAACGACAGCATTAGAAGACTGGTTTTAATTGTAAATATATTTACATGTCTTACAGAGAGACTGTAGCAGAGCAGGATTTCTGGATTCTCATTTCATGTCCTGCTGCTGATCACAAAATAACTTTGAGAAAGTCACTGACAGCCAAATTCAAAAAAGCAACAAAAATGCCGGGAAGCTACACGTACGCATGTACACGTATGCGAAACAGCCACAAAAACCTACATCAGGTTTTCGCTGATAAAATTATCTGGAAGTTCTGCTACTGCATTTCCCATTGCTACTGCTATTTCTATACAGCTGAAAATCTTGAAACCTACCTTGCACCAAAGCCTGCCTGTGATGTACAGGTGAGGTATCTCCTGAGGGGCTTCAAGAGGTAAACATCTTCTGAGCATGACTGACATACACCAACCTCATCATGAGGCACAACAGCCCCAGAGACTTTCTCCCAGAAACATGTCCAGAGGTTGTGGCAGGACGACGGCCAACATTTTACATAACATCGTACTTGTTCATGAAGTGAGAGATGCAGGTTCACTGCCAGTCTCCTCCTGAGGAGACCTTTCCCACATCTCCCAGGAGAGCATCCACCACCAACTCAAGGTGAAGCTCAGGCTGGAGAACTGCCTGTCATGCCTGCTGAAGCCATACTTCTGTATTGGAGAAGAAGCAAGATTCATTGAGAGAGGATAATTTGCAACCCTAATAGGTGCTCCTTTTGAAGAGGAAGTCCTGGGTTCTTGCCCCAGGGGCTGCCTACACATTTTGCATTTGTAATTGAGTAACATACATAAATAGTGCTTGAAGCAGGGGCCAGAATCCAGGTTGCCTCCCCTCCTCCTTCCCCCAGTAGGTAAGTGCCTCCATCCTTGAGCTATGCAATCATGTTTAACTCTCTGCTTAAATCAAGATTACAAATCTCACATCTTTTTCTACACTGAGTCATAGTTACAACAGGAGACGCTTTACTTGTTTCATCCTCTCTTCTAGGCTTGTACATGGGGAACTTCCTGGGAAGTGGAAATGTGAACTTAATTCCCTCAGTCTAACGAAGGTGCTGAATCCATGTTTTCTACCTCTTGTTCTTTTTTTCTTTGTGTTTTTGGTTTGGTTTGGTTTTGGTTTGCTTCCTCTCTCAACGCACAGGCTATCCTGGGTGTTGTTTAAATGAAGAAACAGAGACATCTGGATGTCTAAGTACAAGAAGTTGGTTTCCAGCTCTGAAACCACCTTGCACAAGCTCCTAAAACCAAAAGAAAAATACATTTTCAGAAACATCTTTCAGTGTTTTCTATTGTCTGGCATACATATTCCCCTTGCTGTAAATCACATTTCTGAAACTCCTAGTTTACCACGGAGCATATTTTGGTACTGAATCCCAAGCCTGTGAACTCCACTCACAAACGCACGTACAGTAACACAGAGTGGAGCGCATATGTTCGAAAACAGAAACCCATATTCTGGTACCTAAGTAAAATCAGTTTAATTCCTAGAGACCCAGCTTGAGGCATTTGAACGACAATAATATTGCTTCTAAAGCCTTGCTTACCAAACGTATTCGTCTGTGCAATACGTGCAAGTGAGTATACACAATTTTGATCACACTCAAATGCATTCCTGATAGCTGTGTTCCTATGACAGACTTAAGAACAATACCACGGACCTCTTTTGCACCTTTTACCTCTTTGCTTGCTTTCTGTCTGCTAATACACCTCAACTAAAACTACATTCCAAGCCTCTCAGCAAATTTCAAACAGCTGCCATTTTTTTTTTTATGACATAAAAATGTTTCCTTCTTTCCCTCCAAATGGGAATCAGGTGAAATTAAATTTCAGTACGCAGTGCTGTTCTCTAGGCAGTGACATTTTACTATACAATGAATCACCAGCACAGAAACATCTGTATCTTATCCCTTTGAAGAACTAGGATTCCATGCTTTCTGGTGAAGCATAACATTTGTACATAGACCAAGGGGTTCACAAGGTATCAGATTTTAAATTAATAACTCCCTGAAGATAAGGCAATTACATTTTTGGTTTGATATTTCTGTAATTCCAAGGCCTGCCTGACCCATTATGGCAGCATGAATTTTGCAGGTATGCACAAGTTAACTTTTTAAAATATTTTTTTTCTGATACATATAAATATAGAATGGACCTTAGTGGCTGGATTTTGCTGACACTCATTTGGGATCATCTGTATAATTCACAACCATTCATTACTCATAAACAACGTAGCCAATGAAATTATCACACAGTGGAGAAATATGACATGAAAACAAGGTGTGAGCCATAATGTTCAGCTCAGAGACTGATTTGGAGTTAAAACCACACATATGGCTCATACTCCTGTAATTTACAGGTACATTCTTTTGATCTTTTAATCTTTAAATGGATTTGCTCAACTTCACCATGGGATTGAAGAGCACTAATGTGTCAGAAAACTGAGGAGGAACTCTGGACTTTGGTAACAGCTAATCAGAGACCTACCAGATGCTACAGGATAATGAGTTTATCAAGGTGGTCCAGTGTAGATCTGAATGTGTAAAGGCCCCTGAATTTCCACCAATGCCACTCAGTAATAGCATCTGAACGTCCCAGTGCTTCAGTGAGATCTACAGATACTCAGAACTCCTCAAAATGAAACCACACCACTCACATTCAACAACTAAATTTTAGACACCTGGTTTTAAAGATTTTTGAAATATTTCAAAGTGAATGTTGGAACTATTTTTTATAGCATGTTAGAGGTTCCCAGCAAAACCAGCATTTTTTAAAAAAACATTCTTACCCTTTGTAGCATGGTTGTATGCAAAAATACGGTTTTACATAAGAAAAACAGTTTTAGTATATTTCCCAAGATCCTTTAACAATTTGGAATGCTCTTATTCAGATAACAGTGTTCCTATTGATCTTCTGCTAAGCTTCATGTTATGTACTCTTCATTTTAAGTTTCAATCACTTCGTATTTTAAGAGGCACGTGGAACTACAAGGATGTTGTCGGTGGGTGTCCATAGAAACACTTAGAAGATACTAAAGCGTGCTACCATTTCATTTGAATTAGAAGCATTGCTAAAAGTGGTCACAGGGCAAGACATGCAGATAAGCCAGATAGGTAGTTATGCAAGTCCTTGGACAACGTAGACAAAGATGGCACTGATGACAAGCAAGCCCAACAGAGGCCCACCAGGATGCTCAGGGGCTGGGGCACCTGCCCTGTGAGGGGAGCTTGAGGGACGGAGCTGTTCTGCCTGGAGAAGGGAAGGCTTTGGAGGCAACTCAGAGCAGCCTTTCCCACCTACAAGCAGGTCACTGTGTAGACAGAGCCAGGCACTTCATAGCAGTGCGTAGTAGCAGGACAACAGGCATAAGTTGAAACACGAGAAGTTCACACTGGGTGTAAGGGAAACCTTTTTCCCCATGAGGACAATCCAGCAGATGATCTCCTGACATCCCTTCCAAGCTGAATTATGATCCTATGAAGAGGTATGCCCACCCACTTTTAAGTCTTACAGACTCCAAAATCAGAAAGGAATGTCAAGTTAAAAAGACACAATTCCCTCAATAAACATTCAAGGAACAACCGTGTCACCACAGCAGTTGGATGCAATTGTCAGCAGGAATATAGAATGTTTCTTCTTTAATATGTTTTTCCCTTACATGATCCTTAAGTGATCCTAAAATTTCCCATAAATGCTATTTTCCCATTGATTTTAGTGAAACTTTTTGCTGTTCAAGGAATACAGTATCTATTCACTATTCACTAGAATATTCATTCTCTGCCAAGTAGAATGTGTAGTGGAGAAAATGCAAGCAAATGCACAAAAGTTTGTGTCTGTATTTTTAAGTGAAAACAAGTAAATAAGATGAAAGAATGAAGCAGTTAAAATGCAGTTTGAAATAATTGTATTGTTCAGATTTGCAATTTTTTTTCAGGACTGACAATAATTCTCAAAGAGACAGTAACTAGTACCAGCTAGATTGGTCAAGACAGCAAGGAAAGCAGAAAAAGCCCTAAGGCAAGACACTTGGAAAAATAATGGATAATGCCCACTGGAGCAACTAAAAAGAGCCCTGCAGGGATGTTTCCCATAATCTTTTCCCACATACAGATGGTCTAGTCAGAGCAATTCAAATCCTTGTTTCAAATGGTGACTCCACCAAAACTGCAAAAAGCCTAAAATGCTTGGCATAAAAGATACACAAATATTGAGTATTTCCACATTTGGACTTCAACTTTAGAGAAAGTAATTTTCATTCATTTTATGAGAAAGAAAAAAAGGACTGAGTCCATAAAGATACAGACCCAGAGCTCCAAATTTACACAGCCCGCAAACTCAAGAGTTGCACTTCCCAACCCAGCATGCCTGGAAGCTGTGACAATTCGTTTATTAATCTCCCCGGCATTCTCCACTTACGGGCTCTCATGGAACTTCAGCCTTAATTGAAAGGCACTTGCCACTGTCAGCAACCTAGCAAGCAGCACCACATGCGCTGACGGGGTGAAATCCAGCCAGGGCCCACAGCAGAAGCCCGATCAAAACCCTCATTTCCTAACTGGAAGAAGGGCCAGAACCTGAAGTGTTCAGCTGCAGCCTGTGTACAGCAAAGGTAGTGCAATATATAGACTTGAGGACATGGTGTCTTTGTTTGCATGTGTTTCACAGATACACTGCAAGTTGGTAAACAGCTGTTTACCTCACAGCAAAAAACACATGGTGAGGCTGTTCATGGTATTAATACCATTTCGTCTGTATATGCAGATGGGACATTGCAGTGCACTTTTGGAGCCACACATTCAGATACGTACTTCGGACCTTAAGAACACTTGGGAGTAAATCTTACTGCTCCCGCTCACCACCCCTCCAGTTCTCAGTAACGAATCAGTCAGGATCTAGGTAACTCTTTTCCGAAAAAAAATCAGTGAGGGATTTCCACCTTATAATATTTCTTTCTTTTTTTTTTCTTTTTTTTCAAAATGAGACATAGCATATGGAAAACTGGGAGAAATGGAGAAACAACAGAAAAGTGTCACAGCAAGGAAAATGAAAAAAGGAAAATGAAAAAAGAGAAGGGCAGAGTAAAGATCCCAGGAGAAGAGCACAAGACCAAAGAGAAATAAAATTATGCTAAAAGTTGTATGTGAAGAACGACACACAAGAAGCCCATTTTTATCAGCCCCTCAGATATATAAGCAACGCCATGAACGCTGAAGTGCCATCTACTGGTATATCTTGTGCTAACTAACCATGTTGCTTGGGGTCCACCATGGGACACATGAAACATGGATTCATCTTTTTCTCTGCCACTGACTTTTTGGTGACTGTAAGTAACAGACCTTGCTAGAACAGTGTTATAACTTCCCCACTGTAAAATGAAGATATTAAGATTTCATAACCTGCGTTCTTTCACAACCTGTGCAAAGCTCCTTAAGATCCAGTGATAGAATGTTCTGCAAGAGAAGTAGGAACTTTTGCAGCAGCATCTCCATGTCCAAACTCAGCACTTCTGGAGAAGATGTTAAAAAATGAAGTGGGAGACACAGAAGAAAAGGAGAACAGAAGACAGAGGAGGAAGAAGAAGGGAGAAGAGGGTAAAGACCAGTAGGAGTTAAGGAGGAGGAGAGTTGATAGAATACAGTGTAAGTGATTAATTGCTAAGGACAATACAATTTACACTGCAGTCTTAGCAGATGTGTATGTGTTGCTCCAGCTGTGGGAACAGCAGATTCTCCAGATCTTGTTTCTGACACACAATAACTGTGAACTCTATTATGTGCAAATAATAAATCTAAGCAGCACCTCCAACATATGAATGAGCAAGAAAAAGAGGGTCATATTTTCAGAAGTGTTAGCACATATTTGTCAACACCAAACTTAGCTAAATAGCACAAACGAAGACTACAAGACAATGGTAACACATACCCAAAACAGTATGTGATCTTGCAAGTAAATACATAGTTTTGAAAATCTGACCCATGTTTAATAGGTAAGACCTCTAGGGATGGCAGACTGCGCGGGGTCTTAGGTAGATTGGATGGGTTTGTTTTGCTGATGTATTTACTGGCTGGTATGTTAATTTTTTCAATGTGTTATAGAGCAGTTCCCAAGTTAGGGTCATGACCCCACTTGGGGCCCGCAAGCCTGGAAGTGAAAATGAAAGTGGGGTTGTGACCCTGGAAGTAGGGTTGCTAAGGGAAAACTTTGGGAAGCACTGATGTTGTGCTACTAGGTGAGACCCCTACGTGGATGGTGAGTTTAATCACTGGCAAGGGATAAAGTTTTTAACAGTGCCTATATTTCTGAGGCACTTAAGTCTCATTTCTGACTGATTTACTGCCAGATTCAAGTAAAGGTCTCAGGTACATAAAGAGAGATTTGAGAATTAAACTCAGAATTGTGAGTAACTACATCTTGAAAAGATCAGGCCTATCATCTAGTGAAGACATATCCACCATTTTCTTTAAAATATCCATTGGTAGCTGCAGTCTACTGATTAGAGCAGTTCCTGACAATCCTTGGCCTGAAGGAATCACACTCACCTCTGCCATTTTTCAGGAGGATGATCTTACCACCAGGGCATTATCATGGGATAGAGCCAAGTTTATGCGTTTTGCCCAACTCTGCGGTGTTTCCAGGGGAGGTGGGGGTTGTCCCTCACCACCTGCATGATCTTTGGGCAAGGAACAAGTACGTTTGGTTAAGGAAGGAGTCAGTATGTTGAGCAAGCAAGAAAGGGATAGCCACTCTGAAGAAAAGACTAAGTCTTATTCATTCTTTAGAAGAAGTGGCACAGATGCCTTCTTCAAGAACAGATCCTAAGCTTGAATTCAGCCTGGACTTTGAAGGTTTAAGGTTCAGTTGCCATTACACACTCATCTGCACGTGAGGCACCCTAGGATATCCTCATTGGTCTCCAGGTGCTGTTCTCAAAGGAGATGGTTCTTCCATAGCTCCTATCTGACAGCCTCATGAGGAAGCTTGGGATACCCTAATGAGTTTTAAATGGAACAAGATCCCTATGTGTGGACAAGTGAATTGAGCCCTTAGGCTCCTAAATCATGTAAGTACTTCTGAATAGTCATGAAAAGTAGACATAAAGAGTTGTATCTCCTTATTTCTCATGCTCTGTGTACATTTATTCCAATCTCAAATTATACTGTGCTATGACTGCAGCTTTCACAGTAGAGCTGGAGAATATTCCTGACTTTCACCTAGAGAAATATTTTGTAGTTAGTAATAGAACATTTGTGATTTGCAGCATGCCATTTCAGTAAGTGAAGAGGCTAATATTAACAGCTGATTTTTGGCAGCTACATGTCTCTGCTTCTCATTTATTAGTAACTTGTATTGATTTATACCAGGATTAATTATTGATGCAAATATTTCACCCATATTTTTTCTGTCACAAGCAGGGAAAAAATGCATGGCTGTGAATAATCCATACAATGGTTTATGAAGCCCAAATTCCTCAGAGAGTATCAAATATCCACCTGGTGTCCCTGAGTGCTGGATTTCACATTTAGATCTCTGAATTAACAGATGTGTACAGTCACATACAGGCAGAAAGCTCCTTCTTGATACTACTTCTGAGGAGGCTCATAGGCACTGTTTATTTCAACAAAATCGCGGGACAACTTGTGCTTGTGAAATTTGTTCCAAATCTACTCGTTTCGGAATGTTAATAACCAGTACTCTGCACAGAGCTCAACTTCTAAGTTTTAGGTCATAAAGCACATCTAAAAAAGACAAGTGTACCCACTGTAAAATGTATCCAAAAAGCAAAGAGCCACCAGAAGTCCCTGAATCTCAAAACCATACTTTTTGCATACTTTGTATGCAATCCTATTAAAAAGTACATCTTACGCATTTTTGCCTGAACATTTCGGTACACGAGATCCAACACATTTCAAATCACCTCAGGGACATAAAATTTATAGAAGTCATTATCATCAAAACTATAAAAAGGGGAGGTCTCACAAAGAAGGAATTTGATTTAAAACTTACAATATTTTAAAATACTGCACATTTCAGATCCTTCTATTTGCTGTGTTAAAAGTGGGGATTGTAAGAGCATTTTCAAGCTTTTTTTCCACAACTATGAATGCTAGAAATAGTCTACTATGAAGCACAGAATTCTATGCATCCATGTTATGCAAGAACTTGAAGATTTTAAGGAACAAAACAAAAACAATTATTGAAAAACATGATAAAGTTGTAAGAGTCAGCAGGGCTGACTGCCAAGCAGAGAGGACTTCATTTATTCAGGACTGTTTTGTGTCTATGAAACTGAAGCCTTGTCTGCACTTAAGAACATCTCTTTTTGTTAGTCCTGCATAGGGCAATCATTCCCCTCATCTAGAAATGGTAATTCCAGCTTAAACGTGTTTCAAAGGTACATTGTCCTTCTGGTCAGTGAAGAAAGAGTCATATCTTCAACACGAGTGCCAGCATACCTACATCTGCGGTAGAGCAGTGTCAAGCACAGTTATGATGATGAAAAAAATTGCACTGCTAGCAAACATAATCATGTCAGTAAAACTTATTAAGTATAGACCAGACTTGAATACACTATTTTCTGAAGAACCACAGAAACCAAGCTGACATTTGGGATTTGCTTTTTCACAGGAACAAGTAGCCACAGCTGCTTATAAAGTTTTAATAGCTATGTTTTTCACTGCAGTGGCAAATCGTGTAAGAACGTATCAAATAAGCTTTTATTACAGTCTTGTAAAATATTCAACAGCATGTATCAAGCCCAGAACCTATGTTCTCACTCTTTGTTCTGATGATGCTAATAAAGAAAAAAAAAACATAATATTTTGACGTATCTGATCCAGAGCAGAGGAAGAGTTGAATATGACTGTCATTGTGAAATCCTCATCTTTTCTAATGAAAAGCAAAATATTTAAGGTCAATTTTTCAACAACTCATGGAAAAATGCTTGCACACACTATTTGCTTATTCAGACCAAATAACTGTCATTACTTGCACACACAACTACTTGATTGGCTGTACTGCCACGTGCACAGAAGCCTCAAAGCTTCCTTGGGTTTCACAGAAACTGCAGATCATAGACGGTATCTTTGTTTAAAGCCTCCATGGGGGCTCAACAGAGTAGAGGGAGTGTATTGCTTATTTTCGTAAGGGAGGTTAGACAGTCCCACTGTTACATGCATTCTTTCCCCCTTTTTCTCCCCAAGTTACGGAGCAGCACTGCTGCCAATAAATAAACCTAAGCTGAGGAAGGAGGTGGAGTTTTTTGCCCTTCCACCCCTTCCGTGAAGGCAAGCAGCCCTTAGCCACTGGGTTCGGTACAGAGAGATGGGCTGGGGCTTTAGGTTTCTGAGCTAGAAAAGGACGCTGAACAGTATCCTGAGACAGGCAGGGATACAGCGAAATCTTCTGATAACACTGCACGGATAAGCTCAGCAGGACCGCAGCACGGCTGTGCGAGTGTAGCATGAAATTGTTGTTAAGGTTCCGGGCATAGTTTTGGCTCAGGCCAACTACCTCTCTCCCGCAATTCAAAGCTGTATTTCAGGGATTCGCACAGACCAAGAATCATCCCCAACAAGAAAACAGTTAATTATAGTCAGAAGGGCAAAAGAGCTAGCCATATGGACACGGCTTGCCATCCCAGCTAGCTTCAGGACCAAAGAACAGTCCTTAGTCCATTTTATTCACTAATACAGGCACAGCCTTCAAGTCAGATTTACATGCTGTACGTGTGAAACCCCTTATTTATATAGTCTAGGAATCGCTTGTATAACTTGCAAGTGATGGAATGACATAAGATAAAGCCACAAATGAGCTGTGTCTGATACTCATCTTAATTCTCTAGCAAAGGCACACATGTATCAACCTGTCTATGTTCCTTACTCCTTTAAATGTACTACAGAGCTTTTTCTTGGAGAATCAGGAAAGAGAGACAGCAGGTAAGTGAATATACTCAATTAATACCTTAATATTCAAATAGCATACAAGTAAAACACTAATAACAGAAAATGTGCTTGTTATTAAAATACTTGGGAAAAAAATTGATTGATTTGAATAACTCGAGTGAACTTCACAATCTGTGTTTCTGAATAGGAGAAATGCCAGATTTGGAATAAGTAGTTGCCTTATGGAATCTTGGCGTTTTCTCCTGCTCAGAAATGCAAACCGTGAAGTTCAACTGCGCTATGCAAATCATCTTGTTTTATGCTTCTCTTATTAGGTAATTCTGTCTTGATATTCTGAGTAATGAACTACATAATACAGTCTCAATAGCACACAGAATCAACATGTTACTTCAAGAGTGGAGACACTCTCAGTAAATAATTGCTTAGAATAATTTCTTTCATGATTAAATTAAAGAGCTGCTGTCTGCACAAATATAGCTAGGCAGACTGAAGCAAGAAATGAGAAGGAATGAAGCGCTATTGGACACACCTCGTCGGTTCCTGATATCACTAGGAGTATCCCAGGTGCATAGCTCAGTCTGAGATGCTATCAAAACTATGGGATGTGAGCAGATAATTCACATTTCCTTTCTTGTATGTCACTGATCTGTCTGCATGAGAACAAGCTATCTGACCTAGTAAACATAAACAAATCATGAAGCTCTATTTTAGAAAGGATCACATAAATTTTTACAAGGTTAAAGCAAATACCAAAATACATCAGTAAAAGACAGAAAAAAAGGAAAAATGCATGACAATAAATCATATTAAAATAGCCAGATGGACTACTAGTCTTAGCGAGTGAGTAAGAGGAGTTAAATCACAGATGCTTACGTGCCTTTATTTTTATTCCAGAAAGTTGATTTTACAGCAGGTAATTAAAAGCTACCTGCTTGTAACATCCTAGTGGACAGAAAGCACTCTAGTCTTCCAGAAGTAACTAAGCAGAGTCAACGGTATTACCTTCGTACTTTAGAGCAGTAAGATAATTGCCTTGTCTCCGTTAGGATTTTACAGACTTTGTTAGCAGGTACTAGTTGATCTACTGGGGGAAAAAAACCCAAGCAAAAACAAAGCAATGAAACCACAGCTTCCAAGCCTTCACTGCAATGCCAGGTGGAGAAATCTGCACCCAGTTTGAGCATCCAGGTTAGCCCAGGCGCCCAGTGCAGTATTACTCTTACACTCGTGAGGAGTGTTTGCACTCCCCTTGTGTGTGCAAAGTTTGGTGTTCTTCAGAAGATCCACTCTTCTTTCCCTTATAATAAGATGAGCTGTTTGCTAATTTATCCATTGGAAGAACTTTCTGTTTTGGGTAGAACTGTTTGAGGATCTCAGATAGCCACCAGCACTTCGATGATTTGAGCTTAGATTTTCACTGCAAAGCAAATGGGCAATTAGCCTTGGTAAAAGTGAAATCCAGGCTCTAGCAACATAAAGGTAAGCAGTGAGAAAGGCACAAGAAAACTACAAAATAATGACTGTTTGCATTTCTGAGGCTAATTTTAGCAGTGTGATTCGCTAAGATTTATTTAATTAATCCAGCAGACCTAACTGCAACCAAAGACATCTGTCATAAAATTATCTTGTTATCATCTGAAAATAAAGTCTTGATCTAACTTACTTGGTCCATGCATGGAGGAAGAAAAGACTGTTCCATTTTTCTATTGACATGAGGATTTGTGGGCCAGTTGCCTTTTTTGACATCATCTCTACTTCCATCAAGGCATCTAGACTGCTTGTACACCCTTGAAAGATACAGCCAAGAAGTCCTTTACCAGGGAAGTCACATCCATCCCTAGAAATTATGCTCTTTAAATAAAATAAAATGTCACCCATATTTTAAAAAACTGATCATTTTTTTTCTCTCTATAGAAAAAAAAGATGAAAAAGATGGAAGCGCTGAAAGATTACTACAACCATCCTGCAAATCAACAGAATCTTTTTTTGTAGTAGTTTGCAATCAAAATCCATAAAGCTATAGGGTTTTAGGGGCTGGAAAATGAAAGTCATCAAGTCTGCAGGAGGTCTTCAAGTCATCTTTGGACAGGCTACATGGTTGTATTCTAATTTGGGAAACCTATTGTTAGGAACTGGTGATAGGACACTACAAAGAAATACAACCTTCCTTCAAATATTTAGGTAGAATGATATAGAAATATAAAGGACCTTTCGTGATTTCTTTCTGCTGACTCCTCTCCACCACCTACTTTTGCTATAAAAAGGAGAATGACCTATGCCAGGAAAAAGCATGACTTGGTGAGCTGTCAAAAAGGGAATGAATAATACAAAAACAAGAATAAAATTGACCTAGGCTAGAATCAACTTCCAACAAAAACACTCCCTAGGAAGTCTGAGTTTGGAGCTTATTTTTGCATGAAAATATTTCAACTTTCACTGATATTTACAATTGCATACATCCCAACACTGTCTTTTTCCATTAGTAAGCAAAGTTTAGTTTCCGTCTTACATATTTCAGCTGGCTGACATAGCAAACGGCAGAAGTGAATGACATTCTGGGAAACCTGTAGCTCGTAATTCCTGGTTCTTAAAGATCTGGCAGAAAAAGCTTCAGGTTCCATGAGGCTGCCCTATAGATAAGATTATTATCTATAGTGACACCCTCTGATCAGAGGATACGTAGCATTGCATCTATTTTTGAGAAGGGCCAGGGAAGTGATACAAGCAGCTATGGGCTTGCTAGAATGACCCTAAGAATGCGCTAAAGCTCATAGCAGAAAGCAAGAATAAATGAAAAAAAAAAAAAAAAAAGGAAGCCAAGAAGAGATGAGTAAAATGCTAGACATAAATTTTGTCAGACTGACATTGTGTGGTCGGATGCTGACATTCTTTGATCAGATAACATATTTTCAGACAAAGGAAATGCAATAGATACAATCCACTTGGGCATCAGCAAAAATTGTGTTACAACACCATAAAGGAAATTCTTAGTTATGCTAGAAGGTGGTGAGGATTACTGGAAGAATGGTAAGGCAGGTAAAAAAATGGCCAAAAAGAGGAAAAAGGAGATGATCACAAGTAGTCCTGAGAAATGAAGCATCAGACCAGCTCTTTAAACATCTTGTTTAATATATTTGTTAACTTAACTTTGAGACAAAATCCAAGCATACACGTTAATAACAAAGGTTAGGATACATGGCCAGTACGGATGAAGACACAGATACCACCCAAAAAGAACTGGATGACATTGATCATTGGTTAGTTCAACAGAAAAAAAATGAGACTCCAGACTGAGGAGCTAACAACGATACAATTGTGTGATATGGACATACTACAAGTTAAACACAATCCCGAGAAGCAATCAAGTTCTTGAACAGTCCTCGAGAAGGAGCAATGGAGCAAAATTAGCCCAGATCATCTTAAGATGGAACTTCATCAATTTATTAAAAAGGTTATATGATGTGGTTGCCTGAAATAGGAGGAGACTGGATGAGCCAGAAGATCCCTTTCAGTTCCGATATATTCTTGGTTAAAAGGACCAAAACACCTTGCCATTATTTATAGAAATGTGATTTACAAGCACAATAACCTGCATCTAACAATTTTCTATTAAAATTTATTTTCTTGTTCCAGTTCTTCATGTTGAGAAGCTATCACTGCAAAACCCTTTAAGCATTCAAGAAAAGAATCTGAATACAAAATTCAAGTTGTGATGGAAAAGTTTTAACCTGATGAGACAACAGTCAAACCATAATAAATACAGGAAAAAAACATTGGCTTTGCCTTTGCAGGGAGACTTTTAAAACTGAAAGATGTAGTGATGGAGAAGGTCATAAAGATAATTATTCAAGGCAAAGTTCAAAATAATTTACATAAACATTCCTGAAATTCCCCTTCATTTTGTAGCAAATCAGTAGCAATTAAACAAAGTTTAATATCAATATTGAAAATTCTGGGGTTTTGCTGGATATATAGCTTTCCTGCTGGCAAATCAAACATTGCTCATTATTTAACTACAGAAATTGTGAATTTTGTGTATGTACTTCCTAACTTGGACATTTTTCAAGAAATATTCCTAGAAATTGAAATTCAGAAACATGTAAAAACAAGTTTCAACACTGTTGTCTATGTTCTTAAAGACAGAAAACTAACAAAAGGGGAAATTCCTTCTCTATGTTTACTATATTTTATGATTCCAGTTGTCCTTCTGAAGTGCAAATTCCAGGTTTGTGAATAAAGAGGGTATTTCAAGTCACTGCAAAATTTTACATTTGTTTTTATCCAAGCAGAAAAATGTGACAAGTTTTTTTTAAAGCTGCTTCTGAAAGTTGTACTTTTTTGCAGTTGATTCCTAGTTATTTGTGGGGTTTTTTTCAGTTCATTGGAATTGGAGGCCTGAATTCAGCACAGTATATTAGCATATTCCAAATTTCTTTAGGGCCATGAACCTCTCCATCGAATGCATGAAGGACTCTACATTACATGAATGTGAGAAACTGAGCTGGGTTTTGAACACATCTGAGGAGACCTTATAGAGCATTTTAGGTTAAAATGTGCTGAAAATGCATGTTTTTGAATATGCATTTCTAATCAGGTAATATAAATTAGCAATACATCGAATACCTAAACACGAGGCTTAAGAGTTCCCTTTAAATTGTCTGAACCTGTCAGATGCTACTTATACAGTTTTTATATACGTTAACAAAAAATAATCTTTGTGGATAGATATAAATTATTTTTCCATTTCTAAGGTTCATCAGAAAAAGAGACATGAGGCATAAGACAAAATTTAAGCTTCCAGAAAATGTTGCTAATTTCTTAATTTTTTTTTAAGAGCCTTTGTTGTCATTCAGAATGGCAGTGATCCTCTCTAGACCACAAAGATTCAATAGAAAACCTTGATCGTTATGTCCATTTTGTTCATAAACGTACCCTTTTATTTCATCTTGTGCTCTCTTTTCAGAACAACTACCCCCTTCTGCAAAAAGGAAAACCCTAATAGCACTTTCCTCCAGTGAATTCCAGTAAAAGGGGGCAAGCAGTAATAGAAGTATGGATTCATAGGCATTAAAATGAAACCATATGGAAACATGGGCAGAGGATTTGAGCAGGAAAAGTACTGTTTAAAAATTAATCTTTATGGCTTAATGTGGATTCCTAGGAACACTGCCGAAGTTCTGAAAACTCTTAATTCAATGCTGCTACAAAGCCAATACTCTGAAAAAGCTAAAATAACATTTGTGTTGTCAGACTGGCTCATCTTAGAATGACAGCCTGGGAAATACACTTTGTGACCTAAATCTAAACTAACAAAAGACCCTGAAGAATACTTATTGTATCTGTCATTTTAGTCACAATTTCTGTGACCGCTGACATGTACATGTGTACAGGGAATTTACTACCCTCATGTAGTATTACTACCCTTCACCTTCTTATGAGGAAAATAGAAAAAGAGAAAGAGGAAGGGTCTCCAAAGTCTCACATGGCAAATAAAGTACAAAGAAAGAAACACAAGAGCTATAGTAGTATTTAACCTGTTGTTTATTATATGGTGGAAAAAAGTGTAAGTTAAATTACAGTATTAGTGTTCTGTCTGTTTTTCCACTGCACTTCAAGAGTATAAAATGGAAAATATATGAGAAAAGTATTCTCAAAGAAGGGGGTTTTTATGATACTTTCCCAATTGACAAGAAGAATACACAGACACAACATGGATTACAAGTCTCTGATGAAGTCTCTCTCATTTAAACTTGTTTCTGCTTTCTTCATGGAATGAGATAATCTCTCCAAAATTTTTTTTTTTTGAAAAAAATGACTCAAAGAAAGGTAATTGCTAATATAAGGCTTAGAGGTCAGAACAGATGGGGGAAGAGAGGTAAGGAGAGGAATAATAAATATATAGATAAAATTAGAAAAGGACCAAGATGAGGTAATTTCACAAGCCAATTAATCTAGCAAATGCTTAACTGTTTCACTGAAGAGCAGGAAGAGAAAAAGTAATGCGCATACAGCCTTTTGTATGAAAAAGCCTTGCTTTCACAACGCATGGATGAGTTAGAACCTCCTCAATTTAATCTTGACATATTAATATCCGAGTCAAAAGGCACAAGTATGAGTAACTTTACTATTAGTATCAGCAAAAATTAAACTCACCAGGAATACTGAACTGGGTGGAAAAGACCTATTTGTGTCTAACAGTTTCTGTTTCAGACGAAATATAAATTTATTTCTGTGGTTTTTTGTTGTGTTGCAATACAACTGCCTTTGGTGAAAACTAAATCTGATACAAAACCAAAACAACAACAATTTAGTCAAGAAAATGTCATAGAAAATGGAATAAAAAGTGACCCCAAATTAAAAAAGGACGGCATGAACTACTTTCTATTATCATTATATTTTAATTATATGTTTAGGGAATTGTTTTAATTTAAATGATTTATTGCAAAATAATAGTTCATTCTCATTTGACAGGGAATTAATGTCACTTTTGCTTTGCCACTTTCCTGTTGGATGTAAGTCATCTGTTCCTCAGTATAACACTGTCCTGCAGCTGAACAGCTGATAGTGGCAAGCATACTGATATACTAAGCCTTTTAGTGGCATAGGGCAGAACCATCCCGTTTTCCCCAGGTCTTGAAACAGGCCTACAGCTTATGATTTTATTTTAAGGCCCTGACGTTTGACACATCACACATCAAGCTGTACTTTCCAAAATTAGGAACATAACTATTTCTTTTAAGTAGAAATCTTGTGGATTTGTAGTCCTAATCTTATGCAATTTGACGATGCAAATGGAGTGAAATTACTAATTTATGGCACTTTTAAAAATCGTCAAGACAAATTATGGTATGCAATACCAATTGCATGACTACCAGAATGATGATGTCGTAATTAACTGTGTATACTACTAATGACAAAGCAGAGCTTAGGCTTTAGAACAAAACTATACTGAGAAACATAGTTAAGTAGACAACTTTTTTCAGAACTTCATTTTTGTGATTAGTTTTATACAGGCTATAGTATCTTAGCAAGCAGAAAAATACTGTTCATCACTGATGTCACTGTGATTTAACCAGGGCTAAAAGAGTTTATAGAAAGCCATTTCAAGAAGAAGAGAAAAGAGAAAGTTATTGTGAATAAGCAATAATTCATAAAAATTACAGCACATTTTGGGAAAGGTGTGGTGGGTAAGCTAAAGCTCCCATTGCCAAGCATTTGTATTAAAAAAATGTATTCCTACAGCACATAACCAGACCAGGGGTTATTTTGAGAGGGGCATAGTGTTGCTTCACCAGTGTATTGAGTAAAACCAGCACATTCTTCAACATCTTCTTTATAAATGACCCAGATTTTTTTTTTTCTGGACATTTTCTAAATATTCTATTTAGAAAATATTCTGCCAATATATATTTCGGTAACTTACTTCCATGGAAACAGAATCATTAATCCTTAAGAATTCCAACAGCTGCTTTACAGAAATCGTATTATTTTCATGGCACCACATCCTTTTTTGCAGAAACTAATTGTGTCACCAAAACCAACATTCTTGGTGTAGTTAATGCAGCAATGGTCACAATCAAAATTTAAAGTACTATATAGCATGCTGCATTTTAGTAGAAGATTTTGATGTCTTCCATCCAAACACAGAAGCTGCAGAAATACATGTGTGGTCTCTTCCAGATCCAGCATGCCAGTGCATAAGGCAGACACACAAAACTTGTAATTCCTTATACAAACTACTCAGAGCCAAAGCAAGCATAACCCAACTGGGTTGTTGCCTTCCTTTTTGCAATGTCTTGATTTCAGATTCCAGTTGCTATAGGGACATCCATCTTTCATTTCTATATGGACAGTCACAGATACTGCAGACTTTTTGGCACCTCTCGTGAATCTTAGACTCTCAAGCTGTGCACTTAAGAGAAAACTTAATTTTCATTTTACAACAAAGATCCAAAATAATGTTCATGGTTCTGTAGGATGATTTGAATATGCAAACTGAGTAAACCAAAAAGGCCCAAATGTCTGGAGGCAACCCATGTTTTGGTTTTTTTTTTAATTTTTTAACAAACTCATGACATTTGATGCCAACTTCTCATTTCTGAACAGGTTCTGCAATGCTAAGTCTGTGACAAATGAATTAATCCTTAACAAAGTATATTATGGTCAGGCTTTTGATGAGATGGAGACTGGGGATTTCCATGGCAGGGGAATCCTAAAACTGCACAGGCGCTGAATATACACTGCCCTTTCCCAGATCACGCTAGACAGGGGAGCTAGTTGGGGTGTGCTGCTAGTATGAAAGCCTGCACATCAGCGTGCTCGGAGCAACACATGAACTCCTGCAAACAGCACAAAGAGAGCTAGAAGTAGCACTTTCTTCAGTCTGGTCACAAAAACAGGAGCACAATGGCAAATCGCATACAGATTGCTGCAGCCAGGAGAAAAAGCAAAAGCACTCCTTCACACCTCTTGCAAATTTTATAGCACAGCAGTTAGATTCCCAATCTTGCCTGATTGGGCTCTGGTTCTGAACTGCAGAAGTCCAGGGTCTAGTTCTTGCTTCAAGTTTGTACAGGGCAGAAACAAGCAGTTGGCCTTGAAAGTCCCGTTTATACAAAAGTGAGGTGGGGCTTATTCAAAATTTAGGACAATAATTTAAAAATCCACACACAATACATAACTGGCTTGTGGTGTTTACAACCACAGAATATAATCAAGCTTATTAAAACTGCACCTTTAAAAGAACTTTTATGAGCAGGAAAAGCCTTAATGTTTAAGGATATTACTTAGGATGAGAACTTCAGTGTGGAAGACTCAGTGTCATCCTGGCCTGCAGTGTCCTCAGAAGCATCTCGTACTGGTAACTACTAGGGGCTACTTTCATGCTAACATGAAAGGACCTCAGTCTGATCTAGTATTGCACTGTTAATATATTTCTGTTCTATATTTCAGTTCTCATAAGGCTAAAGCAAATTCTTTTCAAATGTATTTTACTGGACAGTTGTTTCATCAAAATACATTTTTATTACATATTTTCAATAATTTCCTGCTAATCTCTCAAAAACATTAAAAAGCCTCTTCCTTCAATGAAACTGGTGGCATTCAGTATCTATCTGTAGCTGATGCCATTCAAAAAATAGGCCAGCTCAAGTAGAAGTGAGAGACTATTTTAAACAATCGAATTTCTGTTAAAGAGCAATGGTACTCTGCACAGTACCTCTTGTGAAATCTGACTCCAAAATGAGTTTATGCATCCAAATGAAGATCAGATCAGTGAGAGAAGAGCTTCAAATTGCATAGAGCAAAGAAAAAGAAAATAAAGTCACAAATCAGACAAAAAATGTTAGTTTCAATACTATTCTATACCTTTAAATAAATCAACAATTAACCAAGTAATCTTTCTCAGAATTTATTTTCCTAAATTCTCAAATGCATGTATTTATCTTAGCTTACCTATATTTGCTGTTTTCACAGGGAATTAAAATCCTTTAGATATAAATATTTGAAAAAAATCATTACTTTTCAGTAATATATCAAGAAACATTTCCTAATATTGAATGAAAAGGAAACAGAGTTCAGAAAAATGGTACTTCTCCTGCACTACGTATTATTCTATGATATAGTGTTTCCGGCAATATTATAGAATGACAATTTTAGATCTTTTTATTCCATATTAACCAGTGTAGGATTTTTTATCCTAAATCCCATGTATTATTTCACAAAGCTCTTAAAATCTCATCATCTGAATTTAGGGTTCAAAAACTATCCAAAATGTCAGGTATATATTTCTACAATGGTTGGTAGAGAGGAGTCTTTTAATTTTTGCAGCATGAATTGGAAGACCAAGCACCAGCCAGAGTCATACTCTGTCAAGACTGGAGAGAAACATTTCCTGAAGTCTTAATCCAGGAATCTCAGGAAAAGCTAAGAAGGAAGAATGACTATCATTAGCATTATCGCTCAAGGAGTGTCTGACCTGGACAGCTAAAAGGACTAGAATCTCTAAGAACTCCTCTCCTTTTAGTATTCTAAGACTCTCCCACTAACAAATACTCAGGCACACCCAGGATCTCTCAAAAATCATATGAGAAAGCAGATGGCTATAAAAATTCAAAGACTAAAATCTGCTTTACCTCCAGTTAAAAAAAAAAAAAAAAAAGTAGAAATTACCCTACAGATGTTAATAATTGTCTGGGGTGGGAGTCGGGGAAGGGGGAGGCTGGCTTCTAAGTAAACAATGCAAAAAAAGACAAAGAGGTCCCTGCTGATGTAAAACAATAAAAGCAGTTTTCTCAGCAGTGTCAGCTTAGCAAGCCTGAGGGTCTGTATTTTAAACCCCAGTGGCCTGACGTCACTCACCCTGATGGTGTGTGTGAAGGAAGCTATCTCTCTGCGATGACCGACCTGAAAAGTGTTTTCAAAGCCCAGTGGGCTAA
The DNA here is from genome assembly GCF_964195595.1 of Calonectris borealis. Lineage (NCBI taxonomy): Eukaryota > Metazoa > Chordata > Aves > Procellariiformes > Procellariidae > Calonectris > Calonectris borealis. The sequence goes on along the minus strand of NC_134352.1, from coordinate 68,350,523 downwards.
TGTCACTCACACCGACGGTGGATGGTGGGATCTCTCAGGGTGGCAGCCTGGGGGAAGTGAGCTGCAACACCAGCAGCCGACCATCACTCACTCTGATGGCAGGGGGTCAGCTGGGATTCTTTGGTGGCCTCCCGGGCAATAGTTAAAAAGAAGATTTTGGTTCACATGTCAATGTCTAGCTTGAAAGCAGAGAGTATAAAAAGTGATTTTTTTTTTTTTTTAATTGTGGTTCACCAGTGGCAGCAGTGCAGCCAGGAAGGGGAGTTTCCCTGCGAGGCCGTTTGATTGCATATGAAGCTTACAATGGGGCTGGCTCTGCCTGGTTTTAATTTTTTTCTCCCGTATGAGCTGAGATGTTTTATTCCCCCATACCAAAGGGGGGGAAAAATTAAATCCAGACAGCTCCAACTGCACTTTAAATTTCATATGCAATCAAACAGACTTTGAGAATATTGTCAGCTTCCTTACCAACATGGCTGCCATATAGAAAATGTAAATAAATACTAAAATCCCAAAACATCCTGTTCTTGTGCTAACTCTTCCTTTAATGCAGAAATTGACATTTGGGACAAATTCTCCCATTAAATTTATCCTGACATCTGAAGCATGGTAAGGTTTGCAAAGGACTATGTAAGAGGAATAGCCTTTGTCCCACGGCAAATACTCAAAAAAACTGCAAGCATAATTGCAGCTGATACTTCATCAGCAAAAGAAATTATTTTGGACAGAATGGAGCCAAAAGAGTCACTACTTACATAGTAAGCTCTCACAAAGATCAAATTTTCAAACTAAAAATTAGTATTTTAAAAACGAAGTTAATTAACGTGAATTACTTAGTGTATGTTAAGCTGTCACGCTTAGATGTCTGAAGTGTCAGACTCTGAGAGTTATCCAACACTGAAATCATAGCCTCTGTATGTAAAAGCAATACAACCAACAACCAAAATGGAACTGGGAATACACAGAGCTATAGCCAGTATAATCAGTTTGCTTGTAAGCTGTACCCCTTTTCTACCAGTTCTTTGCCACATAGACTGTCGAGATCTTTGAGACTGATGCTATTGCTTCCTATGTAGTTCCCCTGTGCCACCCAGAAGAAAACAAACCAATTCAAAGCAACAGTATATTAAGGAATAGCTCTACAATTCTGCTTGTCACTGCTAACTGTGGTTTATTCCAGACTATGAAATTATTTATACCAGAATTTATTTGCCTGGGCATGGAGTAAAGCTGTGCAACCTCAGTCTCGCAGGAAAAATGTAAAAGGTTAAATTTTCCTCTCCAATTCTCACAATGTGTGCAGCTCACATATGTGAAGAGAAAATATGACTCTAACTCTGCATAGTTAAGCTAATAAGCTTTCTCATACAGTGAGACAATAGGAAATGTGAGCATACTGTACAGCACAATAAGTGCTGGCACATGAACTGTTTCAGTCTTGAGGGACAGCGTTTCACAGTGTATCAGTGACAGAAGACCAGCTTGCAGCCAGAATTATGAATGAAAAGTTTAAACCTTCATGAAAGTATGGATTTACAATGATTCTTCTGCAGTCACCTCAAAAATTGATGCATTGAATTATTTTTGGGAATAAAGCATTTAACACTTCATTTTCTAAGACTGTTACGCACACTAATTCATTAGTTTAACCTAAGACATGATAATTTAAAAAGGTGGTGTATTATATGTGTGAATACATTTACACAGATTTAAGCCAAGCAGATAAAACAGTGTACATTCAACTTAAACCTATGTAGGAGAACCTTACAAGTCTACTCCTAAGCCTGGGGAAATAGTGGGAGGCAGAAAAACTTGTATCTCTCCCTTTCTCAGGCACCAGACTGCAAGGGACTGTTGGTGCATATTAATTTCACGGTAAACTGTGTACTTGGAATTGCCACACATGCTGTCTCTGGAGAGCTATGGGTATTTGTCTTGAAATAGTCTCTCATGTGTTTGTGACTGCTATACAATAATACTTCAGCAACAAATGCTATGGTTACATTTATATTAGTAAATAAACAGTCCAAGGACCCTTTTGTACCCCTGATGCAGCTCAGCTTACGTGGCACAGCTCACACCCATGGAGCTAAACTCTTTCCCCTCTTCTCCCCTGCTCCAAAAAAACAATCCAAAACCCAGAATGGCCTCATCCACACAGCTTATTAAGAACAGTCCCAGGCCCACGCTAGTTCCCAGACTGTGCTCAGACATTGTTTGGGACGGTGCTAATTGGCCAGGGCCAAAACAGTTCCAGGGACTGTGCTAGCAATTAGCAGCACATTCACTTGTGCACATGCTCAAGCCCATCAGTTGTTGTGATCTAGCACAAGACAGTCCTGCCTCTGCAGCTGCCAAAGGCAGCTCCTGAATTTGGCACCCTCCTTTGACAGGTCCAGCTAATAAGGTGGCAGCTCCAAATTCTAGCTGCCGCGTGCTACCTCTGTCCTTCCTCCACCCAAAGAAGAGGTAGCAGGGAGATCAGGAGTTCAAAGAACTGAGCCACAAGAAGCACAGGAGCCTTCACGTGCTGCCCAAAACACCAGCTCCATCTCTGACAGTGAAAGAAGACACCAGATACAAAGCTGGATCTACCCCAAAGGTCTTCTTCAGCTGAGCTATGGCGACCTGCCAGCTGATGCAAAGTAGACAGACTCAAACAACTTGCCTCAGTTTGCAACGGAGCCCTCAAGGGCAACTGGCCTCACCAAACCACTGGTACCTTTGAACAGCTATAAAATCCTCCTCTGCTTCCAGAAATGACAGAACATTTCTCCTAGCTGAAGCACCACAAAAGGCACAAGTTTAGATTAGCTGAAGTAAATCTGAGTTGGAGTGAATGCCTCCTCTAACCTACCATCACTCATGCACTGGAAAAAGTTCTTGGAAGAGAAAGAGAAAAATTAATGAATTTCCCGAGATGCAGATATTATTACTATGTCTATCTGCATGTGACTGAAGGTTTGGTGCGAGAGATGACATACATTACTAGGCTGATAACTGATACAGTTGAAAAAAAAAGATCACAAAAAAAACCTTTGGGGAACAGAGTTTTTCAACCCTTTCTCTTAAAAATCCAGAAGAAAAACTAGGAAGATCAAAAGTTTGGGGTATTTTCCCACCTGCATTTAACAAAGGATATCACCTCCCCTTATAAGCCATTTCAATACATCACTGCTACAGAATTACTCCTGCTGTCGTACTACATCTGACTTTGAACATATTCACTAATGATTGAAAAATTAATTTTAAATACTCCTATCTGTAAAACCACCAAATTTGTAAATCACTGCTTTTAGGGAGTCTCTGTATTATGCTGCCCAGAAAGATTTTTCACTTTTCTTCTTTTTCTGCAGTGTTGTTGCTATTTTAAAAGGGAAAAACAGTGTACATTTTCATTTGCCCACAATTCAGAAATATCTGACGGGAAGAAAGCATAGAAAATTACATATTTGAGAATGGAAAGTTCTAATAGGATGATTTACAATAGAAAGTATTTTGCATCCTTTGCCTAATACAAAGACTATGAAATAATGGCTCTAGGTCTGACATTTAATTAGGATTATATAATACAAGGGTGTTGCTTGTTTGTTCTCATCAGAAATTAATGCTCTGTTGATTTGATAACTGCAGAAGACATTCGTTGAAAGTTTGTTTAACTTTTCGTTAACTATTCTTCTTCCATATTCCTTTATTTGGGGCAGGAAAATGCTGAATTTACTTGCTTGTGCAGAATTTTTGTATCTGACCTTGTCAAACTGTGCTGTCAACATTGAGAACAAGGCTGGCTTCTCCTGGAGCAACGCAGAAACAGTCAAAACCAACATCTCCTCCTGTAGGAATTTTATCACTTTTTTGTTTAACAAACTTCCAAATATTTTTGAAGTTTTTCAGTAAAATTGAAGCTGAGACTTAAGCTAAGCTTTTTTCAAAATGTCAACAGATTTTTAATATAAAACCAATCAGAGTAATTTTAAGAATACCGCCTTTTTCCCCCCCCCAAATCAAAAACTTTTCAGTCCTTCACAATATTACAGATCCTACTATAAAACTGTGCTTTTGCACCACGCATTTTTGGAAACTGTCATTTGAGGTTTTGGCACTGAACATGATTGTATTTGACTCTTGATTTATAGCAATGTCTTCTTTAATCATGACACAGCACCATAATGCTTCCAGGGCATAAGTACTGTTATTTACTTCCCTTTTACAGTTAATGTATTAAAAATATGACTCCACTTTAAGAGAACAGGAGTCTTGCCAGTCTTCCTTGCTTGAACATAGGAAACAAGACTGGAAGTGGTTAAAAACCAGAACAGAGCTCCTAAAAGTACCACAGTCTGTTAAAGACTTGCTTATCTTAGTGAACTAAGAATGTGGATCCATTTTAGATAGTGAAACTAAGAAATATGTTAAAAAACAGGTGCAAGAAGATATATCAAAGCTTTGATGTCTTTGTACAGAGTGTACCATTCTGGCTGTGAAACGTAATGGGAAAGAATGGGGCTAAAAACACGCGTCCCGCAGCTTTTGTGCTCAAGCAGAAGGGGCTCCAGCCGCTGGGGACACCACCAGGGCTCGGAGGCCACCGTACCCTCTCTGCCTTGCTGGCCCAGGCTGGAGGCACGCACCCCGGCCAGCCCAGCCACCCCGCCAGGGCGCCGGCGAGGCCGCAGGCCTGCGCCATCCCTCCCGGGGGCTCGTCCCCTGCCACCGAGAAGATGGCGTCACGCCCGAAGCTGCCAGAAAACGTTTCTGGGCCGATCGCGTAGCCGGGGGAAAGGGGCGCCTGCGCCCCAAACGCGTGCATGGCTGCTCCACGGGGCTCCGGGCATCAGGCCCGACCTTCCTCAGCGCTGGCGATGGGGCGCCAGCAGCCCCCCACCCTTTCCCTTCTCCCCTTCCCCAGCCCTCTCCCCACCGCACCCTGTCTCCCTCCCCGCCCGCCCCTCCCGCTCCCTCTTTCCGCCCTCGCCTTCGCGTTTCCTGTCTGGGCGGAGGAGGTTTGGCCCTGCGACGCCGCCGTCTCCCAGCGGCTGCGGCGAGCGTCATGGCGGCGGCTCTCTCAATGTCAGCGGCTCTGAGGCACCTTGTCGCGAGGAGCGCGGCCGCCGCGGCCCGCCTGTCGCCGGCCAGGTAACGGGGCAGCGCGGGCGCTCCGCCGGCCTGCCGGGCGGCACCGCCGCAGCCAGGGGCCCGCCGGCGGCGGCCCGCGGGGACGGCCGCGCTCCCGAGGAGGCTGACCCGGGCCTAGGGCTTCGCCGCGGCCGCCTCGGGCGCTAGGCCGGGAGGGCCGCGCAGGGCCCCACCGCGAGCGGGGGGCGGCCAAGCTGCCAGCGGGCGCCTGGCCAAGGCCTTTCTCCGGGGCTGTGCGTGTCTGTCCGTGTCTGTCCGTGCTGTTTTCCTCGCTGTGACCCCCCACCCCCGGTGTCCTTGCGGCGCCCGGAGGTCGGGAGCTGGTCGAAACACAGAGGAGCCCTGCCGTGCCCGGCGTGGCAGGCAGCGTTTGCCTCGCTGGCAGGGAGCCGGAGAGGGCGATGGCTTCTTTCGTCGCCAGCACGGTCTTCCCGCAGATTTGCATCCCTTTGCCCTATTCTGTACCGTAGCTTTTCCTGTCCGTCCGCTCCCCAAGATCTGTTACTGTTTCGGGGGGACGTAGTCCTCAAAATAATGCTGGAAATCGCTTTATAATTTTCCGTGGCACTTTGTTGTTTGTTTCTTTAATGCAGACACCTGTATTGAAAGACCAGTACATGACCCAATCTCTAGTTGAAGATGTGTGCATGTGTTTACTTCTGTGCATGTCACAGGACTTAGGTTTTTGTAAGACTCACTTCTAGTCAGGAAAAAAAATCTAGTTTAGTGCCATTAACTATGATTTGGAGGGTTTGGTTTTCCATGCTACTTAAATCTTTACATATAAACTTACACACAAGGTAGTTTCAGTAATTTTTAAAAATTTGTAGGGTCTTTACACATATCTTTTTATGTATACACATATATATATACACACACACAAACACACAGAGAAAGCTATATACACACACACACAGAGAAAAAGAAGGACTATGGCCATACTATTTTTTCCCACTTTTTATGCTCTGACTGTCCCATCGGTTACTGCTGCTTCCTCCCTCTAAAAACGGCATCTGTTTTACAGTGCTGAAGATTAATCCTCGGTCTCATAAAAATGCTTTGGAATCTGTGAATATGAATTTAGGAATTCCTCTGTGCTAATGCAGAAACTTATTGTTCATGTTTGACTGCTTGTTTCTGCCCTTCTTTTAGTCCTCTGTGGTGTTGACACAACTGTTGCCTATGCCATGTGGTAAATTGGATCAGTCAACTGATTCAGGTTAAAAATAATTTTGTTTGTTTGTTTTAAAGTTTTATTACTTTACTGTTTAAGCAGTTATTCCAGAACAAATAGTAGGATGTAGCAGGGGCAGGAATGAACAGCATGGAAATGTGAGGTAGGGACTCCTAAGTTGGCATTTCTTCCAGGAAATTTCTTCTTTGAAATAGTGCCTTACGTTCCTTCCCTGCCACAGAGGGAGACTGAAGAATTACTGTCCCTTAATATTTTCAGTAAGAGGGAGGTTGAAGATATTTGCCTGAGGTGGACTGGAACTTACGCTTCGCATTCCATAGGAGAGTGGCTTGATCATAAATCTGCAGGTTTCTTGGAGAAGAGGCAGAGAAGAGCGCTATGAGTCTCTCTTATTTAAAGTTTTACACATCTTCGCAATCGTTGCAGGAAAATTTTCCTTGGAACAAGGAAAAGATGTTTCAGAGAAAGATAGTTTTGGCAGTATGAAGGAACAGTTAAGGCTGTCATTCATTGCATAATTTTTGTAAAGTAATTAATTATTTTCTTGATGAAGTAGGCACTGAAACGTACATCTTCTTCTCAGCTATTGTTTTATACAAAAAGTATTGTTGAGCACCCTCTGCAGTCTCCTTACTTGGAAGGGAGAATCAAGGTATCAATCCTTTGTATTTGATTTACCAGAAATCTAGATGACTCCAGTATCATAAATTTCAGTAGACTGGTAGATGCCTCAAAGCTTGGCAGTGTACAAGTTCCATTTCTAGCTTTAGCATCTCACATCTCCATTTGTAAAAAGGGGATAAAGGAACTTCCCTACCTCACAGAATTGTGAATGGTCTTATAATACATACCACGTAAGCTTATTTTCCAGTTATAATGATCCGCCACTATCCAAAAGCTTACTTCTTTGAGAAGCTGATGGTTTGCAGCATATCTTGCAATTGAATGTACAGATCCTGCGAGACTGGTTTCCTCTCAGAAAAGTATTTTGACAGATACAGTTTGGTGCAAGTAGCTTCTTTGTTACAACAAATTCAGAGTATATTTAAAGTCTTTGTCTGTCTAATTTATTATTGGAGTAATCTCTATTTGTCAATCTGTAGAAAGAATGTACTATACACAGTATGCTAGATGTGTCCTTTAAAGTAAATATAGCTGTTAGAATTACTGACAATACAAGTTAACACTGTTCTTAGGAGATGCCTGAAGAAGATGTTGGAATTCTCAACTGTGAGGGCATTTGAATGATTCTTCTGTGACTTCAGTGCTATGCTTTTGTTTACTCAGATTCAGAGTAAGGTTTGATCAAGTTTGGTACAACTTGGTTAAATTACAGTTTCATATTATTTGCCTAAATTAGGTTGTGAGAATAATATAGCTTATTGTTTGAGCACCATAGGATTAAAGTTAAAACCTTCAAGCAGTAGTTTTATTTACAGTGTTTTTTGCAAATTTTTGCATGTGAAACTTCTGACAGTTCTCCAGTTTTCAGAACTTAAATTACAGAATAATATAGCTGCCCCCTGATTTTGAAAACGATTCCCAAGATCACTTTCCAGTAGTCACAAGAGAGATTCTACTCTGATTTCCATGAGTTATATTTGATTCTTACAAATATTATGACATCCTCTAACGCAAAGATTGAATTTATCAGTACATGTTTAAGCACTTCAAAATATGCATGCCCAAGCTGCTTGATGATTCTGAGCTGGTTACTGGTAACACAAGGAAATAAGTGTTCGGTCTGAAGTTAAGACAACATGCAGCAACATTCCTCATACCTTTATGAAGTGCCATATCTTATGTGTGCCTAGTTTAAATCACTGAAGCAGTGGTTACTGAGTCCATCATTATTCTGTCTGGTGATAAGACTAATAGACCATCAGCAGATGGCTTGAGCTGATACAGAAGGTAGAAGTGCCTCCTTTGCTTAAATCACAGTTTTGAAGCTTTCATGCTGTAAGATCTGTCAGGATTTCAGGAGCTTGAAATTATGTTGAACACGCTCTTCTGAGTTTGACCTCTTCAGAAGGAAAGTTGTACCTTGTTTGTCTGTCTTATCTAATTGCTTCAAAATTTACCTTTTAGTTATCTGCAGCCAAAATTTGATTAAGGGGTATAATTTAAATAATATAGTTACATTTCTTTAAGTTTCATGTGAATTGGAGGAAAGCAGAAGAGGGACTCTTAAATGTCTTTGTCTTGGGAAAGATTGCAGTATCTCCTTGCATTAGAAAATATGGGTAGGTGGAGCTGGGAAAAGAAAACTCCCAAAAAATTTTTACTGAAGTAGGAATCAGCTATTTGTTCCAAAACTACGTAGTATTTCAGAGAGGCCCTTTATTTCACAAGGTATTGCAGTCAGGATGCAAAGATACTAATTTGTGTTGCAGAAGCAGAGTATTTTGTGTGTGCAGGTGTAATACCTGGCCACACAGTCCCTACATTTCATGATAATGGATTGTTCTTGTCACTTTTCATTGATAGATGATGGTTCTTCAAAAGGTATTACTTTCCTCTTGTAATTCTGTTGTAAAGACTCTGAGCATGATAGCAAATGTTTTGCTAGTTCAGCATAAATGGATACCTGAGGTTACGAAAGCAAAGAATTATGGACGTTTGTGTAGTAGAAAGCCTGTTATTCAATTCATGCTATATGCTCAAGAGGAAACCTGGGATGCCATTTAAATCTTATTCTTCAATTATCGTATATCAAGCTTCCCCCTCAGTAAAAAGAGGGGGATGCCATTTTTGTGGGAAAATAAAGGATTTACAAAATATAGAATAAACTTGTTTCATTTTCTATGTTGCTCTTTCATGAATAATAGAGAAAATGTTTATTAACTTTTCAAAAAATGGTTTTTTTCCTCATGATAACTAGCTTACTGTTTTGTATTATTGTTTGGTTTCGGGGTTTTTTTTCTTTCTTCAAAGTAGTGTTTGCTTTTTTGTTACATATTCATACTAAACCATATGTTGAAATAGGGCTTAGTAGACTTCCCAGATCTAGATCTGGGTAGACCAGAGAGCTACACAAAGATGCATAGAGCTCTGACTTTGTGTGGTTAATTGAAGCACTATTTAGCCAGTGTTAGTGCTAGCCAGTGTGACATTTTTATCAAGTTTGGAATAAGTGGCATGTTGCAGCAGTTGTATTACTTATTTCATACAGCTGTAATGTGTGTCTGCTGCTTACTCTCATATACTGTGCAGGATAATGTAGCAGGTTCAGACATGTCAGAAGCTTTGATTTTCATTAATAAAAAAAATAGTTCTGCGGCATTTAACATCATCAAAATTAATTCCAATGGCTAACTGCATCTGCAAACAATACCTGGAATAAAATTTTAAGATAAGACCAGGGGAAAAAGTTTTTTGAGGTCTTGCCCTTGCTTGTGTAAGTGGTGTTTATACATAGTTTCATCTTGGTTATTCATAGGAGAAAAAGACCTTTTAAAATATATATTTAACTTGCATTTACAATTTTATCTTGAGTATCTATTTTGTTTTTAATGCATATTGGAGAAGGTACAGTGACACAATAGTACAACTATAAGCTGAAATGCGGAATAAAACTCCAGGGAGTTTTTTGGTCATAAGATTGTGGTGATGTGGATCTTTGGAGCAGACTCAAGGTGAAAGATGTGGAAAGACAAATGGACATAGCGAGGGCAGAAAAGAATGAAAAACACTGCAGTATGTACACTTCATGAGCATAAGTTTAAAAACAAGACTCCAGGCAGCAGGAAGTGTTCGTCTGATCTTGCAGATAGCCTGAAGCAGTAGTTTGGGAGAAGTAGATGTTCTGTATATCTAAGTGTATAATTCATGTAAAACCCATTCCCTTTGACTCTGTCCACACTGCTCAGATAACGATTGTGTGGAAAAGATTTGTCTAGCAGCCAAATCTTGCGTATTCACTGTTACTGAAACCATCATCAGTGGTTATTTTTTATAGTCATGTGTTCTTTGATGATGATCTGGTGTCTGGCTGTTGTGAAGGGCCCTCTTTTCCCATCAGTTTTGCATGCTGTGGGGGAGAGAGGAGGAGATATCTGACAACAGGATGACTTGAGTCCTTTTGCAGTCCTTTACGTAGGAGCTCAAAGTTGCTAATCCATCACCACTTGCTTCTGTCCTGTAAGAGTTGACGGGACAACAACTCTGAATACTGTCTTATTCATGACTGGTGTGTTGTTCATGGATATGCACCTTTATTACGAGGTCAGAGTGGCTTTGGTGAACCAGAATGGATTTCCTGCTTTTGACTTCTGTGTTTGGCATTATGGGAAGTAGGGTGTAGGAGTGCTCCCTGTTTCCTTTAAAATGGAAAGAGGAAGCTTTGCAAAGCCCCCATGGAGGAACAAAGATGTTGGATGTAATGAAACATTAGAGCAGTAGGATGTTGCTGTCAAAGTGAAGAATTCTGTCACAGATTAGAGAAATTAAAAAGTGAAAAATGCCATGTATCATGTAATTCTTTTAATGCACAACTTGTCTCCTAGTGAGCTAAGATCGAGATCATTCTTGTTCTTAGTTGTATGGGATTCCCATAATGTTTCTTAAAGTTCAAGTATTTTCAGTATTGGTCTAGGTGAGGAAGAGGATCGGTAGAAAGACATGAAAGTAAGAGAGGCAGAAGGGGAAAAGAGGTTGGGAGAACCAAAGTTTGAGAATGGGGGCAAGGGAGAGATGTGTTGTTCTGGAAATTACTGGTTTTTTAATGTAACTATGGAGAATGTAACTAAGTAGAACAGGCATTATGACAGCAAAATGTTCCTGATGAGGCTTCTTAAATTGCTGTTCATTATTGGGCATATAACTTGGAGTGACTTATTTTAATTATATTTGGTTCCTTCACTTTTGGAATTAGAAACCCAAAATGGGAGGAATGACAGCCTTTTCAGCAAGAGAAGGTTTAATAGAGACAAGCAGACAGACGTTTAAGGTATGTTTGTGTTGAAAGATAACTAGTAAATAAATGATGTTCTTGCTTCTGCACTAAAACAGCTGAAAGCTCTTCTTACCAGCTCTGTGGCAACTAGTCATTGTGGGCTCAGAACTGCAGGTCACTTACCTAAAGTTTGGCGTATCTTTAAAAAAAGCATTATTACATGCTAGAATAACTTTTTCCCTAAGTCTACTGATCTGAGGACCTAATAATCTTCTCTCTACTTTGAAGATTTGAAGAGGAGTGGAGATATGAATAAAACCTCAAAACCCACCAAAACAAACAAACAAACAAAAAAAAACCACAAAAAAAGCCTTTAAGGATAGAGGTGAAGTTTGTTTGCACTAGGATCCTAAAACAGAAGGACATAATACTTTCCTTAAGGGACTAAACAATTTAAAATAGGTTCTGACACTGTATTTGAAAATGACACTTACTTCGTTTTCAAAACAAAACCCCAAACCTTTTTTATGGAAAAGGCTTTTATGTTGGTATTTCCTAATACCAAATATTTGGTATCTCGAAGTTTGAGAGAAGTGTATTTGTAGAACTTGTTACAATGACTACAAACATATTTTTTTGTGAAATAAATGAAGAAATTGATAGAAAGATTATGAAATGCCATATGGATACATGGAGAAGGGGAATTCGAATGCCAGCTGTCAATAGATGGAGTTTCAAATCTATCTTAACAAAATAATTGAATTTGCTTTAGTGGTGGTGGTTTAATATATACTGTTCAGCAGGTTTAACTCATACTGGAAAAATACTACTTTTTGGGTTACAAAAATGACCTTGTTGTTGCCTTAATGTAGGTTTAAGCATTATGACTCAATTAACATTGTTATTCCATTATACATCTCAACTTGATGCAATATTTATATATGATTGGAAAAGCCCAAAAGACAGTTGGGTTGGATTGTATTTCTGACGGATAGGAACTGTCACTTTCAAAGCTGTTCTTCACAAAAACAGGCGCTACTCAAATGTGCCAGTGAGATTCAGAAGAAGTTAAGTTCCAAAACCCAAAGTAACTTCAGAATTTAATCGATACCATCTACCTCAGTGACGTGAAAGGCCAAAGCCTTTCACTCACAACTAGACACAAGCAAAATCAGTATCTGATATTTCTTCTTCTGTGAGGAAATAAATGCAAATCAAATCAACAGTAGGAATTATTAGACCAATGTATAGCTCTCAATGTATTAGACCAATGTAATAGGTCTTCCCTGTGGCACTGTAGGAAATCTTGCCTATTGTTAAGCACATGTTGATGAATAGTGAGGATGGAAACACTAATTACAGTTAATATGGTTAATATTTTTAACTTTTATCTGCATTCTCAATTTTGAACGTTGCTTTTGTTGACATCTTTGTATAACTTATTCTATGGAATCATCTACTTAGTATGGTAATAATTTCTCATCATCCCCAATCTTGTGACTGTTTCTGTCAAGTTTGTTTTTTTTTTTTTTAATTTGTGAACATTAAGCATGCTTGAAAACAGTGTTAGGCATAAGGGAAATTTCTGGAGGTTCAAAGACAATGTCACTATTTAATTTTGCCTGGGATTAACACATAGTCTTGTTCATAGTTACTATGTTTTATGTGATTCTTTGTGATGCGGGAAAATATCTTTTCTTAAACTTATGCGTTTTTGGTTCTTCGAGAGTGAACCATGTCTGTTTACCTTTTTTTTTTTTGTTACCATAGGGCCTGAAATTAAATTTTTAGTATTTTGAGAAAAACTAGAAATTAAAGTTATCCCACCCTGCCAGACAGCTATTGATTTTTCTGCTGTTTGCCAAATTGTCTGTCATAGATGAATTGTCTGTTGTAAGAGATTGCAATGCTGAGAGGTTTATATGGTTAGCAGGAAAGCTTCAACCTGCTCACAAATACTTTAAAAAAACTCCAAGTTTATAAAAAATCTTCTTTTATACTAATAGTTTCAGCTCTTTCTTAAGAGCTTATTGTTTTATACATCTTATCCATGTACATGTTTTCATTCTCATGACAATACAGTGGATTTTGATAAGCTTTTTAAATTCTTTTGTAAGAATTTGATTCTGAGAGTGTTACAAAGTATACCTCCAAACTGTCTTAAGATCACATCCTTTATTCTTTCTAATAAAAGATATTGTTAAACTAGCAGGAGGCAAGCTGAACAGTTAACATTACCTTCTTTATAATGCATATTTCCATATTTCCTAAGAAATGAATTGCCTATTTCTGTCTGAGTTTCAAAGTGCAGTTGTTCGCTCTTGGCAGTATAACAGTATGTTTAGGTACCATTTTGCTAACAAACTACTTTCTAGCAGCAATAATTTCTGCCTGTCTTAATCTTTCCTTGACCTGTGACTGATGTTGAGGAAGTAAATTAACTTTTGACTCAACTAGACAGACTGTAGGCAGCTCCAGAATGTGTGTGGGCAAACAATTCTTGGAGCTGCTTATTCTTGGAGTGTTAACATGGAAGATTTCATAAGCAGCTTCTATTCATTATTTTTTAAAAATCAGATCTGATGTATTTTATATAAAATATTTGAAGACCTATCTTTTATGAATGTATACTCTATATGTAAGTACTTCTTCTGATGTTGTCATTTGCTATCAGTCTAATGAAGTAATGTTCTGTTAGTGATGCCATTTGTATTAAAGTCCAATCCAAAATTTTGTGGCAGAGGATGACTGTTTAATTTTTCATCTTTTCTATATATTTCAGTAGTTTTAGGTAGAGATTTTTATGGATATTGCATCTGATGTCAATAATGTTCAGAAGTACCATCTTTCACTATAAAACCAGAGATGTATTTTGTGGCTATTTAAAGACCCAAGAATACACAAGTGGCTTACTAATTTCAGTAGAACCACTATGTTTTAAATGAAGGTAAAAAACGCAGAGCTCTTCATGCAGTAGCTGTGACTGTTCTGTCATGTGTTCAAGGAGTATTTGTACGTGCTGTGTAAGTTATCTGAAGGGAAATTCTGCAGCAGTGATGTTTTGTCATATGTCAGTGTTGATTGTGCCTACCAGAGAAAGAGACAAATAATCTGAATGTTGTTATCTGAACTAGAATTCAACAATAAGGTTTGCATTTGAAGCACCCCTTTTGCCTTAAGGGTTTATTCCACTTTAGAAAAGAGTGAGCAATAGCAAGGCTAGCAGTCTCCTTTCAGAGCGCTAATAACTGCTCAGATAGTAAGAATATGAAAAGAGACTAGCAAAAGGAAAGAATAGTACCAGTGGAGGAGGAGAGGGTCAGTGTATAAATAAGAGTACAAGAGAACACATAAATAGGATAGCTGATGAGGTTATTTTTATTCTCAAATGTGAGTTCTCTAAAAATGCTTGTAAGGTGTGTTTACATTAATAAATGACAGTAAGTGGAAAGAAAATGAAGTAAGATAATTATGGAACAACAGGGCACTGAAGCTTTCTCTTAAAGTAGACTTCATTTAAGTAGCTAGGCAGTTTCATTATATTACTCTTGTAACACAATAATTTAACCTTCACCAATTTAAGGAATTGTTGTCCCAAGACTGCAGATGCTGATACAGTACTCTCTAGAAGAAAGGACTTTTTTTTTTTTTCCCTCTCTAAACTAGTGCTATATAATTGTTACTTGCACTTGCATGTAGAATAGCAGTTAAAGTTTTTGATGTGATAGTTTTTTTAAAACTTCTGTTGGAGACACTTGCATAGATTGCTTACATTGCAGCCAACCATTTGTTTTAAGCTAAAGGGAGGTGTGTATTGTGGAAGTTAATTAATCACACTGGTATCCACAACAAAAAACCTGTGTGGTTAGTATCTTTTTTTAAAAGAGGTAAGATTTAAAATTGGTCATTATAGAAAGACTACATAAAAATTAAGTCCTGTGCTTTGGTTGCAAAGTAATGAGGCTGAAAAACAAGTGCAAATATATTGCACAGACTGGAAAAAACTGAATTTGATAGGAATTAATGACTAGCGAAGTGTCGGGGAGCAGCAAGGGCTGGCTGCTCCTGAGGGTAAAGCAAGTGGGAAGCTGAGGGTGATCCCAGCAGGGACAGTGCCCTCACTGACCAGGCCACAGTCCCACAGCATCTATACATGAGGAGAGCTGGGTGCTAGTAATAGCTGGGCGCTGTCCCAGACACAGCGAAGTCATGAGCGAAGTCCAGGGTCCATCCAGGGAGTCCAGTCAGGAGCAAAAGGAACCAGAGACAGGTTTGGAGACAAACTGCAACGTGTGTCTGAAGTCCGTCCAGGCAACAGGGTCTGAACAGGACTGGAGTTATACTGCAGCTTGGGTGATGGGTCTAGCCGGGCTTGGAGACAGGAGCCAGAGCCAGGACTGGAGGCAGGTGCACTTAATAATGTTGCTCAGGCAAGGGCTGGAGACTGAGCTTAAATGGGAGCCATAGGCAGGGTGTGTTCATGGAGGCCCTAGGTGAGGCTGGTCACGGCCATTAAGACCCGTTAGTGCCCTTAGGGTCCTGATGCATGGTCTCACAGATTTTGTCTTGAGACTGTTAATATTAGAGCATAAGCTGACTTGAAAACTATTCTTGCATGTAAGATGGCACCATTGGTGTATCTTCTCTGCATGTAATTCAGTATGCAAAGATATATTGAAATATCATGGGGGTTGTTCCACTCAGAGGTTGTGAAAAGGAAGTTGGAAATACGTCAACAAAGGAATGATGTGGACAGGCAGAAGAATTAAAAAATGGGCTGTGGTGTGATTAAGATGTGTGATATAATGGAGAGTAGCTAAGGTACCTGATAACTGTGGAATGGCAACAGCGCAAAGAGGAGTTGAGGACAAAAGCATGCTGTCAGGAAGGAAATTGAAGAGTAAGGTGGCTGAGACAAGGCAAAGTTGACAAAGCAAGGGTGAAATAAAATCATATGCAGTAATATTAGCTAGATTATCCCATTCTCATCTAGAACAACTGCTGAGAGCATACAGTTCAGACAAGTGACCTGCTTCTGTATGTCGTGTTCCATTTGTGAGGCATTTGGCTGTCTCTAAGTGGCTTTTACGAATTACTACAAATATAAATGAATAGATAGCTCTTAAATACATTTTTTCATAGCTGCCCAACAACTGAGGCTTATTAGCCAAATAGCTTCATTGACTTTCATGAACCATTGTAAACCAAGATGTAGTTTTCCAGTAACACTTTAAAGGATTCATTTTTGTATGATAGTTTAGTTCAGTAGTTTCACTTCAAGTGTTTGAAGGCATTAAATAAGAAAGAAGTTGGCTTCATTTATATGGCATCTTTCACAGACCTTACTATTACCTTAGATTATTAGAATAAGTATTACTTAAGCCTGTAAGTGCAGTCAACTAGGAAGGCTAAATCAAGAGGAAAGGATAGGGATGAAATACAGGACGGTACTGTGCCATAAACCAGTTTGCAAACACAGAGGAATCTACTCATTTTTTTTGTTTAATTTTACATGATTCAAAGGCTCTTGTTCAATATGCATAAACTTCCCTAAGACAGAGGTGGGTTGTGGAACATTAGTTTCATTCCTCACAGTTTTGGAATTAAACCCTTTGACTTCTGTTGTTCTTACTATAAAGAGAGCACAGTTTTTAGTTATTGTCTAGTTGTATGAATGCCTGAATGTGTATGTGTGGGGAGAAGTTTGACATTTAGAAAGCACAAACAGAGCAAATATGTCACCTGTGTATTTTGTCTTTAATCCCTACATAACTTTTCCCTCTTCCTTTTCAACTTTATTAGGCTTTCTAACGAGATAATGTAAAATTCAGTTGATAGTTGATATAGGCTATGCAGCATTTCTAGTATTATTTGCCTTTTGGCTGACTTGCCTACAAGCGGTTTCCACTAGTTTACAGGGAACCTGCTGTTCTCAGATTGTGATCTGAGGTTAATTTCTAAGATTAGGTCTTCTGGTTTGGAGAGTAGCGTAATAATGAAGTTGCTGATCAGCAACTGTACAGGTGGCAGTAGTTTCAGAGCTCCTGTCACCTGATAGCAGTTGGACATCTTACAAGTTATGTATTCTATTGCTGTAATAGTAGTACACCAGATCTCCTTTCATAATAAGTTTTATTATTTCCACTACAAAAATAGTTAAATAATTCTGGGTAATTTTATTCTTAAAGTGCTAAGCCCCTCTCTAGTCTGTTTTCTGTAATCTGTGAGAGACCACTGGCATACCTTGAGTCACATGCGTAAGGGCATCTAGAAGCACTGACATGACTTTGTTCAGAAGTTTAGTTGCAAATAATGACTGAGTCCAAGCACATCGAGAAACAGTCTGGTATCAGCCTGGGACTTGCAAAGAACTTTTTCAGGACATGCAGCCCTCATTTGCCAGTGTGCTGACTTGAACCCCAGCTAACTCTGTGGATTTTTGCCTGAACTATTCCTCAGCTCAAGCTGTTTTCGTTGTGTGTGTGCTTATGCCATGCATGTACCCACCTAATTAATGCTCCTACAGGGCATAGCGCTCAAAAGCATGGTGGAGACACCTGTGTAGCTCTGCAGGAGTAGGTTGAGCCTGCCTGTGCTTACTGTCTGGCCATTGCGGAGCCTTCTGAAAGGTTGTGCTGGTCTTTTTTGTGTGCCCAGTGGTATCAGCTCAATTAGCTGGCTAGAGAGTAGCTCAAATGCACCCTGTTTGAGTCAAGGGCAGTGCAGGCTTGGCACTAAGTCAGAGCTAACCTTCCTCATTCCTTGTTGACCCTGAGAAAGCTGTTTAAATGAGGGAAACTGATGGTGGGCAACTCAAGCTGTGTCTTAACAGAGCTGACTTTTGTCCTGGGGACTTAACTGGCGTGCCAGGAGTGGCTATAGTGCTCTGGTCCTTCGGTAGTTCTGGAAGGACTACGGCTGTGTTTGCATAGTGCTGCAGTTCAGCTGATACCTTGGTTGTCTGTAGGTATATCAATAGCGTTTTCCTATAATTAAAATAGAACCTAAAATAACTAAAATTTGATTGTTTTCTACTTAATAAAGCATTTACTACTTGAAAACTCATTTAATATTTCTAGAGGCAGGTGAACTTAACATTTAGCTTTGAAGATGTACACTAAATTAAAAGCCACAAGTCAAATGCTTAAAGTTATTTTCGTGTTTATTCAGTACATTTATATGATGATTGCTTCTTTTCATAACACAGATTTGTGTAACAGAAAAGCACAATCAGTTCCGACCCTGTTTTCTAAACACACACCTGGAAAATATATATACATATATTGCGTATGAACTTTTTAGCAAGTAGAAGCAGTGTTTATATATTTCTATTTCAATTTTGATCTTTTTAGCCACTTCAGTAGTTTAGATTAAATAAATTGGCATTCCCTTCATCCATTCAGAAACATAATTTACTGTGTTTATAATTTAATATCATTTTGTAGGCAAAGGAAAAATTATAATGTGCCAATATTGTCTGAGAATGTAACTAGTTATAAATGGGGAACTTGCTTTTCCTCCAAACCCCAAAGTTACTCACGCAGTTCATACTACAAAATAGAACTACATGGTCTCCACAGGCAGTGTTTGGCATTATATTCCATATTTTATTTATGTTGGGATGTAATAAGAATAGTAAACGTATCCTGGTAAAAATAAAATAAAAATTGACTCTGTTAAGTCTTTATCACTTTAATAACAATAGTGAATCTAATACCAAGGAAGTATTATCCCACTCTATTTAAAGTTCATCTTTCACAAGTTCAACTTTACAAGCTGTCTTTATAAAAATGCATTATATTGGAGCTGAATACTGTGATCTCTACTATATTTGACATCGTATAACAGGCAATCATTAATGTCTGTGTTTTATACGAGAGAACATTATACTCATTTGTTTTTAGTTTACTTAATTGCAGTGTGTGACTAGGTTGGATGCTGTGGAATTTCTGAACTAGCATTGTTTCCATGTTCTTCTTGTTCAGAATTTAATATCTTTATGGTGGCTGTACTCTGTGAAGCTTACATTATTCCTGATAAATGCCATAATATTAAAAAAGGTTGGTTTTCTAAGCATGATCATCTGTTCAATGTATTGAATGGTTCATCATGGCTTCTGCTTCTGCATATATGTATATTCACACCTACTGGTGCCTTGGTCATTCAGTATCAGAATACTTAAAACACTATTTAGACTTACTTCTTAATGATTGCCTTCATTTTTCATGAGGCATGTGAGGTTTTCTTCAAGACTTTGTTTCATCTCCATGTTGTGATCTGATTACCTGTGCTGTGATATCTGGTTTTCTTTAACATATCTCCAACAGTTGACCAAAAGGGGGGGCTAATAGATCAAACAGCCAGATGTGTTGCGTAAAGAAGTTAAGGAGCCTTTTTTTGTGCAATGAATTAAATCTCAGCTATTGAATTAGATCAGGTAAATACAAGTTTTCACATCTGGGTGTTGTGTAACATGCTGGTCACAGCATTGCTCTTCGTGGAAGGCAAATTCATGCCTTGTAAATATGTCTGCTTCTCACCTTCCACTAGGCTTGTGGGGGATTCTTCATGACATTTCCAGAGGCTCTGTGGCAGGCATTCTCTTCTGAAAGACTTCCATTTATTTTTCCTTTTATGCAGTTAAAAACCAAAAGCATGTAGGGTTAAGCATAGGTTATTTAGCAGATATTTAAGAAGTTCAAGTTTGTTGAATTTTAGAGATTGAATACAGATATCCAAAACTACCAAGATAAATGTTCAAGTCAGACACCTTAATATCCTTCGTCCTGATATCACAAAAGACTTTCGCTGTCCATTTTTTTACTCTTTAGTTTCTCCAGTTCAGCAGAACTGGTTAATGACATCAACAGAGCTAGGGCCTCTAATATAAGAAGGGAAGAGGAGACATGAGTATGTGCTCTGAAACAAGGAACTCTGCTACGTCCTTATTCCACAGTGGGATAAGATGGTCGAGAGACCTGATACTGGTGTGAATATTGTAGCGAAGAATGGAGAACTTCCAATGACTTCTCAATGGACCCCTCCATTTGTGTAGCAGAGATGTGGAACCCATTTGTGACTTTGCTGGAACAGCAGGTGATGGTGGAAGGGGGAGTACATGCTTCTCATGAAACACACGTGGTTAGATGATCACAGCATTTGTTCTTCCAGGATACACAATACCTATAGAAATTTTTGAATTCTACTAATTTACATTTTCACTAATTGTCATCATTAATTCATTCCGTGTTACTGAACTAATGTAAGAGTATTTTTTACAAGTATTTAATAAGAAGACCGTGTAGGGTAGTCTTTACGAAATTTCTACTCCTGTCTCTCTACGCAGTATAAAAGACATATAGGTTTACTCTAAGGCTCTAAAATAACAAATTGTAGCCATAACGCTGTCTAGATACAATGTTCAGGTCTATAATGCCTCTCTAAAGAACTGTGCACTGTGGAAGAAAACATGAGCTTAACTGTTTTTTAAATTCCTAACACTGAAACCCAGAAATATCATTAAAGGGTATTGTTTTATAGCAGATATTAAAGCAGAGTTCATGCTGAAGCTGGACCACGATCAGATTGATGGTAAAGTCAAAATTGTATTACAAAGTTACATTTTAAGTGACCTGTAGAAATTAGTGTAATGAAATTATAATAAATGATAGAAATGATTAACTGATGATACAGGATCATATAGATCAAGTTTAAGGAATTTAAACACAATGGCACGAGGTGGGGAGAAAATACCACTTCCATAATTGCAAACCAAATGACAGTATGAGTGGTGGTCTCTGTAGCCAAAGGAGCTGCTATACATTCATTTCAAGTTATCCGTGTTTGTGGAAATACAAAGACATCTCCGTATTTGTGTGACAGACTAACATGTAGAGAACAAAGAAGGAATCTTCCATTAAGAGAGTGACTAGGAGATTTGAGAGAAGGAATGTGCTTGGGGAGGAGTGTGATGCCAGATGCATCTGAAGGAAGAAGCCCAGAAAGACAAACTTCAGCAAAAGGAGAATTTTGCTGTCTAAATCCCTGTGGACTAAGTGTGGCATCTTCACGAGCCATACAGCCAGGCCTCCTTGATGGAAGAGAAACTTTTTATGGACTAGAAGACCTTGTGAAGGGTTAGTTATAATCCAAGAAGCTGCAGATTGGATTAGCCATATACATTAATGTGGGATACTGTGGAAAGTATCTGCAAGATCGTAAAGGACATGGGTGACTTTATTTTTATAAACCTTAATTTTACTTCTGTCTACGAAATTTTGAAGTGTTTTTATTTTAAAAGGCTAACTATTCTAATAAACCCAGGCTTTTACATTTAAAAGCTTGTTTATTCACCACTAGGGAGCTCACTATAAGAAAAACATTTTGGCACAATGGAGCTGTGGCCAGCTTGGAGTCTCATCACACTTTGTTTATTAGAGAGTAACTGTGAAGGTAGTTTGTCTGCTCTGTGTTTTGAATGGGCCATTAATGAGCCTAGAAGATAGCAGAGTTTATTGTTGCTAGCTATTACGTGTAAAACTTTCTGTATAGTTTCTGAACTTTAGAATTACATTGCTGGTCTATTTATTATTATTTAAAGTATTGTGTGTACAGTAATTTTAAATCAAGAGTTTGATTAATCTTGGAACAGCGTAAGAAATGGAACTTCTTGCTCTTAAGGCCTCATCCCAAGACGTTTCGACAGGAATAAAAAATGCATAAACAGTCAAAAAGAGCCAAAATGGGATAATGTGGACCATATTGCTTACAAAGAGAAAAGAAGAAAGCAGATTATCTTTCTGGAGGTCAGTAGTAGAAGAAAGGAGGAGAATCTTGTGAGAATGGAACCGTAAGAAGTATGTTTTATACTTTTGCAAGTTTATCTGTCACAAAAGCTACCTAGAGGTCAAGGTGGATGTGAGCAGAGGCAAGTATTAATTGGGAATTTTGTGAGAATTACTTTACTGTTGAGGACAGAATAAAAGGTTTAAATTCAGTGGTCACTGAGGTGATGTAGATTGCATATTTGTTTAATTTGAAGGTAAAATAAATGTTGTCAGGTTTATACAATTTCTAAGGGGAAACGAGTGATGAAATGATACATGTTGTTGTGGGAGTTTGAAAAGAGAGGATTGTGTGAAAGAGGTCTGTTTCCTGGTTATGTCCTCAGTTAAGTGCCTGACATTAGGGACAAACTTGCAATGAAATCTGTTGAAAATTAAACAAGTGCTCTGGGAATCAAGTAACACTTTCTATTAACTTTAAAATAGTAGTATTTCAGATCAGATGTTACTTCAGAGTTGCTGGTATTTCTAAACTGCAGGTTACTTTCTTATGACAGATGCAACAAATGGAAATACCAATATCGTGTCATCTTTAAAGCAAAACATATTATGTATCTTTACACAGAGACACCTCCATGGATTTATGGTTCAAATTCCTAGTGTAGTCCAAATGCCAGTTTTCAACCACTTTCAAATAGGGAGTTCTTAAGGAAAGTACGTTCTTTCCAACTCATTGCAATTTAGGGGTGGGCAGAAGACTAGGCATTTAAGAAATGCACAAGGTTGCAAATTCCTGCAACAGTTGTGCTTTTTTCAGAATGGCTTTGAAAAAATGATGAAGAGGAGCAGAAGTTGACTTAGCTTAGTAAACTGTCTGTCTACTTTTAGCTCTTTGTCTACAAAACATCATGGAGAGCTGTCAGGTGTGATGCCTCGCAGTTTATCCCATTGACAAAGACATCTTGTGCAAAAAAGTCATCTCCCTCTGTATGCAGTGTAGAGGCATCTCAGAGAGAGATTCTGCCCAGCTTTAATCTGGTGGGATTTTTACCCTGCTCTTTCCCAATAACTATAATGGTATGAAATCTCTTTAATTTTTTTTTCTGCAAATACAGACATTTCCAAAATGAGCAATCATCTGAGTAAAAACAATGTCAAATTACATAATGCTGAGTGGAAATAATTTTGGAAGGGCGTGGCATTTGTACTTTTCAAAGCTGATTAATACTTTTCCAAATTTAAAAAAAAAAAAACAACCAAATTCAAACTGAATTGTGCTAAATTTTGTTCCAGATTGCATTTATATTGCAAGAAAAGTGTGATTCTGATCAGCTGTATTACTTAAATCCTGGCATACTCAAATCTTTACAAACTTCATCAGACCTCTCCACAGAGCAAGATTCAGAGAACTTCTTGATTCATAGTTTAGATTATTTTCTACCCAGATTTGATTGTGTAATCCAATGTCCGTCTTTGGCCATATATTAAGTAGTGTGGTGAACACTGTATCACATTAAGTTCTAGAATACCTGCAGAATACTACTTTGATACTAAAATTCCTGGAGTGGGGGAGAAACTAATTTTCCTATTAAAATGTTTTTGCCTTGTTGGAAATTTTGTGGCTTCAGCTACCAACCACTGAAACTCAAGTGTAACGCTGCTGTTCTGAAGACTTTTAGGATAACTTCTCTCTTGGTGTATTTTTGAATAAGGACCATCTAAGAGCCATTTCTTGTAGCATGCTGCAGTATCTCTCTATTCTGGTTTTATGATGTATTGTTTTAGATGTGCAAATTAAGAAATGACAGCTGCGTTGAGCCAGAAGCTCTCTAGGACAGAGATTTTGAGCTAACAGAGTAGTTATCATTTCGATGTTTATGAAATTCTTGTGCTCCCTTGCACTTGAAAACTTCATCTTGTTCTTCAAAGTACCTTTCCAGACAGATTTTGTCGTTTTAAGTAGGAATAGATGTGTCTGTCCATGTCACAAAGTTGGGTGATTCTATAAACTTTGTACTTTAAGTTTGCTTTTCATGATGTGGAGATTTTTTGAACTTGTTATTGGCAAACGGAAGGTAATTTAGTAGAGTGTAATCTGTATTAGAAGTATAGATTTGTGGGAATCTGCATTTGAAATATTATTGAACTGAACTTTGTTCCAGTTGCCTAATTTTCTAAGATTCTTGTGGCTTTCTTTATAGTCACTAATTTCAAATTCCTTTCTAGTGTAGGTATTGCCTCCTAAAACCTTAACCATGCTAATATTGTCTGAAAATTGAATGCTTGTTTAGTTAATGTCTTAAATCCAGTGCAGCTAGATTAATTAAATGATCAAGTTCATATCTTCAAATGCATTCTCTCCATAATTGACAATAATAAGGGAGGGGTTTGAGATTAGAAGACATGGTAGATGCATGTGTTGTGGAGACTGTTCCCCCAGTTAGATCTTCCATGTTTCCATGGCTTAGTAGAATGCGGTAGAAGGTACGCTTTTTTAATTCTACAGGTTTTGAATGATTGTGTGCACGTTACCTGGTCCTGAGACACCTTTCACGTTATTGGCTGTTTAACAATTATAGTTTATGTGGGGAGGGTTTAGTTTGGATAGTATTGTAGATTTTCTGAAAGTCCTGGAATTTTGCTTTAAGGGCTGTGATGTTTTTAAGGTCACTTATGGATGGTTTCCTCAAAAATTAGGTAAACATTACCAATAGCATTAAATTACTAGAAGTATGGTTGTGAGTATCCCATAGGCAAAATCTCAACGTTCATTTGCATCTGCAAGCATGTCTGGCTTCCCAAATTAGGTAATCTTCTGAGGAACAGTTGAAACGAAAGTGGCTTAGTCCCTGTTACTGTTCAGTTGTCTATATTCTTGCATTTTTGTGCCTCATTTGTTTAAAATGACCTTAATTAAATGTGAAGCACACTATTAGCTCAAAGAATTAGGCTTTTTGGCTTGTTTCACTTGCTCTTGCATTATTTTGTCAAAAGATGATTTGTACTCAAAGGGCCCAATCCTGACATTAGTGACATAATGCAAATTAAGGGCAAATTTTACTTCTTAATTCAGTGATGTGGAATTGGGTTCTGTGTTTCCATCTGTACCTTACAGGTTTAGTAATTATGCAAGAAGATTAATCATATTTCTTGGAAATGAATAAGCTGACCCATACTGATTTAGAAATGAAGCAAAATAGTTGTAAGCTTTGCCCACTCAAAACCAGAAAATTTTGTTTGAATTATCAGCTTAGGGTTTGTTTTGTTGGTTTTTGTTGGGGTTTTTTTTGTTATTTTTAAAATTTATTAATATTCTGTTGTTAAAGTGTAGAACTGGAGCTTTACCATTACAAATAGATTTAGGATTTTTTTCCTCTGATGCCATCATTGTAAGGATCAGAGTTCCAGAATGCTTGCAGCAGCTTTGTATTTTTGTTTGTTCGTGACAAACCAGCTACTGTACATTCATATAGAGCAGCACAGTCCTTGCCACTGGCAGTCTCTCTGTGACAGAGAGCCTGTAGGCTGACATAAAGTGCAGCCTGTTGTGAACTGCTAAGTGGGAGTCTGCCAAAAACTCAGCAGACAGAACTAATTGGGGAGAAAAAGGATTTTTGTGCCCTCATCTCTCCCTCTTCAATTTTTTTTACAAGACGGATATTGTTAAAGTAACTTGTTTATGTAAGATTTGTCTGCCTCTATTTTCTCATTGCATGAATCATTTTTTAACTTCAAGTCTTGCACCGCAGGTCACTGAGCACTTCCACATGGCGGCTGGCACAGGACCAAACTCGAGACACGCAACTCATCACAGTTGATGAAAAATTGGTAAGGGTTTTCTACTGCATACTGCTATGATACAGCCTTCAGGGTTATTTCTGCACAATAGGCATTCAGTATGGTATTCTGCATTCTTCTAGGAAAGCCATATAAATGTGAACTACAAAGCAACAATCCTTCATACATTTTTAACATTAGTAAAACATAAGTATGTGAAGGAGATATGGCATTCAAAGTGTTAAGCAATATAAAATGATGAGTACCTTGCTTATTATTGTATTATGGCCAAGGACCAGCATGAGCTGTAATTTATAACAAGTTTATTCTTTTTGAAATCTGTGTGTATTTTCTGTATAGTGAAATTATACAGAATTTGCCAGCTTCCTGAAATTATCTTCATTAGGACCCATATTACTAAAGAAATTGTGTAAGGAAGCATCATGCAAGATTATTGTTACTATGCACATATACTCTAGCTTTTGAATATGCATGAAGGTTAGATTACAACTAGGAACAAATGCATAACATTCTTCTGCTAATCAGTAGCAGATCAGAAATTTGGCAATCTTTTCTTGTAAGTTCTTCCATAATGTGTGGTCTGTTACTCTAGATGCAACCTGACACTTATGTTTACATTATTCAATAGTATAATTTTTGTAAGACTTCTAGGGCGGAATGCATCACAGCAGAAGTATACTTTTCATTGGTTTTCATATCGCTTTTGAATCTTCAGGAAAAAAAAATTCCCATTATATGTGCCAGACAGTTCATATTGTATGTACTTTCTTGTATCCCTGAAGCTATATTAACTACTTAAGAAATATTTGGAATTTGTGTTTAAAAATTGAACGTTTGTAATGATAATTACAAGTTGAGACAGCTGAAGTTTAACAGGCTATTGGAAAAAAACACATCTACTTTAACAACTCTTTAGGGCTTTTTTTCTCGTGCTTTGTAATATAGATGTAGCAATAATAATCTACTCACAGCTAAAAAAATTTCGTTCTGTTGTAAAATTTTTTCTGAATTTAAAAAGTAATAATTTTAGGTTTAAAAATCAGGGAAAAAATTAATACTGTATTCTAGCAAACATAATTATCTTGCTAATCAAGTTGCATAACTTGGGATTCAGGAAATTTCATTTAATATACAAGAGTTCATGAGTCACTATGTAAATAAGATTCACCAAGTCAATAGACCTAGATTTCCTTAAACAAATTGTGAATTGTGTTTGATTATTGTAGCACTGTTCTTCAACATTTAAAAAAAAAAATCTAGAGAGAGTTTTTATAATGCCTGAATTTACATTTCCCTATTGTGACCTCGGGTGATGGATACATAGATCTGAAAGAGACTACAGTGCGAAGACAGACCCACAAAATAAATACTCTTCTATCTTCCATTTTGTATTTAAATGTACATTATTCTAAGTTAGGGTTGTAAATTACCCTGTCTAGCTATGAGAGTTTATACTTCCAGTTGAGTTAGTGATGCTAATTTGAAATACAACTATTCTGTTCTCTTAGTGTTAGTGTAAATTAATTTTAAGCGAAGTGGTTATTCCTAATGTAATTATATGTTCTTATCAAGTTGAAGATGCTCATATCATAGTTGCTGGGGTTTTTTTTGAGATCTCATAGTAGCAGCTATTGAATAATTTTGTTTAATTTTGATACATATAATGTATCTAAATGATTATTTTTATCCTCAGTTCTTTCAAGTATTAGGTTAAATGTTAGACTGTATGGTATTTTCCTACAATATTGTGCATGTAGGTGCACATTCTAGATACACAATTTTTTTTTTCCAGATTATTGTAGGGCCTGAAACAAAATGATAGAAAATTAGAATATTATTTTAAAATTTTCTTTTGTAGATTTAGTTAAGTTTTTGGAGAAGTTTCCATAATGCCATAAAATATCCAATAATTGATATTCTATTAATGGGCAAAAATTTATATCCCGCTAGCAAGGAGGATCTTCACAAAGAGGTTTGATGTGGTTTTCAACTGTTTCAGGATTAGGAGAAGTTCTCTGGACACCTGTAAAACCTCATGGAAAAGTAGAGTACTGTATTGACTTATTTTAGGTTGTTGCAGTGTGTTTCCTAATTTTAAGTAGGATTAATAACAATCCATTAAAACTAATGTAACACATTAGATGAATTTTCTGGTTTTTGAATAACGTTGCTAAGCATAATAAAACTATTATTTCCACACAAGTTGTAGTTAAACTGTATTCCAGAAGTTGATGCTTAAGTTTTAATTAAAAAAGACCCCTCTTCTTCTATTACTGCCAGATATATGCATCTTATTGTTAGAAATCATTAAATCATATTTTGATGGATTTGTTGGCTTTGTCATACTTTTTTTTAAAGCCTGACATCACCTTATGGGTGGTTTTTACGGGCATATCAGAAAGAAGAAGCAACAACAGGCGGAAAATGGGATATGGTTGTCCTTGTTTGCCTTACTCCTCTTGTAACTTATTTTGAAACTGAACTCTCCTGTGAGCTGATGTTTACAAGAGTAACATTGTGGTTATTGAAAACTTTTAACTGCATATTGTAGCTGAATTAATCTATTTCCAGTGCTTTTGTAGACCTTATATTCCTATGTACACATGCATATGCTAGAACTTGATCAACAGGGATTCCTTTGAATTACCTAGAGTCCCATTTGATTCTGTAAGTACTAAAATATTCCTTGTCTTGGGAAACACAAATGAAATAGAAGGGGGGAGAGCATCCTGACATTGAATTATTGAGCAGTAGTCGGTCACCTTCTTCCTGCAGGCCAGCATGTGTTGAATACCACAGAAAAATGAGTTCTCATGAAATAGTACAAAATACAGTAGTTTAGACCACATTCATTTTTCATATTAGAAGAAAGTGGGACTCTTTAATGTAAAAGGAGTTAAATGCTCAGCTTGTATAGAACACATCCAAGAAATGATGTCTTTGTCTCAGCTACTAGCTGTTTTCAGTGAATATTGAATAAAATAACTTTTAGCGAACAGTTAAATCCGAAGAAAATAACATATAAAATGAACAAAGCTAAACAGAAATATAGTTCTTGTATCACATTTTGAATCTCTGGCCACCAATTAGGTCATATTCCAAGACTTTGGACAAATAGCTGTGTGAAAAGTAGTCTCTCAAGACCCTGCTTGCATTAGGAAATTTGGGCTATAGAGGACAAAGGCTGTCGGCAGCAAATCTCCCTCAGGTAATGTTCCAAATGATGTAACTGTTTGTGCCTATGGAATAATATAGCTTCCATCATCATTATAAAAAGCTTCAGTTGTTTTGCCTAAAATATGGGTTTGAACTGTTCTAAATTACTGCGATTTGTTTCAATTGTTTTAAGTAGGGTGCATCAATACTGTTTGTGTAGCTAAAAGTCGTCCTGTTCAGCATGTGTGCTTTAAGCATGCTTCCCAGTCAGTGCTGGTCATGCTGCGTTGTGGGTGTCTAGCCTGGAGTTTCTACAGCCTAGGCATTTTTTGTGAAAGTTGCAATTGGAAGGTACTACCAAATATTTGCCGATAAAAAGACTTTTGTAGTGGTTAAATGATACCAATATTGCAAGAACATTTCAAAATTAGAACAACTGCCAGAAAATATCCTTTGCATCTCTAAAGCAGAATATTCCACTGATAATATGTATGGTATAGCTCAAAGCAAAAATTATTGCCAGAGCAGTTGTAGGGTTGGTCACTGGAGAGACACTAGAAACATTGTGGAACTGTGGTTAAGGATCAGCTATTATTTGCAGCCATCTCACAGATGTTTTTATTCTTTATCAGGCCAAAATAAAATAGGATGAGTTGCTACACAGAGTTAAGCATTCAAGAGCAGTGCTATCAAGTGCAATTGAAACGGTACTAAAGTAGTTTTTGCAGCATTGTGAGACCATGTAGGGACAGACTCTATTACAAGCATGACAGGCTAACTACAATGATGCTATTGACATTTCAGCACCTGTCCTGAAATTGTTTTGTTTTGTCTATATTGTTAAGTAACCTTTTTTTCAGTAATGGTTCAGAAGTCTTAGTACTGAACCTCCGCAGAGGGCCAGTTTCCTTCTGATTGTAGACAAGCTCTACGTAACTCACAAAAGATAACTTGCATACACCAAATTGGGCACAAATCTGAACCCCTTTTTGAGGATGAGCAGATCATACTTTTCAGATGATGTTCGAGAGGAGCAGTAAATGCTGTATACTGAAGCAGCCTAGGCCGAAGCGGATTAATAAGCGGACTTAGTGGATGAGTGAAAGGCTGTGCATATTGTCTACCAAGGCTTCAGTAGAGTCTTTGATACCATTTCCCACAGTATTCTCCTGGAGAAACTGGTTGCTCATGGCTTGGACGGGCATACTCTTTGCTGGATGGCTGGGCCCAAAGAATTGGAGTGAATGGAGTTAAATCCCGTTGGCGGCTGGTCACGAGCGGTGTTCCCCAGGGCTCAGTATTGGGGCCAGTTCTGTTTAATGTCCTCATCAATGATCTGGATGAGGGGATCGAGTGCTTCCTCAGTAAGTTTGCGGACGACACCAAGCTGAGCGGGAGTGTTGATCTCCTCAAGGGTAGGAAGGCTCTGCAGAGGGACCTGGACAGGCTGGATCGATGGGCCGAGGCCAACTGTATGAGGTTCAACAAGGCCAAGTGCCGGGTCCTGCACTTGGGTCACAACAACCCCATGCAATACTGCAGGCTTGGGGAAGAGTGGCTGGAAAGCTGCCCAGAGGAAAAGGACCTGGGGGTGCTGGTCAATAGCTGGATGAATATGAGCCGGCAGTGTGCCCAGGTGGCCAAGAAGGCCAACGGCATCCAGGTCTGCATCAGGCTAGCAGGACTAGAGGAGTGATCATCTCCCTGTGCTCGGCATTGGTGAGGCCGCACCTCGAATACTGTGTTCAGTTTTGAGCCCCTCACTACAAGAAAGACATTGAGGTGCTGGAGCGTGTCCAGAGAAGAGCAACGAAGCTGGTGTGCACAAGCCTTATGAGGAGCGACTGAGGAAACTGCGTCTGTTTAGTCTGCAGAAAAGGAAGCTGAGGAGAGACCTCATCGCTCTCTACAACTGCCTGAAGGGAGGTTGTAGCGAGGTGGGTGTTGGTCTCTTCTCCCAAGTAGCACATGATAGGACAAGAGGAAATGGGTTGGTTATTAGGAAAAATTTTTTCACCGAAAGGGTTGTCAGACATGGGAATAGGCTGCCTAGGGAAGTGGTTGAGTCGCCATCCCTGGCGGTATTTAAAAGACGTGTAGATGAGGTGCTTAGGGACATGGTTTATTGCTAGACTTGGCAGTGTTAGGTTTACGGTTGGACTGGATGATCTTAGGGGTCTTTTCCAAGCTAAATGATTCTATGATTCTAATAACTATTGTGAAATCGGTATCACGAATCTTAGGAGCTTCCTCTTGGCTGTCCAGAGGTAGCAGTTAGTGTCTGTTGTAAGTGTTTATTACTGGATAATCCAGGAGTAGCAGTGTATTAATAGGATTCTCAGAACACGAACCTCTTCGGCAAAAATGTTGCAGAAACACTCCAGTCCGTTTTTTCTAGAAGACTGTATTACTAGCAAAGATCGCACGGTGTTTTCAGGATTGAGTCATAGTTTGTTCACCTTCATCCAAATCCCAACTTTGGCTAGGCTTAGGAATTAGTGAAATTGTATATTCTTTGATTAGGGAAGCATAGAGTTTACTGTAATAAACAGTGATAATACTGCAGCTCAAAATAAAATATACAAACAAGTGAAAAATAGCCTGGAGTGATGAAACTTCTTAAAATCTCAATCTAATAGTGCTGTGAAACAAAGGACATAGCAAATCAAGCTTTAACATGCTTTTTAATGCATGATCATTGCTAGCAGCCTTTCCCAAGAACCAAGAGTATATAATATACTTTACTCTGAAAACCAAAGCAGTAATATGTCATAAAATTACATGTGAGACAGTGTGACATTGCATTTGAAGACTGTGTATAGGAGCTGTTTTTGCAACTCAGTGAAGAGAAAACACTTGGCAAAGTATACTTTTATTAAAGACAGGCTTACTAGATTTCATTTTCTTGAAACGACTATTCAGCCAAGAATTCTCCCAAGCATTTCCACTGTGTTAGATAATAAGGATATAGTGGATGTTCTATGTTTTGGTTTTTCAAAATGCTGTTAACCCTTTGTGGGTTATTCCTTGAGGGTGAGTACAAGCTGTTCCTAAAGTAACTTAATGGGATAAAAGAATTGAGAATAATCTTTTCTTCATTTAAGCCACTCTAGCTGCAGTGTTTATTCAACTGGTTACCATAAAAGATTCAGTTTAGGACAGCATTCCTCTTTAGATGAGGAATGTAACTTAGAAATTTTTGTGTGCCTTATGTGTATGGCTCTCTGATAGGGAGTTGTTATATTCAAAGGGTACAAGGTACCAGAATGGAAGTCTGTGTGGAAGTCTGTCCCACTAGCCCCAAATTTCTCCCCTGTAGGTTGTATTCCTTTTATTTTTATTTTCCTCTCAATTAGATCAGCAGCTTGCATTTTGCTTCAAAATAATGAAAAATGAATAAACCTGTTTTGTAAAATAAGGTTAATAAAAATGTTTTTTCCACCCTTTATTTTGCAGATACGTTTTGAGACACAATTTCTAGCTTTGGCCAAAATGCCCTTGTATATAAAGCCTGCGGTTTGGAGAAGTACTTTTTTCCATCACAGTTGTGTCAAGTAAGCAGGTGACCAGCCTGTTTGAACTGTGTTGTACTTAGGATTCAAGATAAAAGTTTTTTGCTCATGGTGTATGAAATATTTAATAAGTGTGTCTTGTCCTCCCGTTTCACTTCATATGTAATCCTTAGTGTTGGGTTTGCATTTGGTCATCTGCAGTTGTGATGTTTGACACTTGAATGATACTAGTTTCCAGTGTAGAAGGTGTTTAAGGTGTAAAACCACATTCTAGAAGTATTTCAAAGTTAAATGCATTCTTTCAATAAAAGTGAAATATTCAAAAGAGAAGCCTGTTTGCAAGTAAAAGTACATATGCATCTACTTTAATAAAAGTGTCTGATTTAAGAGTGGACCTGCATAGAGTTAAATACTTAAGGGCCTTTACTTTTTGTGGTCACTGATAGTTTATTTGTGAGTCTGCATTTTTGCTGCAAAACATAATCCATTAAAAAGTTCTTTTTTATTATTATTATTTTTTTATCCCCCCCCTCCCCCCCTCCCCCAGTGAAGACTAAGGAATAATGCTTGGGGTGGGGGGGAACTCTCTTGGTTAACTTTGTCAAGCAGCTAATGTGAAATTTAATATTTAAAGGTTTCAGTTATTTTGGGGATAGTGATAAGCTTCTCACTTCATGTACACCATGCTGGTCTGCCAGAGCATATATTTATTTCTAAACAGATTTTTTTTGTTTTTAATTTAAATAATTTGACAGTTTCTTCTTTATAGTTTTGGCTGGTAGCTACATTTGGTCTTAAATACAGTACAAGCTTAGGTGTAACTACGTACGCATTTTCAGTACTGCAAATTCACTATATTTTGCTGTTTGTCAATTAAATCTCTCTTTAGTTGGAATATCCTAGCTCAATTCAGCCTATATTGCTTGCTACAACTTGTTTTTGTAAGCAGTTGTAGTTTGATGAAGCTTGCGGTGGTTTAGAAAACCCAGTTGGCTGGATACCGATGAAGAGCTTTCTGTAAGAATGTCTGCGGGCAACAAGTTACTCGCCATGATAAAGAAGCTTTTTATAGCTCTGACAGTCTAAGTAAAGAAATTGCTATCACCTTTAGCTGTGTTTTAAGAGTAATAAATATTGCTATATTACTAAATTTCAGCTTGAGATAATTTTGTTTTTCAGTTTAGAAAACTGCACATTTTGGAAGTAGCCCAGAACCTCGTATAAAGTGATACATAGTTGTATCAATGAGGCCAGCGGCACTCTCATCCCTATGTAGGTTTATTTTGGTTTTAGGATAAAGTAAAGGATTTGGATTTCTTTGTCTGAGAGCCTTTTCTTTTGGTGCATGGTACTGCTATCTCTGCTGGGTATTGGAAGGAGGAGTGTCTGAGATTGAGGTTACACAACCTTCTAACATCTCGAGTGTCTGTTTTGTCTGGGCTTCCTTCGTGCAGCATTCTTGTGCAAAAATTTCAAGGCTTTAGTCTGGAGCACTAGGTCAAAGAATATGTCTCTTTGAAGGGCATGCAGGCAATTTTTTTTGTTTCATTACATAGTATTTCATTTTCTATGAAAGAATACTGGTTTTGAAGAGCTTGCTATAATGGCTGCTCAGAACAAATTAAAGGAGTATCATTGTGCCATGTTTAGTTTGTCTGGCTTCCAAAGGGTTATTCAACATGCAAATACTTGTTTGGTTTTGTAAGTCTAAATCTGCAAGCAATGTTTCTAATCTGCTGGAAAGAACAAAAGTAAGCCATTGATACAGTGTAGTAATCAACAGGAGTAAGAAGTAACTTCATTTTTGGAGCTCTTTTGTTTAGTACTTTAGCTTTTTAAAGACTAGATAGTATTTTCATGCTCTCATAAAACAATGCCATTATCTGAACTTTTTCTAGAACACCTAAGTTAGTATCCCCTGTTATGAAATATTTCTGTAGATGATATGAATTCTTCTTGTCCTGTCAAGAATAGTGAATAAACAATTCCTTGTAGAGCGCTTGCTTTTCTATTAAATCATATGTGTCTTTCTGCATTTTTGTAGTTCTAAGTTGTAGTTTTAAGACACAAATCCTAGCCTAACTAACAAAGTTCTATGTACAGACTTGAAAGCTGTTTCTAGTCATGAAGTTCTGGCTGAATCATTTTACCAAGTCAGAAAGGAAAAGCTTTCCTTGTCTGGAAAGCCCAATAGTTCTATGGCAATCCTTGAACATCTTGGTCATGCTGCAAGAGAGCTTGGTGCTTCTGTGCTACCTCTTTCTACTCAGAAGATCAATGATGAAATGGAACCAGATGCTTTTCCAGTTCTTGATGGCTTGTTTGTGAGGTATCTTTGAACTACTTTCATGGCTGCTTTCTCAAGTTAGGAACGTTAACCTGTGTTAAGTGGGAAAATTGCTCAGTCTCTTATGTATCTTTTTGGCATACTGTTCTACTCACTCCATAAAGCCCATTGACTTACGTTTAGTGCAAAAGAAAATCTTCGCTTGATGGGGAAATAACTTTTATCCTATTACCTGTTAGCCTGAAAACTGAGTTAACAAGTGAGAAGAAGCTGAGCTATAAGGAATTTCTACAAAATGCTGATAAGATATACCAAATACATTATTTTTTTAAAGATGTTATAATTATGTTGCAAATATTTAAAAAAAAATTAAGACTATGCTGAGTAATTCTGATTACAAACATCTGAAGAAGTGCATAATTTTTCCTTACAGATTAATTTTATAGATGAGCACATATATTAATGTATAAAAATAAATAACAGTATCTTTCTATATAGGTCAACATCATCATCATCAATATATATTTTAAAGTTTTCACTGAGTAGCATGTTAACCAGGCAGAAGCTTTTTTAAAATGAAAATTGTAGTTTGCACTAGTATTTTATTCCTCATTCTTCTGTTCTGTATTTTTTCTTAGGACCACATTTTTGTTGCCATGTCCGCTCCATTTGAAAGCATTCTTGGGTAAACTAATTCTGCTTCTCTGATAAGTCAGAAGTTGAATATCTTCTTCTGTGATGTCTGTTTCCAATTCAAATTCTTACTTTTTTATCACTGTTTAGTAAACACAATTGTACATTATGCTCTTCTTTGATTCCCCCTCCTCCCCCCTCCCAGTAATAGAAAACTGAAAGGAAAGATGTAGTGTATCAAGTTGAATGACCGAATTTAGTTGGTGATGGATTTCTTTCTATTGTATCAGGAAGTATAAGACCATGATTTCTGTCCTATAAATAACCTTAAAGGCCAAGCATATAAAGGCCAAAGCACAAATTACAGGGACAGACTTCTAGATAGAACACGCTAAAAACAGTTTGTGAAGTAACACTAATGCATTCTAGTTATGATTCAGCTTTTTAGAGAGAGAGTGTAGAAAGCTTCCATTTTAACTAGCCATATAGGTAAATTTAAAGAAACTGGGTTTGTCCAGTGGTATTAAACTGCGTATTTTATTGACGGTGGTTGAAACAGTTCAAGTCCCATCAACCCTTCCTATCCCCACCAGGGAATAATGACTGTGTTACTGTTAGAAAAGAACCTTCTAAAACACATTTAAGGCTTAAAAGCTGTATGCACTAATTAACAAACTACAGAGAACATTTAAGCTGTTAATAGCCGCAACATCTCTGATGCATAGACCTTCAGTATGCTAACACTGCATAACCGTTCTCTATTGTGCATCTCTTTAACGAGGGTAATTGTGTCAGTTCTTTTCTTGCTTCACTACCTGCTGTGTATAGAAATTATGTACACTGTTTAGCACTTGCTTTCAACTTTTAAAGTCCATGCATATTACATAGAAGCATTACATCTTGCATTAGGGTAAGGGACTGCTTTTAACAGGTCTGGGTTCCTTGTAATTTCTTAAATGCAACTTTTCTTCTATAAAGCATGCACCAACAGGGATTTTGCTCTAAATTTGCATTTCTTGATTGGGGATTTGCTTCTGTTCTTCTCCCCTATGCTTCACACCCCTTGTTACTATGTGGCAAAGATCTGTTACAGAAATCACTTCCTTTATAAAGGAGATGTAAAGAATAGAGAACATGCATCACAATGAAGGCTGGCATTGGTTTACATGAACTCAGGATTTCTTCATATTGTTCTTAGTAGCAGACTAAGCACTAATGTGACAGTATTATGAAGTTAAACTTTAAAACACTACTTTTTGCTTTTTTTTCACCCCCACCTTTGATGAATGTCTTTTTTTAATAAATAAAAACCTAAATGGTTTGTAAAATTTTAACCCTTAAAGTTAAATGGTGTTCCACAGCTACCATTAAGTAGGGAATAATAGGTAGTTGGGAGGTGAAAGGAGAACACCACCAGAATGCACGATAATGAAATTAAAAAAAAAAAAAAATTTAGTATTCTTTGCTCTAGCTGCCAGCCCAGGGAGATTGTTAGCTAGTTAAAACTGAATCCACAATGGATGTTTCATATACTGTAGTGATAATCTTTCTTACAACTTCACAGGAAATCTTACTCGTCTTAAGACTTTGCTCTAATTCTACCCATTTCTTAATGGGTAATTTAAAGGAAGCTTTGTAAGGTTTTCAAATAGGCATAAAGCAGATCAGAACTGTTACATTTCTTGTTCCTGACAGAGTTCCTGAAAAACAGTCATTTTATAAAATTCACTTAAGTTATATGCTTATGTTTTATTTTGTAAATACAGGTAACTTTTAATGAATGTTGAAAATAAGGACTTTACTAAAATGACATCAGAAACACACAAAAAATACAAAAGTTATTCCCAATGTGCAAGAGCAGCCTGAATTTTGGCTCTCACTTAAGATATGAAAGACCCCACCCTGAGCTGCTGGTTGGGGCTTTGGATGTCCATGATCAAAACTACATTTTATAGACTGTAAGCTCAAGAGTCATCTTCAGTGAATAATTCACCAAGATATTCTTGAAATATTGTGTTTAGCTTTGCAAGCCAGTCTGCTTATTGTGACTTATGCTAGGAGTATAGCATAAATAATCAGAACTGCAAACTGAATAAATTTTGTTTGACAGAATATACCATCACTGAACTACAAGTGAACTACAATATACTATTTATTTAATAGTATATACAAAATTGAATCAGGGGAATCAATACAAAGCTGTCTGTTCTAGGCAGGCTCTAGCTGCTAGTACTTCTGTCTCCTTTCCTTTAAAGCTCCTTCCTGCCTGTTTTTTTTTGTTTTCCAACTGAGAAATAGTACCTGTAAGAACAGTTGCTTATGGTAGTAAAGCAGTAGAGTGTTGCCATAACTGTAAATTATTCTAAGAGGAATAGATTATTTCAATTGTTCGGTTATCCTCTTTCTTTTTCTAAATGCAGATAAACTAAGACTGCCTATCCTTTTATTTGAAAGTTTACGGTCTAAAAACTTTGCTGTAGTCTTATTCTTAACATCAATTTTTTGGCACATTTTTTAATCTGAGGATTGTGAAGTTCTTGCAGAATGCTTGCAAGTTGTGTGCTGTAGAAAACTCTGTATTTTTAAATGCCTCACAGGTAATAAAAAAACTCCAGCCACTTGTGTGTGTGGAAGCAAAAGATTTGCTTACATATGCTTTGAATGAGTTCTAGAAAGTATGTTCTCTCTAAATCTTGCTGTGTTTCAGGAAAAAGGAGTTTACAAGATCTGCTGTAAGTAATTCAGACTTTTTTCCCGCCTTGTTTGAGATAAGCATGCTGTTTATCATTTCCTCAATTTGAAGAATGTCATGACCACACTGAAGTCTCTGATGACTACTAGTAGCAACGTCAGCCTATTTTTATGAAATATATTCTTCTCCCCTGACTGCCTCTACTTTCCTCCATGTAGTAATGATTTTCTTAATTTCAGTCATATGGAGAAACTGCAAAGTGTAAACCCAGATATTTGATTCCCCTTCTCTTCAATTTCATTATATTTACCCAGACAACATTTATAAAACTAAGACATACTATTACAGGGAAAAAATACATTATTAATAATTAAATAATCATTTTGTCCTGCTCTTTGATTCTTTCTTGGCAGAAAAACTATACTGAGCATGAAATATCCGCCTGTGCTGAAAGTGGGGCTTACGTGTTTTGAATGTTTCATTTTTGAAGTTCTAAAATGTTGTTTACCTGTCCATCAAGAATGCAGGCTGAATGATAGGTCTTTTTTGCATATTTGTCAAGAAAAATGCCTCTCTGTTTTGAGGCTTGTCAGGCCACTGAGGGGTGCAAAATCTGAGATTTTTGGTTTTATTTTTAGTATTAAACTATTTGTTAGTTTAAACTAACAAAAGCACAACTCAGCAGCTTTTGCCATAACTTTACCATGAATCACTTTTATAAATACAATTTTTCTATAATTTTCGCAGGAGACAAATATGCATACAAAATTTGGGAATGTAATGCAGACTGTAAGTAGAGTGTTTTAAGATGTGAAAGAAGGGTTGGTGAGGCGAAAGTTTTCTACTTGCTAGTGTGAAGTCGTGTTCCAGTTTGTAGAGAGCACCTGGGATTTTTAGAAGTCCAATCAATTATTCCTGTTTGTTCTTCCATCATGTTCTCTCTGAACAAATCCAAGTGACATTGGATTAATGGTGTGTGGGATGTGTTATGCCATTATGTTTGTAGTATCTCATGCAAGCAGCATAGAATAATACTGGGCATGCAAAACATTGGGAAAGTGGAGTAAGCCTTTGTGCAGTGGGACGACAGGGAAGTTCTGAAGGAGGTTTTTTGACAGCAGCGAACACTTAGCTGTGGTGGCTGTTAGAGTAGTATCTCCTCAGCTGTGAAATACAAACTGATGAATCGAGTTTGCTGAAGCAACAGCACTTGCACATGTTGGACTGTTTTGGATGCTGACACCTCCTTTGCATAATGGCAGTCAGTAGTCTAAAAAAGGATTATAATGGACTTATGTTGATTCCAATAATATGACAATTTCTGCTTCTGTTAGACCCGCTTTTCAGCATATCCTTTTCTCCATATCCAGTTTCTCTGTGGTGTTTTCTGCAAAACTGCCTATGGAAGGAGGTTTTCTTTCCATAGAAGCTTTCATGCAATCATTATTATTATTGAATCCTGTTTCCTGCTTACAGTGTTCGGTTTTCTTTTTTAAAATACTTCTTTCACTTTCACTCCTTTTCTCAACTTCTTTATTAATCATTCTGCAGGATGGTTAGATGGGAGAACATGTTACGGGTAACACCATGTTGTTCACAGATTACTGTGATAATGCAAAATGATTGTGAAGCCTGAAAGAAAACTGTATTCTGTGTGATACAGACTTTCCTAAGGGCAAATAAGCTTTTTTCCCCTTGTTATGTCTGTAGCTGTTAGATAAATGTTGTCTGACCATGTTTAGTTCATTCTGCTCCATTTTTCCACTTACAGTTTGCATAGTAGATTCTGTTCTTTTACATTTGTTTCAAAAATACCGTATTGAAGTGTAGAAATGTAAATGTTCTCATTCTGATTTACAGCCTAGGCAGCTGAGCACACTAAATAAAAAGCTCCTTTTACGGCAGCTATTTTGTGGGTATTATGCAAGATGTTCTGTGCTTTGATATAACAGCTCCTAAAGAAAGTGTATTGCAACATGAATTTATGGGAAAACTTTATGCATTTAGTCTGGTAAAACATGTTGGGGGTGGGGAAGAGAGCAAGCTGTTGTAAACTCCTATAAAGTACAGAAAACTTCTACTTGCCCTCCTTTCTAACAAGTGTAAACTATTGAGGTTAAGTAGGTGGGGCAACCGGAAGTAATTACTAAGGCCAGTGGCATTTTTGCGGTTTAATAAAGGCAGAAGCTAATTATTCAGTTTTTATTTAAGTGAAATGATGCCAAAAAGGAGGTGCCTGCAGAGCAGCTGCACTCCTTCAGTATTACCCTAATTTACCACAGACACAACTGTCACAAACAGAACTTTTAAACTTGATATATAGCCACGAAAGTAAGGAGCCCTTTGTCTGGAGTGCATGCAGAAGAACTCCTTTATACAAATCAACCGGCAGATGACGGACAATGATGAAAATTTGATTCTTTGAAGTCATAATGGTCATTGAAATGTGTGAAATTCTGGTATTGAAAAGAGAGCGGCTAGCAAGACTCTAAATCCTGGGTGGTTGCTGGAAGCTTGCTGGGAGGTTTTTCTGTGTTTTGACATCAACTTCCCATTGCTTGTTCCCTGTTTCCTTTATTAAAAAAAAGGGGGGGGGGGGATGTGCTAAACAGTAGATAGTTGATAGTGGTTATGTACAGTTTTTGTCTATGCATGGAAAGAAATGTCATAGGATAAACATGACACCTTTATGCGCACCTGACGCATCTATTTAAAAACACTGGTTTTCCGAGATACTTTCAATCATTTTGTCTCTTTCCCATGAATTTTAGAGTTCCATTTCTTGTCCCCTTTGGAATTTGTGCTATTAACGGAGTATTTAAAAGAAGGAAATTTTCATTTCCTTTAAAAGTCATCTTCATGCCGAATACTGCTTTCATTGACACTTCCTTTGTGAACCAGTTTTTCTCCCTGCTGTATAGCACATGTATCGTTTCTTATTACTCTTTCCAGAACAGCGTTACCAGGCTTTCCACCATGACAAGTGTTCTTAAATAGTTTAAGTTATAATAAAGACAAAACCTCCTCTTCATTTGTAAGCAATTTGATGTGATTTCTGCAGCTTAAAAAAAGTGAGTGTTTGTCCCTCTCAGCTTATTCCAAGAGGAGCCAAAATGCCTCAAAATGAGTATTTTA
The DNA here is from genome assembly GCF_964195595.1 of Calonectris borealis. Lineage (NCBI taxonomy): Eukaryota > Metazoa > Chordata > Aves > Procellariiformes > Procellariidae > Calonectris > Calonectris borealis. The sequence continues at coordinate 68,309,301 of NC_134352.1, read as the reverse complement.
ATTACAAAAAAATTCAGAGGTTGCTGTTAAAAAAAAAAAACCCTCTCTATATATTAAGAAAAACAGAATGTCAGAATGCACCTTTTAGATGATGCCCTGTGTTAAAAATGTGAAGCAGAGTTGTTAATTTTTAGTAAAGCAAACCTATACAGTTCAAATCTCAAGACTTTTATATTGTCACCTTATTATTTAGAATTTTGAATGCTGAGCACCTCACTAATATTTTAATATGCTAATATAGCAAAATTCAGTAAGGAACACTTAAAAAACAAAAGTGAAACCAGCTGTCAAAAACATCTTTGTTTTGGAAAGTTGGTTCACAGGTAGTTTCAATAAGAATTTGAACTCAGAACAAAGCACTGAAGACACAGTAAAGAGTTCAACCCAGTGCAGCATAGTTCTTTTCAAGTATTATATTGTTTTAATGGCATCTTGGAGCGGGAGCTTTAGCCCATTGAAATGTCGCTTAAAGGACAGGTTCTTCTGTCACTAGCTGGAGCTGTGTGGATGAAATGATCACAATAGAGTGTTGTAATGCATTTTAAAAGTGTGAGAAATCAGTTTGTCTAGACTAAGAGTGCGCCTACAGGGAATAGGAATTTTAGAGCTTCTGTGCTCTTTAGGTGTCAAGTATGTGATAGATGCCAAGCCTTTTTATTCCATATCTTTGGCAACAGCTCAGCTATGCTACAGTACCTTACATGTCTACAGCAAGCAAAAACAGTGATTTTATGTCAGGACAACTTGGGCTTCAGAAACCAGAAACTCATTGTCCTAACAACTGTCTGTTCAATTGCCAGCTTTAAAATGGGGAAGATATCAATAAACAATTGCTAGATTCCCAGAAGGCATGGAAACTTTAGCTATAATCAATCAAAGTATGAAGAGCTAGCAACACCATGTAGATATTTTAGTTTCGGAAAGTAGGCAGGTTTTAGTTTTCACCTTGGAAAGATTTTTATGGGATGAATCCTATATTATTAGTGAAATAACTTTGATTTGAAGCCAACTGAGTGCCCGAAAAAACATGGCTTGAAGGGACTTATGGTTTGTTTGGGATTTTGGTTTTATTTTCATCCAGATGAACAAGTCTAGGCATTTCTTTACTATGTTACCTCATAAATATAGCATTTGCTGTTTTTTAATAGTCTTTTCAGATTGTGTTCTGTATGCACTAATGTGTAGTATTTTTATGATTCTCTGGTGTGGAGGCTTCAAAAGAGGAAATTGTGTATGTCCATAGTGTTATTTAACATAGTATCTTATTTTAATGATTCCAGATAATTCTGGAACAACTGAAAAAACCTCTAAATCTGAAGCATAAAATTCATAATGGACATATGAGTTGCTGAGAATAGTAACAGTAAAAAAAAAAAATCTATAATTTTGAGCTATTTTGAAGCTTGCATATTAGGAGGTATTTGATGATAACAAACCCAGAATTTTTGCATGTAGCAGATTATTTCAGAGAGGGAAAAGAATTTTTTTGTGACTATTCTTACATTTTCTCAATAGGCATGTTTGTTAAATACAGAAGCAAAGGCTAATATAGTAGCCTATTCCTATAAACAGGCAAGCTGAAACATTGAAGCCCCACCAAACTTTACTGCGGGTAAAAAACCCTTTTTGTTAAACAAAGCACTTTGCCAATTCAAATAAGAAAACTTCAAGCTATTTCCTTCTAAAACAGTGGTTTAAGCTTCAGCAGTCAGAAATACCAGTCTGTCAGGAGGTGTTTTACATACGTGTTGCAACATTCCAGTGACTGGTAGTGTTTCTTTTTCATATCACTGGTAGACTCATATTAAACATAAACATTACGGTCCTAATGAAAGCATTTATAATGGAGTTGTTAAGATATTTTGACAGTTTCTTTTGGTAGTCTGAGTAGAAATGTCAGAAGTTGGAAAATTAGTGTGCATGCTTGTTTGTTTCCCCTGCTGTTCCAATTGCAAATACAAGTCAAATGCTTTAAATCTGCTCCCTTGTGTAGTTTTGAGGGACTGATCTCCCAAAATTTATTTTCTGAAGTAAAATGAAAAATGAGACTTGCCTCATTTCAAAGGATAATCTGATGACAGCACCAAGACTGTTTAAGTTTGCCCCAAATAAAATCCCATAAAGTTAATAGCTACAGACATGTAAAGCCACAGTGTTTTATTTAAACTTGTTTGCCTTTTAATTCAAGTCATGGCAGTACTGCTGAGATGAGTTTAATATGCCCAAAGTTTAGCTGCACTTTTTTTGACTTTTACCAGTTTACTATTTGTTCCTGGAGAGAGGAGGGGAGAGGAGAGCAGGGAGGGAGACCAAGGAGCTCCCACTGGCCTTTTAAGTATGTGAGGAACAGGAGCAGTTTAGCATCCTTAGAGATGGGTTTGATGTTTGATTTCACTCTTTACGAGGGTGAACTGACAGGTTAATTTTGTGTAATTACTGTTTAGTTTTTAGCAAGAAAGTTCACTTTGATTATATCAGATGCTGCTGAGGGTAATTTTTAACAGCAATTCTTGTGAGGTTTTTCACTATCTTATTCTTTGTTAAAGTCAGTTAATATATTTAGGCTGTTTTTGTGATCTTTCAATTTTTATCTTTCTTAGGTTTATTTGTTGAAGGTTCACACACCAAGCCTTAGTATCCTATTACGGGCTATATACAATGTTACAAGCCTTTTTTTTTCTTTGAAGGTTAGAATCTCCTGAATCCTTTTGTCCTTCACAAAAATACTGAAGAATGTTACCAGTATCAAATGTTCCTCTCTTGATCTTTAACATCAACAGAAGAATTGACTCTCAAAATCTGATATTCATAGCTTAAGACACGACGAGGGCGTCAGTTTTATATAATAACTAATGATCAGAGAAATAAGAGAGCTGAATTATAGTACGTGCTCTGCAGTCTTAAACAATCAATAGATAATTGTGCAAAAGATAACCTTCTGCCTCTTCCTTCATGCTAAGCATAGCTTCTTGAGTCGGCGTGGATGTTGGTGCCTCTTAATTATATACATACTTAAGCCCAAGTGAAAGCACTTACACTGCAGCACGTAGTTGGCTGGCTAGGATTTTGGTGAATAGTACTGTTCATATGAAGTTTAGGCTCCTAATGGTAATATAAAATTTCGGGGATTTGTTGATGTTTCAGTCTGTGCTCTAATATTTTCTTTAAGGGAGAAAGAAGAGTTTATACATTTCTGTATTTGCTTTAGCTGGTGCAAGTTGGAGCAGTCCTGACTTTGCTGCTGTGGTCAGAGGATGGGAGGGAATGTCCTGTCCCACCTCTGCCACTAGCAGTTGTGTAGCTGAGACATGAGCAGGTTTAGGTAACAGGTCCATGCAAAATCTAATTCAGCCAGGGGAAGCGGGATGATAGCAGCCCCAACATGTATCAGCTTCACTTTTATACAACTGGACTAATAACATGCTTTTCTGCAATTTTTTTCTTTTTTTGTAACTTAAAAAATAAAGCATGAAATTATGTGAAAAGCACAAGCAGTGTTATCTTAGAAGCCTTTTACGCGAACCCTTTTTTAACAGGTTCCATTGTGTTTTTCACAGGATATCACCACTTTAACTGGTGTTCCAGATGAGCACATCAAAACCAGAAAAGTTCACATTTTTGTTCCAGCACGTAATGCTATGCAGGCAGGAGTTAACAATACAAAGAAATGGAAGATGGAATTTGATAACAGGGAGCGCTGGGAGAACCCTTTAATGGGCTGGGCATCTACGTGAGTAGTTACTGAATTTGGAAATACTTGTCTTCTGTATTTGGCTCTTACTAGTCATGTAAATTTTAAGTTTGAAATGTCCGTTCTACCTGTAAATCTACTTGTGTTTTAACAGTACTTACAATAAGTGGTTGGGTTTGTTAGTCATATGATTAATGATCTGTTATGTTTAAAAGCAGATTTTAGCTCACAACATCATCTGGAAGAGTTTGAAAAAGGTGTTAAAACCCAGAAATTTCAATGATTACATTTGTGATGATGTTACTGTATGGCAGCATCAGGGAAAGAAGGTTATTAGTTACCTGAAGCAGTAAATCCTTCTCAACTCTCTGTTGCATCTTTTAAATTTGATTAAACATAAAATAACAATACTTAGCTTCTGGAGGCTTTTTTTTTACAAAGTTCTATAAATATCCTAAAGATCTGGAATGAGGAGCCATAACTAATTTTAAAAAAAAAAACCAAACCTATTTAAAATATTACACTGTTTGTTTCAATGTTGCTAATATTAGTAGTAAAAACTCTTAAAAACGCCAAAATCCAGAAAAGTACTAATCTTGGCCAAATACGCTATAATTTGGAGATGTACGTTTAACTTGGATGCAGCTAATTTTTATTTCTTTTTCCCATATATAAATATACTACGAACATTTTACAGTGTGGTTAGAATTCCTGTAAACTGTGAGGACTATGCCAGCAATTCTTCTGAAAATATTGTAATTTTGATTTGAAGCTGTCTTGTTTGAGGCATATTCAGAAGAGTTAATTGTTTTACATGAACAAAAATCAACCACTAGAGATTATTTTTCAAACTTCAAAAAGGATGCAATGTGTATTGAAAATGTGTGGCTGTAATCATATTAGCACTTATGGTCAAAGAACACAAAATTCTATGAAAAAAACCTTAAAACCTTAAATAGGAAATAACTTGAGGATGTATTTTTTTGAGATTTATTAACGTTCTAAATCTGGTCACAAAATGATTTTTTTTCTTTTATTTATTTATAAATAAATATTATTTATAAGTTCAAAGTAATACGGAAAAGAAGTCTTCCTCATACGTTGGTTTCCCATGAAAAATTGAGGAGGCTCACAACCTGTAACATCTCAGTTGTATTGGCATTGAAAGCATTAGGGAAGCCAAGCTCAACTATCATTAGACGAGAAAAAATACTGAATATGAATTAAAATATTAATTGTATTAAAATAGTCTGTTAAAATACCTGTTTTAAAACTTTAAGCCTGTATATAACACTGACGTCATCTTAAGCATGGCCTGGGGTTTTTCACCATTTCATGTTAAGCATATTTAAATTGCTGTTTCAGAGGATAAGATTTCAATGATTTAATACATATATGCCTTGGATGACTCGAGTACTGCAAGTACCTACTACATTTAGCAAGTAATGACCAGGTTGTTAAATTAATTAAGTGATAGACTGTTGACCAGTAGTAAACTTTTCCCTCCTGTCTTGTGTGCCCCCCAAGTGTCCAGCCACTAAAGTGTGGTCTATTTATACCCCTGCACAGGCTGTAACACCGTAGCAGGTGCCAGTAACACCCGCTTTAGTTCAGGTTGAATTTAACTTTTCTCCTAATCCCCTTTGCTTTTCAGCTGACTTTAACCTCCCCAGACAAGTTATTTTCTGGGTAGGATTTTGCATGATCTCAGCCAAAGCAATGGCTTTTAACCTTTCTAACAGTTATAACCATTTGTGCTAAATAAACCACCTAGAAAAATGAGCCATGGTATTAAGGGCTTACCTGTATGTTAAATTGTCCTGAAGTGAGCTTGTTGTGGGAATTTAAAAAGGAATGGCTGTTTTGAATGAATCCATCTCTGCATCTGTTTTTATTTAGGGGTAGGGAAAGGAATATTTCCTGTGTAAGCAAGCTCCAGGTAGGCCAAAAGCAAGTGCTGTGTTGAAAGTTGACACTGCTAGGTTAAGTGTTTTGTAAACTAGTTTTATCTGTTCATTTTTTAAGGAATTCTCGCAAAAACTATTAGTGGACATTCTGGTAATTTCAAATTACCGTTCAGCATCCAGAAATACCTAAGAAGAGTTTCTTCTCTTCAGATTTAATTTCTGCAAAGAACAGTTCTTAGAAGTTTTCCGATTTACTTTTGAGTAATATAATGGGATTAGTGGATTAGAGCCCTTTAGGGTCTTGGGATTAGAGCCCTTTTCCTCTGAACTCAATATACTTACTTATCTATAGGTCTTTGGTATATTTCTGTCATTTTGCGGTCTCGTTTGCTTTTTTTGTTGCATTTGTTGTTTCTTGGATGTAGTTTTTTTAGTGAAAATTATCCAGTTGGACCCATGGCATTTTTTTTTAATGGGGAGGTTTCATTACAGGAGTGCCTATGGATAGGTCTTGAATACATCTTTTAATATAAAGCTGTAAACAAAGAAACATGGGAAATGCATGGTTTCCATTGTACAAGATCTCATAAGAGAACAAAATGCGGAATCCCAGTTTGTAGTGACTGATAAGACAGCTCAGGGCAGGCACGGGAAAGCCTGCAGCACTGCTCTTGCTGACACTATCAGGACATCGTGCTGGCCATCCTGAGCTCCGGTTTGCTCACAGATTATCACAGACTGAAACACATGGATAGCTCATGTATGGAAAGAAATCAAAAAGCTGTATTTAGAATGGATGAAAGGTGGCCCCACGTGAAAACAGAACAAATCATTTCTGCACAATCCTGATTTCCAAACTGCCTCTGTCCTGGAAGGTTTTCACCAAACTGGCAGTACTGAACAGGCACCGGTCTCTCACTACGCTTCAGACTTAAACTTCTTTGTTCCCACTTAGTAGTGTTGAGATTTTTCCAACCTCAGTCGTGGAAGAGAAGAACGATAAGCAAAAGTTGTCACAATATTGCGGTATATTTGGGTCACTTGATTCTTCACTGATACGTCATGGGCCAATTCTTAGTTCCTAATTCTCCTTACTGCCTTTATAAGAGAAATCTTTAAATGTGTTTAAGAGACCCCATCTTAGTGGCTTGTGAAAGTGAAATTTCTGCCTTTATCCTGTTTGGTTTTTTTTTTATTGGGGAATATATTGGATATATAGTGAACTCCATTTTTCCATGTGTACATGAGATAAAATTACATTGTTGTCTTTGCTGGAAGCTAGATTCCCCCTCTTCCCCTCCCCCTCTGCCAGTCACAGGCTTTGTCCTTTATTGTAGAGAGTTCAGTGTATCTTCGGTTGCTTTTTCTCTTCATTTACTCTTCTAGCTTCAAAGAGAGAACAGTTGAGAGGCAGCTCCTTCAATAGTTTGTTGCAATTTGGTCTTGTCTTCCCAGGCATCTCCCAAGCTCGTGCAGTGTTGTCTCAGGGAAGCATTATCTAATCATTGTGCCTGCTACAGCTGGTATCTTATTTCTCTAAAAGTTTTGTAGATTAATTTTTAGAATGCTATTTTTTTTCATCCTTTGTCATTGTTCTTAAATTGAGCTTTTATAGCAACAAATAAGGCAGCTTAAGAGATTTTAATTTGTTTCAAAAAGCTTTTTGCTGTTTGATTCCTTTCAGAAATGCAGTTGAGCAATAGCTGATCATCTAAAACTAACCACTTTGTATTTAGTTAGCTAGCAGTTTGCGTTTGTAAGCTTCATTTTCAGTGGTGGCCTCGATCTGCTTGCTGTACTGGAATAATTTGTGGAAGTCATATGACCTCAGCCAAAGCTGAACTCTTGAGTTTTTTTTACGTACTTTTCAGTCTCTGATTAATTCCTGCTCTGCTCACTTCGATATTCTGCTCTTTTTTATGTAAGATTATTCTTCCCCTAGCTGCTCTACAGACTCCTGGTTTCCTTGAAATGTTCAAAATTACCTTAAGACTCCTGATCTTCCAAAAAGAGAGGGACTACACAGCTATAAAAATTAAGAGGATTGTTTCAGAGCAGTTACTATAACCTCAGCAGGTGGTTAGACATATTTGTCTAATAAAAAACTTAAAACAATTTCTGCAAGGAGTTGGGAGGGAAGTTTAACAGACTGGAAGAGTGAAACAATACTCTGCAGAAAGTAAGTGTAATCCTGGAAATAATTAAAAATAAAGGTATTTTGAATGGCTTGTGAGGTGGTGTACTACAAAAAGTTGTGTAATACAGCATCTAGCAAGCATTTGAGATACAGATATAATTATTTTGTATTTCAAATGTGTTTAAAATTTGTCATCTGATTTCTTACAGAGCTGATCCTTTATCCAACATGGTTCTTACTTTCTCTACTAAAGAAGATGCCATTGCCTTTGCTGAAAAAAATGGTACGTATTGTACGTATTGGGTATGAGGGATTCAGCTTTCTATAGGCAGTCTTGATCTCAAAGTATTAACAACAGAAAAAGTACAGAATAAAGTACCTTCCCTCTATTCCACAAAATTGGTAGACCATTAGTGCTCTACTTGAGGAAGAGAAAAACTGGGGAGAGTATTTCCAAGGGTGCCTCTTAGCATTACTTGCCATGCTTTTGCAAGTACCTGTGTTTTGAATGAGAACTGAGCCTTCCTCAGGTCTTGGAGGAAAATTTAATAGTAATGCTTTATCTTTAAGAATATCCCAGGCTCGGGGTCCCGGCTACATGACAGTGGGATTTTTGCCTGAAGGCTTGACATAGGCATCTGAATTCTAGTTAAGGAAAGACTGTCAGAACCCTTGTGAATGTTTGATAATCAGAAAAACTAAAATTAAGTGACTACCAAGTAAACATGTTGGACTTTAGTTTTGGCCATGTTGCAGAATGGATTTATCGTAGAATCATAGAAATCTCAAGTTGGAAGGGACCCATAAGGATCAAGGCCAACTCCCTGCTCCTCGCAGGACTACCTAAAACTAAACCGTATGACTAAGAGCATCATCCAGATGTTCCTTGAACTCTGACAGGCATGGTGCCATGACCAGTTCCTTGGGGAGCCTGTTCCAGTGACCGACCACCCTCTTGGTGAAGAACCTTTTCCTAATGTCCAACCTGAACTTCCCTTGATGCAGCTTCATTCTCTTTCCTCGTGTCCAGTCGCTGGTCACCAGAGAGAGGAGATCGGCACCTGCCCCTCCCCTGCTCCCGTGAGGAGGTTGTAGATTGAGGAAGTTATAACTAACTCTTCCCAAGTACAATACTAAAGTCTGAACACTTACACTTGATGATTGTTCATATTTGAGAAAAAGGTAGTAGAAAAGCCAGTATCATTACTTAATATTTTTAATGCTAATGGCGTATATCAGAAGGACTGTATGTGTAAACTTACTTGGTTATTTAGGCTTGTATTTTCTCATGGAATTATGGTACCACAAGCAGTATCCATAATCTCAGCTTTTTGAATATTAAGCAGTCTTTTATGTATCGGTACGAATTTTTCGCTGCATTTTTGAGTTCTTTTTAAATCAATTTCATTTTCCTTAAAGAGCTAGTCTTGATGCTTAGTGCTCATGGATGTGAGGAAGATTAATTGCACTGAGTTAAAGCCAGGAATAATGCACATGGAGTGTGCATTCTGACTTCTTCAGAAGCCTTCCCTGTGGTCTACCGCTTTCAACTATATTTTGTCTGGGGTAAATAGTAAAGTTTCTTGGCCAGACCAAATTGTGCAACATTGTTAGATGGCTTATGTTTTACACCCAAAAACCAGGATAAGTCCATTAACTTATACATTTAAGAAGCTAAACCATTTAATGTGCAATTTATTTGCACTTTTTAATGGTAAAAACTAGGATTTAATTCCTCTATTCCTCTTTGAATGGATCTTTTTTTTAAATTAATAGTCTTAATTTTATTGAAAAATAAATTGTATTCACTAAGAAATGAATAGGATCATAATATGTGCATTGGATATACCAATTACTGTGCAGTTTCAATAGTATTTTGTAATGTTTTATGAACAAATATGGAATTTGGGAGAATCTGGTGTTGCTTTACTTATGCTTCTATATTGTTCATGCTATTTCTGTTTCTTGGGAAATTCAGCCTATAAGAGACAAAAACTGAATGTTGGCCAATATATCACTGCATTAATGAGCTACTTATGTCATCTCTTTGGACATGTTGTATTTTGTTCTTTTGAAATGCAGATTCAAGTAAGATATTTGATTTGTTCAGTGTAGAAAGTTTATGCCTTCACTGAATTAGTAATGAATCTCCATTGTGTGGGAAAAACTACGAAGAAATTCTACCAACTAAACTAAGGCTATGACTTAGTATTTAATATTATTAGTTCAATATTCACTTAGCTTGCAGCCTTAATTTTACCATAATAGAGATGTACCAAACTCCTCTGCAGATACTGGCTTGCCTAAATTATTATTCCGTTTTATTTAAGGTGGCTTAGTTTTAGGCGTATGGTATGTGCATAATATTTTCTGTGGTAATAGCTTCAGTATCAGATGTAGCTGGAAGTACCAATTTCACAATATTTAGTTCTGCTTTTAGAAAGAAATGAGAAACTTAGGCACACATTTACAATGGAACTTAGCTTCTAAACTGAGGTGCTATTGAAAGATCTCTAAGTCTAGGAACACAAGTATGTACCTCTCTGTCCTTCCTGTATGAACCACCCAAGTTTTCCATTACAAAATTCCTTAAGAACCTCAAGTTTGATCTCTGCAAATCCTAGATATTGCAGGTATTTTGATACGATTGGGAAACCTAAGAGTTCTTTCTCATCTAAGAACTTCAGGAACCTGAGGCAAGCTATCTTTCTGCCTGCCCCATCTGATGTGTTTTCTAATGTAGGAATAACAGCACAGAGTACAGTAACGGATGAGATCTCTGTCCAAAATATGACAGCAGAGGATGGTCTGAAGTCAAGGCAAGGAGGAAACACTTATAACTGGATGAAATTAAAAGTTTAGCCCGTCAACCTAAATTCTTTTTTGTTCTGTCTGACATCACCGAGGCAGTTGTTTAAAAAATACAGCCTTAGTTACAAGGATGGAGAGTATTTCTACACCACAGTAACCTTTAGTCAGGTGGTGAGGGTGTTCCTCCAGAGACGATGAAATCTGCTTTCTACCCACTTGGCTGGTACAGCAGGGTTCTGGGCAAGAATAACCTCCCGCACCATTGTGGTATTTTTATAAAAGTGAATTCTGCTCTCTGTCATGAACAACTGAAGGTGCCTAACTCAAGGAGACTGTTCCAGAATGTGAAATTTTATCACATATGGTGGCCTCTTGCAATACAAAGTTAGATGTAACTAACTTTGTGGATTTTGGATAGCTATGGCAGGCCAAGTCATTGTGCTGGCAGTTGCGAATCTGTTTTGGAGGCACTTGGCTCCTCTGTATCTAGTGTATAAAAAGATGAAGCAGTGACTTGGGGTTGTAGATTCCATTCCAGCAGCCAAGTGCCTCAAAGTCAGGTGTTATAATGCTGAATGTTGCAATACCAAAGTCTGTCTCTGGATCTAGTTCTGGCTGTTTACTCAAGGTTATATTTTTAATCAGATCAGGAGGCAAAACTCAGTGCTCTCACAGCTGGAAAGAATATGTTTTTAAAACATCTATTCCAGTATATCTTATGGAGAATAGTTAACTTGGAAATTAACATTGGTTCAGCCTAATAAACATGAAGAAAATGTTTGTGTGACATTTGTGAATACAAAAAATTGAGGCACAGTGACGTGACAACTTGTGTATCTTACAAAACATGTTCTGATGTGAAGATGTATCTTGAGCTTTCTGTAAACATTGTTAAATGTAAAAATTCAGATATATGTTAAACCTTTTAGGACTTATGGAATTTTTGTTTTAAAACTAAGGAAGAAAAGTATCATCTCACTAGTATCAGTTAAATCTGCGTACTTAACCATTTCTAGCTTCAAATCAAGTATCTCAACTTTGAGGGAAATGTTGCAACTAAAGAGACCAAACTTTGGAATAGTGAGTGCTACCCTGGCAACTTTCCAGGCACCTGGAGGCTGCAACCAATTTGCATTTTGATTTACATAAACACTAATGTCTCCACCTCCTCTTTTCTGACATTTTTTAGCATTTCTCTTGCTTAACTATCACATAATTTACTTGTCTTCTATCACTTCATTCCCTTTTCTTTTACTCCTAATTTTTTATGTTAAAAATATTATAAAAATGTTAAGTATTAAACTTCTTTCTAACGCTGAAGTTTTTTCTTTGCGCTTCCTTTCTTTGGTCCTCTCACCCTTCTTTTTTCTGTAGCTTTCCAAGGTCTCCATTCTCTCCCAACCTTTGGGATTGATCTTCTGTATGCTATTTTTTTCTATGTTTCCTTATGTTTATTTTCATTTCTCTCCCAGCATACACAGAGCCTTAGTGCTTCTGTGATGCTGTGGAGTTGTGGAGCCACTAACTTGCAGGACAGTCAGTGTTCCCTGTTGAGCTTTTCACTGATGACTGTCAAGTTTTTTGCAGGAGTAAAGAAAATGGAGATATGTAGTATGGTGAAGTCTTATCAGCTGAGAGAATGGGCATATGTCACGTCTATGGCATTTCAGTATTCTCTGCTGCCAACTACAAAGGAATAAACTAGTGGATGCCTACGTGGAGAAAAAGATATTAAAGTTAAAAGGTTTAAGTTGCATTTGCTCTATATTGTAAGCTGAGAATATTTAGAATTCTCTTTGTTTCTTGTCTCCCCCCACCATTTCCCCTGTAACCTCCAGGCTGGAGCTATGATGTTGAAGAGAAGAAGATTCCAAAACCTAAATCCAAGTCTTATGGTGCAAACTTTTCTTGGAACAAAAGAACAAGGGTGTCTACAAAATAGGTTGGCATTGGCTGTCTGACTGTGAATAAAGTCAGCTGTGCTATATTTATAGTCCATGTATAATACATCTCTTAATCTCCTAATAAATTTGACCTTTAAACTACAGATGCATCTTGTGATGTCTATTTAAAATGTTTTTGATGTCTCCAATTGAACCTCCAAACTTCCCTATAAATAGAGGAGATTTGGAGTGTTCATACTTCTAAAAAATTGCTGTACTAGGAATCTGTCAAAAGGAATGTTTGAAATTAGCTGCGACTTTAAAGATTATGGTTTATCTTTGATGGTAATTTTATATTCACTGTCTTGTTTAAACTTATCAGCCTTGCATATACAAATTCTCTCAATAGAGGCTGGGGTTTTTTCTTTCTCTTTCTATACAAGAGAAGTTTGTCAACTGAAGAGCAAAGTGTGATATATAAAACTTAGCATTTGAGTATAATTTAGACTATTCTGTATAAATGTATATTACATAATCTTCTTTCTGCCCAAATTAATATTGTCATTATTCCAGAAGCATTCATGACTGGAATAGAAAGCACTGGGTTTTGTGTTGGATATTGGGGAGGTTTAGTCCAAAAGGTTAAGATTGCAATTGTTTCTCTGTGATGTTCTTCAAAAGTGAAACTAAGCCAGTTAAATATTCACAAATTAAGTCAGAAGACTGCATCAGCATATACTAATTATATAATTATAGTTCTATTTTTTTATTGCTAGTTACATGTTATCTGCATTGAGGTTTCCTATTGCCTAACAAGATGTGGTGATAGCATCTCAGCCTTAACATCGAATATATAGCCTAAACTCAGTTTATCTTACGTGACATTAAATCATTACCTTTAATAATAACTCTTAATATGTTTGGAATCCTTGGTTACATGTCTATGGCTTTTGATTTATTCACTTTTCCTTTAACTTTTACTTAACAAATTGAGAAATCAACACATGATCAGTGAAATCTATTACAAATTGGGGGAGGGTACACCTTTTTCATATGCAACTGAGAGTTTTATCCCAACTGTCACAAAAGAAACAGTTGAGACAGCTCTCTCCACATAGATCTAAAGAATGGTGTAAAAGCTATGCACTGAATTCTAGCTAAAAGAAGGCATAAAACTACCTTGTGTTGCCCAGATTTGATTACATTCTTGTTTCAGTTTTAACCAGCTCCCCTATATGCTGGCTAGTATTTGTTTAAAGCATTGGTTTTGACCCAGTTTCAGTGAAATCAACCAGTTGGCTTATGTTGCTATTTTCTATCACAGACAAGAACTGTTATTCCAATTCATCTTCCTATTGTATTTTGAATGCTGCATCGTGCAGTGGAGCCTAAAGTCCTCCAGGAATGTCAAAGTGCACGAACCTGGAATCTTAACAGTCCAGAATCTACTGCATCTCTTTGTATTCTGGCTAAGCTTAATATGCTGGTCTTACTAAGGAGACAGTAATAAGAAAAGCCATTCATTGTTTTTTTTTTTCCTTCTGTCTTTTACAAGTGAAGAGCAGCAAGATCTTAATTTAATGGTCTATAAGACTGTCAACATTAAAATTGAAAAGTGCTTGGATACCTAATGCAGCAGATGCACAGCTTGGTTTTTGAAATTACGCAGTCCAGGGAAATGACTGATAAATCTTAGATAGCTAACATTACCTTTGGATACACCTAATACATGAAATTGCTGTATGTAATGTATACTTCTCGTAACTACAATCAATTTCACAGAGAGCAGTTTCTTTTTTTTTTGTTTCTCCTGCTAAGAGAATGGAAATACTCAAAGGAGAATTTGTTAAGTTCCCTTCCCTTCCCTTCCTAAGAAAGCTTTTTCTTTTTTTTTAAATGCATAGTTCATTATGATTCTGTACTGTGCACTCCACCTTGAAGTCTTTAAGTCATGTTTGAGCCCAGACCTTCTTTTCCTCCAGTCACTTTCCTAGGACTTGCATTTTTTTTCCTCCTGTTGGATGGCTTCTTAAGAATGAGCATGCTGACCATGGAAGAGAGTTGATTATCGTCACTATAGTCTTCAAGCCCTACAAGTGAAATTGAGTGCAAGAGCTTGCAGAGGACCAGTGCCAACAAGAATATATTTTAGAGATCAAAAAATCTACTAGATACTAAAATTCATTACCCTTTCATTAACGTATCAGAATCCTACAGCACTAGGCTGGAACTGAAATTGTGGAAGAGGATCTGACCGTCTTTAGTTAAGTACCTTCAGAAGTGAATATTTCATTGGCAACTCCCTTTCTATCTACTCTGCAGTGTGTTATGGCAGGTAAAATTGCTCCCAAATCTAGAATATGTCAAAGCAAAAGGCGCAACAGGCAAACTACCATAATTAGGTTTTTTTAGTATCCTCAACCATTGATCTGAAAATGGAGATCTAAAGAGATTTTGAGGACTCAAGGCTAATACAAATGCTGAATGAGATTAAGATTCACCTTGGTGGTAGATGTAGCTTTGCTGCATCCAACTAATCAAAGCTTTTCAAGCTTTCATATTTCAAACCTCTGGAAGTATCAAAATCATTAGTGGGGGAAGAAAAAGTGTAAAGCTCCTGAACAAACAGAACATGTTCTTTACCCAGTGGGGTTTGTACGCGTCTGAGGTATCTTACCACCTTACATGGCAGTAACAACCAAAAGAGTATTAAAGAATTACAAGACAATTGCATGCCAGCATTACAGAGGAGGCTTACATAGGCGTAATGTTTACATTCTTTCATTGAGCTGTGTAGATTTGAGAGGTTTTCTTTACAATTTTTTTCTTTACAGCTTCCATTATTGTGGAAAGTCTTAAAAAATTAATGGGCTGATCTGAAGTAGTTTACACTTGGACTTGTGCGATACATTGTGTGAAGTTCTGGAGGCAGAACTCTGCTACAGGACAAAGTCCTTTCCCAGTTCTAGCAAATCAGTCCATAGTACCACCAGATTTCTGAAAAAGGGTTATTGTCCGTCATAGATGTCTCAGCCAGCTACATGTCACAATGAGATTTGGATTATTCCTGTCAAGTCTGGGTGAAAGTTCCTCCTTTTAAGAAAGAAAGAAGGAACATTATAATCTTTTTCCTTCCATATGCTACTGCTTTTACTCCTGCCAGCTTTACAAGGTATGTGGCACATACTTTTTTTTTTTAATGTCTCTTGACCACATGAAAATTTTCATACATGAGTTTTGAAAGGTTGGCCACTCCAGTGCTATGATTTCTGTTTAAAACCAGGAATGTTTTGGTGAAATTTTAACTTTACTAATAACCCCCCTTTTTTTTATTTTACCCCACATTTGTATTTCCCCCTTCCTGCCACTTTTTCTCCAAGTTGCAATGAATTCTGTTCTGTTAAATGTATGCCTGTTTACATCAATTCAGTGATGAACCACAGAAAAACAAAACCCAAACCAACTGTTTAGCTGTCTTCCGAATGCTCAGAATGGTCCTCATTTTTATATTTTATGGTGTTTCTTTTACCTAAGCCAAATTGAAATGCTGGAAGTAAAAGCTTTCCGTTCGCTTCCCGTTCTATTGCTTATTACAGATAACAATATCTGCTTTGCAGTATAGGACTTCCAACAAAATGTGGGTGCATACCTGCAAATGCTTTGATATATTTTACATAGTTCTGTTGTGATAAAAAGACATTTGCAGGATGCCAAGTTATTTTGAAGATTGGCAGCATTCATAATTCCAATGAACAATTTTTTTATTATAACAAAGGCCCTGCAACTCTCAAAATCATGATGTTGTAATGGAACCTAAAGACTGTCAGGAAACGAAAAGCACGGTTTCAGATTTCTAGCAGTGTATTCCTTAACTGTGCAGTTTGATGGATAATTTAAAACAAATCAGACTATTAAGTGATACTATGAAATGGAAAATTTAATTACTCTTATCTGCAAAGTTTTGTCATGTGGTAGAAAAGGAGAAGCTAATTTGGACTAATTTTAGCTTTTGCCTGTAATTTCATACCAGGAACTTGCGTAGTTTGGTTTTGCCAGAGATGCAGTTGTCTGACCTTATGTTTGGTTACTGGGCATGCCAACATATTTTGTTATTCCAAAAAGAAAAAAAGTACAAATAAAGAAACCTGAAATAACCTGAAAAAATAACTTTAGACATGTAGTATAGTAAGTTATGGTATGTCTAGTAAGGCAGCTTACTTTGGGAAGTCCTTGTTCTTGTTCCTATATTCTGAGAAGTACCTGATTAATGCTGGAGTATATCACCAACATCCCAAGATTGCTGAAATAAATGTGCCTACAGCAACTTAATAGAACAAAAAAAGGCAAATTATTTTGAAATTGTATTAAAATGTGGATTTCAGTTGCATGTAATGTGTTGATTCTTCACATGCACATTCATCATGAGGGAAGGTAGAAAGGTTCCTGTCTTGAACCCCTCCTGCACAGAAAATATGAATGAAAACCTTTTTGGACAAGCTGATTAGAATAAATACAAAGGTCAGACAGTAGTCTTGTGAGAGTCCTGAAGGAATTCAAATTTGAAACTGTGTAACTATTATCTGTGGCTTAAACATTTTTCTTAAAACTCTCTCTACCTGAATAACAGGTGACAGGTTTTGGGTTTTGGTTTACTGTATTTTGGGGGGGCCCCCCGAAGTCTCTATAAATAGTGCTGTGAACAGAGATGATATAAAAATGATGCGTCAGTTTGGCTATTTTAGACATAATTCACTTCCGTGTTCTTCAGAGGAGTTGGTAGTGGCCTCTAAAATCACAAGTGATGCAGAGAATAGTGTATATTTATTCACTGTTTTTCATACAGGGGCAGATCAACAAACTCATGAGGATGCAGCTTAAAAATAAATGAGTACATTTTCACATAGCAGATTTTGAAATTCATTGGCAATTTTCTGACTACCAAAACCAGCTTTACACTAGTTCAAATCCGACACAAGAAATGCATGCAATGGAAGTTTGCATTAAACATAAGAGAGTATCCTGTTTAGAAAAATCCCTGAGCTAAAGGCTGCTGACAGCTGGGAAAGGGTATCCTTGGAGTAGCCCTGTTTTTATGTTCGTTCTTTGGCAGTCACAATCAGCCACTGCCAAAGCTGGATTTGTTAAGGTGGATTTCCTGATCTGGCACAGAATGGCTGTTCCTAGTACTATTTGCCAGTATGGCGTTCAAATATTTCGTGCCATTGTGTTTGCCAATGTTTTGTGATTAATTAAATACATTGCTTAGAACGAAGAAATGACCACAAACAATTTCCACGTCCAAGCTGATGGAGATTTACTACTGACCATCATGATCTTCAGTGATCATCAGATTTTTTAAACAGATTATCATACTCGGATACCTACGTATGGCTAAATTCCACAGATTCAAAATTATTGTCTAAGATTGCAGAACTATTTAAATGAAGATTTATTTTCATATTACATGTACAGTTTACCCTCCTAAAACATCCCAGTAAAACAATGCCTTGACTTGATAAATAAGTACAATTATTCTTAAAAAGGTATCGCTAAGTGAGAAGAAACGAAGAAAAATGTTTATTCTGGTATTGTGCCTATAAATACTGGAAGATATTTTAATTTCTCTGTATTAGGCAGACAAGATGAGAAAATTCTTAGCATGTCTATCAAGTAAAGCAGTTGTCTTTTAGCATGCCTTGATTGTCTGTTACAGGAATATATATGCAAAGTTGTATTCAGTCTACTGAGATGATTTTTCTAATCAAATGCAAGCTTGTCATTGCTGCCTTCTGCCTTAACCAGCTAAAGGAAGTAAAACATCAAACTGAGAAATACTGTAATTTAAAACCAGAACATACTGGTTATTACAAGCAGTGCCTAATAAATTGTCTCCTTATTACACATCAGAAAGATCAGTTCTTGGATGTTTCACTATTTTGGTTTACATATGACCCGATGTTGTTGCTAAATAGATGTTTTGTCAAAATTACAAAGCTGCTCAGAAATTAAATTTATTTTTGCTTTCTCCCACCTGACCACTTTTATTGCTTCACTTGGGATGTCTGCACAGTGCTTGAGAAAATATTTTTGAGTGATACGCATGGCTGGGAAGTGCTGCCGTTACAGTGCCCTTTACATTGCAGACTGTCTTATTCATTAATCTATTGCATGCATCAATAATATTCAAGTTTTAGTTTTCTGATGGTGCATTTTTTCTCTCTCTCTCTGGCAAGACAGATTTCCAGTTTATTTTTGGGGTACTGATAGCAAAGTTCCTTTACCAGTCAACATCCTAAAGTATAGCCTTCAAATATATAAAATACCCAATGACTAGAACAGACAGAGTATCTCATAACAAATGAGGAAGCTTCACTAAGACACTGTGAAAGAAACTACTAAGTATTTTACCACTTCAACTAAATAAGCTTTCTTTAATTTCCACTTTCATGGTCCTTAGTTTGCAACTGCTCTTTGCAGCTGTACATAAAACCCAACTTGGGATTAAAAGGTACATTTGCCTCAACAGGGAGTACTGAACCACACCACTGAGAATGTGCAGTAACTAGATTCCATGAGCTGCACTTGCGCAAGTGTAATAACGATGTAATTAAAATTATTTAAACAAAATTACTTTAAATAAGTAGGCTCTAAAAAAGCAAAACCTGCCACTGTGAATATAATCCAAATTTGAAAAATAACAGTAAATTGGAAACAACTTTTCTGCAGCCCATCACTGTAACTTGGTGTAAAACTGCAAATGCCAACATTTTAACAGTATCTGCTGTAAAGTGAGGTGATGTGAGAACCACCCACCTGTCCACAATGTGGATATCCACACTTAAACTGGATTCCTTTAATATTCATTTTCTTTAATAATTCATTTAGCTAGTGTAGAAATCTGAAGAGTGAGATGCACTGAGCTTTAGAAGTACCTTTTTGTCTATTGCCATGGGTGTGATGTGAATGCTAAATGTTCATATCTCAAAAGAGAGACTAAACGAGTTATTGGGGAAAAAAATATCATTAAGGGCTATTAAACACATAGAAGCCACCTCCATCATAGAAGTCCCTAAAGCACAAATGGCTGGAGGCTGTACGCGACTCGGCAGGCATCCCTGCAGAGCTAGATGGCTGTCTGCATTCACTCCCCATCAGAAATAGGACCTGGGCTAGACCGCCACAACCACCTTTATGTACTTACAACACTTATATGACTATAAACAGAGACTACTTAAGCTACTGCCATCTCCACTGTAAACACCTGAAGTTCAGTCATCAGTACCACTCTTCATGTCTGAGAGATAATTTCTGATCAGTAAAATGTCATCTAACTGAGGGATGTTGAAACTGTTGAATTTAATCTCTATATCTGAATTTCCTTGCTTTGCACAGCTTAAGATTGAACTACATAAATATTTTTATTTTGTCGTATTATCTCAAGTTCCTTCAGTTTTTTTTTTCTGCCTCCTTTAAAAATGATGGCTGAAGCATCCACCTCTGCTACAAAGAATGGCTAAGAAATGCCTTTTTTACTTTTTTTTTCTCCAGACTAGTAGTTTGGTTCAGTATCGAAGTCCTGCCTGTGTCTCAAGATTCCATATGCTTTCTGAAGGAGGCATAGATGCTACCAGTGAGTGCAATAGAGGAGTGGAGAGAGTTAGGTATACTCACTTCTCTTGATGTGACCTCAAAAATAGCATCCTCACTTCCCATCAGTGCCTACCTTCGGATTTCAGACTGATTAAGAAGCACAGGAGAGAGAAACTGCAGAGCCCGTGTTTGAACTTAAGCCTTTATCTTCCAGTAGAGAGCCAGGAGAAGACCATGGAAGACAATACAGGAATCCCATTTCAGGAAGGGCAGATGACTTACTACCTGCAATATTTTGAAAGAAAGAGCTGACATCATTTTCAGTTCCTCCCCTGCCTGCTTTCTATCCACTGGAAGGCACGTTGTGAGGAAAAGCAGGTAACAAATACAATTAGCACCACTTCTGCTGACTTCTACATGTTAGAACAGGGTAGAAAATAATCAGCACCTGGCTCCCCCACTCACCAATCGCAGAGTGCACCTTAGGAAATTGCCTCAATACCAGGTTTCGCTTCTTGCCTCCTTTTCCCACACTATGTGATGGCTTATCTTCAAAGCATTCCCATTTCACTATCTTCAGACAATTCTGTTTTGCAGGTGGAAGGGAGCTTTTTGTTTTTCCTCGACTTTGATCATTACCATATGGTCTCTCATACGTGCTCAGGGTCTCTTTCCAGGATCACGATTCATTTTTCTCTTCCTGGACAATTTTTCTGACCAGATCTCTATACAAAAAAACAACTTCAACACAAAGTGATGTGGTTCTTTGCAGTATTTTGGATTCCAGACAGAAATAGTTGTATGGTGCCAGGGACATAGATCCGTGGCCTGGCCTGGGGATGAATGTTATCAGGTATGAGGTCTTATCTCAGAGGAATGTTAACCTAAGACGCAAATATCCATAATAGAAAACAAATGGTGTCACAGAAACAAAAATCCAGTTCTTACTGGTGCCTGTTGGGCCTTTTATTCTTTTCCATAGGCATTGCCTTAAAGATTCACAGTCAGTTTTTGAGTGATGTGGTTATGTGAGCTCCATCCTGGTGCTACGTTTTCTGGAGTTTGGAATTTCTTTTTTGGCCAGCAGGCTCAGCATCCCACATCTGTGCACCTAAATGACCTTCACCATCTCCTGAGGGCATAAAATGGCAGAGTGTAGCCAACTGTCTCATCTGTGATTAGGATTGCTAGTCGTGTCTAGGTGCTTAACTCTTTTTATCTGTGGCATATCATTAATCTAGTACTAGGGTAGCGCAAAAAGGTTTTATTTTTAGGCTACATCTTGAAATTTTTTAACCTATTAGGGTCCTGCTCTTTGAGTTGTCAGCCATATAAAAGGTTCTCTGACTGTTGGCAGCTTGGCAATATTCTGTGAAAAATTAAGTAGTATTGGGAAATGTTGAGTTGTTGAAATCCTTGTGATTTGTGGGAAAATTCCGGCCTAAGTAAATATTAGTTTTGAAATATTTTGCAGCCAGGCATAAATTAAGATCCAAACCACTGACCTTGTGTGAGCGTAACCAATAGCAGGAAAGTACAACGTCTGGGAAGGCACGGTCACCTGCTGCTGCTACATCCCCTAACTGTTAGGCTAAGGAATTCCTCTCCTTTTTGCTGACCCAACTAATACGCAGTTACCTGCACAAAATAGGACCGCTCCAAAGAAGTGACTAAGCAAGGACTCTAGATACTGTTAGGGTATCACGTCTCATACGCGAATGACCCAGGCCCTGATGTCTGATTTGGGGCCAGAACTTCAGTCTGGATCTTATGTCTCCTAGGTAGCTGCTGTGACTGTTATTTGCTCTAGTTTATTACTCTGTTTCTCTTTTCAATTTTTCTTTGCAAGGAACTTCAAAAGCTCCAGGTTTTATTTCCAGGCAAGATCCTCAGGGATAATATTTCCCCACCCACTTTTAGTTAATTTAGAGTATCTTCTTTGCCAGATCACAGACAGAATATGCTGCCTCTCAAATCTCTGCCAAATTTTGGCTTAGAATGAAAAAGAAATATAATTTCTAATACCATCTTGCAGAATAGAATTTGCAAACTTTGGATTTCAGAGCATCAACAGGAATCAGTAAAACTCACTTCAACTTTATAGAAATCCCTGGGCAGTAATAAGCCTGTATCTGAGAATACTTAGTCATGTGCCATTGGGCACGTCCATTTCTCTTGAAGCCAGATTTTGCCTTTGTTATATGCAAGAATTTCTGGCCTGGCATCCTGGTTCAGACACTAAAACATTCTAGCATGTCTGGTGGAAGGATCCTGTTACAGTATATATAAGGCTGTTCTCACAACCTTCACCTGGAGTGATGCTGATAAAAAAATTTGCAATCTTATGTTCATCCAGATAAGCTCTCCTCCTGTTTCCCTGAGACCTGGGGAGTCTGATCAAGTATCAAGGTTTCTTTGTATTTAACTTAGCAGCAATCCATCCAGCTTGTTATAGTCTCAAAAAAATTGCTGTGTGTGTAGTCTGCAGTTATTGAGCCCTTCCTTTCTAGCATTATGGGTGAAATGAACAGGGACTGGTTTTTGACTCATTAATTTTGTTTCTTGAATTATCTTTGTGTGAATATAGTACCTTTTATGAGTATTTTAATTCTTCTTGAGAACCAATAGAAGTCACCTTACGTTAATCCCCAAGCAAAATTTCTCCTTAAAATAGTTGTAGCTTTCCATGTCAATCACTTAATTACTATTTTAAAAGTCTTCATATACTGTATAGGTTAGAACCCTTTTCGATGACTTGCATCTTACCAAAACATTCACAAACTGAATGAGGTGACTGGCTGTGTTGAAAGAGTAAAAGAACAAACCATTTTGCAAGCAATGCTGCAGATTTTCTCCCGGAACAAATCCATATGGATTGCTAACTCAAATACTCTACATTAACAGATAGCTATATGAGAACTTTCTCCCCAATCAGATAAAGATTTACTCCATAAAAGCTTCTGCAACATCTTTTGGAAATATTCCCATCTTTGGAGTATGCACTATGCCACCTGTTTATGCATTTATGAAACACTGCTCCCTGCGGGACAAGTCTGGGTTGTATGCTTATTTTGATAAAGTGGTACTTTAATCTTCAGTCAGACACTAAGCAATTACCTCCTGCCACTGAAGTCATGTCCAAGAGTAAAATACATGATACCTTTTCTCTCTCCTTTGAATTATTTCCACAAATTAACTGTTCATTGTATTGTATACATGTATTCAGTACTCTGCTATTATAAAGCTTTTAACAGATTTATAAGTGAAGTAAATGTCTGGGACTCCACTGAAGACCACCTAACAGCTCAGGATTAAGTATCCTGACTGTGCATGTATGGCATATGTACAACAGGTGAAGATCTATTGCACAAATAGATTTTATAAAACAGCAACAGGACAAGCAACAGTTTGGTCTCCTTTGAGTAAGTGTTTATGTATTTCATTGTTGGTACCTTGCAAATGCTAACCCAGTGATAGGAAGAGATGCTTACCATCTAGCTAAATAAAGATTGAAATGCTGCTTAATCAAATAAGCTTGTGTTCAAATGTTCCCCTAAGGGCATCCAACTGGTTTGATGTCTGCATGCTGTTAACCAGCCCTGGGTATTCTCTCTACATCCCATCCCATTTTATCCACAGCTGAGCTGTAATTCCAAATAAATGCTGTGCACTCAATAACAAACAAGTAAGGATACATAGATGCTTCTTCTTTTAAGGGATCTTCACAATTCTGTTCAGTGAATGGATATCATATTAGCTTCAGCAGAGTGGTTCATGGTGGTTTTCCAAGACTGATCTTTTCTTGAATAGCAGATCTGTTGTGGTCAGTCTGTATGTTTAACAAAGAATTCATAATACATTGGAAAAGCGCTTTTAGCCCTATCCAGAATTTCTTATGTTCTAGGAAGAACAGGGTTTCCTGCTGCTGTGTGCACGGCAGCACCATCACGGTGCAGATGAACATATAGAATGAGCTGGGTTAGTAGGAGTTACTGTTCTTCTTCCAAAAAATAGCTCACTCATAAATCTACTTGTAGAACTAGAGGTTGACTTTTTACATCTGGAAGCAGTAAACGAAGTGGCCTATAGTCTCCAAGTGTCAAGACAGAGGATAGGAGGTGGCGAGTGACATCTTACAAAGCTGAGCAAGGTCCCTACTGTAGGTTGTCCAGTCTTTTATGCTGCTTTGAGAATGGTACCAAAAAATAGTGATAGGTAAGTTACAGAGATGTTTTTTATGCCATCTGGCATAGAAGGCTATGACTCTAACATCGTGTCTTCAGCATCACTATCCAAAGACCAAATCCTTCTATGTTGCCAACCTGCCTACATGATGGAGGTAGAATGGAAACCTAGATGAAATGACTATTATATTCTTGCATCCCCAGAAGCTAGAACTTACTCTTCTAGCTGATGAACCAGTGAAACAGAGCGTAAGAGTTTTTACTACAGGAGCATAGGCGTGCCTACATTAAAAGAAAAAAAATCACATTTCCACTGTAAACTGCGTGTTCTCACTATGTTCAGGTAAAGGACATATGGAGCAGTTCCCTATGTATAATGTTCTTTAGGGCATCAAACATATTCCAACTAGTCACAGTCGCAGAGATTCAACAACTAGTTGGTAAACTTAAATACTAAAAAACGTAGGTTTTTGGAGGGACCTGGAATCAATCGCAGCCAACCATGAATACATACTCCACAGCTGTCTACAAAAATGTCTCCCCTGACTGCCCTAAGTATGCAACCATGCACTTACCCATGAAACCTCAAGACCTTGTGTAAAAGTTTCTGTCACTCTATAACTAATCCAAGACATTCAGTATAAAGACAAGAAATTATCACGGAGGATAATATGCAAGAGTAGAATAGGAAAAATTAAACACGTCACTGATGTCCCAACCATGGCCTTAGCGATAGCAGGGCATTTGTGAAGAGAAAATGCCTGGGAGATCCTAGAAAGTAAGCACTGCCTAACATCATGTAGAAAGGCAGAAAACAGAAAAGACTGTTAACAGATTCTGTCAGCACACTGAATTTGGGGAGACGAATCCACGTGACTCCAAACCTGACAATCTGGGTCTTCCTAAGCAATTGAGCAGAGGCAGGAAAGGTTTTTTTCAATATCATGAAAATACCAGTCGATTTTGCCCCAATATTCCATCACTTTCTGTGGCCATTATCTGATGCTTCAAAAGAAAGTAACCCTGCCTACCTTCATTCCCCAAAAGCCAAATTATGCACTGAGGGCAAATGTAAATCTCTCCGGCCCCTGCAGGTAAACAGCTGGCAGGATTAAAGTATTTAAAATACGGTGCAAAAAAGATATATGGAAATGCAGTCTCTTTTCAAGCCTCTGTTACAGATACAAGAAGTTAACCACCTAAAGATACAAATCACAAGTTTTAATTTTCAGCAGCAGGATCATTCTACCCTGTCATCAGATCCCACTTACACACTTGTGAGTTGCTAGCATGAAACTTTGTATTCCTTGTGGTCCTTATTGCGTTTCAAAGACCAGTCCGGAATGGCTCATCTCTGAAATACTGATTTTTCTATTCTTATTTCCAGACTAGTTTTATTTATAACGAGTTCATACACCTTTCCACTTATTTGGCCAATATTCCCTTTCTGGTAAGTGCTTTCTGAATTAAAACACCCAATCAGATTCCTTTTTAGCCTTTGATTACTAAACTAAACACATCCAACTCTTTCTTTAATCTCCTCTCATGCCAATGGCTTGCCATTTCCCAAATCATTTTCATAGCCATTGCTGTGTTAAATTATTCTTTTTGTAAAGTAAGTGGTAAGAGCTTTGGATGCCATTCACTTTCAGAGCACTAATAATCTCATAGCAGAGTATAGTTGTCTGCAATATTATTAAGACCAGCTAGTCTACTAGACAGCAAAACAAGCATGACCAAGTTGAGCATACACAATTATAGCTACTGGCACTTTTTTCCTTTGACAAGAGTTTTCTCTACAACTTTGTCTCCAGGGCAATGTTAGAAGATAAATGTATCTATAAAACATTTTTTGTTTTGCAGGGCCATACATAAAGAATGAGCCCCTTCCTATACTCAAAGTTCGTTTCAGCATGAAGACAAAAGGGAAGGCTTACCTGAAGGTTTCTATTCAGCCAGTTTCCTTTCATCTGTAAATCATACCCAATGCAAAGCCAAAACATTATTCAGGATGGGAATAGAAATTGGTTTGTTGTCATTAGAGCTGGTGATGCTCTGGAAATGGAAGAAACGTGTTTCTGCCACAAAGTACAGTTAACCCAAACCAGCATTTGGTAGTATAATTATGAAACATCACAGCCTAAGAATTTTCTCAAAAGTAGAAAATGTCTGAAAGTTGGCAGTGATTTACAAATCATATTCTGAACTTGGGTTTTAATGAGTCTGGAATACCAGTCTGGTCAGGGACACTGAAAATTTTTAGACAAGCACTGGGAAAAAGAAATTACTGTTCTGGCTTTTGTTGTTGTTTTCAAGGAAATAATAACTTCTCACTCATTAACAAGTTGCAATCAAACGTGGAATTGATTAAGCCGATAGTTTTTAACTGCCTTCTGATGGCACTGAAATACTTTGGTTTTAGCAATTTTATTTCAATATGGGAGACATTTCCATGGACCTAGATTAGACTAAATACAAAAATAAGAAATCTATCTTAAAACAGAGGGAAATTTAGAGCATTAAAAGTAGTGAAGATAGATATCTGTTTTTTCACTTTCTTTGTTGATTTGGTAGTTTTTTTGAAGAAAATTCTGTCATCAGTTGGCCTGAAAATGTTATCACCCCTCTCTACAAACTTTGTCTTATAAACTTCAAAACAACGAGGAAAAAGTCAGCTGAATATAGTCAACACATAACAAATGGGAGTTGTTTTCTTACTAGAACGACAGTGCCCATGGTGGTGATTGGACTACTAGTATTTACCTTCCATTTGCAACACAGCTTGCTAATCTGATGATTATTTGTGTGTAGTCACAAATAAGACAGATTAAGGAGAAAGGGAAGTTATTCATCAAGACTGCAGACTGCAATGTGACAGTGGCCAATGTATATCAGGATTGCAACTGTTGAAACAAATGCTGATTTGCTAAGCCCAAATTGTTTAGGAAAGGCAATGTGTTAAGATATGCCTTTGATAGCTTTACTATTCTGTTCTTTATTTAAAGACTGAAGAAAGACATATTTATTATAAAAAGTGTAAACTTTCATTGAAAGCATATTCCCTTAATCAAACTAAACAAACTATAACTTAACCTTAGAGCTAAGAACACCACAACTAAATTTGTAGGTTTGGATGAAATTAATATTAACAACTCAGTTAAATCATCAAACTGCCTGTTTCCAACGGATCAAGACTTTAGCTTCCTCCACAACAACAACTTCTAAAGCAAAGAATACAACCAAAGTCAATTTTCATCAAATTTTCATCCAAATCCAAGCAAAGTTCGCTTTTGCCAGACTGCCAAACAGAATATGAGCTTTAACTTGAAATTCCAAAGTCCTGTGGCAAAATTTATCCTTTGAACTTGTTGGTTCTCAAAACCTGACGACAGTGATATCCTGAATAGGTTACTATGTAGCACATAGCTATTTTAATTAGGCAGTTGCTTTACTAAAATTTTAAATACATTGCAGTGTAATGACTAGAGGTATTTTTTTACAGAGGGAAATGCCAGATGAGATACACATGTATACATATATATATTCTAACTTGGATAAAGGAAGGGGAGAGGGAAGTGCGTGAAGAGCTGAAACCTCTATGGCTACAAGAAGTTCCATTCTGTTCTGGCATTAAAGTGGTTTTGGAAACTACCAATCAATCAGATGCTATTAGAAACACTTTTGTTTTGTGTGTCCATGTTTTCAAAAAATTGTGTCACGATATTAAGTGGTTGCTTATCATAGATGTAAGGTAGTAAACTTTTTTTCATGATACTGACACTGAACACTTCGAAAAACAATGAAAAATAAATGCATGATGAAGTATATATGCACACAAATTTGATATTTTTTTTTTAAACTGAAATGCAACGGCTATTTTTTTTCACAGTATGCTGTTTCTTAGGGTGTTCCAGTGAAGAGGAAACTACTGGTCCTTGCACAAGAAGAGCTGTTGGAGGAAGATTAATATTCTGAGTTGTCAGAAGTAACAACCCTAGGCTGCCATATAAAATAGTAGCACGCAAACAATGGAAATAAAAAGATAAGAATAAAATATACTGTAAGCTAAACAATCCTCAAGGCTCTGCCAAGGTCACCATTGTCATTAAGAGCAAGCTGAAGGATTCCAGAAGTGAGACAAAGTTTGTACAGATGAAATCACCAAAACAGGCTGTTCATTGTTGAATGACAAAGTTGCTGCTGTGTTTTTGAACACAGTATCTTGAAGAGCATCCAGACTGGTGGACTAGAAGGAGCAAGTGTATTCATCACAGTGTATCCTGTTGCTCTTACATCATCTGCCCAGAGAGCATCTGGCCTAAGCACCAAGACAGCATTGCTTTTCAAAACAGTGCACCAGCAAGAATTTCTTCTCCTTAAGCATTTCATGGCTGGTTAAAAATGTAGTTGTTGGTACTGTGAGCCATGATAATTTCTCAGGAAGCCCCCAGACCAGAAAAAAATAGCAGAATGGTGTAATAAGAAACACATCCTGTAAGTGCCTTCTCCATGGCACGGAGAAAGGCACATCCCTTCAATCCAGCATGGTAAGCCAGTAAGGATCTCACTCCATGACTTCACTGCCTGAATTCTCTTATCCCAGTGGATGTTGTGTTTCAAATAAGATCTAGAATTAAAAGCTTTATGGCTAATGTAGAAAATTAAACCAGCCCTGAAGGAACACCTTTTGATTGAAAAAGGGATGATAACTCAGCTGAGCACTGCCTATCCCTTGTGTTCTTTTCCACTTGGTGTCTTTTATTGCTAGGTGTATCTGATGCCTTTCTGCCAAGGCATGGCAGAAGCTCATGACGGATGGGGTGATCTTAAACTAACCAGGCAAGGATCAGTCTGAATGTGTTTAGTTCTTAATGCGAAAGAATCTTCATGCCAGTCAGCATTATTGTTGTAAAGTACCTGACCAGCGCTTAAGATCAAAAAAAAGGTCTATGCCAAAGATAATTCCCACCAAGAGGAAGAATTCATCAATGGCTGTGGGCTCAGCAAACTTTCTGTAGTAACACAGAACCAAGGGTGCCTCTTACCCGAGGGCAGCGAGGTCTGTTCCCGCCAGAGCTTTATAAACCTTGCTAAATCTTAGTTGCCGTGTCTTAATAGGGAGGGTGTAACATGATGGAGGCCTGCAAGAATGGAAGCAACATGTAACACATTTCCATAGACATGGTTTTTTAAGGCTTAAATGGTTTAGCCAGTTGTTGTGCATTGGTGTACCCGTGCAGTAGCCCTCTACAGGGATTTCAGTGGCTGTCCCAGAGCGTACAGAGATGAGCCTGCAGCAACATGCACTGCACATAAGGAAGAGTTACAAGGTAACGACACACATAGCTTCCAATGTATAACAACAAATTATTTTCATCCTGACAATATTATCTGTAGAATGAATAATCTATATTATTCTTATTTTGTACAATATTGTTCTTTAAAACCTTCATTGCCTCACATACATACACACACACTCTCTCTCTTGCAAGTCTACTATAAATTTTTCTGTTGAACGTCCTGCCACTGCACAGCACCATTACAAGAAAGATCTTGTCACAGTTTCTGGTATAAAAAAATCCACTTTCTCAGAAATTAATCAACCTGCTGCAAAAAAATTCTCCACAAATGCTCTTATTCTTTGTACTGACTATATGCGAGTAACAATTAAAGCAGCCATGTGTACTGATGAGGAAGAAGGGCAATGTCCAGAACACAAAATACCTTTGGGAGGGGAGAGGCGCATTTCTTTGTCATATACTCTGAAAAAAAAGTCACACATAATTGAGGACTATCATTTTAGCTACTCTACTACTACATTACCGCTGTACTGTAGATAAGTTATGATTTCTAAGTCAGTCAGTCATTGCAACTTTTGCTGCGTGTGTAGAGTATGAATCCTGTGTGGATTCTTGAACACATCACACGTCCCCACTACAGAGTGACACAGAGAATTCCACTTTACCAAGAGAGTAATGTCAATATACTCTTCTATTAAAAAATACGTCCAACATGAAAATTGAGGTTTTGTCGTAGCTCCTGGCTCCTGTAATGCAATATATAGCAGTTGCTCTGAAACCCCAGAGGCTGTAGCTTTGAGTTGTCTTTCTTTTATTACTTTGCACAAGCTCTCTTTTAGAACTGGGAGGGGAGGAGGGATTAGAAATGTAAACGTAAAAGAAAGTGGTCAATGACACCTATATGGAAACATCTATTTTCAAACCCAGACTTCAGTTTTGTCTCCCAGTGTTAGAGAGCTGCCAGACTCTGCTCAGTTTTGTGCATTCTGTGGTCCACAGTTTCTGTTTGCATCACCATTATAGTGGTGATTGGACAAGAAAGACTATTTTAAAACCTCTAAAAGATAATTAAAAAAAAAAAAAAATTACCAGCAACAAGTAGACTGGAGCTAAGAATTCCAAACAGCCCAAAGAATAAAACAGTTTATGAAAAATCACAAATATTTTTTAAATCTGATAATAAAAGGATGTTAAAGTCCAGCTGAATATATGATTGGAGAGATTTAGAAGCCTATTGGACATTCTACTACACTTTCTTACCTCTTTTGGCTGCTTGTCTTCCTGGCCTTGAAACAACAGTCTTAATTGACTTTATAAGCATCTATGTGAATCACAGGAAGGCTATAGGGTTCATAAAGATAAAATAAACCACCCCACCCTATCCCCCCCTCCCCAAAAAGCCTCACTGCAGATCAAAAAGGTCTAATATTAATACTTCAAAATGCTGAATCTGTTTATGAGTTGATCTAGAATATTTCAGCAAAATTACACTCACTTTCCCAGAGTCCTTTTCTGACTTACTACCCAAGCAGAGGTAGAAGCTCCTCTAGAGTAGTTATTTAGTATGTTACTTTATGCCACACAGACAAAAAAGTATCCTAATTTTTTTCAACCTTTAAGCATTACAAGTGAGCCTTTCAGAGAAACAAATAACACCTGAATAATTTTATTACTTGCTCAGGCAGACTCATGACGTTCATTTTTCTGTTTGACTTTGAGGTTGTAAAGTACATTCAGATCCCCTTTCTTTATATTGTATGTGTATGAAAGTCAGGAATCAAACTTTCCTTGAGCTTTTCCACAAGAAATGAAATGTTCTTGGAACATGTTGCCCGAAGAATCATTGCGAGAACATCATGATCCCCAACAGAAATAAATATTAATGGTGTCGCAGTGTTCCTAAATATTTTCTTCTGTCAAAAGTTTACTTATGTTTTCCTGATAATGACAAGAGAAACATTGTTGAATTTAATAAATAGCTAGATTAGATGTTAAATTCACCATCATTTTCACTTATATTTATCTGTGAGTCGGTCTGGTTCAAGGACTGATTGCTGGCAATTATTTAGAACATCAGTTATTTTAGTCATACACATTAGATAATAACTTCACCGTATCAGGAAAACATATTTCTGAAACTGTTGATCCAGTGAAAGCTGATGATCGGAATTTCTTTTAGGAAACACTAGAAGGAGATGGAGAATAAAGTAGTAATCTAGTTCTTTCTAGGTCATTTTTGTGCTTCTGGAAAAAAATAGTGCAGGTTTCAAACGACCATTTTTGTAAAAGCAACATCTTTTTGTTCACAAATTGTAGTTTTAGATTAAATAATCATTTTTTTTAACCTACACGTGTCTGAACTGTGCTGTAAATAGAAAGATTAAGGAAAAAGGAAGTGAAACAGGGGAGGAAGAAAGTAAAACAGAGGCAGGAATGTAATGAACTTCTTTTCATGACCTTTGGAATTTCTAGTTGTTTTTCATTATGCAACACTGAGCTCTATCCAGGGAGATAAAATGGTGGAAATGGAACGTATTACATTTGAGGGAAAGGAGCTATTTCAAAGACAGCAACCACATCTGAGCACTAACACTAATGTGAAGATGATGTCAAGGCTGCCTCCCCACCTTTTTTTTTAAGGTGGGATTTTGCATGGAAATTTGGAGAGAAACTTGTTCCAAAATTAATTATAAACTGCTATCCCATAGGATCACCCAGAAGTACCATTGAGGCTGCGAGTCAGGAAGGTCTTGCAGCCTTAACTAGCATGGCCCAGCAGCCACAAACAAAACATCCCAAACCCTGTGTTTAACTTATGCCTATAAAAAAAGATTAAGATATGGAGAAGTACAACTCAAATGACTGAAAGGAAAGGCATTGGAGCTTAAACTTCGTGGTATATGATGAAAGGTCTGAATGGAAACGTAATGAAAGAAGACTAGAGCAATTAGCAGTACAAAAGTAGTTACAACTATAGAAAGGTGTGGCATAATGTGACTATAGATGCCATAACGGCTATAGAACAAATCAGTTATCCTTATCTGGGAACACAGAATCAGACAGGCAAAACAAGAAATAAATAGACACAGCAACAGGAGGGAAAAAAGAGTGAGAAAAGGACATGGGCAATAGAGGTAGAACATGGAGAGAAAGAGAAAGGTGTGAGAAAAATTTTGTTTTAGAAGGGTGATACAGTTTATTTTTCAGTCAGGATGGGGAGGCAGTTTGAAAGAGGGGGAGTATGGTGGAGACTGTGCATGGGAAAAGAAACTGCAGAGAGATATTTAGGGAGACATTTTAAGGTCATTCATTTCTGTATATTGGCAGTAATCCATTGTGGAGAACAGACAGCTACTGTAGTTGTTAGTAAAGAGAAATGTCATTGAATTATAGATGAACATAATGGAAAAACTTCATGTCTAGCCATTGTGTAAAATTAGGAGTGGGACATGCTGGCTGTGTGGGCCTGGTGAATGCCAGGTGCGTGGGTGAGTAGTGATCATTGGGAAAGGGTGTCCTATTCAAGTGGTCTATTCAGCTCCTACACCACACTGTAATGTCATTATTTTTTCCTGCTCTGGCGTCTGGGTACAAACCAAAGAATAGTAAACAGTAAGTACATTGGTGACTATCTCAGCACGTCCATATGTTTCTGCCTGCATGTTTAACACAATGCCAGAGGGGAAAGGACTCACCTTTAATGTGATGATCGTTCATAAAGGCCTGTGTGATCACACCTGCTAACGACACCACACTACACCAGTTCACAATGCACAACAGGCTATCCAGCCTCAACCAGTCAATCAGAGATTAAACCTAGTTAGATATTAAAGTCTTTACCTCTTCTGACGTACAAAATTTTGATTACCCAAAATTCATTATTTTAACGGGTGAAAGTTTACTTGCCACGTCATGACTCTGGAAGACTTCAGCCTTCCAGTAGGAAGTCTCAAGTCTCTAAGCCTGTCAGTCCTCTCAGATGTACAGAGCTCTCCATGTCTGCTTCTTTCCCTAGAATGACAGGTCTCACTTTTGCTGTCATACTGAACAGGGGCATTTGGCTCTTGCAGCCAGCATGGGGGTGTTTTATTGTTTTGTGAAGCATGTTTTTCCTTTACTCAGTGTCGTCTGAACAAAGTCATAGTGATGGTGTTTCTCCCACTATTTCTGTGCCATACAGCTATTACTTCCTAAGTATCCATTTTCTGCCTTTTCTCACCTTTGGTTGTTTTTTCCCCCCACTATTCTGTACATCACATACTATTTGTCCTGCATGCACATTTGATAATGACACAACTGCTTTTGCAATACCTCCTGCTTCTGTCACAACCATTAAATGTGTTAATAGCCCATTTGCTGGAGATTGCACTGTCTGAATACAAAATTGACTGAGTTTACACAGACTACCATGCAGGCAGTGTTGCACCATGTTGGAAGAATGACCAATTACAACCACTGGCCTACTCAGTCAGGAGACTGATAAAGAGCAGGAGCAGAATGAAGTACACATGCAGCTAGCCGTTAAAGGCAACATTCTAGAAAAATTATGAAGACCTGTTATCTACAAATATAACCTAAGAAACCATATATATTGAAACAGATTCAGTAGTGGCATACTTAAGTAGAAACTGAAGAATGTATTTTATAATGCAGCTTCTGCATGTTTAAATAAAATACATCTGGTATAACAGTAACTAGCAGGAAGAAACTAGGAGTGACCTAGATCGCATTAGTAAAAAACTTCTCTTAAATTCCTTTTAAAAAACCCAACCCTGCAGACTAAGGCATATCCCTTTTCTTTCCTTTTTGCTGGAGCAGCACAGAGAGAGTAACAAAAGGTATTTGGGAGGTGAACAGCTTACAGGTGAATCACTAAGAACAGTGTCCCCCTCTCTAACCTTCAAGGTGAGATCTGGTGGACACTCTCAGAGCACATCTACCAAGTTAAAATACAAGTAAACTTTCCTGGAGAGTGACCATTGCCACCCTCTCCTGGTACTCAGTCACCTTGGGGCTACAACCGTCACCTCAAGTGTTGGAGACCTGAGATCATTTTACTTTGCAGCCTCTGATCATTTCTTCTTGGCTTTGATTCTGCTTGAAAATGAGGAAGGGAATACTGGTATGCAAATTGTGTCAGGGCACACTTCCTTCCTAATTCTCACTCTCTGGTGTATGGTAGCAACAAATCCACTGTCCCTATGTCTGTGATTGTCAGAAATTCAAATATCACTTGTAGAAAAAGGAATGTAAGAGATTTCTTGAGTGAGAAGAATAGAGAAAAGTAAACACCACAACTATATTATTACAGGAAAAAAGGGGAGGTAGAGGAAGAAAGACCCACCTCAGTTTAGGGAAATTCCTTACCTACAAATTACTGCAAACTAGAAGACGATCCAAGGAGCTATGACTATATGATGCCTATATGTTTCATATAACCTTCCCAAGACATTTGCTGTCAGACACAGCCTAGATGGATCACTGAACCTGCTGCAGCCATTCTTATGTTCATAGATTTAGTTTCTTGGAGCTGGATTTCACCTCCACAATAATTTCCTCCCTCACAAAACCACACCCTCCCCAATATCATCTTCAGGATGCAATCCCTGGGAACTGAAGGAAAGAGGCCTCTTTACTTTCAGTCAGACCCATCCCCTCATATCAGAGGAACACAGTCACTTGGCTCTAGTTCCAACACGTATTATCACTTATGCCTGCCATGTGCGCTTCACAATCTGTGCCACTTTCCGGCCACTCAGCCACCCTCTGCTTCTATGATTCAACTTCTGAGGGCTGCCGCCAGCCTAAACGCCTCCTCTGTGACAGCTACACAATGTGTCCTACGCGCTATTGGAACTACCCAGGGAAAGAATGAGATACATATTTGTGCCATGGTCAAATCCTGGATCTTGCCTGATGCAGCCAATTCAACGATAACTAGCAAAAATTTACCCCTAAGTGAAGGAAAGGGTAAATGCCTTCCCCTTCTAACCTAGATTAGGGAAAACACACCTCACCCCCAAACCAGGCCAGCCTGAGAGAGAGAACCTCATTATATGGTCTGTCTGCAGAAGACAAATGCACCTGCTATTTCCTTCCTTCTTGCAAAAGCATTCAAAACAGTTCCATCTTGGAAGAAATCCCTGATATCCTCTTCTCCAACCACCTAAATGTCGGCCTCCTGCTAAGACAAAATCCACACCAGGCTCCATCCAGCCCTACGTGCTGCCCCACCTCCTGGGAGTAGCACAAGAGCTGCTCCCAAAGCAGAACCTGGCATGGCAGGGGTTAATGGGGGGCGATGGGGAGGGGAGGGTGAGACGAAAGAAAATAGCCCGACACTCTTCCCAGCTTGTTTGATGGAGATGCGACCTGGCAGCATTGAAAAGCTTCAAGATTAATGGAGAAAAGGCGGAATCTGACAGCTTTTCCGCTAGTTTCACTCCTCCTGGGTGGGCCGATTGCTCTTGAATGTCACTTGCTACTTAATCTTGTGTATCTGAAGCAGACTGACGTGTTTGGGGAGCCCCGCTTGCTCTGTATAGACATCAATTGGCAAGGCAGATAAAAGGAAACTGCATTGAATTACTCTCTTATGCCTTTTATAGAGCACTTTCTGACTACAAAATAATTAGTAGCCCCATCCAACGAAACCCGACGTGGTTAGGGTACTCTTTAAACACCAAAAGTGAGGAGGAGCAAGTATCCCTTACTCTCTTCCAGCTGCTTCCCAGAGCTACCATGAAACCAAGACATGTTTATACTCAAATAGAAACATCTCTAGATAATATTGTCATTTAATATCACCTCACTGTCTGTGAGACATTGCATTGATTTTTTTTCTGAATGATTGATTTCTGTTTGCAAGTTGAAGATTTGCTGCAGAGTTAACAATTTATGTATTAGATACTTTCCCCGCTGAGCAGAAAAAAACCCTTATGTACTCTTTAAAAATGCAATACGTCTCCCACTCAGCAAACATGATGCATTTTCCCTTTTAGTATATAAAGGGGGCATGGGAGACTAAAACTTAAGGGTTTTTTCCTCCATCTGTAGTGAAATCAGATGGTGACTGTCTTGCAAAAGACGTGATTCTTTTTTTAATCCCAGAATTTCAAGTCGAATTCTTCCTTATCTTTCACCCATGTCACACCATTTATGGCAACCTAGAAATAGTAGCAAATAAAAATAGAAGTCCCCAATAGTTTGTAAGATTTGCTTCGTATCCCAAACTGATTCTAGTGCTATAAATCTGAGTTTTCCGCTTTTTGTTAATAAAAATTAATTTGGAGATATATTAGTGGAATAGCACAAAGCTGACATAGCTGCTCAGCCTACAATCAGCAACATAAGCAAAACTCTGATAGTGTGTGAACTGGAAGTTAACATCTGAACTTTTTAAGCATCTGAAAATTTAGGTGTGCTTTGTTGCCACAAAAATTATCTTCTGCCTCGTGTTAGATAATTGTCTAAAATAGATTGCACTGAGCCAATTTGACACAGGATGTATCTATCATAAAGTCTTTTTTTTTCTTTTTCAAACAACAAAAAAAATAATCACAGTTAAGTTTGAAAAGTTTAAACTGTGTCACACCAGCTCCTAAGTGAGGAAAAGTATCCCAGATTAAACACCAACACCATCATTGTATTTCAACTGGCACCTAAAAATCAGCTAGTAGGAGATGACTTCACCAATTATGTAGACCTATTCAGCTGGGGAAAAAATTGCTCTGTTCTGTGCAGTTTTTTACAGCATTTTTCCTCAGATCTAAGTGGCACTTTATAGGAAGAAAATGTGATCTTACACAAAGACTTGTAACAAGCCACGGGAATAGCAGTCACTTCACCAGGTTTTTTTTCAGCCGACTAATTTCTATGCCCTTTGGAGGAAGACAGAAGATATAAACTGAATGATGGATCACTTCAGTGAAAGCATCACAAAGTTCTGCTATTTTATTTATTTATTACTATTTTTAATAAGAAAATTCTCAGATACCTTACTGTTTTTAAATAAGCAGCTTTTATTTTCTGATTGGTTTTGTTTCAGTAAAGCTGCAGGGAAGTGCTAACATCTTAATCTCACTGTAAGTGTACAATTTCTGCCAATGTTTTAAAAAAAAAATCTAAAGAATTTTAAAAAATTTTAAAAGTTCTTTAAAAAAATCAAGCTAGTAAAAACTTCATAAAATCCAACTGCTTAGGTTTTTTTTGTGTGCTGGTCTAATGACTGTGTTTTAATAAATGAAGCATAATTACATGTATAGATATCAAAACATATCAATATGAGTTTTCCTGAAGTTCAGATTAATTCCTTACTTTATCTTTAAGATTGTTTCATATATTTTTCAGCATTAATCCTTTAAAAAACTGCAGAAAAAAGTAAAGAGATTATGGTTATGATGATTTATAGGAAATTGATTCCTTTATCAAGTATATGTTCAGTTTATATAGATTCAGGAATGAACAAAAAACACTAATGAAAAAGAGGTTATTTTTGCAATATTATGTATTATGAAAAACAAGCAGCATGACATCCTAGAAACTAAAGGGTCTTCACATTATCTCCCTTCCCCCTTGCCCAGAAGGATGACATTTGCATTGTAAAAAAACATATAGGGCTTTAAAGACATTTACAAAATTTTGTTGAAGGCTCTTGAACAAAATTCTTTCTGTTGATGCAATCCAGCCAAATTTATATCATACTTGTCAGAATAAATCTTAATCTTTCTATATGTGGCTTTGTTTGCTAACCTTGCTTGAGGTTTTTAAGAGCAGTGGTCAAATTCTACACACACATTTAACTTCATCCATTAAGTTCCTGAGACTTGGCAGAAATGAAGGTGAGCGTGTGCACAAGTGCTTACAGGACCCAGATTTTACAAATAAAACATCCTGAAACATGCTAGAGCTTCTATTCTTTGTAAGAATTAGGACTAGGCAACCTCTGTTAATTAAGTGCATATCCTTCCCCTGGAAAATTTATCATTTGTTAGTATCATACCAGTGTTTTATCAAAGTAAGAGTAGCAGATGCAGCCAAACCTTAGGTAATTTATACGAAACAGCTCTACAGTTTGTTGTCACATTTGGCCACAAAAGGGAATTTCTTATCTGGGGATTCTTAGTGCAACACATCGCAACAACTCTTTGATTTGCAGCCTAGTTCAAAGTACTTGAAATCATGGGTCACTAACACAATACACTGCTAGGTTCCTTGTGAGTCCCCTTTCCTGCTCTTTAGGTGCAGTGTTTGTGCCTACTTCCTAGCATGATCCAGGCGCAGTGTCTTGTAAGGAGGAGAGTCAATATCCAGCCAATAGCCATTGATGTGTGCAAACATACACACAAACACATGTGCATAAAACAAAAAACAGAGACACTTTTGTTTTCCTTCTACAAGCAGGAAAGCTGCTATTCCATGTGAAGATGCAATCACAAACCAAGAATGCTTAGATGAAAAACACTGGTGGTAAGTTTTAAGGGCAGACAAAACAAAGTCTGATCTTTAGTCTCTTTATACTACTACAGAAAAACAAGAGACTTTCAAGGCTGAGTTGGACTTCACAGCTACACAGCCGAAGGCAACAGAGTTGTTGGCTGAGGGGAAGGAGCCTCCGTGTGCACCTCACAGCCCCTGTGCAACCTCAGCTTACTGCCCAGAAGAGACATGACATCCTGACAATAATGGTTTACTTACTTACAGTAAAAAACCCATCTGTTAAAAGCTGATTTCAAACTCCTAAATGTTAATAAATGTAAAGTAAAACTTGTACTGTTGCAAACACCTTCTGCTATTATTCTGAGCTTGAAGCAGCAGAACTGAGATGACCCTCAGGATCCTGTCCTGTCCCTTCAATTCCAATTTCATTATGTCATAGTGAAATGACAAGGAGAGAAAGTGATTGTGGTGCAAGAACTACTTTTTTTTCTAATATTAATGTGCAGTTATGAGGATAAAGGGCCTATTCATAGCCTGGTGCTTCACAAAGCTAAGATAATGTAGTAGTCAATAATAATTTCTTTCTCAGAATTGCTTCATTGCAAGAATTCCACAAGAAAAAGCCTTCTCTTGGCAAAATGGGACTAAATTCCATTTTACCATCTCTAGACATTTTTCATGACCCCAAAGTATTCTTTTTCGTTGTGCTCCATCCTCACAAAAACTCATTAATGTTGATTTCAACTAAATAGTTTAAAACATGTTAGCTGTTTCCAGGATTTCCAAAGCAAATTGCTGTTCCCTAACATAAAAATGAAAGCTAACAGTACAAGACTAGGAGGAATGATGAAGCCATAGCTGAGGAAGCATGCTGGAGCCAAGACGTGGCATCATATAGACCCAGGTGGGCAGCAGGGTTTCAGACAGGAGCTGAAGCTGAGGAAACCCCAGGTGGTGTCCTCTAGGTCTCCTCAGGTTCCCTGCGTGAGAGAAGGCAGCACATTGCAAACACTGGAAGGGAACCAGTGGCTGTGAGAAGTTTTTGGCACATTTGACCTCCATTCAGTGGGAGAGAAGGCGACACTAATGCAACATCTCATGTCTCCCAAGCAGGGGACTGACAGTCCTGGCGGGAGATCCAGCTTGCAGGAGCGGGGCAGTCACACTGGAGGTGCTGGGGCGGGGGGAGAACAGTTGCTGTGGCCCATTTGTGTAGTTGCTAAGATGGAGGATGGGCAAGTGCGGGCCTGTCAGAGGAAAGAGTAAAAACTTGGAGGGGAGGGGGCTCAGGAAGAACGAGAGGCTGTCCATTACCAGGCAGCCCTTAATTTTTTTGCAACACAAGCCAAAATATCCCTTGGCTCCATACATGTGAGAGAGCTCTGAGACAATTAACAGGTTGCCACAAACACAAACATCTATGTAGATATTAAAAAAATAAAGAAACCCAAAGTAATTATCCTAAAATATAATAGTTTGTGTCAAGATTTGGGAGAAGAGGGAAGATGACCAGTGCTTGTTATAGGACTTGGCAACGCTTGATTTTTTACAAAACCACCCTCTCATCCTGTTACTCCCAAGGGTGGAATTTTTTCTATTGTGCTTTCAAAGGGCCCTAGTCTATACCCCAGGTCTCAGCTCCCATGATGTTGTCTTGGGAACCTAATTTAAACCTCCTTTCTCGTGTGTGCCAGGGAAGCAGGGCTCTTGCAGCCAGTTTCAAGAGCCCTTGCCCAGCTCCCCAGGGCTGCTCTGCTCCCTGCGAGGCCCAGCGTGTCATCCAATATGCTTGGCTCTCCGCTCCCTGGCCGCAGGCTGGACTCGGATGGTTGCTTTCCAACCCCCTGCTGCCTGGCTCCGTGGAGGAGCAGAGGGAGCATGCGTTGTAATCCAATTACCTCCTCCCATGGGGAAAGAAGAGGAGGCAAGAGGCAAGTCAGAAGACAGAAAACAAAAGGTTGAGCAACTGCCTGCAGCAAAATAGGGAATTCCACGAGGAAATGCTGAATTTGGTGGCACCCTGACGAAATGCCAAATTACGTAGCCATTTTGCCTCGCTGAGCGCAGGGGCCCTGAGCCTGGGGGACCAGGATTATGATTAATTGGATGAGTTCACACAAGTTAGAGGCACTGTTTCAGATTCTTATTGGAGTCAAGCACATGACAGTGCAATGGATTACACCATGTATTTTTAAAGTTATTCTTCAAAACTAGAAGGGTTGTTTGTTTGTTTTCCCCTCTGAACGAAATTGTAAATTCCATTGCTATGAAATACATGGACCTCTTTTAGCAAATTGTTGCTGCACATAAACTATTGCCGCTCTTCTAATGGATTATTGATGATACTGTATAACACACTTAATTAGGCTGGCCACTTTACTGAGGCCATCTGCCAGTGAATCATATCTTGTCTAATTTTAAAATCCTTAACTCATTAACCTCTTTCTCCTCCCCTCTCTCTCTCTCTGCATATATATTTTATATATATATATATATTTACTATGCCCGTGTATCTCTTTAGCATTAGATGAACTATACCGATAGATCAGACTATGGCCCAGCTGGAGCCAGCTGCAACGCTTCTCATACTGGACCAGAAATCCCACACACTGCAAAGCTGCGATGCAGTGCGAACTCACACTGCTGGGCCCAGTTTGCCCACAGAGTGTTACTGTGCTAATGCTGTAACCACAGGCCTTGTGCCCCATGAGGCATAGTCCCTTCTGCAGCTAGTGTGAAGCCAGCATGCATTTCATATTGTGTGGCATGACTAATATGACAGAAAGGTTCTGATCCACACCGAATTAGGTGGATGAGCCAGGGATGACCCTGTTCTTACTTCAGTGGCTACTAAGATAAACCACTGCAACTGCTGCGGGTTCTCAGATGCTCTGTGAGAGGAAGTCACTTGCCTGTCTTAACCAGTGGAAAAAGAGCTTCCCACTGCTCAAAAGTACCTTCCCCAAAGTAAGAGGCAGTGTCGTGTCAGAGGCTGGACTTCAGCGTCAGGTTGCAATTGTTTTATAATGAGGCTCTTTTCAGTACTGTGAAAGTATGTGAGCTGCAGCCTTACCTGAGGGGAGACGTAGAGCAGAATGAACTGTATGAGTTTTATACTTAATACCTGTTATTCCACGCCTCTAGAAGGATCAGTTCCTTGGTTTCGCTTACAAACCTTGGTTGAAGAATCCTTAAGCTAAGGCAGGGAAAGGCCCATTGCTCAACCTTTTGCTATAGTAGTTTTGTAGTGTAATAAAAGGTATTGATTATTCTTTTCTCAGTCCCCGCGTAATTCTAGAGCTACCTACCTGATGGAGGGCCTCTTTCCCTTTATCTCATTGCACAGTTTCCACAATCTGCTGCATTCAGTTTTCTTCATAGTTCATGGTGGTTTATCTTCCAGGAGCAGAAGCAAGGCAGTTCTGGATCCCCACTGATGAGACTGGTTCTTCTGGTATTCTGCCAAAGCCTGTGGTTATCAGGTTTCAGAAGACAGTGAAAATCATGGTTGTTTATAGCAGCCTTTAATTAAATCTTACAGCAACCTCTAGAGTTTATTAATTTAAGATAGTTGCCTAAGTTTGAGCTTACTTTTATCTCTGTTCTAATTACTATTCAATATCTTAAAGGTGTTCTGAGAAGGTGCTATTTCTCCTCCCATACCTTCTCATCTTCCCCCACTGACGCTCACGTTTTGTCCACCCCAGCTTCCATTGTTTCAACAGCCCCACAATGACTTTTTATTTTATAACTAGAGAAAATTTGTTACATATGATTACAGCCAAGTTGTAAGTGCCTGAAAAGGTGGTCTGTAATGGTTTTGCTGGCAAAGGCATGACTTTAATTAGTGCTGACAAGATATTAAATCCCTATTACATTTACCTATTTTCTGGCTCAAGTACTAGCAACAACATCAGGTCTTGCAGAACACAATTTCTTTTCTTTCCCCTTTTCCCGAGCACAGTCTGGAAGGGCAGCTGCAACTGCCTTGGTGTATTACAAGCATGGTGCATGCCCAGCAGGCTGTTCAGAAGGATTTGCTGGGCAAAGGCACATAGAAGCAGCAGCGTGGCACAGAAAACATGGATAAACACGGTGATGAAGTAAGATAGAGACACAGAGAGTATCTCATATGCCTAAAGTGTGGTTTTGGTATAAAGTATTCCTCCCTTTGTCCACTTGTGTCTTGTTCCTTTGCTGATATGCTTCCCCTTCTCTTACCGCCCTCCCATCTTTCCTCTGCTGTCTCTTTCCTCCTCATCTCACCACTCCCTTTTCCTCTCTTTTCCACACCCTGTCCCCCACCTGTATCCTCAGAGGATGGTTCAGACCCTGTGTCCCTTTTCCACAACTCCTAGAATTACCATGTGTGGGGAGCAGCAAATACTTGGATTTCATGTGCAGCCCCTCACCCCAAGCTTCTGGTGCCAAAGCAAGTATCTGGTTGAAGAGCTGGTCTGGCATTGGAGTGGTGAGTGCTAACAGACTACACCATGGGTTAAGAGCTGCTGGATGTTTGACTGGGACATGTCAGCAGCACCTAGGACACCTCTGCCCTCCCCAGTCCACCATGCCTTCCCCCTTTATTACTCATGTCACACGGAG
Organism: Calonectris borealis; assembly: GCF_964195595.1. NCBI lineage: Eukaryota > Metazoa > Chordata > Aves > Procellariiformes > Procellariidae > Calonectris > Calonectris borealis. The sequence continues at coordinate 68,265,755 of NC_134352.1, read as the reverse complement.
AGGGCAGGTTCTTACCTTCCAGTCTTTGGACAGGGAGAGATGCCTGCTTCTCTTCCTGTGGTCTGGGCTTTTACAAAGCACGTTTGATTAATTGTTTGATAAAAAGCTATTTTGTCCAGATATTGTTGCCAATGTTTTTCTGATTTTTTTTCCTGCCTAGTAGAAAGACCAGTCAGAAGGGAAAATAATAACATTTTACATACATTCTTTACTCCTTTTGTCAGACGTACTCAGTTTTTCAGACCACTTCTATTATCAGGATTATTACTGAAAATAGATGAATTACCTGATAATCACAGCAGGGTTTCTAGGATTTTTAACTTTACAAAACATCTCTCAATTTCCCCCTACAGGACTATTTCACAGGCTGATCAAAAAGCAGGCCTGCTTTTCAGACTGTTTTTTCTTAATTAGCCTGAGATTCAGACAAATAAAATCAATGAGCTGAAGTCTGACATACTGATTTATTTTCAGGAGCAAGGTCTCACTTTGTAATATTGTTTGAGGAGACTGTGGATTCCTCCTCAGTTTTATTTGCTGCGTTCCAGACAGAGGTCATATAAAAATAGTCATATATATAAACAGATGTTTTTTCTTCGGCCCATTATTATTAATTACACACATCCTTGAACCATCCTTTTTCTCCTTAATATTTACACCAGTCTAATGTTTGTGCATTGTTATCATTTCTCCTAACAGTCTCGCAGCTCAGCTCCACATGACTAACTCCCCTAATCTTTGTGGCAGGGAGGAGCGGTGAAGATTGCAATTGTTGTGTGTCCACTGGCAGCCTGACAGATGAAACAACAAGACTCCGCTATCAGCTGGCCCTTTGCATTACCTGGCAGCAAACCGGCCGGCTCTGAGATGTTGCTCAGCGTATGAGAAACTCTGCTGTGGCAGCCCCAAATGGTCTCAGGCCGGATTCCTCTCCCTTCCCTCCTGCTCCCAGTTCAGCAGTTTCACAGCTAACTAATTTTACAACTGTCTTGCACCAACTGCACGCATGCAATTGCACACTGAGATGGGTCAGGGAACTCATCTGGCTGAAAACTGGAATGTGGAAAAAGGACACTGGTGCAAAGGTGGGGGAGAAAGGCAAAGTGCCCAGCAGCGTAAGCTGGGGAAGAACGTGCGCTGGCCAGAGGGGCTCAGCCTCCGCTTAAAGCCACATGATGGCAGGCCGCCCTCCTCCTTCTGCGAGAAACGTTCCCCACTACCAGCCCATGTGAAGGGGGCATATTTCCCCATCCATTTACTGACTTCTAAAGTGGAAGGAGAATGGCACTTCCACAGTGCCACAGGATATGTAATTACTCTTTAATTTCATGATAGATGTAGCTCAGGTAAACACTGACTGCTTTCACTACAGGAACAGTTCTTTGAGACAAGGTCCACATGGAGGCCGTACAGCTCTTTTTCCATGGAGCGACTGTTCTGCATGGATCTTGGTCTACAGAAAGCAGCTATCTACCTGTTTAGAGAGGGGATATTTAGGAGTTTCCATTCACTTATAGCAGGACAGCCCTAGCAATAGTGCATCTGAGCTGGATGTTCCTATCAAAAAAATTGTCTTGGACAAAACACTGCACCACTGCTCTCTGCATCTCAATAGGAGGGGGACTTTCTTCAAACTGTGAATGAGATCTGTCTCCGTTTTTCCAGAATGGGTCTGTTGTGGCTAAGGAAACAGGTCAGGTCCCCAAAAGTCCCCATTTCTCCAGCTTATATAGCAACTACTAAAAACACTAGTTTAATTTCTAATGCCTCAAAGTGAGCACATATCGAGCCCATTAATAATACAAGGATGTCCAAGAAAAACTGGGAGAAAAGCATTAGGAAAAAAAACCCTACAACCTCCCAAGGAATCTAATCATGATAGGGTGAGAAAAGAATGTGGTCGTGGATTGATGGATGATGTGCAGTTATTTTTTGTTAGAGACTTATGAAACAAGTAGAAAGTCCAGATGTTTGAGAGACACTAAATAGTTCAATATTTCTGAAATGGGTGTTGTCAAGGGAGATAGTTAACACTGAGATGCCCAAATAGGATATGTCTTCCACTTGTCTTTATTAGTTGGTCTAGCTGAGATTTGCTTCTACAAAGAAAAGCATTTTGAGCTTCAGCAGAACAACTCTCTTCAGTTTATTTCAACTAACCACATCAGGTTGCCACTTGTAATGAATCTGAGTGTAGGACCTGATTGCTATTCCACATGACTGGGGGAGTGGTGCAAACAGGGTGATTCTGGGCTGGCATAATCTTCAGTTCAGTTTTATCCGTACTGCACAGACCTGGACATGCGACATTTCACTCAAAGGCATTGAAATTGCTCTATACTCACACATTTCTAACTTAAAAGATTACTGGTTTTTTTTCCTCAGCTCTTTAGAAGTTTGCACCTAGTCAATTCAGCTTAGAAACTACAGATGTTGTTTACCATCCCCATCTTTTGTTTTCCATTGTCAATAACTCTGTTGTTATTTCTGTTGTTACACATCTTCAGCCTAGAAGAAGCTCTAGAAGATCACTCACCCAGTGTCTACTTTAAGTACATTAGCGAGCTGCTTAAAAGACAAACTTAAAAAAAAAATCCTTTAATTTGTGATTTGCTCTGCTAATACTTAAATCAATAACAGTTCTTCAACACTGTGACAACAGCCACAAGACAGCCACAGCTTTGCAATAGATTTGCCTTGACATTTTATTTTGGTGAATTTTCAAAGGAAGATCAAATCTTGCTTCCAGGCTTTGTTCCAGTCAACCCAGTGGCTTCCCTAGTAGCAGCACACCTGGCAGAGTCTTCTGCAGTCTGCAGAAAGTTTTCTCCATTTCCACTGGGGCTTGGCTGCTGGTTCGCTGTTCCTCTCGGCAGGCTCTTCTTGAGCAACGGTCTTACCGCTTGGTGCCAGGATTTTCATCTGCAGTCTCTGGGCTGTCCTTCCACCAGCTCCACAGGGATGGAGGAACAACTCTGCCTTCCAGAAAGTACTCTGTGTCCTTCACAGATGTTCATAAGGATCTTTTTAAAACTTTCTACCACTTAGTCTCTGATAACTTCTTTTATTCTTGACCTGATGGGTATTGGGTATTTTCACCTTTTGTCTTTTCTGGAAGAAAGGTTTTTTGACCCAACAACTATTACAAACTTTCATAACCTTCCTTCATAACTGTGTTAGTGAAAGGTCTCCTAATGGCTTGGAAGATGCATATATACTCCTTCCCTTGAAAAAATAAGTGAGCTATTCTCATTCCTTTCTCCATCACTTTGCAGGCTTTGTGCTCTTAAGGCTGGTGCTTTACCAGCACCCACCTCTAGAGGTTGCTCCCCCAGTTTACGACTGCATTCGTTACCCATGTTCATATCCCAAGGAATCACAATTGCTTAAGGTAAAGACATTGTATACTGCAAGTCTGATGAGATAATACTTTCCCCCTAATAACTGCCTTTCTCCAAAGAATCCTAAAAGTCATTTATGAACACAAAGCAACCCATTTGCACATCAGCTGAGGGCTCCTGGCAGGTTTTGTTGCTCATTGTCCTCTCTACAGGGAAAATATGCTCAGAAATAGAATTTAATTTAAATTTTAGGATTTATACCTATTTTTAAAAATCTTATAATATTTCGTGACAGCAATTCTGAAAAAAAATTGTATCATATATAACATTTCCCTTGGACCCGAGGGGTGGTGTATGCATACGCATAGGTGTGTGTACATAAAGACAGACACATGCCTCTTTCTTTGTATACAGAAAATGTTATTCCTCAGCACCTGAGAGCACCCAGAGCATTAGTAATAGAGAGAGTAGAACAAAGAAAAATACATAGTTTCTAAGTGTGACCAGTGTATGCAAGATGTAATCATTGTTGGGACCACTAAAAATTGCATGACCAGCAATGATTTATTAGTAGCGCAGAATCCAGGGAAATACTCCCCTCTAAATTATTGTTTCTCTGGCTCTAACTATTCAATAAATTCCCAGCTTGAGCCAGGGAATTTATTTTCTCCTCTTCTCTATATTTGTCTGTGGTTTGCATTATCATTCACTAAATATATTTGGACATAGCATTACTTTTCTTGATCTGCAGATTTGAAAGCTTTTGTGACTCCCCCTTTGACCTTCCTCCCTTTTAGGAATTTCACAAGTAAATCATTAACTAGCACTCACATAATGAATTGCACTTTTTTTGGTGTTATATAATAGTTTTATAATTATATATTAAAAAGTATATATACTTTTTAAATAAGAAGGGCAGAGTAACACAAATGATTTAACAACTCAGGAGGTTGTTATGTGTCATTTTCATGTTTACTCTGCACAATTTCTCCCTTTGATTTAGAAAATATGTAGAAGTATAATAGATAATTTGCCATTGTGGTAGGTTAATAGTAGATCAGAAAAATATCTTAAAAAAGAAACCTCTATTATTTTGTCTGAAAAACCACCACACTCCTGCCACCAATTATTTTTATTAGCAATTTAAATGCTTTATGGAAGTCTCTTTTTGTACTAATTTCTGCGATTTTTCAGGGAAAAGGAGGAGGAAATATTTGTCATCAAGTGCCAAAAAGAACAAGTAAAGTTACTTGGGTCTGAAACAAGCCAGACCAAAAAGTATCTCATGTTGCCTAAGAAATAACTACATGCTCAAGTTGATAAGCCATTGGTGCCAGGGTTGGTCAAAATCAAGTTTGTCTTCACTGTGAATTTGCTGAAGATGTTACCAAATACAGTGGGGGATGGGGAATCTGCTGATTGCCACTTTGAGAAGAAAAAGGGGCAGATTCAGCTTTTAGGGACTCAATCCACACAGGTAACCACTGATGTTTCATGGTGGAGTTCCTGCTAATCAAGAGAAAAAGAGATGTCCCCCACTATTGCTGTAACACCAATTAAGGAAAAGAAACAGCACACAAAGTGAAATTTCCAAAACTCAGTAAATTTGTGTTTCACTGCTAAAGACAAAGAAGAAAGAGAAGCCACTGTATGCTGGGTTTAGAGATGAGTAGTTTTTGCTACCAAAGGAGGAGGAAGAAGCAGAAAAGGTCTGCCAGACCATGGGTGGAATGGGCCATCTAAAACAACAGGCAAAGATATATCATTTGAGCCAAGAAATCATTAATTGGGCCTTCTGGTTTTGGTTTTAATTTTCAACCACTCTGGTCTGGGCATTCTTGGCTTTGTAGTCATAACAAGGCTGGTGCTTGACTCTTACTCTTTTTTTTTGCTAAGATGCTAGACAAGTTCATCTTTTGAAAATTAGCACATGTGACTAAATACACAATGATAAAAGCACTTATATTATTTCCATAAATTCCCCTGACAGCCATTTGAATGCAAATTGAGCAGAAAGAAACCCTGTTTAAATGAATTAACAAGGAAAGGCGGCAGGGGGATGTGGGGGGAGAAACGGGTCTGAATACAGACAAAGTAGATACAACCTCTTAAAAATAGAGTTGGTTCGTATTCAATGTAATTGAAGAAGGCATTTTTAACACCATTATTTAGGGTCAGAGGCCTCTTAGTACATTTATCCAGCTTGAGTGCACCGATACAGTCAAGATAGTGAAACATGCTTCACTATTTCAATACTGCAAACCAGGGACTGCCTGTTATGTGTTGGCTTTCTTTCCTTTTGTCTCCCTGAACAAAAGAAACAGCAACCTCTTAATTGAAATGATAACAGCACAAAATTGAAATGATACAGCACAAAAATTGTTTATTTATTCATATGTTTAGAATCTGCAGCAAACATACCTCCTTTTGGTGAGGCTCTGTGATTGTGCTTGCTGCCCTGATGTGTGCAGGCTGTAGAAGATAGATGACTGTTAGAAGATTTACAATAAAGCTACATTTAATCAGTCAACCAGTTTATTTTAGCTTGAAAACTGCCAAGTAAGACAAAGGTTTATAAAACTTCAGTGTGGTAGATTATTTAGATGGGTTTCTCTGAGAAAGGGATACACTGCTCAGTGCAAACATTGCTTCCCAGTACTGTTCCTCTACATTGCCATAGTGGAAACTGAGGCTACCACACTGGGGCTAACTCCAAGGTCTGAAGACGAAGAACAAGGGAGGAGGGTAGGGCAGAAATACACTTCTTTCCATAAACCCACTACCAAAGAAACCAAATGGAGTCTGCAGGTTCATTAGGCATTAGACTAATGACTGCATTTGTCACCCCAAAGCATTGTATTGGAAAGGATTAGGACAGGGAAAATAAGATGGATGGAAATTAATCTTGTATGAAGTACTATGGACAAAACAACTCCAGAAGGAAACTGGAAAGAATCTAGGCGTATACTCTCACCACATGTTCCTAAATCAAGCATCTGCTGAAATACATCCGTATACAGTCCTGTCAGATCATGAAGACCAGTAGGTAGATACAGACCTAATGAAAAACCAAGTATGGGTTGCAAGAAGTGGTACTGGTGATTCACTGTGTGATATTACCACTGCTCAATTGCTATTCAGCTCTGGTGAGTCAGGGATAACTGTACAGATGGATATATCATATTCAGAAGAGATATATAATTATGGCATATCTTATTTGCAAGTATACTTCCATTTAAAAATAAGTTACTTGATCTTAAATAATTTACTTTTTAAAAAAAATTTTAATCCCTGTCACTATTTTTCCACTAAAACTGTAAATAAATTTAACGTAGTTCAAAATATTTGAGGCTGAAATAGCCAAATGAACCCATTTGGTTTAAATAGGATCAGTTTGAACTTTGAGAACCACAGTACACAGTTCCATAAGTCAGCTTATATGTAAATCTGAACTTCATATTGTCTGAGAATTAGAAACTAATTGATTTGTATTATAGTAAAGAAATGAATAATACATTTAAATAACAACATGTACTCTCCATAAATCTGAGATAGTTGGTAGTATAATTTAATCCAATAGTGAGGGTTTGAAATATGTAATGGAACAGATTCTAAATTGTGAACAGATATCCTTTCTTTGTGGCTGACTGGGTTTGAGTTCACATTGTTCAGAAGATACATGTGATTGTTTAGCTACAGCTGAAAGAAATGAACTACATCCAATAAATGCTTTCTTGTACAGAACACATCAAAAAGACAAAGCCAAAATCTATGAACTGCTTAGTCAAAAGACTCCTTAAAATTAGTCTTTCGTGAAAGCCATCATTCAATCATCTTAATATGAGCCAAAATGTAAGTATACAATTCCTGTATCAGGTAAATTACACTATTGTACACACACTGCCTCCATAAAACCATAGTACTCCAACGCAAAACTTAGCTTTTATCCCAAAGGACTCTGACAAAACTAAAATCCAAGCCATGCTGGGACACCACCTTGTCTCCTCTGAAACAGCTGCAGAAGAGAGTCATAACTGTTTGCAAGGTGCAACAGGACTACATGTTAGTTGTGATTAATGAAATCAAGAGCCTTGTTACCAGACAAATTTGGTTGGGTTACCAAAGTGGAAGTGCCTTGGGAAGCTTAATGTGAAAGGATTACAACCTTGCTTTGCTGGTCTTATCTTTGGGAGGCCTTAGTTGCATAGGGAAAGCACTACAGTGAGAGCCTATGTTCAAACACCAGCTTTGCTTCAGAGATCAGATGATCTTCAAGTCAAAATCACTCTGCATTTGATCTCTCTTTCTGCAAAATGGAAGGAAAAAAGTCCTCACTTTTGTAGAGGATGTTGTGAGGCTTAATTCTGTGGGCTTGTAAAGCTATTTGGATAACAAAGGAGAAAGAGCCATAGGAGAATAATGATGATAAGTCAGGATGTTCCAACAACATAAAACTATGGCATTGATTAAATATTGATGTGAGGAGGAGAAGTGATAGAAATAGATTAATTACCATTATATCAGACAAAACATCTTCCCTAGAGAGCTAACAGCTAGTACTGCCCAGACAGACATTCAAGGGCATTCCACAAAACCTAGATAAAAATGGGGAAATATTGACACAGCTTCATCTATTTTAACTGTTGTTCTGTCTGGATGGCAAGATAGTTTAGCTACAGGTCATGTAGCAGTCACCGGCTAAAAACATGCATACTTTAACTGTTACATACACCTGTAAACAATTTTTCATGTGATGATGGCCTGAATGTCAGCAGCACGATGGGTCTCAGCTCCAATCAGACAGGCAGTGGAGATTCTGTGGAAGGCTCCAGACATAACTGGCAGCCTTGAAAGACAACACCACTTCCTTAATACCCCCAACACTAAGTTATATGTCAAATTCTAAAACCTGCCCTTTTTCCCAGCAAGATTTCAATTGCTTGAAAGGGGGAGAGGGAATCTGAGATAAATAGCCAATAAAGAAAACACTTCCCAGAATGATTTTGAGATATTGTCTGGCAATGGTCCGATCAGAGCTACTGGCATTGTGCCATGTTGTTAAAGGAGCTAAGCTGTGATGTGCTGAACTGTGCACAGACACCACCTTCCACTGAGAAGGTGTTGCCCGCAGCCACCCAGAGGTCACTGCTCAAGGCATTCCTGGGCCTCATAGCTACTAGGGCTATACGAAAAGGAGCTATGGTCCTTTGGATGTTAGGGCCTTTTTTAGGGTCTTGAAGATCAAGAAGGAAAGCAGGAAGTTAATGAAAGTTTACTGGCTGTCTATGTTTTTACCTGAATAGGTAAGATGAGGATCAGTGTTCTGAACAAGTCAAAGTTTCTGAGTAGGCACTAGACCTACCTACTTAGAGAACTGCATGATGGCCTTGAGATGCAAACAGAAAAGTAAACCTGGCTGCCCTGGGGAAAGGAGGCAAGCAGAGGGATCTGGCCAGCCAGAGAGAAGAAATTCACCTCTTCTACCTGAGTTCAAGAGCCAAGCCCAGGACACCATGACCAAGGATCAGGGGGTTGTTTTGCAAGTGCTGGAACAAGAAACTAGTTCTCTGTTTCTGAAATACATCCTAATATGTCCTAAGCGAGGGAAGGTGATACCCATCATCCCCTCTAGTCAGTTTGTATAGATTTGCCAAGTTTAGCCTGCACTCAGTCACTGCTGTGCAAATGCCCCCTTGCTCCAAATATTTCTGCTCTGTCTTTTCATCCATTGAAGATTTTTTTTCCACTGGAGACTCATTCCATGCTGTGTAAATGCTGCAGACATGAAGAGAATTCACAGATGGAGGGGAAAAGGTATAATCCCAATGTTTTGTGAGACCATCAGCACCATAGCTCTGAAAAACAAGAGCTGTAAGTCCCTGTAAGAAGGTTGATCAACTGCTTTAGCATGAAGGTGGGCCAGTTATGCCCTAATTTTGAAATTGGGGATAACTGCAGGAGGACAGGGAATTTTACACAGAATGAAATTCAGACCGTATGCTGTTTGGAAAGATGTGTTACAAAAGCAGATAGAGAAATGAGGATAGATGATGAAAGTTTCAAAATACAGTCAATTATAGGTAAGTATGTCTGATATTAAAGCAATTCTGATAACAGAATCTCACATTTACATTCTCCGAAACATCAATGTAATATTTTTTAATTGTTTTTCAACACAACATTTTCTCCGAGTGCCATTTTAAGCATGCACATCGATCTTCCCTACAGCACTCTTTAACCAAGTTACTTTGGTAATATTTTTCTCTCTGAGTTTCCTATATCTTTTAGTTCAAGAAACTGAACCTGGTATACTGTGGTGTTAAAGTAACCACAGAATACAGACAAGCAGATCAGACACTGTTCAGTAAGAGCAAGTCATTTCCACAGATGATGAAAACCCCCAGCAATTCTGAATGAGAAATAAATATTGTAACATTTTATGTATTCCAGCTATAATGTTCCATAAATGATGAAATGAAAGAGCTATTTTATAAAATGCATATAGAGAAGATTTATCCCTTGTTCTGTGACCACAAATAGGGCTAGACTTTCCTCATAGGAAACTTTAAAATGGGGAAAAAATGATGGCATTTACCTTACCATATGGAAGCCTACATATCTCAGTACAGCATGGTGGTATCCAACATGCTTATCTGCACGCCCACTTGACTCTACATCTGTCTAGCTACCCAGGAGAATGGTGCATCTGGGAAGGCTGAATAGGCCAAGGGAGTTTACATGTATTTTGCCGTGTTCTTGAGAAAACTTACTGGAGACAGGTCAACATGTTTTTTTCTTGCATCTCTTTGCATTAAATAAAAACATATTGTATATTATTCGAACATTCTGAGATCTGTTTTTTTCACTAGGAACGCAGAAATGTATTTGAAAGCGTTTGCTTTCGAGAACCTTGTATGCAAGGGGAATGCTGGAGAGGGCATAATATGAGGCTTAGTACTGAGCAACAGATGTAGACGAAAAGACAAAACAGGTTTCTGGAAAATGCTTTCTGAACAAGTTCGTACAGTTGCAATCCAAAAATTAGCATCTTTGCTATTTATGGGAGTGATCCATGGTATCCTGTGACAGAATGCGTTGGAATGGTTCAAATCTGCGTGAGGGGAGGTTCAGACTGGATATTAGGAAACATTTCTGTACTGAGAGGGTAATCAAACACTGGAACAGGCTTCCTAGAGAGATGGTCAATGCCCCATGCCTGTCAGTGTTTAAGAGGCCCTTGATAACATGCCTTAACTTTTGGTCAGCCCTGATGTGGTCAGGCAGTTGGACTAGATGATCATTGTAGGTCCCTTTCAACTGGGCTATACTATACTATTCTATCTATGAAAAAATCCTCATCAGGGCAGAATTAGCAATGAATAAAGCAAGTAATCATTTTAAAAATATTGATTTAAAAAAGGGAGAAAAATATTTCTGTATTCTTTAAAGATCAAATACTGCAAGGAAAAATATATTCACAAGCATCACTGAATTTCAGAAACCTGAGCTATTTTCTTTATTATTAGGTTATTAACCCATGGAGTGGTCAGAAGTAAAGATTTGATTATTTGTTTTAAAAAGTCAGCAAAAATATGACATTAGAAAAATTTGATTACTTGTGACTAAGCTCTGTTGGTGATGTCCTTCAAATCTTAATACCTCTAGTTTAATAACCGAGAACTGAACAGATCTTTGTAAATCAATGAGTCCACCAGGGTTTCTAGAGCAGGATGTTTTACCTGCCAAGTGGTTTCTCTTAATTGCTTGGAAGAGGAGAGTTAGCTTTCCTGCCTCATTATCCTTTGATTTATCAAATTTAAATAGCATAGTGCAAAAAAGGAAATTATTTCTTCTGTGGCTATGGAGGAAGATACCCAAGTAAAAAGCTGGTAATCCTGTATTTGAATGCCAGTACAGTAACTTCTACATCATTGATTTAACTTTAACAATGGAAATAAACGAATATTTCTGGATCAATCTTGAACGACGACTGAAAGGCAGAACAGTTGTCATGGTTAAACAGTAGATACTCAGCAACAGCCACAACTCTGGTAGCTCATACTCTAACCAGTTAGTCTTTTACAGTTGAAACAGGTCTGACACAGAAACACAGAGAACTCTTCAAAGTAGTTAAGGAGATGATCCGACATCACCCGCATGTTCTAATTTAGGATGTCTGCTACACTTGTTACTGTTAAAGACTTTTTGAAGAGTAATATATACCTTCAAGCAGACAGGCTTTTGCCAGTTTAATTTCAATGAACAATGCAACATACCTTTATCGGTTTTGATATCCTGAGTTGTAAATGTTAAGTCAGGAAAGCAACTTGGTTCTCGCCCTATAATACAGCTGAAAATGCTGACCCATGGAGATACACCACTTCAGAACATTATTCCACTTATAAAAACAACTGTAAAACCAATTTTTTTTCCCTGAAAAAGAGAAACAGACTGCATTTTTTTTACATCTATAGGAATTCAAAGCATCTCATTTAGCATCAAATGAGATTACTTTAAATAAAGTACAAGAACATCCTTCCTTATTTAAACAGTGTGTTCCAGGGCTGTGTCAGTGAGGACAACCTAATGATCCAAAGGTTCATTTGCAAGTAATGTATTTTGCAGATACTCTATTAAGATACTAGTGATATCAGAAAATTAATTTACACATCAATTACTCAATACCAGGCTTGCTGGGCTGAAACGAGTCCAAACCTAACAAAGGGGTCAATTTTCAACATTTAAACCAGATCATAAACCTTCCCAAATTTGATTGCTTGAAGTGGCAAAACTTCTAGTTGCCGTAGAACAGCAGTTCTAAGAGAAACCCAGCGGTTTCTCTTTTAAAGAGGCAGCTGTGGAATAACCCAAAGTACTTAAAAACTTTTTACACTTCTGGGTGGAAGGTGGCCAGCACAAAGGTTATAGACTATATCTTTACACGCCAGTAAAGACATGAGCCCCATAACCACTAGAAAATCCCACATTCTGGTGTACTTGAGCACTTCACAGAAGTTAATACACCCCAAGGCCCCGTATCTATGTCCGAAGCAGCAGCAAAACAGTATCACATCCATGAAGAGGCTCAGAAAGTCAAGGAAGCAAGGTCCGTAGACAGGACTAAAATTTAAAAATTCATTGATCCCATCTGGGTTTCCCCCTTTACTAACGCTCGCTTTTGAAGTCAAAAGGCTGTATTGCTTCAGGATGCTGGTGAGCAGGGACTTCCCAGCAGTGGTAATGCTGTGGTGACAACGTGCGAGCTCTGAGCTCACCCAGTCCCCGGAGAGGGCCACGCGCTTGTGTTTCCTTCATGCCACGGATCTTCGTGGGGCACGCTTTGTTTAGCAGTGACTTGGGGCATAAAACTCAGTCCCAGGGAAAAAAATCAATATATTTCCTAGGTTTTCTATAGCATTTTTGTGAGCGAGAAACACCCTCCCCCTGTCGCTAGAAACACAAGGGGAACCTTGTGTAAAGAAACACAACCACGGCGGGAAACTTGGACATTGCAAATGGCGTCCCATGCCCAAAAGCCAACTCTGTTGCCACTTAGACCAGCTTTGAAGCCTACTGCCCGCCTCACCTTGCTCTCCTGGACTACAAACACCTGCACTGGCGACCCGACGCCCTTCCCGGGATGCGACACACGGCGCAGCCCCGCTCCAAGGGGAACCCACCACGCTCGGACGCAGGTGCTCCTGCTACTGAGGCAGGCTGGTACGTCTGAAAGCACAGGGGGGGACAGTTGCCATTACACAGGGGTACTTCTCCGAGAGAAGCAGTAGGGAGGTCTGTGTGGCGCCGGAGGAAAGGCCTTGCCCGGGGGAGGGGCGGCCTTCCACACGTCTCCTCCTGCCGACTGAGGAGCGGGCTTTGATCTGCCCGGGATGACAGGGCGCCAAACCGTCTCTCATTCAAATGAATCTGGCAGGCATTTGGAGACATTCCTCAGAGGGTGACCAGCAAAGGCTTGCAACGGAGGGTGGCTCCTGCCCATGCCCCTTTATAATGTCTCCTCACCGCCTCATCTGTCTGCCGAGCAGGCCTGCTGTGATTTCCCCCCACATCCAGGCTCAATTTGTATGCAAATCCTCCCTCATTTGTTCTTGCTCCCTTCAGAAAGGACAAATTTAGTATAATAACTGTAATTGCTTTAATAACATGAAAAAACCGACACCTTTATGGGACCAACAATCAAAGACTGAAATTGTAACACAGCATGACAGGTGTGGAGGCATGCCACCATTACCGATTTTCCCATTTCAGTATTTCTTTCATCGTCTTGAAAAGTGCTTATCTCAATAAGCCAGGCATGGCTGGCTTGTGCCTCTTGAGCTCCGTGCAGTTTGTAAGGAGTTAGGCAGGGCTTCCATGATAGAGCACGTCGCTGGTGAGCAGCGGGGGACAGCGGCTGCTGGGCATTTAAACCCCTCTCTGGAGGAAGATGTGGGTCGGCATGACCCGGAAAGGTAGAGCCACTATCAATATCTCCCCAAATTGACGTCTCCCCTCAGCTCTGTGGTGGACCTATTAAATATCTTACGGTCTACAGGTCATAGGTTCAGACAGATGGCTATTCCTGCTTCCCATCCGAGGGACGGAGGTCTCAGTGCCACTCGCAATGGTGGTCTGTATCTCCAATTACGTTGGGCTAACCTTCTGCACCCCTCTTGCTGAACTGGACAATGTCTATTCTTGGCAACCTTTTCGGGTTTAATTTCAAGATTAGCAAATGAGAATTCATTTTCAGGATCAGTCAGCTGGACCAGGACATCCTTGATCTTGGCTTTTAGTTATACTCAAACTCATTGACTAACAGTTACATTTTCTAGTTACTCTTTGCACTGTAACCTGTAATTTTAATCATAGAACAGAACCCCAGAGCTAGTTCTCCTGTAATAGCCCCTGCTTTACTAAAAGATAAATCCATCATCAAAGATCAGCTATCACATGAACCAGAGTTCCCATCCAAAATATGCAAATGTGGAAATGCAAAAGATGGTGAGAAGTGGGTCTTCATGCACACTCTGGTGGAGAGAGGCCACAACACTGTGTCTCAGCTGGAGACAGCTGGGAGTGAACTGATCCTTTTGAGTGCAAGGGGAACTCCAGACCTGCCTCAGTCACCATTCCGAGGGCACACTTGCGTGACGCAGGAGAGATATGTGTAAACAGGTGTGAACACCAAGGGTTTTTTTTAAACCTGACATGCCGATAGAAATTAAAAGGATCAAATCAGTAACTGGAAACATTGATTAGTAGTGACCATCTCCTTCAGGCCTTAATCAGGTTAGATGTGAAGTGGTTCTCACAGATGAAGTGCTTGAGAACACACTAATCACCAGTATCCAGGAAGTATAAAATGCCAAACTTAAAAGAAGAAACAGTTCCTCTTCCATTTGATTTGACCCAAAACTGCCTGCTGAATCTCTCACAAGCAAGAACACGATTCACCATCCCAATGCAGTTTTATGGAAGATTTCTCCTCAGCATTGAGAATGGAAAAAACAAGTAAGGGACTTTTTCTCTACAAACACTGTATGCATTTTCTTTAACGTCTAGGTCACCAATACATCCATATACGAAACCATCACACAATATTTGTCCTTGATATTAAAATTCTTCAGAGATCAAAAGCAAGCGCTAAAAATAGACAAGATATTTATATAGCCCATAATAGTAGACTCCTATATTACTAGCACCTCTCAGTGGAGACAGGCCTGAACCGAAACCTCAGGTCTGCACATCATACCAAGAAAAGAAAACAAATAAACAAAAAGCTAAAGTTCTGTTTCAGATCTCAGAGCGTTACCAGGAATGTTCCTGGTTCTGCTAAAGATTTGGTGCTTGAGTGTTTGGTACTCTTCAAGCTACAGGAAAAAAAAGAAAAGAAAAAAGCTCTCTTCAGTCTGGAAGTGAGCACTAAAGTCAGCTTGCCATGTGAATGAAATGAGAGAACCCTGAGGAACAAAATCTCAGCAACATACTGCTATCTTTAGGTAAACATTTGTTTGCAATATCTTTTTAAAATAATACTGTCGACTTTAGTGATTGACGATTTCACCCCATTTATCACTGACAACTAGAATTATTTTTTCAGCTGTGGATCATGTTAATTGTGGAAGCTAATAGGGAGGAATGTGAGGTAAATGGTCTCAATACCTTTAGTATATGTGATGACTTTACCAGACTTGCAGTACTGTATTTACTGTAACCAAAAGGTCATGCTCTATATTTTAAAGGTAAACAGTGAACTTTTCTGCATCAGTCACACTCCTGCAAATCATGTACAAAAATATTTTTAGAAAAGGCAATTAGCTTTTTTTTTTTTTTAAATTAACCTTAATTTCAGATACTTGAAGGAAGGCTTCCAACTTTAACTGACACACATGTGTAAACCAGAGAGGTTTGCCAACTATCTCATCAGCAAACAAAGCAATTTAGTAAAGAAGGACTAAGGCTGTTATAATTTACATTATTGACAATGAGCGCTCATTTTTTCTCTGTAGCAAGGTAAATACTGAGGCAATGATGAGATTGCATTGTTCATTCCACTGTTAAATAAAAAAAAGCAATTTCCCAGATACTGCAGTTTAATTGGTGTTAATTTTAAATGGTACAATCCCATTCACATCTTGAATCTCTATGTCTTACAAAGACACCATACATGGGAACGCTATAATAAAATAATTCTGATGTAGTTTTGCAAATAGACATTTTTTGTTATAAGCATTAAAAATACACAAGTTTGATTCTGGCAGAAATGGGGTCTTTGAAAGATATACAACAATACCGTAATTTGGGTGTATAAGTTTCTCTGAGGATATACTATTGAATGGTAGCACACAAAGCCTACTATGAGATGTACATGAAGTTTTTGTTTCAACAAATAGCAAGATGTGTATTAGTGGAAAATGGGTATGTGCTTTCAAGTAAATGAGATAAGGTGACACAGGACAGAAAATGCTATTTTAGCATGTGCTAACAGAATGCAGAATGGATTAATTTCTATAGAAGAAATTTTTAGAGTGCTAACCTTAACACACAGCAGGAATTGCTGCTTTAAAGGGACTGTGTCAAAGTTGACAGGCCCAAAATGTAACCATAAAATTAAACTTTTTACAAAATGCCCTTTTGATCCTGAAAAATCTATCAATCTTCCAAATCCAATACTGTCACATTGTTAAAATACCAAATACTTCGCTGTGTGATTGGCCATTAAACTTGGTTTGATTTTGCAACATGTATATGCAAGTCATGATTTTGCTCTCTCCTCCACATTATCTTTAGGACTATGCATTTAAACAGTATCAGATCTTTTGTTTGAGATTTCCATGATTTAGCATTTCAGTTAGCAGTAATTTATAACAAAGCTATAATATGAGGCTCCTGTACTCCAATGGTAAATGTCTCCTCAGAAAGAGGGCAGTTCTTCATACATGGAAGTTGCCAAACCACAAAAGGATTTATTTTTGTCTTGTTTTACTTAATACATGCAAATACTTTCCAGTGCACACTGAAATGCAATAAATTATAGTTACATGGCATAGTAATAAAAATGAACGAGAGCATTTCACTTTTTCAAGGTGACAGGTAAAAAAGAAATGCTGTGATTGCTGGTTTTATTTTTTGTCAGTTTTAGCTCACAATCTAATAGTGAGAATTGAGAAAATTAATTGTGAATGGCTTTCCTTATATTGCACACAAGCATAGTAAGTACAATTCATGCCTCTTACTTATTAGCATTTGGGCGGGTTCTCAAATATATGTATAGATTTTTCATGTGTGAGGAAATGTTTCTGTGCTTAGAAATTAACTATACAACAGCTTTTCATTACAAATATGGTCTTTACCAAAACCAGGCTATTTTCAGGCAATAAGTCCTTCTATTCCCATAATAGTAGTATGGCTGGGCATGGATTATGTCATTCCTCCTCTTCACACGCTCAATTCTTAATTTTCTGTAATCATCTCAAACCAGCACAGGACCTTTAGCTAAACACTTCTGTTGGGTTTACTGTAAAACTGACAACCAGATGATTAAAATATCTCTCTTCTGTTCTCCCCACCTCATTGCCACAGATAACTGGAGCTGCACAGACTACTGTTAGCACCAATATTCACAACTGAATATCTGCCTTTTCTAGACAGTTTCAGTCTAAAAAATTAAAGCATATTTAAGACATCATAAATGGAAGTGCTGAACATGCTTGATGCACATACACTCCACAAACAACGCTGTCTTGAATATACTCCACCCAAACCCCCCAGAATACCAGATACTACATTTTCCTACGAAAACTGGTGAATGAACAAGCAATATATACAGCATACTTTGACTTCTCTACATACAGCTGTGATAAAAGCTAAAATACATTATAAGAAGCTAGCATTAAGCATAAATGTCTCAGAACTAGTTAAATTAACCTGATCTTCAGTCCAACCCACACAATGAAGTTAGTCAGTTCACCCTGGAGGGCTGAGAATTGAGAAGGGTAATGATCTTTTTCAGTCTCTTCACCTAACAGAATTCAGCAGCCCTACTTGATTTCAGGGGTCCTTTTCAACTGCAGATACTGAAAAAGGTATGGTTTTTGTTTTCACGTAGGATATCCTCATGTTAACCTAGGCCCTGGATGACTAACCCTACAGCTGACACAAACAGATGTTTTTATTTGTTTGAACTATTAGGTCAAAGGGCTAATGAGCTAATGAAAATTCTTTCAAGAGCTATCAAATGAGGCATGATTAGCAGATTTTCAGTTCCTATTTATATGAAACAAAAGAATTAAAAAAATATTCCAAGTTTACAGATCTTTCATGTCCATCCTAGTCTTGATAAGAGGCAGATTTAAAAATAATAAAATGAAAAAAGCATACCTCAGGAGCTGAATCAGCAACTCCAGGCTGGCTCAGCAGTGCTGTACTTCCATCAGCTGCTACAACTTCCATTGTAAGAGTCTCTTCCACTCAGTGTTTGAAAGGATAACATTGAGTTGTCTCAGCAAGCTTTTATTTTTCCCATAGTATTCGCCTTTGCTTAACTTTTGTAGCTTTTTTTTGGCATATATACTTTGCCATGTCACTTTATTTAAAAATAATTTCTAGTCATATAAACATGTCCCTCAGTTTAACATTATGAAATAATTGTATAAAGATTATTCCAATCTCTGTTCCACCAATAAACCTGCAATATCTTTCAAATACATTTCCAGAGTAACATCATCTTGCTGTGGAAATAAATCATCCAGTTTTTGGAAGTTTCTATTTTTTATATATATGTGTGTAAATGTGTAACTATGTATAATTTAGTCATGATTATACAGTAATATTTGTTTTCATCTAGGAGTAAATAATTTATCTTGAACATTCCAAATCAAGGTAGTACGCCATACTCCCGAACTGGTTACTACTCAAGAAATCCAAACTTAGCAACTCAACTCTATACAGTGTTTATTTTCTTTTTTTTTCTTTTTTTTTTGATAGTGGAAATCATGTATAAATCACAAACAGTACAAGTTCCTCATGTCAGCAGTTGTCCACTTGAATGGGTCAACTTCTGTGTATAGACACTGTATTTTTAGTATAAAGTCAAGATAATATGGCAGTTAACTAATACTTTTGACTACAGTAAAGATACAAACTTCTGTAATATAAATTAATTGCCATTACAAAAAGGCAACTGTATTAACTAATACGGTACAAAAATCTGCAACTTCTATAAATATAATGATATGCAAGAAGTTAAATGAAATAATACATCACAGATTTTTGTATAGCACATTTCAAGAGGCAAGCTAAGATACACATGGAGCATTATACAGCAAGAAATATCAAAACCCACTAAGATTTAACTTCTTTTCCATACAAATGCTAGAAGTACAGGACACAACATGGAAGCAGATTACCAGCTCAGAGCAGGCAGACAAAGAGGTCTTATTGACAAGTTGTAAAGCATTAGGCAGCAGACAGAAGCTTGTCAAAACCAGCTGTTGTTGGATACTGATTGATAATGTTTTCATTCTGACGGCTGAGACACTGCAGACAGCCACAGGTCTGAGAAGAAGCCCAATGTGGGCACATACACATACACACACATACACACACAAAGTAATTTAACAGATGGCTAAAGAACATTAAAGCACAGTATCTTTTTTAAAAAGACAGTGTTCACTCTTTAATGAACGTGCATGGAAAATAGAGCCTAGTGCCCAGTTTATTCCACCTAAATGATGAACACATATGAAAAGATTTAGGGAAAAAAAAAAAAGAAACAATTGAGATTGGTCATCTGAATAAAAACTGCGCAGTTCTTACATATTCTACCACAGCCAGAGCATTCAACAACACTTTAGACAACGAAGTGTGACATGAGCTGCTATGAATATTTTTAATTCCTCCATAAAAAGGTGAATGTGTTTATAGACATTAAAAAGGTACACATCCATTAAGTCCATCCACAACACAAAACCACAGAAGAACTACATTCAAAGTAAAGTTAAGCGTTGGTCTTAGCCTTAAGCAGTTATGAGGTATTGTTTCAACCTGTGGTGAGGAATGATCACTGTGTTAGCAAGAAAAAGCATATTCAAAATCATTCTGAAAAAAAAATCACTGCTCCTGTGCAGTTGGCACTTTCCTAAAGAAAAAGCATTAAGCATCAAAAGGTCCTAGTCTACGTGGCTACTGGCATATGCCAAAGCCATATTCTCATCGACTACTTGGGCCTTTTGCAAGTTTGTCATGTAGCACCTTCCAACAGTGCATAGTTGGAAAATCACGACCAAAATGTAACTCAGAAACTCTGAAGTTTTTGGACCAGACTCACTGATGGTACAATTAAGTACAGTTTTAAGAATGCAATACAGTTGGGCTTATTTTCATTTGCTGTACCTTTTGATCCATAACTTTAATATGGGAAAGAAGGGGAAAAACAGTAAAAAGATTTTCTCTCTCATCTTCTATCTAATACTCAATGAAAAAGCAGTAAAAGCTCTGAATCCCTCTTTCTGCTTTCCCAAACTGCCTGCTTTCTCTGGGAAATAATTCTCTCACTCCTCCTCACCGCTTCTTACTTGTCATCTTCCCTAAACAGGACAGAAACCTGGGGACCTTGTGGAAATCTGGGGACTCTGTAGCCTCTAAGCTCACGTCAGCTAAGAGAGAGTTTGGAAATTAGATCCAGCTCCTCTTTAAATCCAGGGAAAGGAGCATCCTTAACACACACAAGAGAAACTGCTGGGCAGCTGGGTCCCACCTAAACTGTGCAGAGAGAACTAAACCAACATAGGCCTCCTCTCTGTGTTTTAAAATTAACAATTCCAGTTCTTGGGTATTTCCAAGAGCATTAGGAGTGAGGCAATTGACCTGGCAGGAAAGAGAAGAAACACAAAGCAAGAAGAAATGCCCTTCAGGCTTTCTGCCTATTCTACCACAAAATTAAACATGGAGCTTACCAGTTTTCCCAGCTTCTTTCTGATAATAGGAAGCAAGCTGAAACAGTGATCATCAGGCCATGCATTTGGGCAGAAATAATTCTAAGGGAGCAGTGCAAGAAATCCGTGGAAATTGAAAAGTACACAAAAAAACTATTAAAAACATTTTGTTTAACGAAGAGTATAATTGCAAGTAATAGAGAAATGGCTTTTATAAGCCTTTAAAAGCCGACCCTTGCTATTTTCTTATTCCCAAATAAACTAGTAAGAAACTACAATAAACTTCAAACTTAAAAAATAAGTGGAAAGATATATGCTTAAAGCCCTGAAAAAAGGAGTTACGAGTTTCAAAACACAAGCAAAATCGATGAGGAGGAACCACTGACACATCACTACAGTTTGTGTTTGCAGACGCTCATGCACGAGGGTAGCTGAATGCACAAGGCACAACATTCAAGGTGTGCACCAGGCCAGTGACTGATCTGCACATACCCTGTTGTGACTGACTTAATGGTGAACCAGTGGCCTCGCATGTTTCTTTAATGGACAAAATCAGCTTATAAGGTTTTAAAAAATCAACAAAAGGCAGCCAAAAAACTGCAAACCTACAATGGGGAAAACTTGGAAAGAGGAAATATGCACTGTGTGACTGGAACCAAATGGGATTTTTCCAAATGTATTACAAATGTTGTTTCCAGTGAATACTTTTTTGTCTTCTAAGTAACATTTAGCCCAGACGAAGTTTGAAAGAACAAGTTATAATCCCTTGAAAAGAGAAGCTTATAGTACAAACGCTGGAAGGCCCTTAATTATGGTATAGATGGTTTGGCAATGTTATGATAACAGTAGTATTCTGTGAATGAGTGATAAAGGAAGCAATCCTTATTTAAAATCTGTCACACTTCTAACTAGTAATAAAGCCTGCACAGCTGAATTAACAGACATTTGCTTTGCTTCTCTTACGGAAAACTACTTTCAATGAAAATTATTACTTTATCCAACTTTTGTATATTGTCTAAAAATATAGTTACTTAGACCACCTGTTTATGTCACCTATTTTTCCCAAATACTGCTATCCGCACATACCTGTTCGCTATTTTACCTTTCAGGAAACTTCAGCAAAATAACGGTTCTGCCTTTGACAAGGTTATACTGTGACTTTAGAAGAGGAATCAACTAACTTGTCCACTGTGTTTTCACTTAGTAAAACTTCAGGACTAACCTTTTGCATTAACATGAAACTGCTTGCCTGTAAGGTATCCTATTAAGGTTCTCAGTGGCTGTGCTTTCCATACTGCAGGGTCAGTAAACAAGCTAATACAAATTAGTCTCACAAATCCTTCAGACATTAGTTATTTTTTAAAAACCAAGGTAGGAGGTAGAATTCCTCCTTTGCAGACTATGTTATTTTTGTGCGTGTAAAATTTCCTATCAAGGATGATCGCAACACAAGAAAGAAACATGCAGTGTGCAGAAATAGTGGTAAACAAAGAGGAACTCTCTATTTCAGTAGTGTAGACAACTGGAAATAGTTGTGTACCTGATTCACAGAATATTTATTTTAACAAAAGGACATTCTGCACTAACTGTGTATGAACAACATATCACAGCACAGTCTTGATACCACACCATAATTAAGCTGTGAGCAGAACATGCAGGTACAGTGATGCCTGGAGAACCACTCTTCTCTCCTGCGTTTCACATTCTTGAAGGTTCGAAGTCTCTCTCTTCTAGCAAGCTTATTAGAAGGGAGAAGCTGTCTTTTACTGCCTCCATATCATCCAAGGAGCAGGGTTTAAGAATCCAGCGCTTTCCACGTGCAAGTGGCTCGAGTTCAAAATATTTTTTAATCTGTTAAGGAAAAAAAAAAAAGAGATCAGTGTATTAATATTATAATGACAACTCTCTGTCTCTCATCTAAAAAACCAAACCAAAACAAATCATCAAAAAAACCCATGTAAAAAGATCAGGATACTCATTTTTAGAATCTTACCCACAGCTGTTCTTATAATACAGGTTATATGACGTGACCTGAAAGTGTTTTCTTTAGGGGTGAGTGATCTGCTTGGAAGTTACCATTCTACCCATACATTTAACAGCATGGGAGGTCTGGGGAAGAATTATACGGACTTAAGGCAAAGAGCAAAGCACACGAAACAAGTGTTCAAAAACACAGCCAAAATAGCAAAACTTAACTAAGAAATTTTAGGTTATGTTTGTATTTTAATGTTAAAGCTGTATGTTTCATCATACTCTCATTAGTAAACACTTAAGATGCAGAATTTGTTACCGGACTACTCTAACTACAAATGAACTGTCAAAAATGCACAAATCCTAAACATTCCAGTCAAAGGTGAGCTATAGCAGAGGCTTTCTTAATGACCTTGAGAACACCGAAAAATAAAAATTTTCCCAAAATCAGTAAGTTTTTTCTAAAATTAAACATAGAAGACTAGCATACAAATGTGATTAGGATAATAATAAGTATGTGTAAGACATTCTACAATCATCTTAGTTCAAAATCCAGCACGTCCCAGCAGAATTCAGCTGCTTATTAACAATACCTAATAATGCCTATAAAGGAAACCTTTTAATTAAACTAATTCCATTTTTACTTCTGCAGCAACTGTGCAGCAAGGAGGCATAAGAATATGATGTAATATAGAATTCCAAGTTTTAAGGTGATTATAAGCCTTGACCAAATAACTGAGGAAGATGCAGTTTCTTGGAAAGACCAATCATTACTGACGCTAATTACACCAACTGTCAAGGCAGAAACACAGACCCACAGAAAGACTGAGAAAGAAAAGATTTTCATTTAGAAGTATACTCCAATCACCTTTCAAAATAGCAGGTACAATATCAAAACATATTTTTGATGCCTCTTAGGAGAAGACAGTAGTCTGCAGGTTATTTTGGTCCACAGATTACTGTTTTCATAAAAATTTTAGTCTTTGATAGTATTTGATCCAATACCATTTGATTAAAATGTCTGCTCATGTTTGACTTGTCAAAATAGATATTTAGTTTTTACATCCAACATTATATCCATCAGTTCTTGCTATTGTCAACATACCAACAGAAATATTTAGTCCTGACTTAGTTTGCACATTCTTGTTCCTTATAATTATTGCCAAATATTCTTAATTTTCTTTTATCACAGACTGTGCCACACCACAAATATGCACAACAACAGGAACAGTTACCCGTATTGTGGTAGGCAGTAGAGGCCCCAGACAGGCAACTGGAGCCACACTATATAAGGCTCCATGTGCAGGGGGAATAAAAAAAGAAAGAAAGAAAAAAAAAGGCTTCCAAAGCCCAAACAAGCTGCAACATCTCTTGCAGCTCTTATAGTGTCTATACAACAGTTTTGTTTATCTAGTAATGTATTCTAATAGAAGAAACCAACTGTAGTTGTATCAACTCACATAAATCAGAATTCAACTGTGACAAGGTGGCAGGAAGGGTTTCTTATTTTTTAGAAAGAAATTTCGAGCAGGGTGTTTAGTAACAAATATCAGAAAAAAAATGGTGGTTTTGAGATGGAAACTTCTGCTTCCCCAACTAAGATACAGGTGAAATCTTTCAAAATCTATTTCCAACAAAGCAGAATAGTATCAATAACAATGTGCAAACATTTGAAAATGAAGCGTGGTACATGACATTCGCTTCCCCTCAAACAAATTTCAGAAAACATACAAGTTGAAATAAACAGGACTTCAACAACCAGTATTTTAATATCAGCATACCTAGTTTTTAGCATTGCTATCTCTGTGCCATATTAGTATCTGATATGTTAGCATGGTTGTATGTGATCAGAACCTAAATACTAATCTCTATAAGGGATATATTGCAATGTTTCCAGCAGCTGAAGTGACACCAAATTGAATTTACCCCCATTAATATACTGAATTAATGGCACCAATCATAGCACTGGAGAAGCAGGGTAAGGAAGCTCTCTCGCCTGTTTCAGCAACAGCCTCCTTGACTGCTAAATAAGGGGAGGAAGTAAAAGCTGCACAGAGCATAACAAAGCAAGGTGTCAGCGCAGCTAGCTGACAGAGCAGCCTGCTGGTGTTAAGCTGACAAATATGGCTGAGTAATTTGAGATGTTTCAGATCCACAACCCAGAGGATGTCCACCACACCCCCTCTACTGGAAGACTATTGCCATCAGCCCCTTGAGCTCACTGAAGTCTGTCCGCAATCTTATTTACATAGCCTCTTGAATTAAGGTTATACCATACGAAGAAATTATTAGGAAAAGGTCATTACATTGTAAGGAGAGTTCTTGAGTTTAAGAGCATTAAATATCTAGAAACACATACATGAGGAAATGATGGCAGTAAGCAGACTAGCACTGAGTCTTGTGCGTTTGTGGGCAAATATGACATTGCTTACCACGGTAGCCTCTAGCCAAGAAAAACACAATGACGTTAAGCTATATTTCAGTAACTGCAGATGCCAAGATAGAATTTCTATTCCAGCAGTAAAACAGCGTCCACTGATTTAATGAAATAAATTTTGCAGATAAATTATTTATTTGGATGCCCAACGTTGATTAAAATTTATTTTTTCCTATTTCTAGGTGTGTAATTAAAATGTAACAAAATCAGCAATGTACTGTCATCATTTTCCACACCTAAGGAACAGTTCAGCGTATCTGCATTAATAGGTCCTAGATGAATGCTGAAATTAAAGTGATCGTTAAGCAGAGGCTTTTGAAATGGGTATTTTTAATAACGGCATAAAAGCACAACTGCCTATATGCACATAAGTAACAGCGATTTTGTTCATGCCTACAGAGAAAAAAAGATTTGCTAGATGACTTGCCTCTAATTCAAATATAGAAAAATAACACTAATTGGCTTACAAATAACAAATAACTAAACCAGAGGTAGCACAGAAGTGATTTTCCACAACCCAAGGAACACTCTGTGGTATGTTACTATATTTCCTCATTTAAACTTCACACCACAATGCAGTTTGCTAAAGCCCAGAGCTTTGCAAGCGGGCTCTACTATTTTGAAATTTCCAGAAAGACGTTTGCAGACAAAAGACAAAAATATTTCCCAATTTACTATAACTTCTCCCCCCTTTAACTCAGAAGATGTCATTCAGTTCTAAAAACAAGTAAGTTTTTTTAGACTTAAAAAGGAACCCTTTTTTACATGCAAGAGATGAAACAGGTACATGAAAATAGACCAACACAATCAGATGTCCAACACTGTTTATACAGTTGAGTTTTCCACTGGAATGCTCTCAGCTCTCCATCCGCTTTCATTTCTCTAGTTGCTTTCTGTCCTGACGACCATCATTCACACTCGTTCCCTACCAGATTTCCTAAGAGGATGCACACTAATCACCAAAATATCCAAAGAAAGCTGAAATTCTCTGAATACTCACTCACCTAGGTAGTTCTTGCATAATCAGATAATCAGCAGTAACTATTTTACAGCTCCCTTCAGTCGCACTAGCACAAAAGGGTGAGTTCCTAAGAGAAGCTCTTTTGCCTTCCCCTCTCGCATAAATGGTGAAAAGCTTTCTGCCTGTTCATGGATGCCGAAGCAAAATATAAAGACTCAAACAGGCTTCAGGTGTCTGACACATTGACATGCATTTACATACTGGCTTTGCATTTTTAAGTGTTTACTTTGGGATTGTTAAATTTTTAAGATATAACCTTAGAAGAAAATACAATCAATTAAATCCACGTAATTTTAAGACGACTTTACTACTATTTTACAGGATCTCACTGTATGTCTTGACTCCATATGGGGGCCTTGTTTTATAGAGAAGCTGACATTGTATTTATGCCACATTCTGAAGTCAATAAAATCTAACAATACACATTTGCAATTATTCCCACTCCTCCCATACTCCACCTTCTAAGTCCTATTCTACTAGCACAATACACGAAGCATATGGTTATCAAATGTTGCTTGACCTACGTGCTAGAAAAGTCAAGACACAATAAAAGGATTGGTGCCCAGAACCTCAGCTGGTGTAAATTAGCATAGCAGAGTGGAACTGATATTACTAAATTGATATACGTAAGCTGAGTAACCAGGCCCTGCAGAAAGCTTTTATATGTTCCATTACTGAACCTCATCTAGCCGGTTCACAACACACATGAACATAAGACATATAGGAAAACTTAGATACTGTAAAATATGAATACAGAGTCTTTCTATCTATTATTCAACATGAAAAGAAGCTGATTGAAAGTATTATTTTTCATTTGAATTTTAATACGAAATTTCACCAACACGAGAAGGCTTCCAATCCACTCTGATTAATCTGTTGTAAGCAAGTACAAAATTCAGGTAGTCACTTACATTACCAGGCTGTATTTGGAGAATTTAATGGATAAAATATTTTTTCATCCATTGCTGTTTTACTGAACAATTCTACTGGGGAAAAAAAATTGTAACAACACATGTATATTATATCTAATCAAAGGCTACACATTCACCTCATTATCCCCACTAGTCAAAATTTTTCAAAGACTTTTACAGGATTAAGCAAGTAGTACTGCAAGAGGGTGACTGGTGGAGGCATGAAACTAAAATTACCTAATTTGCTGAATCCATGTATTAACCACAAGAAATAGTTCATTCATCTATCCCAAATCTGCATGGACAAGAAATGCAGACAAATAATGGGAGATTGGGGTTCCCATATTCACATTGTGAAAGTTTCATTGAGCTGTGATGCCGAGATCACCTTTTCAGACATCATAAAAATCTGCCTTTTGGAGCAACTGTTTAGAAGATTGCAGAGAGGCAATTTTGATTGCTGAGCCCATGAACAACAGAAGAGTTGCCTATAACAGTGACCAAAGCATGCACAAATTCAGTATCTTTGGAGAAAAGAAAAAGTCAAAAGTCTATCACATAGCATTAAGTTTTAAAAAGGGAAACTACATAAAATGAGTAACTTAAAGAAAATTAACTGTCCAGCTAAAAAGGTAAAATGCTTGCAGGTGGCATAGAAAAAAATACCATAATTAGAGGCTCAGAGTATATTTATACTGCTACAGAAGACTTTAAAAGAAACAAAAAAAGCTTTCAACAGTTGCAATAAGGAAAAGGATGGTATTAGAGGTAAAAGAAGTCGTGTTTAAAAAAAGAAAACAGAAAACAAAAGAAAGGAAATTCTAGCAAATTAAATAGAAACCACAAATGTTGACCTACTAACCATAGAGTGGAACCCATTGCTTAAATCACCACTGATGCTAGAAAGTAAACTGAAATCCACTCTAGTTTATGTTAGTGTGCTGGACTGCAAACTGCACAGCCTCTTGAGCTCTACACATGCTTTTCTGCTGGTCCTGTTCCAAGTATAGTGATTTGTAAGAATGGGTGGAATGGATCGGTAGCCACTTCATCTTAAATCAACTAGCTCAATCCACTGTTGTACCGGAGTTAATACTTTCATGCTTTTCCCTAAAAATCTGCTGGAAACCTCTCTCTCTGACACCCCACTTGGCTAAAAAGGACCTCTTGTCTGACCAGAACAGCTGCTCTAACGTGCAAAACTGTCAGCAGAAATTTCATAGCATTTATTCTTCCTACGGAGACACTTCATCTCCTCCTGAAAAGATACTTCACGTGTGCCTGCTTATATGCTTCTTCGTAACAGTGATCTCATCCATGTCTAGAGGGATCCTTGTAACGCACCTATGTCTCATAAGCACTCCTCCTAAAACACCTATACCTCATATTTATTGACTCCATATAGAATACCTCTTACGTAACAGGGAGAGGAATGAACGTGCCTCAGCTGATGGGAAGGGATGGTGATACGCTGTGGTCTGGAGCAACCTATGCACAGGGCTATTCCCAGGAATGACAGCTGAGGTTAACAACACTAGCAGCCATAGAAGTGCTCTTAAATTCTAGTTCTTTGAAGCTAAATATTTCTCTGCCGGCTGACTTTTATGTGCCACTGAATCCAAAGCCTGTATCTGCAATGTTAAAAATTTGCAGTGAAACAGTTAACTACATATTATGATAATCAGAATTATGTAACTGAGCTGCTTTTTTTTGGCTTTTAAAATATGACCTGCTGAAGTAAAACCAAAAGAAAACCCAAGACTGTCTTCTTCAGCATTTCTGAGTGATGGCAGGGTAAGCAATTTCTCGAGATAAGATTTCAAAACCATCAGGAGCCTTTTTGTACAACTCCTCATTGGTAGTGATGAATGCTTTAAAAATTAGTATTTCTAGTTTGTACAGCTTTCCAATCTTTTTTTTTTTTAATTTTGCTTTTTACAAAAGATTACCTGAAACACTTCCAACTGAGCTTTGTACTTAGCTTTATAATAGACCTGGCAGATATTTTTGGCTCATAAGTCTTTACAAGGAGCAATACACTTATACACATATTCCACAAAATAATTTACATAGTGCTTTGTGGAACAGATGCACTTTTCCATCCTTCTTGTTTCCAATAGCCACAAGACACTACGCTTTTCACATTGCAAGTGATTGCTGAAAGAAATGTATTTTAAAGAAGATACCTAACTGTTCTGAATGAAGAAACAGGATGCTTGGCAAATCAGCATAGACACGCTGTTCCAAACAGAGAGCACACAGTACTGGCAAATGCAAGTGTGAGACAAGAAAAAGGGGAGTGAGCTAGAGAGCTGGAAGGTGAATACAGAGGGGTGTTTACTGTAAAATATGTAATACTGCATCATTGCATCAGGATGGAGAGAGTGGAAGATTTTAAAATGGGTAAGTATTCTTTTAATACAGTCATGTATATAATGGGTCTGGGACAAATAAGACAGATGAGAGTGAGGACAGAAAACTGCTGAGGGTGCAAAATACTACTGAGATTTGCATGTATGTGGATGAAAGCAAAGATAGGCTTTGAGGTGCTACTAGCATCTATCAGCTCTTTCACACAAGTCTTTACCATACAACAACATACTATGGCGTATTAGATTTCTTTGGTTACATTCTATTAATTTGTTCAAAAGAAATAGTAAGAATCGGGAAACTGCCAAAACCATACACCTATACTTTGCTTTCCATGTCTCATACACCCAGCATATTCTGTTTATAGAAGCATGGGCTTTTCCTACAACTGGAAGACATAGAGATAACATGAGAACAGCAGCAGCATATCTATATAGAAAAAAAACAGACTTCCAGATGAAGAATCATACAACCAGTGCTGGGCTGGAAAAACAAGACAAGGCTCACAGTATCCAACCCCAGAGTGAGCAAAACAGCATCCCTTCTTGAGTGACAAGTGAAACAACGAGAACAGGGAAGGAGGCATTGTACAAAAATGCATGCAATGAAAGCACAGTAAAATAATTTCCTTTAATATTTACAGCTTTAATTCTTTAATTTATTCCAAAGAATTAATCAGAAGTTGAAGTCAGGCACCAGATTTAACACAAGACCTACAAGTCTACACTTACAAGACTACAACTAACCCTTTAAGTTACTACTCCTATTCCTTTCTCTCTTACCCACTGTGTTTTCTGAAGTACTTTGGGTTGCAACAGCTACATACTTATAGTTAAAGTGTTAGAATACAAAATCCTAAAGAGTAATGCTGAAAATTAGCCCGGGTTAAAGTCAGATATTTGTAGGACATCTAAAAATCATATTTTTCCCCCCCACATACTACAGAGACATAAAAATGACAATTTACTGCATATAAGGACAATTTTCTATGTAAGTGTATTCTTAGCGTATCCAAATATCTTAAGATATTCCAAAAATAACTGATTGAATTTAAGATCAATTTAAACTTAAGATAATTTGTTTAAATTACTATTACTGCCCTAATCTGTTAAAAAAAATTAAAATGGAGCATATCCAAAGTTAATTTTACAAGAAACCTATTAAAAGCTTTTACTATACCACCACTCATCTCCCGTCTACTTTCTCTCACTCAGCTTTGGTTTTTTGTTACATCTTCAGTTAAATAACTTAAGGAATACAAATAACTAGTAGAAACTCAACACTCAAGGCCTTTAAGCAGATATCTTTCAGAGCCTTGCAGAGTTTTTGTAGCTTTTTTTTTAAAAATAGACTGCAGATATTCATGGTTTACTTCAGAATATAATACTAACAACAGAGTACGCTGATTTCAGCAGCAAAATATGTCAGCTTTAACTACAGATTGTGGTTTCAATTAGTAACAAAACCTGAGACACAGGTACACAAGTGTTGAGTTTTTACCCCCCCCCCCCCCGCAAAAAAGTTTACCTGTGATGCTGAATGTCAAAATAACCTTTAGAATAATGAGAAGTCCAAAGACCAATCCTTATTATGACATCCCTTCTGTAAATGGCATGTTTTCTGTTCAGATAACAGTTAAACAGTATTTTCTGGAGAGGTGCATATGTGATGATTCATCTGTGTTTGCCTGAACAGGTATATAAATCTAGCACTTGAATAAATAACATCTGTATACTATGCCCACCTCTGCAAAGCACCAAAACACTGTATGGACATGTATTCTTGTATCAATAGCAATGTATTCTTGTATCGACAGCAATGAACAGGATTTCTAAGGGCTTTGTGGTTGGTTCCCCACATTTACACTGCTGAAACCATTCCAAGCCAACAGCCAGTACGAACACAAAAGAAAAGCCATTTATTCAGCAGTAGCTGCAGTTCTACAAGATGCGTGCTCTCATGCACAGGAGATTAGACAGCAGTCGTGCCTATTTCTCTTGTTCCTTACCAGGTATGGAGCAGAGTGTATACATGTAGGATGGTTTCAACCTCCCTTCAGGTCCTTTGCTGATGGGAGTATTATTAGTTATGCGGAGTCCACACAGAGGCAATGGAAGCCCAGAACTAACTGCAATCAACCATTTCTGATTCGAAAACAGGAACTGTGAAATAAATCCATTTTGGAAAAAGTTAACATACAATATTTCCAAAGCAAAAAGTGCTCCCAGAGACGCTGCCATCGCCAGCTTCAGTTCCTGGCTGCCAGAACGCCATGGGATCTGTGACCCCTCAGTTCCTCCAGCGCCAGGGACTTCTGCGGGAGCTGTTTCTGAGGATTTCCTCCTTGTCCTATGGTTAAAGGAGGTAAATCTGTGCTTTGGGTTTCCTAGGTCCAGGCCTCTGGAAGCACCGATGCTTCCAAACTCACAGCAAGCCACCGCTTTAAACTAGTATTCCAAGCAGCTCCAGACTCATCTCCATTTCCTGATATTTAATAACTCTCCACCTAGAAATATGGCAGAAATCCTTCATGCTCTGTGACTAGGGCCTTCCAGATTCCTTCACAAAGTACAAGGATACCAAGAGGAAAATTACACAGCTCAGATCAGACACAGTCCTGTACACAGGAGTGTAGACATCACCCATGTGCAAAACCAATTTGCCACTAGCTCTAAAATGATAAGAAATGCATAAACAACCATAGATAGGGAAAAAAGGGAGCACTTTACACTGAGAGAGGATGTTTTAAGCCAGGTAACTGAACTATTTCCAGTATTGGGAAGCAGTATCAGTGAACTAATGCAGAGCAATGATACTGGAAGAGCCAGAGATGACCAGAAGGATTTTGAGAAGATAGGAGAATACAATGAGGGGCTGAAGAAAGGTATGGTTCTTTTGCCTCTTCAACTTAAAGGTAATAGGCTAGAATCTCTCTTTTTCCAAGCTCCAGCGTTATTGCTTCCACTACCGTAGGTTGCAGCAGGGAGTTCTACCTGTCTGAGAAGTCTTTTAGTAAAAAGGTCCCATGGGAAGGGACAAGCAAAAGAGCAATGAATATTCTTCACTTACTGCATCAAGATACCACTTGCCCTACATTATCCCGACCTACACTTCAAGGAAAAAGATGAAATAATAGGCAGTACATCAAGAGTTGCATATACATAAAAGAAGAAAGATCCACTGATATCTCAGGCAGGATATCAACCTTTACATAAAAAAAACCCATACCCAAAGAAACCACACTCCTCTCCAAAGAATGCCCAAATTCTAGGGCAGACAGACAGCATCTATAAAATTTATGGCCTTTGAAGGAGGGCTACTGATAATAATATTAAAGATGCTTAAAACAGGATCTGTAATAAAGCTATTGTTACTTTGATTAAGTGAATTAAGGCTTGCCTTTGTACACCTACGACTGTGGAATGCTTTTACAGTGTCACTGAAAAGTCAGATTATTTCCCGAAGGCAGGAAGAGTATGTCCTGGTGATGCCCCAATTCTCATGATTGTATTAATGAAAAACAAAAGCAGGTATTTGTCAAGTGATTCCAGCAGAAAGGGAAACCCAGCTTCTGCAAGCTGACGGGCAGCTCCTTCCCTCTACCTTTGAACTCTGTTTTACCAACAGGTCCTAGCATTACACCTGGGGTAAGCTTCTCACTGAAATGGAAATTGTATATAGCAAACATATAGTTGACATTAATTTTTTAAGAGGATGAGAAGATTAATATCAGTTGACTAAAATCCCTTAATGCCACAGATTTTTCTAAGCACTCTCCACTCACCTTACAGAGTAACCTACCTATTCAAAATTGTGGTCTAATGAAGGTATAAGCACTTCTTTAAATTTTGGGGTTCTGCTGCTCAACGAGTCTTAATTCTGCACATTTGCAATTACTAACTGAGTTTTCTTTACACTAGAAATGACACCATATGGTAAGTTTGCTGATCACTAGTGACAAGCTAAAAGCTTATAATGTATATCACTAGCTTTTTGAGAACATACTCAAAATTTGCACCATTTTACCACTTCTTGATAATGAACTATTACATATGACTACAGCTAAAAAGACCTTAACTAAGTACTCCATACCAGGCCAGGAAAGGTTCTGTAGATTGAAGTTAATGAGTTTAAGTTCCAAACTCACATATAAGAAACAACCAATTATCCCGTCTGAAACACAGGCTTGTAAAACTCTCAGTTACTTGTAAAACGGTCTGCTACACACGAGTAAGATGTTGTTTAAATGACTTGTTTGACTAGACGCATTCACCATGAAATTGATTCTTTTAAAGCATTATTTTTAAACTTGATACAAGTTAACAGTGTAAACCGAAAATGGGAAAAAAATCTGGCATTATAAAGTGCAGGTTTCAGTATGAGTTTAGTATTTTATAAGGTTGAGGGTTACTTGAATGAGAAACTCATCAAGAACAAATAGTCATTTCTAGGGCAGTAATTGAAAGGTTTAATACGATTAATCTATTCTGCCATTTGTATGCCAAGATGTATGGTATAGAATCTAGTGTTATTCCACCACAGCTCCAAAGTACAAAGACAATAAAACAATAAATAGAACATCTTTCAGCCATAAGCACCAAAAATAAATCTGAGTTGCTATTTTTCTATGGTCTGAAAGTAGCACTATATTGTGGTTTTACACCTGACAGATTTAGTAGTATTATTTTGTTATGCGTTTTAGGCAGCAGGTGGCATGAGAAGGGGATAACTAGCAACAGGCTACTGAATATTGCTCAATCTCCAGCTCAGGGACTCAGTTTTCATCTTTACAGTGGTCCAGATTTCAAAGAAAAAGAAGAAACCATTGCAAGGAGGCCATGGAGTTGAATATATGGAAAAAAAACCACCAACAACAAAGCTAAAAATATGTTCTTCAATAACATTTTAGATTTGAATGTTTAGCATGGTCCTATAAATATAGACAGATAGACCATGCCAGGGTTACTGAACAGACTAGAATTTGCAAAGTAATGTTTTAGGTTTGCTTCCGTAACTGGAAAATGGTTCTATTGGTTTATAATGAATAAGTGTACTAACGGTACATTGTTAATAATTCACAGATGCTTTAGTGACTTAAACCATAAAAAGTCTACTTGGTAACAGCTAAAATTTTAAATCTTACTAATGGAACATTTCCAATTCTCCCCGCAAAAAAGAAATGACATCATTACAAGATGAAGCACTAACAATTTTTTAAAAAATCAATACAACAAATAAAGTGTTTTATACATTGCTCCAGAAAAGCTGGAAAAGATAGTATGCTGCCTACTGCAAAACTGTTTTGAAGAAGAATCAAACTCTCAGACTTCAAATAAAGAAGTGTTTGCACATTGTACAGCAGTTTACTCAACATCCAGTGAAGAGTGCCACCAGCCCAGTTTTATAAGCCCAGTTGTAGACAGATTAATAGAAATGACAGTGTCATCATCATGTCAGTCAGACCACAGGCAGTGCAGCAGGAATTGGAGAGGGGAAGTAGAGAGAGGTGTGAAGAGATCAACCACATAAAATGGCTTTAGATGACTTACAAGCAATAAAACATCCTGCTTCTAAAGATGTCTAATCCATCACAGCAGAAATGACATCACATTAAAAGAAAAAAATTCCAGCCAAGCTGGTAGTGTATCAGCTTGATGTTTGCCAACTAGAAAGCACAAATTTGCAAATGGACTTGACGGTGCTTGAAGCAGAGTGTAGTGAAAAGTGGACAATGCTCAGAAAAATCAAGGTGAAACAGTGACATTTGTCTCAGGAAACAAAAAATGGTTCATTTGTTCCCTTGATAAGAGTTAAAATGGATTAACAGGATCTATCAGTAAAAATGAGGTATAAATGCAATCAACTGGGTTTAGATTAAAGATAAATGCAGGACAAACAAGTACAACTGGATCCTATAAAAAAATCCACTGGCTGGTGGTCTGATTGGATCTTCAGCTATTCTTGGGGGAGGGGAGAGAGCAGTTCTGCTTATTTTATACAAAACACATGTAACACAATAACGCTTCTAGTAGGATTTGTATGTTCCATTTTTTATTAAAGGTTAACATTCGTGAATTTTGTGAATTCTACCGTAAGTGCAACTTAAAACACTAAGTTCGTTCCCTTTTAGCTTTGTCTGTATTTATGGATACAGTATATGAAGATAGAAAGCCAATGAAACTATATTTGAAGTTCTACTAAGTGTTCTACTAAAATAGCCTGTACACTCACAAGTCATATATAAACCAATCCTTATTTCTGTGAACACACACAGTCATTTACTTTGCACAGTGAATTTTCTAACCTAAAGGGTAAACATGAACAGTTCAATTATTTGCTTTTCATTATCTCCAGTATATGATTGATCAGCTAAGTCATTTGGTTTTCCTTCTTCACTGGATGACATTTTAAAGCATGGCAGTAACAGACAGATAACCCAATAAACAACACTCGTGTTTGTGCACAAATACCCTGGATGACATGCAACTTCTCATTCTCTATCTTCCTTTCACTACTAACGTTCAGAGATGACAGTAAGTTTATTATCAGTTATGTAATTTACTCACACTTGCTACAACAGTATAAGAAAGAAACAGGATTGCACTTTATCTATCAACTACACATTAGTCTACATGCAACAACATCTCAACTTATATCATATAAAAAGATAAAGTGACATTACCATTAAAATGGCTGCACAAAAATGCCCAACCGAAGCAAGAGGAGAAATAAAATGTCTTGTCAATGTCACACCCAATACTGTTTCATTAAGCACTCCCAACATCTTGATGAGCTAAAGAAGTAAAAACACTTGGTCAAGTTATTTTTTTTCATGAACAGTTCATCTACCTATTACCAGTCCCAATCAGTGGAGATACGTACACATCCAGTGCAACAGAAACCCATTTTACAGGAAGAAAAAACACATCTATGGTCTTACACTTAGACATTGGCACATACTTGTGCATAGTACATTTTTACCACTGCAAGTTAGACTCAAGTTATTTGTAATCACACACCTGTGGAAACTGAACAATATATACAAGTGAATGATTGACTGCATGGAAAAGTGAGGAGAAGAGGGAGAGAGTAAAACAGGAGTTGTCTGTTGGAGATAACAACTTAACAGGCACAATTCAAAAAGCTTTTAGATTCCTTCTTATAAGTATTCTTTGTGAGGGAATAGTACTATTTAATTTAATTACTCATTGCCCATTCAAACATATTGTAAAGCTATTTCTTTATACCGGTAGAAACAGCTACTGTTCAGACCTCTCCATAGTGCACTGGGCTTGGCTGCATGCTACTAACCTCACAATAGGCACCCTTCCAAATCAGAGGGGAGAGTAGAGGGCAACACCAGTTCTCCCAGCTAACAGCGGTTTGTGGGATTCTTTTTTTTTTTTTTTTTTTAAACACTACAGACTGCAAGACACTGTGATACCATAGTGATATAGACCATGCCTCTATCTGATACAGAAAAATCTGGAACATTTTGAATCCTAGTTTGTACTTAAAGCTGAGATATTCAGAAGCAGGAAACTGTGAGGAGAAAAATTAGTAGAAGAACATCAAACAGAAGAAAAAAAAATCCCTTTCCGTACAATTGCTAGCATTAATATATTTTAGGACCATGATCTAGGCCACCTTCCTGCAGAAGGAAGTTTGTGCAAAGAAGTGGAGGTCAAGCCTAGAGTGACATGGTTCACTGAATGACCAAATAGCGGTTTACATATTTCCTTTATGGCTGCTGGCACTGGTTTTGGCCTAGAAGCCTCTAATGAACAAAGAGAGCTCTGATCCCTTCTGGAGCCATTCATATGTGATTAAGATCCAACAATACAGCACTTTGATCCACTGAGCTACAGAAGGATTGGATGTTTCCTAAAGGAGTCATTTCGGGTGAAAGGGGAGGAGAAGAAAAGAAGAAGGGAATTTTCCCGATCAGGTCAATCTTACTGAGACAGCACTCTTCTCACATCTGACGTGCATTGTTCTCTCTTCAGAGTTTTGAAGCTTTGGAAAGATGACAGATGGTTGAGGTACGGAATAGAGGAGTGAACTGTGGCATCAGTGTCTCAAGAACAAAGAATAAATTTATCTTTTCGAAGATGGAATAAGATTCATTTTCAAGAGAAGGAAATCGAGTTAGCTGTTGCAAGCCATATTGCAACAAAGAAGGACATACAAATGGACAATTATTACAGCAAATTGGATAGCATCCTTTATAGATATGTTTGAAAAGCTTCCAGTACCCATAGTCAAAAATACATGCTTCCTCACTCTAAAGTAGCTAAAAACAGCAGGAGATGTATGGGTAGGTCTATAAAAAAAATCTCAGAGAATGAACACCTGGTTCTTGAAAGTAATCTTTCTATCTTGACACCAATATACTTCACATAACCCAAGAGAATTAAAGGCCTGTTTGAAGTTAGAAGAGCATGTACATGACATACCATTTGGAGGAGTATTTACTTTTTTCAACAGACATAAGTATTAAGCACAGGTGATGGATTCAGATCCGCAGGAATGAACGGAGGCTGGAATGTCTAGACGACCAGGAAAGCATAACACAGGTGTGACAACTCTGCTTGACTATCACATTCCAACATTTTCAGTATAAACTAAGTAACTTCCATCATTTGTTGATATAAAAGCAGAAGAGGGAAAACATATTTGGCTTTGTCTACTACAAATGTCTACTCCTAATAATTTATTTTGGAAGCTAACTCTCCTTTTCATATTTGGGTTGGATGCTTCCAAGTCCACCTGGGGATGGCTCAGCTCTCTGGCTATCCAGTACAATAGTTTTCAGTTCAGAAAACACTTTAAATTCTCTGTCACTGGTTTAGTCAGATTGCTCATACTTGAATGCTTTTTATGTGTCCTACTGGACAGCAAGTGATTTTTTGCTCAAGAGAAAATCCTTGTATTTGACATTTACACTCTAACTTCTTGAATCCCTTGCCAATGTATGTGTACTATGATTCCTCATGTACAAATCAAGCAAAACACACTATCTTTCCTCAGATGATTTTTGAAAACCAACAACAACGTAGAGCTGCACTGACAGCCAACTGCAAATAGCAGGGAAGTCAAGGTGAAAGCAAAGAGAATCAACAAGGTGGTAACCCCAAAACTAAAATCTATTGTCAGTATTTGCAGTAAAAGGGGGTTTGCCACCAATCTTGTACCATAAAAGAGACTATGACCCTCTATAAACTACTCAGTTTTTATAGTGCTATAATGTCAGATATATTAAATAAATCTTGAACTACTCTGTTTCTGTACACAAGTAAGGCAATTAAAAGGTATCTACTCCTTAAAGCAGTATCACAGAAAAAATACATGGAACAAGCATTTTGCATCTCTCTGTTAACTCAATGTCAATAAGGAGGGTTCCTCCAATTAAAAGAAAAACACAGTTCACAGGAAAAAGATGGGATTTGCTTTGAAAATCTCACCTGCAGCTTACGTTTAAGGACCATGTATCAAGTGATTTAGCTACAGCTTACCTGTTTTGGAGTTGAAGTTACAGAAAAGGAAGTTTTATTTTCCCTATCACATATCTGCAGTATAACATGTTTAGCAGACAGCTTATCAGTAAAATCTTTTTCAATAATTAATGTTTGATTATTCCTGTTCTAATTTCATCTGCTTCACAAAAGATAATCTCAAATTAATAATTTAATTTTCATCAACTAATTAAAAATGTATTAAAGCACATTTGCTATTACAAATCCATGAAAAGGAGACCATTTAACAAATCCATTAGACTAGAACAAATACAATTTTTGAAACTAGAGAACTGTAGGCAAGAAATCAGTCCCTTTGGAAAACTAACAGTGCGTCATTCCCTAGGACTGACCTGCAAGTTAGCAGAGGGGCAGGAGTCTGGACAGCAGCACTCTCCCATGACATTTACAAAGTTGCAGTTCATTAATATTACTGCTAAGAGCAGAACCTGGTCTGACAGACCAAAACAACTTATTCACCCTATTGAGAACTAACGAAAAAGGCACAGATTTTAATGGCAAGTAAGCAGCTAGGCCAGCTGCTAATTACTGCCAACCTGCAATTGGATGTAGTGACACCCGTGCTTTTGAAACTCTCCCTACAGCCATGCACAGCTGAGATGTTTGAAAGCTTCACTTTTCAGAGCTGTCTGTACTGCAAAAGTACCCCACAGGTAACTGTGTGACAATTAGTTTTCAATAATTTCATTATACTCTGGGTTTTGGAAAGTCTGCTTTGTTTTGATCCAGGGACTGATAAAATGACTTTTTGACACTAGCTTTCAAACAAAAAAATGCACTATCTTAAAGGTGGTTGCTACAGATCAGAATCATAGAATCATAGAATCATAAAGGTTGGAAAAGACCTCTAAGATCATCGAGTCCAACCGTCAACCCAACACCACCATGCCCACTACACCATGTCCCTAAGCGCCACATCTACATGTCTTTTAAATACCTCCAGGGATGGTGACTCAACCACTGCCCTGGGCAGCCTGTTCCAAGGCCTGACCACTCTTCCAGTAAAGAAATTTCTCCTAACGTCCAATCTAAACCTGCCTTGGCGCAACTTGAGGCCATTTCCTCTCGTCCTATCGCTTGTTACTTGGCAGAAGAAACCAACACCCACCTCGCTACAACCTCCTTTCAGGTAGTTGTAGAGCGCCATGAGGTCTCCCCTCAGCCTCCTCTTCTCCAGGCTAAACAGTCCCAGTTCCCTCAGCCGCTCCTCATAAGACTTGTGCTCCAGGCCCTTCACCAGCTTCGTTGCCCTTCTCTGGCCACGCTCCAGCACCTCCATGTCCTTCTTGGAGTGAGGGGCCCAAAACTGAACACAGTATTCAAGGTGCGGCCTCACCAGTGCCGAGTACAGGGGCACGATCACCTCCCTGCTCCTGCTGGCCACACTATTTCTGATACAGGCCAGGATGCCGTTGGCCTTCTTGGCCACCTGGGCACACTGCCGGCTCATGTTCAGCCGGCTGTCAACCAGCACCCCCAGGTCCTTTTCCTCTGGGCAGCTTTCCAGCCACTCTTCCCCAAGCCTGTAGCGTTGCCTGGGGTTGTTGTGGCCGAAGTGCAGGACCCGGCACTTGGCCTTGTTGAACCTCATACAGTTGGCCTCGGCCCATCGATCCAGCCTGTCCAGGTCCCTCTGCAGAGCCTTCCTACCCTCGAGCAGATCAACACTCCCGCCCAGCTTGGTGTCGTCTGCGAACTTACTGAGGGAGCACTCGATCCCCTCATCCAGATCGTTGATAAAGATATTGAACAAGACCGGCCCCAGTACTGAGCCCTGGGGAACACCGCTCATGACCGGCCGCCAACTGGATTTAACTCCGTTCACCACAACTCTCTGGGCTCGGCCGTCCAGCCAGTTTTTTACCCAGCGAAGAGTGCACCTGTCTAAGCCGTGAGCCACCGGCTTCTCTAGGAGAATGCCATGGGAGACAGTGTCAAAGGCTTTACTGAAGTCCAGGGAGACCACATCCACAGCCTTTCCCTCATCCACGAGGCGGGTCACCTGGTCATAGAAGGAGATCAGGTTGGTCAAGCAGGACCTGCCTTCCATGAACCCGTGCTGGCTGGGCCTGATCCCCTGGTTGTCCTGGACATGGCTTGTGAGCGCCCTGAAAACGAACCGCTCCATAATCTTCCCCGGCACCGAGGTCAGGCTGACCGGCCTGTAGTTCCCCGGATCCTCCTTCCGGCCCTTCCTGTAGATGGGCGTCACATTGGCAGCCTCCAGTCGTCTGGGACCTCCCCAGTTAACCAGGACTGCTGGTAAATGATGGAGAGTGGCTTGGCAAGCCAATTGTATGTAGAGTGTATTGGTGTATTGCAGCTGTACAGTTATGCCCAGCTTCTTGATCAGGCTTTCCCAGAAAGACCTGCCATTTCCTTCCTGATTTAAGTTCAAAGTCAAAGTCACAGCAAACTTTTGACTGAACTTATCTAAAATACACATGCAGGGTAAAGCTTTCACTTGGGTAGCTGAGAGCCCACCTTTGGCTCCCAGCGACAACCGAATATCCAGCTGCAGCTAGGATGAAGGATGAGAATTCGGTATATCTGCAGCAGTCAAACAGGAAAAAGTTTACTCCAGACTCCAGGGGTAAAGGATCACCTTCTTTGCTTTCACTGGCCAGCTGGAACAAGGGGGGGAAATTTTCTTTGCGTTCACTGGCCGTGAGCTCAGTCTGCTTCATCTACTATTCAAACTTCACTGTAGCAGTAGAATTGTCCATGTCGCTCATGGACAAAAGTGAATGCTGCAGGACTGAAGCCCTCCACAAACCCGTAGTGACTGGAGCTCCACTTCTGGGCATACATGAAAATTAAGTAAAGTTTGGCTAGCAGAAATGGAAGTACAAAGAGCTAAGGGGACTACATGGGGTTTTTTTAATGTTTTCTCTCTTCCCTAATTCAGCTGAAAAGAAAGTCCAGGAAGGTAGGAACAGGTAAAGAAATGGTGAAGGATAGAGGCAACAGGCAGCGAAAGAAAGACAGAGGAAAAGATGTAGAACTCAAAGCAGAAAGTTCAGATCATTATTAGTTTCAGATTAGTTTTGTTTATTGGTAATTGCAAGAGGCTGATATGAGGCATTATTGTATGACAATTCCACCT
Source organism: Calonectris borealis (assembly GCF_964195595.1). Lineage (NCBI taxonomy): Eukaryota > Metazoa > Chordata > Aves > Procellariiformes > Procellariidae > Calonectris > Calonectris borealis. The sequence goes on along the minus strand of NC_134352.1, from coordinate 68,223,624 downwards.
TCCATTACAGTTACTCATTTACCTCCAGTGTTTCCCATTCATTTCAGAAGTCATTCCAGAAAGCTCTCATTCCATAAAGCCCACATTTTGGGACACAATCCAGCATTTAAAAAAAAATTGTATTTTGCAAATGGTACTGAGGTGTTAAAAGAATACCATACTACTCCCTGTCTTTCAGACCCACCTTAATCTGAAAAAGCTTCAACGTGATCAGAGTTTTTATGATTCATGCTAGTTCAACAATACCACTACCAATTGCAGATCATCATCATGACATTCCCTGAAAGCATGGCTAATAAAACAATATGGTAACATTTATCATCCTCATACCCAGTTAAAGGATCTACTATTCAGCTAACAGAATATCTAGAATCATATACCATAGTTAGAAAGAAGGTAAAACATTCAAAGCATGTCTTCAATAAATTAAAATTCAGATCTTGGATTTTTTTTCTTTTTTGTAAACACATAACCCGTGAGTATTATGAGTTCAGCAAATTTGGTTTATTTACTGTTACATTGCTTTCTTTCATTTTAAGGGTACATCTACTTCAGGCATCACTTATGCAGGTATAAATAAGCTCTAGATTGATACAAATTACAATAGGGATACCAGATCTCTTTCTCAAAAAGAATTGTTGGATTCTAGAAGGCTTTTGTGCAAGAATACCATCTGACATTAGAGATATTAATGAAGGAAATGTCATATATCCCTGTGAGCTAAGTAAGTATTATTTTCCCAGTCTTACAGATGGGAAGCTGAAAGTAGGGATTAAAATCCTCAAATTGGCAAGTTGTTTCATCAAGTGTTTGATTACCAGTTGTGAGCAGTCCCACTCCAGTGAGTAAATACTTCAATTCTGACCCGCAAGCAATTTTTTCTAATTCTTCTCACCCACCCCCACCCCAAGTATGTTGGAATAAGCTCAGCCAGGTAATGGCTAGCCAGAAGAAAAACAACACTTCTTTTTAGGAACTGACACGAGCTCAGACTTGTTCTTTTCTGAGTCTGTGCCTTGGAGAAGTTCAGGAAACTTGTCATTTCTGCACAGAAACTGTCTCCTGAAATAGCCTAAAATAGATTCACTTACAAATGGGCTCTGGCAGCACCTGGATCTGTCACATCTTGTGACCCCAGAAAGGCAATGAGACAGGTGAGTTGGTGAGGAGCTGTGACATGTTTCTGGGTTTCCCTTAGGTCCTTGTCTTTTTGGAAAACATGGGGAATTATTAGTGCTTATCATCTAGCTATTCAGTAAATTCCTTATAAAGGAGTGAATGCATCCAGGCTCTCAGTCAGTTAACTAGCCAAAAGTTAGACTGCCAGGCAGGAACAACAGAAAAAGATGTAGAGGGCTGGTTTTCCCCTGAAGGTAACCTGTCTCTCTTTAGATCAAATATCAGGAAGCAGTAAATTACAGTAATTTGGAATTATGGAAAATTCAGAATTTTTTGACTAATCTCTTTCCCAGTATGTATTAGTATAATGAATTATACGTTGTAAATACAGTAATCTTTCTTATCCACATCTCTCAACTTTTTCACATCAATGTGATATGACCATATAAAGTGCTAATTTTCTTTTCCCTTCCAGATAAGTTTGAATATGCAAATTCAAGGGGTTTAGAATAGAGTGAGACCAAGTTTATACAAATGATGTTTTGTTGGCAAATATATCTCTCTTATTCTTATGGGTGAATTTACATATAAAGAACTGCAATATGTTGAAGAAATTTTGTCCCATTTCCTCACATTTACAGCTGTATTAGGAGTCCCAGTGCTATGTATCTGCCACACGTATAGCTGTTCAAAAGATAACTGAGACTTCTGCTTGGCATGGAGCCAAGAAGACAAGATACTAAAGCCTATTAACAGTGCATCACGACTCTGAATTAAAGAATCCTGTGGAACCATAAACTGTCTAGAAAGAAAATGAGAAAAATAATAAAATTTGATCAGAGGGTTAATATATTTTTATTAGTGCCTGGCAGCAGACTAGTAATAGACCATTTAAATGTGTACAGCAATATAACTGACTTGTGTCAGATGCATAGTGGTGAAAAAGTCTGCAGACAGTAGAGTATTTATAGCTAATAAAAAAAAAAAAAGAACCAGACTAGACTTAGCCTAGATTTTATCTGTATTTCTCAAGCTGATATTCTCTGGAACATGGAGATTCTCTAAAGGAATCAAAACATTACCGAATGCTTCCAGGCTATCAATGACAATAATTACATAGTAAGCACTGCTGGGAATCTAGAATACCCACTTTAAAATCCCAAACTGTCTAAAAACTTAACTCTCCCTCCACCAAACTCTGTCTAAACAAGGTAAAAATAGCTCTTCCATGCACAGAAAACTTGCCCAGTCCAGAAGATGAATGCTGCAAGCCAGAGTTATGTCTCTGTCAATGGCTGCAAAAAGAAGTAGTTCGAAGTATGTCTGGCCCATTAGTCAAGAATTTTATAGCGAGTCTCAGAAATGTAATTACTACTTTTTTTCATAATAGATTATAAAATGAGTATAAAGTATTTTGTAAGTTAGGCTTCATATTTCCTCAAACACTTCAGTCCTGAGAAGCCAGATTTTATGGTTGTAGAAAGTCTTGTATTTAAATACCAAAAAGACTGTATTTAAAAAACCAAGGATTTTTAAGAAGTTCCAGGCTCTTTTTCTGGCTTTCCCATTTGTGTTCTGTGACGCTACAAAGCTAATATTCATTCATTTTAGCTACTGCCACATTTGAGAAGTTTGTGGACGAGGAGTTCACGAACACAACTGAAGAGTCTCCAAGTAAATACAAACAGAAGGTCAGAACATTAGCTGAGTATGGAAACATTAATGGTAGGTTTTTGTTGTCCTCCTCCCCCGACAAAACGGTCTTACTGTTTACTTGTTAAGATATTTATATATATATTTATACAGAATTTAAAGATAGAAAGGAAAAACATCAAAGAAAAAGGAGAAAATAAACATGGCCTGTTTATCCCTCTTCATTCCTTCCCCTCTCCCCCTCAACTGAGTGCCTTTCCTGTGCTTACCTTGTTCTGATCTTTCAAATCCACCCAACTGGACAAGAACCATCTGCTGCAGCACCACAGCCCACAAGGCCAGGAATAGCATGGAGAACCACAGCATCAGTTAGCCCACAGGCTGTTTTCTCACGAGTGCTGAAAATGTGTCCAAGAGCCAGGTCATACTGCCTTCCATCTCCCACAGAACAGATTGGAGTGACTCAGGATCCTTCTGGGTCAGAAGAAGTCCGCTGGGCCAACCTGCCGCTGCCGTACACAGAACTAATTCACCCCTCTTGCGGCCACTCCGCCAAGCCTATTTTCAAATCATTTAAATGTGTTCTGGCAGACAGCTATGACAAATAAGTGCTTTTTAGCAGCTATGACAAACTAGTGCCTTTTCACTTTAGAAGTGAAACTTTGGGACATTCAATGAGAACAGACATGCGAATCAGTTTAACACTGGACAACTCGTTTTTGTTAACGTGGTTTTTTTAAATGACGCTTCATCAAACTATACCAAACAGTATAGCGGTATCACATAAACACATTTTCTTTGCATTTCTTGAGAACCTCTTAGAACAAAACTTGAAGTCCTAACTGTGCTAAAGCAATGGTTATTTTAGTGATTTGATTAATCCATTCTAGGTCAGTAAAGCATGCACACATTTATGTGAGTCAACTTCACAAATACACTATAAAAATGATACAGAGAAGGGGAGAGGTTACTGCCAGAGAGAGAACATCTTTAAATAATAAAAATGAATAAACTCCACAGCAGAAGAACACAGATAGAATTATAACATATGCTTCCTTTTTGTTTCCTACTTACCAGGTAGTAGAACTTATTTTGGCAATTAAATCAGAGTAAGAAAGATGTTTGTATACTGAGCTTCCCTTATGTTCTCCTCATCCTCCCCCTAAACACACACACAAAGACACAGAAATCAACCAATCTGCAAAAAAGCCCAAACAACTCCTCAAATATTTTCAAAACCGTTTTCTTGAAAAAGATCCAGGCACCACCTGACGTCAACAGAAGGACTTTCCCATTGGTATTTTATATGGAAGCAACTGAGATATGAAATCTTCATACGGAAAGACACCTATAAGAAGCTAGTTAAATAGCATTGCCTTTCTTTGGTGTTATTCTTCATGCTCTTTATATAAGAGGTTCACCACAGTCTCCCTCTGATAATACTTTAATCATGGAAGTATCAAAACTGCACTGAGAACATCTGATATAAAGGAATACCATGACTACCTAATTAGTATCACAAACTTCGCCTATTTTTCCAATTAAAAATATGACCAATAGTTCCATTAAAACTTTTGTATTATACTAAAACAAATTGGAGATATATGAACTGAAGTATAGGAACAGTGAAATGTCTTGTTTCACTACTTTAAAAAACATTTAAAAAGCCAGTATAAAATTCTGGAACATCACAGAAAGGCAGCATAACCAAGCTTATTTCCATACAATATCACCACTAATGATAGCTCAAGAACCAGAAAAAGGAAGCAAGGAAAAAAACAAGGAAACTATTTCTCCAAGCATTTGTGATGTCTGCTAAAGGACAGAAGGAAGGTGACTGGTAGCATCAAGGTAAGCAATAAATGAGAGTCTGGGAAATCAATGTGCTCTGTACACCTCGATTGCAAATGCAAATTACTTTCAGTGGTGCTTTTTTACTCTTGAAAGTGGTTCCAGCAGTTCCAAACACAGAATTACTTACAAAAACTACTCACAACTTTGCTGGCTGCTAGTCAGAGTCTCTTGCTGTTGACAGGTGTTTCCTTAATAGCTACAAGCAATACAGCAAAGTTGATCCGTAGACTAAAAAACAATAAAGACTTGAAGCACTGCTAGCTGACCTGAACACATGTCAGGAAATATGGGAAAAGCTCTTCATCTGGGACAAGTGAGGAGAAAAGCACAGTGGAGGTCATACCTCAGACAACAACAGTCTTGTTCCAATCCAGAGATCTGTGGTCCTTTAACACTACAAGCTACCTGGCTCTTTAATGGCAGCAGCCTTCTCCTTTCAAAGGTAAAAATAATTTGGTGCTAATGACAACAGAAGTTTAAGGTCTGGCTTACAAAGCAACTAAATACCATGGGTCACAAAGTAAACTCAAGCAATGGACTGCAAGCCAGAAGGAAGGGCTGGCTGTTTGCTGCAGCTGGTGGCTCTTCCGGCTTCCCTATTGGAGAATCAGGATGAGACCTTGTCCACCCCAGGACTACTGAGGGATGCAGAAAGGAAAGCGCAACACAGCCAGCAGACCGAAACCAGACAGCTACTGTGCTACCCAAGCAATTATTTCTGCGTACTGGCTTTCTTTATCTATAGGCAGGTATCTCAGAGGAGCTTATTTTCTCTTTTGAAGGCCCTGGTGCTCCAAAGCAAAGACTGTGAAAATGACTGCTGAGTCTCAGTAAGTACCTTAAATGCTGTGATAATGAAGGAAGAATTGTTCACAAAGACCGTATCCTCCCCTGCTCCCTTTGAGGGCAAATAGAAGTTCAATTGCAACCATTCACGTGGGAAGCTCAGCCAGGTTATGCTTGCTTACAAACTGCTCATGCAACAGCAATATGGCTGAGTGCAAAAGCTCCCAACTAAGAATAAAGAGCTCTCAGATGAAAAGAGAGAAATGTCAACCTAAGAGACTGGGCTTCTTCTGGTGGGAATATCCCCATGGAAACTCTCAGAAATCTCATATGTGAGACCACATCTTTTTTAACTAAGGAGGCTCACGTAAAATATTGCACAGAAAAAACCTATATAAACATACATAGAAACTGCATGAAAAGAATACCAGCTGCAAATGAACAAATCAACTGTCTTAAAAAACTGAGCTACAGATACAAAGGCCAACATTTTTTACTTATTCCAAGCTCCAAATATTCATTGTCCCATTTGTCAAAGTTCTTTGCATTTTATATCTCTTTCCAGACTCAAACGAAGTGCCTACTGAGTCTTTGATTGACAATATTTAACATAGGAAAGTTCTCTCAAGTTGCGTATCGAGAAAAGAGAACTGGGAGAACATACAATAAGGAACCACTCAAAAATGCTAGGTTTCACTGATTTATTGGGCATTAGACAAAAATTCTGTAACAAAGGCACTCAGAGCAGCATTCAATTACTTCAACCATATACTTCTCTGTGCATTGCCTTGCACATCCTCCCAAACTGATCCTATTCCGTTCTCCAAGAATCACTAGCAAAGACTAGGATTAAGTAAAACACTAAGCAAAATTCCCATATTCAATAAGGCTTTTAAGCACATGCTGAGCTTCAAGTATTTAAACTGTCCCATTAGTAGTTAAAAAGACATGGAAGAGCTTTAAGGACCAGAGATGGGAACCTTATCATCTCTCAAAGTAAGTCCCTGTTTAAGAGCTTTGCTGAATCAAGGCTTAAACACTAAGGAGTATTACTAACGGCTGATCCCCAAAAGAATCCTTGCTGAATCTTACTCTTTTCCCTGACCACAGAAGTATCTGCATATACTTCAGCCTGCCTGATCGCCCATTATTGGCTCTCCATACTTGGTACTAAGTGACGAACACCTTTCACAGACACTGCAGAGGAAGGTGCAGAAAGAAGGTGACATCCAGGAATGTCAACAGCACAGTATCACGACTGATATTAATTTTTCACCAATATGGAATGCCAAAAATAGTCAGGAATTAATTTAGGCCAGATTTTTCAAATGAGATGCCTATAGTTAGATTCCTAACCCATATTTGAATGCTGACCTGAGCACTGGCCAGTCTTCAGAGGTGTTGAGAGCTTGCAAAGCTCAGGGTTTCAGAACTTCAACATCACTGAAACATCAAGCCATTTGTTGAAGTACCTAAATATAAATTATGTAACATAACTTTAGGCTGGACTGACTTGCTTTAAGATTTTGTTGATGAGCAAATTAAAATTTGTCACTACTTTATTCTAATGAAATGACCAATGGAAGCACCCAAAACCATGTGGTGACTTTCTGTTTTACAGCAGTATGCAGCCCCAGCATTGCAGCTACCTGAAACCAAATTTCAGTAGCTAGAAAGCCACTTTAAAAAGTATTCTCTACAGCTAGTTTTCAACATGGAAACAGAAAAATAAGTACTGACATTCTTTGTAATACACAATTTTGAATCATTTTTTCCTCTCAATTGAGGTTTTTTTTGGGAATATGATTGTAAATCATTCAGGCAAAGAAAACATTTCCATAGATGGCCAAATCACCCCACAGCTGAAATGCATCCACACAAAAACTAAAAATAAAACAGAATTATGCATCCAACTAACGTAAGTGTTATCTATTACAAAGAGCAAAAAGAATGCAGCTCACACTGAACACAAACCATAGCATGCTTAAAAGGGAGACCACACCATCCTACATGCTACCAACCGATAATGTAAGACCAACAATTACAACTAAAAAAACCGATTATACACGCTTAGACGCAGGTCCACGCAGGACTTGAGTATAACTGGTCACTGGCATTTGCTGTTGATGAAAAAGATTAGCAGAGAAACAGAAACCTACAGAGAGAAATGTGCCCGAAGCGTAAGCCCTCTCTCCCACATACCACCAAGATCCTATCTCACGTACTCATGGAAGCCACGCACACAGGGCAGAACCTTAGTACAGGTTCCAAAAAAGCAAATGAACTGTTTCTCAAAATAATTCATTGAACAATCGGAAGCCAGAGAATTCATTTCTATGGAAGACAAAACCTCTTCTCAGTGTGGCAACACTGACAACAAAAAATCATCCACCCGCAATCACCTATGCCTGACACAACGTCAGGATGATTCTGTAATCAGATGAAATTGCAGCAGGATGAAAGGGTATAGAGAGGTGAGAACATTAAAAACAATGTAGCTACTGTAGGCATACTCTCAGATATCTTTCTATACATGTATCTAGATATTAAAAAAACCTGCCCTATTACTTCAGGAAGGAGAGTGTTTTTCTTCTTCATACACAAATGCACATCTATCTGCATAAAAACAGCTTCTCATAGAGCTAAGACGGAAAATTCTCTTCCTCCTACAATTCCCTTTTTCACTCCCAGATGTCATATTATACATAATACCAACTTACACATATGTATAGAGGAATAAATGACTTCATATACTGTTGTATCAGAAGACACCTGGAATGTTTGTAATATTCCTAATAAATTGCCAATTTTAGGATAGCCCACATACTTGAGCATTTGCTTCACTTCCATCTGCCAAAAAATGTAATACGATGAGTGTTTGGTGCCTAGGATTATTTCTTGCTTCTTATTTGTAACTGGAATTACTAAACATTTTATCAGGAGAAAATGCACTTTAAAACATAACTTATGGTGAGAAGCAACTTCTTCAGTGTTTTTCACCACATCTGTTTCCTGTTACACAAGCCGTACACAGTATGTCACAAATGGACAAAGCTCACTGAAGGAAAATTAGACATCTAAAACCAAATACAACCACATCAGACTGATCTAGTTAAATCAGACTGCATGTTGTAATTTTTTTCCCCAGCTAATATTCTAAGTGTCTACATTTCCCTCAGTGAAACTACCTACCTACACATGAACATGGGTACTTCAAAGGGAGTATATTTCCCCCACACGAAGTACAACCAAACTGTGAAACTCACTGCCACAGAACACTATGCATGCCAGAAGTATAAATACATTCACCAATTAAGTTGAGAAATTCATGGAAGAAGCATTCTTTTAGGTAGAAAGGTGTGAATGCAACCCGCACAGTTAGGAAATCCCTAAAGGGTACTAGAAACTGGGAGAGGATAACTGGGAGGGTGAAGCATCGCTGTATACCTCAAGTGTTCTTACACTGGCACAATGGAAGTCCAGGCGAACCATGGTCAGAAAGGGGCACTGGAAAAAATTAGCCTTTGGTGTGACCCAGTGCAGCAGCTCTTACACTCTTCATGTGAGCAGCATTTCCAGTCTTGCAATTCCAAATTAAAGCTTTTATCTGAAACACAATCTAATTTATGCCATTTTAACTTGTGCATCATACATACACCTTTTATATATTAACTGCAAAGTAATGCTAATCAGAGCGATGAACTGACTAGTGAAGCCAATGTACAGATGACTATGTGAACCTCACTGTCACTCTGTATACTCATGCTTCACCACTAGCAACTCTGTATACCTGTGTTGCTCACCTATGTACAATACCTATATTAACATAGTATAGGAATACAAACAAAGTGTGGGGAAAATGAAATGAGGATTAATGCAAATCAGTAAGAATGTTACCAAATTAAGAAAGTTGCTCTAAATTTTGATCGATAAAAAAGACTTAAAATATACCCAATTAAATGTAAAACACATTGCATTGTCTTGCAAATCAAAACACCCATATTGTACCTATATTCATAAAATGTGAGTGCTAATCATCTTCCAAAACAAATAATTATTTAGAATTATTTTTAAAATCCTTTCAATAATCAGAAGTCACCTTTGCCACAATGCAAGTCCATGATGAGATGTTTCTATAAATACAAAAAACCCCACACACTTTCTGAATACAGGAAGTGATGCTAAAGTATCTGAGGAGATGATAGAATCATTAAGGTTGGAAAAGACCTCTAAGATCATCGAGTCCAACCGTCAACCCAACACCACCATGCCCACTACACCATGTCCCTAAACGCCTCATCTACACGTCTTTTAAATACTTCCAGGGATGGTGACTCCACCACTTCCCTGAGCAGCCTGTTCCAAGGCCTGACCACTCTTTCAGTGAAGAAATTTCTCCTAGTGCCCAGTCTAAACCTGCCTTGGCGCAACCTGAGGCCATTTCTTCTCGTCCTATCGCTTGTTACTTGGCAGAAGAGACCAACACCCACCTCGCTACAACCTCTGGGCTCGGCCGTCCAGCCAGTCTTTCACCCAGCGAAGGAAGTCTTTGGATGTGGCAACACAGAAAAACTCTCAGTCCGAGAGCAAAACACCCTGGAATATGGGCAATTCCTGTTACTCAACTGCATCAGACATCAGCTCCCATAAACAAGAAAATACAACTAAAATTTCCTATGTAGTATTTGAATATAAATTCAACCCTTGTAAAATCAGATTCAAAAAAACTAATTATTTCTGAACAAGATTATGCTAGATGGTAGGAGGGGAGTACAGTTTTGATTAACAATAAAAAGTAATTCTTTTAAAAGAGCAAAAAGTTAACCAAACCAACATCACATAGCAAATGTTCCTGTGGGGCTACACTCCTCTCATAGTCTAATGTAAATAAGGACAAACATCCATATAACAAAACAGAGCTGGGAATCAGAAGTTGTGACTTTGGTTTTCAAATTTTAAGAGGAAAAATAAGGTAAAATGTGAAAGAATGGAATGGCATTAAAGGTCTGTCTTCTTCTTTTTAAACAAGGGAGCAAACCAACTACATGATGTCCTGAAATAAAAATTAAAGAGAGATTAAAAATCATTAGTGAAAATATTAATCCATGGAAGCCAACTGCAGATTTCTACCAACACAATTTAATTATAAAAATTCCAAAAGGACTGGGAGGCTAAAACATCAAGATGTATAAAAATCCCTGTGCTTCAGGGGAAGATTGCAAGGTTGAGCCAAAAGAAGTGATATTGTGATAGGGTGCAGTTCATTTATGAGTGCTTTTGCAGGGAAGGAGGAAACATTCCTCAGGTATAAACCACTAGCAGTTAGGCTGCTACACGATTAGAAGTGGCAGCTTCTAGGTTTCTATCACATACCATTCTGTCTTGTATTATTAATGTTACTTTGGTTAAAAACAATAGTAGTATGTGCTTTAACCTTGTACTCTGGATAGTTGCCTGTTGGACTTGACTTTCAGAGACTTTCTGAGTGCAGGATATTCAGCATAGTGTGAAAGACCATAAATAGTTTAAACATCACTTGAAGCTACCAAAAGATATCCACAGCTGAGCTACAAACCAAAGTGGTGGAACTCATGCACACAACACACCCTTGGCAGCCAGCAAAGTTCAGACCTCCCAAACTTCCTGGTTGTTTTTCCTCTCGCTTTGGGTATATAAAAAAAAGGAAAACAAACCAAAATGTTTTAAATTTACAGACTGCTGTTGGATTTCTTAGCAGTCAGCCCTGGGTCAGTTATGGGATTATTTTCACACGATGGATAACAGAAGTAAACTGAATTTATGTAAAGCATTATGTAAGAATCCAGACAAAATCTTATCTTGTTTTCACCAACAACAAGCTTGGAATCAACCAGATTATAAACATTAAGGTATTAAAAAAAAAGCCATGTGATTTTACTTTGGATCTCAGTAAGGAGTGAGTGAGTGCCAAAAGGCTCGCTTTGCAGGAGGTATCCTTGCAAGACTGAAGCACAGGATTGCTCACCACATTCCTTGACCATATGTCCCCCGGGTTCCAATTCTTTTCTAGTTTTGGTTGGTGCATGGGCACAAAAACTTCAGGAGACTGAAAATCTGTGGCTGGTAGAGATGTTCAGGGATAGTGAGGGTGCCATGGGGGCAAGTATTGATCGATCTCTCATATTACTAAATTTTTTGTACATTAACCTTATGCATTGACAGAAGGAAACAAAAAGTCCTATTAACATTCCAAAAGTAAGAGCAACCAGGAATGTATGTCCTTTCTATTGCACAGAAGTGTTTCTATATTCGGATGATTTAACGCAAAACAAAATACACATTGACCAAAATATTAGCTCCAGGTGGACATAAGTGGTTGAGCAAAACTCTTGTTCTTATCAAGCAGTCTTAAAATGGTGTTAAGAATCCACATCTTTCCCCTGGCATATTTCCATGCTTTTTAACCTCTTCCCATAACTTTCATATGGGTTTTTCAGCATAGTTTCACATCACAGATTTTGTGAATTACAAGCATTTTTTCCCTCCAGAATGACTTTTCCAAATCACACCATGAAGAGATACCTGCACAAAACAAGATCCTATTATACCACAAAATACATTTTTGAATTAAAAAGCTCAGTTAGGAATCATTACAAATGACGACCTTGATTTTTCAGGAGCACCCTTCAGGATACGGAATTAGTGAGTACTCTGTATTTTAAAAGACTGGTTATTAGTTCTGTAGATCTAACCATTGCTGTGCCATTGTGAAGTGTTTTGGATGAGTTAATTTTGCTTGGTTATTCTATTCCCAGCAAAGGCAACTAGAAACTCTATTTCCTTGTCTGTAACATGTAGATAACACTTATTTTGACCTACCTTTCAGAAGTAGGAATTACTTACATTCATCAAAATATTTGAAAACTCAAAGCCTTACAAACAAACTTGTTATTACAACTTGTGAAGAACACACCTTTTCTGAAAATGGTACGGTAGAATAAAAACCTGAATGTATAATCTTCAGCTAAACAGAATAGCTTTTCATGTACTGGAAGGAGTCAGTGGCATGTTTCAGCAATGTTCTTTCTAAAGCCTTTGTATCACCATGAAGCATATGGCTAAGAATCAACGCAATGAGATCAGACTGAAGTTCATTGAGTTACACAGTGATCTCATTTATCTTTGTTTTTGGAAGGCAAGGTTAGGTAGGCTATATTTTCACATTAACATCTGCAGAGCATTCCAAAATCCTGGCATGGCCAATGACATGTAAGTTCCAGGTCCTGTGATTTATCCTCCTCCAGTACACATAAATTAGTGTGTGTAGATGGAATCCTTTCACTTCAACTAAAGTATATAATGTAAAATAATTTTAGCTGACAGATTTTTTTCTTCACCTGTTTTTTAAAATTAATTTACAAGTCATTATGATTTTATTCAGCATTAAACCCATATATACATATATATATCCATAGACAATCTCCACTCATCTTTTTGGCATAAATTAAGACAGGAAAGAGCTGAATAGGAACTATAGTGCATTTGCTTATTACATCTCTGCATTCAACAGGCAAAGCTATACCTAATAATAAATACTGAATGAGAATAGATTGAGTGCATGTGTAGATGGTGGGTTTGATCACAAAGCACATAGGCTTTACTGAAGCTCACAGTTATGTGCTTTCATTCCTCAGTTCCTTCTATATACGGGTAGGATCTGACCTTTTCTTCAGACTGGCCAGCACTGTACAAGTTTGTTTGGTCAAATAATTTCACTGCAGCCTTTGAAACTATAGTTGAAACTAATCATAAGTATATGTAACTTGCAATGACTTTTGTTCAATTATATTCTTAATGCAATGGGTTTAATATTCAAATTGGGAAGAATGAAAGTTTGAAAAAACACGTTTGTCAAAAACTGAACTTTACCATGGTGTTCCATGCAATCCAGGGAAATAAGAGACAGCATATTATTCCACCATATTTCCCAGCAGAGTTAAACATCAAAATACCTTCCCCTGCAGTTTATACAAAGGCCAGACACAGAGCCAAATGCACAAAGTATGACATTAGCCATACTGGAGCTATTAATGGAATAAATGCAGCAGTCAAAGACCCTCTGAAGATAAAAGCATCACTCTCTCCCATCTCTGGAACTTTGCCCAAATCACAGTCATATTTTCGTATTTGTCAGCTTTTTTCCCCTGTAATCAAAGGGTTTCCTTCATAATAGTAAATAAAAATTAAGTGTTCCTTCTGTGCTTCAAAGTAAAACAGTTTCAGTAATGATGCACACAGTACAGTGTGCATCTTTCTAAGGAAAGATTTACTGCTTCAATTTCAATTTAAAAATTTGTATTGCTTCAGGGTTAAAAACAGTGGGATATGTAATCATGCAGAAAGCAATTTCTTACAAGTAAGTTGGTTGCTTTTTCTAGTATCTAGCTCTATGTTTGAGCAGGGTCATATTTATTAATTTACTAATTAATACTCAGAGAAAGAGGTTTTATAATGTAAACACATGGACTAAATCTAAGTCTTGCATAGTCGAAAATAAAATAATGTTAAAAACTTTAACTTAGAATGTTAACTAGACTTGGCCTTAAAATGCTTTCTGGAAAAGTAACTGAGCTAGAAAGGACAGTTATGTCAATCATCGATTTAACAGACTGACAGTTACGTCAGTTTTGACAATTTCTGGTATTACAGAAAATCCACAGAACTTCTGTAGAAACCTCAGCTATTATTGTTTGAACTAGAAGCAAACTTTAAGCAAGATATCTGGTCTAGTTTTAAAAATTGCAGAAGCTTTGACATAGGAACAATTCACTGCGGAACAAAGAGTTACTATATATCAGAGCATCATGCCGACAATCCGTTTACCCTGGCCCATGACAAATTCAAGATAGTTTACATCCTCTGAAACTAAGCCTATTCAAATTATTTTGTGTTTGCTGAAGGCTAAGTGTGCATGGACTATGACCATGAGTAAGCTGACATTAGCAAGTTCATATTCCATTGCAACTGGTTTTTTTCCCAAGCACTTACTGGAGTATGGGACATTATTTCTGTATTTAACTCCCTCACCATCACACTGAGGATCCCCTTCTATTCAAAATGTTCCATGTATTTACTTACAGATGACAGTACAGTCATTTCTGTTTTATTTGATTAACTAAAAGACATAGCTTCTTATCTTAACTAATGGCAAGGGATTTTACTGTATCTCAAATCAGATACTCTAACACTTGACTTTAAAAAGCTGGCTCAAGATCTGTTAGAAATGGGGACAAAAACCACTAGAAAGTATTTGGGCCTATGAAGACAATGCTTTCCTTAGCTGAATTAGGAATGGCAATTACAGTCTTTGGCATTCAAAGTAAGCCTTGCTGTCATCATTGCCCAAGGAAGTCTGCTGTCTTAAGGCAAAGCTGAAGCATCAGAGAGAAGATAGAAATGCCAATGTTACAAACCTCATCTCACTTTGTCTGTACCATGTTTCATCTTACCGTGATTGCACATCAAGTGAAATAATATGCTTAAGTGGTATTCTTCATTTTCTAACTAACCTCTCTGTTAAAAGAAAAAGAAAAAAAAAAAAGTGTTGCTGGCATATAGTAGACCTTCAAATCTCTTTTGGATTCCTTTTCCACATACTGCAACAGTGAGCTATTTTCCGTCCTCCCACTCTCACCCAGAAGCAATGTCTGCTTGTCACTTAGATAGCTGCTCATGAGAGATGTAAGTAGTAACAAGTTGTTGATTTCAATATTTTATTTATTGCCAAGAGTAGAAGCAATAAGCAAAATTCTATTTGACTACAAGCAGTCAGCAGATTAAATACCACCACAAACAAGCCTGTACCCTTTAAGTGTAACTTAACCACACCTTATAGCTCTTCTGCTTTATGCCGCAAGCCTTTACATGATGAATGCTTAATGAAGCTGCAATTTCTCTACACTGGCCTGGATATCTAGATCACTTGACATAATACAGTTGAACAGTTTCTTGCTTGCTACATCTACAATTCTTTTTATTATTAGCAAATTTGGAGTATACTTGGTGACACACTGTGACTGTGGCTATTCAAGTCGGCACATAGGCATGCTTTTCTCTAGCACACACATTTTTGGGTCCTGCAGTCTGACTCTCAGCTACAAGGATGAAAGGACTTTCCAGATCTCAGAAGACTTGCAGAACATACCCAGGTGTGTGGATGCAGGAGTCGGAGGACATGTATTACGGATTTTGAAAGGACTTATCCACTGTTACGCACCTCTTTCAATGCCAGAGCTTCTGTGAGGGAAGCGCAATGTCAGCCATCCTCATAAGCTGGGGCTATTTACAGCTACAAGTAATTATTTCTTTATAATTTCTTTAAAAGTCGTAAGTATGTCTCAGCTCTAACACAGCAAAAGATTACGTTTTTAAACTGTTAGATTTTTCCACGTTTTCCAAAAGTTGTATCAGGTAACACACGCTATTTTTGATCTGAACTCGATTCAGATCGAGTTGAATGTTCGAACGCTTCTTGTTAGGTGTGTATTTTAATACTAATTGTACATTTTAGTAATAAGCATGAACCTCCTGAGCTGAGATTCCATTCAACTACAGTGCTCTCTCTGCAGTTCACAACAATGCATTAAATAAAAACTGGTTTTACACTACCTGGACTAAAGCTAAGATCTTTAACTTTATTTGCAAAATAAATACATGACAAACCATGAATATGAGCAAAGATGTATAAAAAGTTTTCAATCTGTAGAAATTTTCTGCAGATCCAGTATGAAGGCAGATTCAGCATTGCTAGTGGCATACAACTCTCAGTGTGGTTGTAGGAAAAAAACCCCAAAGTCCACAAAATCTCTACAAGCTTTTCTAATTCCAGCCATAAATTCAGTAAGATAAAAATAAGGGCAATGAGAAAACTGAAGTGCAATATTGATGGAACATTGCCAGTCGCTGCTCTCCTCTAAATGGAGATCTTTTGTTCGAGCTCCCCCGTTGCTCACTGCTAGAATAAACTGCCTAGACAAGTTCCAAGTCTTCAGATGTTCCATAGGCCAAAGTCAATATTTTAAATACCACTCCAAGAACACCAACAGCATTATTAATTTACGCTTTTATCGTGAGTCTCGGTATATTTGTTGATTTTTTTTTTTTCTTCTTCACACCCCATTTTCCAGAGCCATGCAACAACAAGAAAAACTCACCTGTTGTATTAAATGAAAGGGGTTGTTGGAGATAGAGCCACTTAAATAAGCAGGCTACCATCTTCCTTACCAGCTTTGGGTTATGAAGGTGGGTTAAAATACAGTTCAATACAATGCATGTTGCAAATATCTAATCACAAACAGACAAAAGTCTGCACTAAACAGTGCTCTACTCTCTGTCTCCTACAAAAATACAGATGGAAAAATGTTTTTTGGCCATTGATGCTACTTGATCATTGCCAACAGCAATGAATACTTCACCAAATTTTCTGGTAGTTTTCCTTAAACTAGAACTAGTATTTTCTTTCTTTTCTTTTGATTGAGCTTCTGCCAGCCAACTTACTTTTGTGCATCAACCAGTCCTCCAAAATACAGTGACAGACTGCTCAGACCATCTTAAAAGAAAAACGCTCGTGTTGATAGGATTATGACAGCAACAAGCCTGTAGCTCTCTATTCCTGTTGGATTTTGATGCCAGGAGAGTTCCCCTAAGAGAAAAGAACTTCTTCAAACTCCCTGGGGGAATGTTTTGCAGGAAAGGAACATTTGAAATCAGATTTGTCCACGAATCAACAGAACTAAAAGACTGTTCGAATGCTATAACAAACACATGAAGTACAGCACAGCCAAGTAACTTTACTTTATAAATCATATCGTTTTCATTTCCTGAATTCATAACCACAGTGATGCAATAATGGAAACTTTTGTATGTTTGTAAGTTAGATGACCCACAATCGTTCCCTACAGTAAGCACTAGTAATTTCTGACTATTAAAATAATTGTTATATTCTATTGCTATGGTTTGCTTAACATTGTAAGCCAGTTTTCTATTTAACAAACCGTATTACATTGGCAACAAGATTTCTTACCTTAGCCAACGGTATTGGATGTGATTAATTTCTAACATTCTTTTTGGAAGTCAAAATAAACATCCACTCAATTTTCTTTGTTTGCCATCACAACATCCTAAGCAGGCTGGCCTTCTCACAAATTCATGTTGGTTGTCCCTAATTAACTTTTTTCTTTTTAAAATGTTTGAATTGCATCCAGTTAGATTCTTTCCCTTTAAACTCCCTTTCATCTAATGTTAATACCCAATTGTTATATTTCATTTAAATGACAATCCCACATTATATTTTAAATTAAACTTTCAATTAAAATAGACTGTTCAGACTTACAACAAAAGTCATTGATGTGGCAAATAACGACGAGAAAAATGAAGATACCCTTTACAAAACCCTATATACAAAGTACTGTATGATAGGATCAGATCTTAAGACACTGCCACATCTGATCAAGAAAGCTAGTATGTAAGGTTCTAGAATATTTAGAGGGATTGCTTTAGGATATTATTTTGTAATCTCTTGCTTCTTCTTAAGTTACTCTCATCTCAGTATTCTTGTGCTGGTTAGAGGTAGAAGTTAATTTGCTCTCAGCTTCTGCCTCACCTACGTAATTAGCAAAACTGCTGAAAAGATACCTTGCAGATTTTCTCAAAGAGAGTTCCTCTGAAGGAAAACAAACCTGTGCTTTTGTAGAATACACAAAGTAGCTGTGCAATGCCGGATTCTATTCTGCACACTGCTAAGTAATATTCACGCATCTGCTTCACACCTTCAATGTAGTAGCTGTTTTCCAGACACTTGAGGCAGGCAGCCTGTTACCTTTCAGATGGCAGATCAAACTAGATGTGCCATTCAAGCAAAATAACCACAGAATAGTTTGCTGGAAGTAACAACCACTATGAGGCTCAACGGATGAGACGCAATGAAGAAATTCTGTCTATACAATCTGCTTCATCCATTTCTTTCCATAATTAACTTTAATCTTTGCATCCTATGTCTCATACTTAATTTGTTTAATTGGCTGAAGTCTACAATGGCCTCCAGCTGTCTAGACCATTGAACTAAGAATGCAATCCTGCACTAGCTCAAAGTACACTGCTCCAATTTTTGCTTCCGGAGATTTACGTGAGCAGTTATTCACTCTGCTTTCTAGTTTGTCTTTGTAAGGTACTTCCTGTTCTACTTGTTTTAATTGCCTACCTTTTATTCTATCCAAGAATTACCTGACTACCAGTGTATTTACCATAAATATACATCTGTTTTGCCAACAATTAAGGTTTTTCTTGGTGTGGATCTTCCACCATTCTGTTCTTTTATTCACTCAGAAGATATATTTTATGTCCTTCCATGATATTAATTACATTATTGCGCACAGTTGCTCCAGTACAATGAAATATCTACATCCATCTTTCTCTCTTCCTCTCCCGCACGGTATTTTTTCTTTATTATGGGTGCATGACCCCACAGTGTAAGAGTAGAAAATTTCTGCATGTTTCATCTTAACTTTCCCATGCACAATCTCTGCTGGAAATTTAACGACGTTAAGTTTATTTTCTAGAGTCAGTTCTCTGTAGCACTTAAGCAAATAATCATTTAATCTAGATGTCTAAGAACTTGGTGATTTTATAACACTCGCAGTCATAGATTTTGATTTTCTCAACCAAAACACAACTTATTATAGCTCCTAAATAGTTTCATGCATTTTTCTACTTTCCAACATAGAAGATATACTTGGGCTGTGTACCTGTGGCTTGGGGTGTATGAGCCAACATTCTCAGGGCTCCATTTCACGATTTACATCAACCAATAGTTACCTTGAAATGCCAGTCCCTGAACACTTAAAAAAGGTTCTGTGATAAGGATCTAAGGCAAATTAGTTGTCTCCCTCTCTCTGTCTCCTTCCAGCGGAAAAGAGACTTGATGCACTAAACGACTTCATCTGTCTGACTCTGTCCCCCTAGTAATTTGGCAGAGGGGACATGCATCCAATATATTAAACCTCCAAGTTTCATGAAAATGAACAAGTGTGCAGAGGACTGTAATCCCATTAATGGACCCACTCTCTAAAAGAATGCAGCCCAGATCCAAGCCCTTATTAGAAGTTGGAGAATCCACAGAGGGATGTAACAGTGTACACACTTTAACTACGGAAAAGCTCCAGATAATCGTCAGATCAACCGTAAGACTCAAGTCCATTAGAAGTCTGCACCTTGTGGAACACTTCCTTCCAGGGTTTTTCTCATCTTCTCATTTTTAAGGTAGCATCTGCAGATTGCTCATCTCCCCTCTTGTTTCCAACTTTTTTGTCTGCTTATCTATATTGTTTAATAATTTGAAAGTTTATTTTCTTGGATTTGTATATCTATGAAGCGAGTCACCCTCTTGTATGTCCCTCCTTCCATTATTAAGCAGTAAAACCTCAATCAAGTTTTTAATAAGTTTTCCTTCTGCTTGTTTTTTTCCTTTTGATGATATCTGCTAGATCTCTTTACATCCTTTTTCCCCCAACTCCCCAGAAGTTTTATCTATATTTTCATACTTCCCAATTGTATTTACCAGATTTAAAATCTATCTTTACATGTCCCAGAAAGCCTATCATATTTTCTTCCAGATTATTCTTTCTATTTGATCCTACCCACTCTTCCATTATCTCCATATATTGTCAACATCTTTTGGACAGCTTGTAAAGGGATTACTCACTTTCATGACATTGTTATTTCTACTCACTTAAAAGTACAAGCTTACCACATGTTAATTGTGCAATCCTCCCCCCTTCAGTTTTAGTCATCATCATCTTCTTTCTTGGGCCTCTGCATAGAGTTATTTCCTCGTTACATTTTACATGTTCTCCTGACTAATTTTTTCAGCTAAAAAATTCAGACACTACCAGTAAATAGAAGTAACGAGACATCTCATGTCTGTTCAGGAAAAAAAAGTTCAACCTTAGTCCAATACTGTATCCAGATATAAATTATTCTAGTGAGGTGAACAAGGTGGAGAGACTATTTTTAAAAGAAATAGTTACTGCAAACATCCTGGCCCCAACAATGAAGCAAAGGTGTAAATATAAGCGCAGTTCTGAACAAGATCAACTAAAATGCATAAGAAAATCTACATAATTTATACTTGATCATTAATAACATTTGAGCATCTGTAGGAAAATTTCCAGAAGTTTACAACTTACTTTCAGAGTGTCAGTCTTTAGGTGTAATCAGTTAAAAAATAAGTAAATAAAAATAACAATAATTAAGAAAGCAAAATCCCTCCAATCGACACAAAGATGTCAGGGGACAAAGTATTGGCATCCAAAAATCTAAGTCTCTACCTTTGTATAAAAACATCACGTTTGTTCAAATTTTGGACAAATGAAAAGGTATTTGAACTGTAAAGAATCCGATGAGAAGAAAAACTGTGAAAAAGTTCAAAGTCTGACCATGGCAGTATTGGTAAAGTAGTCAATAAAATACGGACTACAAAACTCAATGTAATTTGTTCCTATGTTTTTGTGATAATTAGGAATACTGAAATAGAAGTGAAAGTAGCAGTCAACCACAGTATTTATCTCAGACTATAATGAATTAACATTTAATTTAAAACATTGCAAGAAAGAAGATATACCACTGTATCATATTAAAAAAACAAGCTTATATTCAATAGTGTTTCTGTTGACGTTATTTGGTGTGCTCATTAAATATATCTGTAATAGCACAGTTCTTCCCAAGAACAGTATCTTGCAAAGGAAGAATAGGGCTTTTAAAGTTTAAGTCTCAAAGTGAAACTATAATATTACTCCTATTTCATGTCTAAACATTAAGCCATTTAATACATGACAAATATAAAATTTGTTGCTTGATTCTAGGGAAAAAAAAAAGTGGTGGGGTAGATTTATCCGGAGATTACTTAAGTAAGCAAGAAGTACAAAATGTAAGATCTGTGGTCTGCAGCCCTATTAGGGCACTTAAGAACGGAGAAAGGAGACCTGCATTTTAAGAACACAGTTGGTGATGAGATACGAATTTCCCAAGGTTTCAAGGGAATCAAGTGGGAACAGAGCGAAGGAAGCTGCAGAAACTGAAGTTAGCATACACAAGAGTGCTCACACACTGAAAGAGCTTGCCTGCCTGTAATACCAAATCAAAAGCAGTTTCAGGACATAAAACATTGCTGGCATACAAGCCCTTATAGATCTGAATATTACTACCACACTTTGAATTTCCTTTGAATTACAGGCTGACTCCCAGCGGCTGCTTTTCAAGATTCAAAGCTTTATTCAGTTTAGATAATTTTCATATATATTTTTAAGGCATCCCCATCCCTGGGGAAAAATTGCCAAGTATATTAGTAAGTACATCATCTGGGCCCCCTACTATATGGAAATACGGATCCAGTCTAAATGGATAGTTGACTTTCTCCAGACACGTTTGGAGTCAGTCCTGAATGGTAACTAACTATTCCTGATTATGATGTTGAATAGAATGGACAGAAGTAAATCAGAAAGAGCAAAAAATTATACCACCAAGCCCAGCCCGAACAGAAAAGATAAATAGTTCAGAATTGTGTATATTCTCAGGAGCTACAGAGTACTAAATACCTATTTTTCGTTGACATTCAATGGGTATTTTCCGATTTCACAACCTGGCAATTACTTTAGACTGTGTAGGCTTTACTTAAGCTTGGACCCAACACGGTATTCTTCCCTCTTTCTCCTGAAGCCAATTTCTATTCAAAGCAACAGTATAAACCAGAAAACAGTTTCCAAATATCAGACTGGAAGAAAACAATCTGCAGTAATTATTAGTAGAATTACTTTAGTGCAGCTCAAGATAATTGCTATCAGTTTTCGTTGTTTTTGAAGAGCTGAAAGTAGCTAGGAAAACAGTATGATGCATTTTATTATGAACAGAAAGAACATAATTATCGCTCTCTAGTCCTTACAAGGGACTGTTCTGCCAAGTCTCTTTCTGTGGCTCTACAGCGGACATGAAAAGTAGGGAATAATCCTTTATCTGCTAATACCGTATCTTGATTGAAAAATATGCACATCATAATAACTCAAGGTGGTGGGTGTAGATTTTTTTCTACAGACATATAATGCCTATGGCCATCATGAGAAGCTGGCATTTAGATCTAAATCCTAAATTCTATGACATATGTTTTTATTTTGAGTTTTTCCCCCTCCCTGACTCAAAGCATTGGCAACAGAAACTGCATCAACAGATTTTTGGCATAGCCATAACAGATCCCACATTACAATAAAAAAAACCCCACCAAAAACTGTGTGTGACATTTTCTCTTTGCAACCAGTGAAAGTCCAGTGTATCAAAACATGACATGTCAGACTTCTGATATTACTGAATTGAATACGTAAAAACCCTGAAGTGTTGACGTGCTGACTAAGATTGCAGTCCATGGATTTAAGATTCAGAGAGATCATTAGATCACCTGGTTTGACAATCTGCATAACACACATGAGGCATTTCAGGCAGCACTTCAAGTAATCACTACAATGACTCGTAACTGGTAACTCAGGGACCCCGTTCACTGAGGATCCAAAAAACTGGAGCTGAAGGATACGTGCAACTCTCCTGTTTCTCGAGGTACAGTCAGATACTATTCAAAAGTAAGTGTGAGGCATGGGAAGGCTGGAAGAGAAACTGCAGGGAGAACGGAAGCAAAGTAATTTAACATACTTTTGCTAACGTTAGCATCTCAAGTCAGCTTATAGCACAAACACACACAAAGCCATGTTTTAGGTTGCCATGGTAACAAGCACCAGATTAGAAAATTTTCACCAGATTTAGTTTTTTGTTTGGGGGAAAGAAAAAAAATCATGACTGTCACGAATTCCCTGGTGTATTCTCTACATCACATAAACAGAAAGCCAGGCCACAAAACACATTTAAAGTATGGCCTTTAAAGTATGGATTATTATATGAATAATCCGTACCTTTACCCCAAAGTACTTAGCCTGACCCATAAAAAAGAGCTGTTTAGTTTCACAAACAAACTGCTATGGTATCACAAGTGTAGAAAAGGGAGAGATGAGCACATAGGTGCCTCTTTCAGTGCACACACATCAACTAGAAAACCTTCTAAGAGCTGTAAGGAAAGCAGACTAAGACAAAAGGCATATCTGAGAGAAGTGTTCTGCGTGTAGATGGCTCCTTCCATTAGCTGAAATGATGGCTTTGATCAGCAGCAAACTGCTGACTACTAGCATCTCACTAAAAGAAAAAAAGAAAAGGTGCTAAGGCCAATGTCCTCTGCCACGCATACAATTGCTTCACTGCCGCGTTTCTCAAGCTTGGTGGAAGCGCACGGCTTTTTAGCTCATCTGAGCATACGATCACACCAGGAGCCAAATACTAGGTACGCTTCCAGGGTCACAACACTAAAACCAGAAAGATGTGAAGAACAGTATTTGTCACACCACCCCAACTTACAGATTTACAATGCCAAGAAAAAAAACAGACATCCTGGTTACATTTTAGCTTTTTTAGAATATCACAAAACAAATTCTTAAGCCTTTCTAACACTCTCCAGGCAATTTTGAACCCTTTTGTGATCCCATCAGGAGTTGTGACGTCACCTAAGCGTGTTTGCGCTGTGCCAGCCGATGTGTCAATGCCCAGAGAATCTAAAACTGTTCAGAAATTTTTCTTTGTGAAAAAATACACAAAACTAAAGGCCCTAATTCACCTATATTTGCCTTTTTTTATTCACATCAAGCAACTCAAAATTCTTGGAACATCCCATTTCCTAATCAGGATTGAAAATAGCAATATTGATACTCATGCAGTATTTTAACCTCAAGTTTTAAGCTCGGAGCTTATCCAAGTGCTGTAATAACACTTTTGTCAGTTGTCCAGATTGAAATTCGTCATGTCTCTGTCAGTCCTGGACATGTTTTTCTCTTCTTTCATATAGTTTAAAAGGGAAGCACTATCATACAAGGACAGATAAAAGAAATAAAAGTTGCAAAGAAACACAGGTTGACTGGAGGACAGGTAATCATATTTACAAATAACACTGATAATTAGATTTTAAGAGTGCTGACTAACTCATAGTTAGATGCCTCTCATTTATTTGCATATTTCAGTGCTACTTTACATCTGGTAAGGGCAAGAAACTTAAGTAAGCACACAGACAAGTTAAGAAGATACACAAATGAATACCTGCACTATGGCAAGATCAGTTCAGAGGTGTAAGAAGTAGGTGATCAAGCATAATTATGTTTTCAGCATGCCTAATAAAGTGTGTATCATGACAAAAAGATACAATAAAACCTCCTACCTTGACAAATGAATTCTGCAAAATGGTAATTACTAACAAAAACTCTTATGATCAACTTTACACTTAAGGCAAAAGGACAAGACTGGAAGCTTACTTTCAATACTACATTATTAAACCTTTAAAAACCCCCAGTAATTATGTAATATAAGCAATACTTGTACCAGTTGTACCTGAAAGTATTTTCCTGATGTAGAAAGTAATTCTACAAATAGCTGAGTGGTTCCTTCTTCCTATACCATGCTCTTTAGATCAGATTTACGCCCTTTACAATCACGGGCTTAAATTCCAAGAATTCATTTTCTATGCTCTGTCATGAAATACTAGCCCACTGAAGCTAAAACTTCAATCTGAGCATTACTATCAAAAGAACTGGGATAACTTAAATTCAAAAAGGTAAAAGAGCAGACATGAAGTTTAAGGTACCAGTAATTCAAACTCAGGCTGGAATTTGACAGCTTAAGTATGATCTTTTCTTGTAGTCCATCCATCAGAGAACTTGCACCTAAAATCCCTTGCAAACTGTGTCAAGTGACTGACCTTTGGTAGCACAAATGTCAAAATGCAAACCAGGTTTGTGTTGATACCATAAAGTTAACAGGAAAAGCAATCGAAGAAAAAAAAACGTATTTTATTACAAGGGCAAGCAGATGCAATACTGAGTATATACAAGGAATAGATCTGTTCAGTAAGGTGACATTTTTACATAGTCACTTTTCAAAGTAGAACTACATTTTAAGGGCTTTTGCATATGTTTTACCTAGAGACCTCTGTGATGAAGTGCCAATATCAACTTCCCTTTCTCTTTAGTTGCCAGTTTTATTTGATATCTTTCTTTAGATATGTGCCAACCAGTTTCAACTTGTTTAACAACATTTTTTTAAAATCAGCTGCCTTGCTGGAATGTTGAACTGATGCATGTGTGGGTGTGTTTATAATACATGCAAAAAATATATTAAAGCAATATAAAGGGTCTGGTTTAAGCCTACAAAAGCAAAGGAATTAAGCATTAAGGCAAAATAGTGGAGCAGACACCTCTTTACATATCATAATACCTTAAAAAAACAACTGCATAATTTGCATAGAAAGTGTTAAGTGGAAGTGCTCTGTTCATTTAATACACCTGTGGTTTATATAGTTGAACTGCAGAACTAATGGAATATTACGAGCCATATTATTCTTTAATGGAAGAAGTTATATTTGCAAAATATTTCATCCTCAAATATCACAATATGTAATAAAATTGTGCAATGCAATGATGATTATATATATTTATTTGTGTACTAAAGTGATGTTCTCTCCAGCCAAATTATTTAATAAAATGTTGATGACATGAGCGTAATCAAGCAAAACAGTAAGACCAGGACGTCAGATTTGGATGTACTATTAAAGGAACCAAAGCAGCATCCTAATCTGGAGAAGCATTACGGTTTTCTAATGAAGTTAGCTTCAGGCACAAAAGCTTGCCTGTTTCGGACCCAGACCTCTAAGTTATCATAAGCAGCAATTAGAAATCCCTTAAGAAATTTCAGTTGTGTTATCTGACCTTTGTGTTGCATCGTGACTAAAAAAACTATAGGATGAGAATAGGCCCTCACATAAACCTAAAGATAGAGACAGTTCCCCAACAGCACACACCTCCACCTAACACGGGTGATCACACTAACTGTAAATCCTTGCACTTCTGATATACACTACTTTGTAGCTCCCACAGGGACAAACCATGGAGTTTGATAAAACATTAAACAACAAATATTAAGGTGTTCCTTCCGAAAGCCTTTCGTGCTTAACTGGATTTTTGACAATAGATAAAATACCAAATTCTTCTTGTTGTTATTAGGAGAGAGTAAGAGAAAAGAGCTAATGGGAAGTTTGGGGGAAACTTGTAAGATTTTACAGCTTTAACAGTCATTGTAGGATAACTGGATGCTCAGCATCACTTTCATAAAGAGCAGCTATTTGTGTAAATCCTATCTTGTGTTTGGGTGTGACTTCTAGTCTGCTAACACAGTAACAAGCTGATTTGCAAAAATAAGTAGAAACATACCGAGAGCTTTTTTCCTCCATAATATAAAGAGAACTGTTCAGAAAACAACTTATTCTTCTCTTCCAGGTCTCTTTGTGCCACATCTCTGCCATCTGAGTATTTTCACTACCTCTGAAGCACGGTCAGATGCTTGTGATCTTCTTTAATGCCTCTGATTTCTACACTTTTCTCCAATACATCTTCTGCAGCAGCTGTCTGAAAGAGTCAATTCAAATTCTTTTGCTGCTTTAAGCAAATTGCCCTAGTTTTCACAGGAAAAGTGAACAAAAAAGCCACCCACAGCACCTGCCTGGTCTTAACTTTTGGACAATCACCACTGATTTCACCTGCCTGAACTGTTTAATGATTTTCTGAGGAAGGTCCTGCTTTTTTTAATCATTGCTTGATTTTTCCATTATGTGAAAGGAATTAATTTGTTTAAATTAAACTCTGTCGGTAAGTAGAAGGTATCTTGCATCAAAGACATTTTAAGAGTCCTCCAACTCAGTAATTCTGCTTGCCTCTGCCTGCCTCATTAAGAGAGTGAATTTTAGGGGAAATAAATGATGTTTAAGCTTGTCTAAACCTGATTGAAGACACATGGACAAAAGAAAATGGTAGTCTGTGGAATTTTTTTTTACTTTTCCCTTTTTGGCATTGTTTGCCTTTTCCTGTCAGTCATTCAACGGTGGATCCAAAAAGTAGTAACTTGAGATTTTACTCATGCAGTACTTCAGCAGAAGTTCCTGCTACATGGAGTTCACAGGAAGGTCTCAGGGATATAAACCAACTAGTAGCTGGCCCACATTGGCCCTTCGTGTTTACATACCTTCCTTTTTGTAAAAACCAGAAAGTTCCCTCAAACAGTTCTTAGCCATTGCAAACGCTGACCTAGCAAGTTGAAAAGATAATGTGCCAACAAACAAAGTGTTAGTCACAAAAAGTTATCTATTCTCATCTGTTACAGTAGTAAGGCTCTATGGACTGTTATTTTCAAACACCTGAATACTCAAAAAGTCATAGCGTAGCTTAAAAATAAGATGAATTCCTGCAATATTATACACCCATTCAGATTCCATGTATTCTTTGACATCACTTGTCTTTATTGATCCAGGGTTGATCTTTTACAGGTCTGTTTCTATGCCTTTGGCAAAATTTGATGGCACTATTTGATGACTGTGGCTGCACAAGCAACTCGTCGGGCACTCGCCCACCAGCATGCTCCCCAAAGAGGGATTCACAGGTGCCCATTAACCACGGAACAAACACCAGACCCCCGAGTTCAGCTTTGTATTCTGATGGTAGCTAACTGTTGCTATGACTTTTGCCCAATATTTGAAATTTTCATGCCAATTTGACTACTTGAATCTCAGTTACTTGAGCACAATGCTTTCTGCATCCTTCCACCGTGCAAGGGCACATACCCCATAAAAGCACTCAAACAAGGCACTTGTCATCATAGTTGTAATTTAATTTAAATGAATTGCAAAGCTTCACAGAGAAACCCACTCTCTTCTAATAAAGACAGCAGACTAACACTAAAATGGTTTTAGTTCAGTCAGACGTATTGCCACAGGTATTAGAGGATAACACTGCCATGTCACAAAACAATCGTCCTTTATGTTAGTTTATTGCAATTTGATAAAAAATACTTCATCATCCCAATTTAAGGCTTATTCCTCTGATAATTACGTTTCTTTGACCAGCAATGTGACCATTCACCAGTGCTGAAGCCATGCTCAGCCTCTGTGCTGTTGAACTACAATGTCACGTGCAGTTGTAATGCATTTCTCCCAATACCAATATCTAATCCTCATCCAAATAAATACTTAGTTACGACTACTTTACTAACACTACTGTAAAGGATACAGCTATAACAAAAAAGAGATCCCAGATGTAAGAATTAAAAAGCACATTTGATATAACAGGGAGTAAGGTTTAATATACATTCCACTCCTGATAATGTCAGAGTTAAATTTACATCAGAGCAATCAATATCTGAAGATGTTCATGTTTTAATGCAATGAATTGGAATGAATGAATTGACATTGAAATGGTCAACTTAGTTTTTGTAACTACAGATTTCTTCTCAAATTTCCATTTTTCTTTGCAATAGTGTGAAATACTTACGTCAATCTATGCTTAATACTATGTCACATAAAAATATACCTATTTAAATGACAGAATGAAAAAGAAGGGAAATAAAAATCTTAAATTATTTCATGCCATGCAGACCACTTACTTTTTCTAATTTATGTCTGCCTTCAAAATATGTAGCTTATGTTCTAAGTTAAACAAGCAAAGCTAGATGTATTAAGAACTTATTTTACATTTAGTTCTATGGAACATTGTCTTTTGTTAATGAATACACAACACTTCCCACTTTCTTCCATGGACATCTTATTTTGATTCTTGAAAAACAAAAACATTTTCAGTTTCAGCAGAAGATATTAGGCACTCAGAATGTATTGGTCAGTTGTATTTTTTACAACTCTTGTCATTGTTATTCAAACACTTTTTATCCAAGTGGCAAATACACAGACTGGATTCTTCAGGGTCACACAAAAAAAAAGCTGCACAATGTATTTGCTAAAAAAGGAAATATTTGGGAGGGTTGGAGGGGAAGAACCTCCAGAAAGAACAGGAGTCAACAACAGTTGGTAGATAAAAGAGGAAATAATCCATAAAACCTATCTGCATAAACAAAATAAGACATACTTTTCCATGCAGAACCTCATAGCACTTTTCCTAATAGACAAAACACTGGCGTTTTAGCTGTGGTGGAAAAGTAATGAAACCAAACCAAACCGAACAAGCCTGAGATCAAGGTGCTAAGCACAGCTTGGATTCAGAACCTGGCCTACAAGCAGCACACATTTAAAAGAGCGAGTCTCTTTTCCACTGAACAACAGTACCTTGGAAACACATCCTTAAAGTTAGAGTCAAACGATAAAATTTTATTAGAAAGCCTTTACCCATCTCCTTATGAAAGTGAATGATAACTCAGAAAGTTGTGGAAATATTCCTGTCAGGTGATTACAAATGAAATGAGCTGAAACAAAGATGGTGTGCCTGAGGACAACAGGGCCTGATGAGTCCTTTGCTGTACTACGGATGTGAGTAATACGAAAAAAAAGTCCCCTAACCTCTCCTCAAAGATACTACTAGTTACCACTTTATGCTATTTCAATTTAAGACATCAAAATAAATCATTGAACACCTACTATTTGACAATTTAGTGAATAAAAGCTTCAGGACAGTATTAAATGCGGTCTGAAAGTCCTACTCCTAGTTTTTACTGACAGTGTAGCAAAGTTTAAAGCTATATATTTTTAATTAAGGAAATATTATTTGGTTTTCAAAGACAGACAATTTATTTTTGGGAAGGCTAAAAGCCTAACTCCAAAAGATCAGTCCTTTATATTTTAGGTAGCGGATTAAAATAGCGTCCGCATAATGATACAAGCGCTTCCTCTTCAAGGAAAGTCCCTCGGCCGTGGCAAAGAGAGGTGACACAATACAGGTGAGGAGGAGGAGCCGCGTGGCAGCCTGCCTGGCTGCCGCTGCAGAGACCCCCCGGGGCCGCTGCAGAGCCCCCGGGGAAGGCAGGGGCACAGGGGAAATATCACCCTTGTCCAGGTGGAAGACCAGGGCGTCTGGGGTAAAGCCGTTACAAAAAAGAGAGAAAACCGGCAAGTAACAATCATGTAGGATAACCAGAGAGCTTCCCCAGGACTCACGCAGGGGATATGCTGAACTGAAAAGGAGAAAGTAAACACAGTTCAAAGGAGAAAGTTTCAAAAGAAACACAGTTCAGCTTTCAGCTGAAGCCTGGAGGCCGGTATGGCTGGATAACTGGGCTTGCGAGGACGGAAATGTCAGCGGCTTGCCAGTCATGCTGGAGACAATAGAGAATCATGCTCATGATATCAACTAACACATCCTGAAATAAATTATAGAATCTAAAATACCTCTTTGAAATCAAAAGAACCAAAGTATAGGTGATATGGTCACTAACGTCAGACAAGTGTCCACACTTTCAAGCCAATATCATACAGGAGAACTGGGAACAGAGATCATACAAAGTCTATATAAAAACAGGGCCAGATCTCCTGGCTTGCACACCTGTACGAGAACTAAGTCTGTCATCTCACAACTGCCCATCAAAACAATCCAGCCTGGACCAAGACGAAGTCATGCAAACATCAGTTTAAAAAGAACAATCTTTCTCAACCTGGAAAAGAAACAAATTAAACGCATATGTTACATAAGAAACAAGTGGTTCCACAAGGAGCTGAACAAGTAAAACTTGGTTTTCTCTAAAGCACAGATATGTGTCCTGCACTGATTCTTTGGTATCTAGCACGGAGTGAACTTGTTTTTCAGGAGAGCGCTCAGAGATATTGAAGTTGGACAAAAGTCAAAAGTTATTGCTAGTAGGGCACACAGGCAGGCACACACATGCAGAAAGCACCATCACATGAGCTTTGTTTTCTTTAGGAAACCACATTCAAAAACAATTCCTCAAAGGATATTTGTTTTAAAGCAAAATCTCACCTGTGACATGACAGTAATAAAGAAGGAAATATCACATATTTTAATAATGACAGTTCTCACCACATTCCTGGGACAAGAATCTAAAAGCCTGTTTTAGGGATTAGGAAATTTGAAGTAAAAAAACCTTGCTGTTTAAATACCAGGAATAGAGGAAGCACTGAAGTTCATAACTGCTTTGGTACCCCAGAACCCAACTGTCTTAAATTAACTTATCTGAAACTCATAATCTCCTCCCTGTACTAAGTTAAAAAGGATCATACAGGGAAAAAAAAAACAAACCAAACCAATAAATGGTTCTTCCATGCTTTCAGTTGATCAACTGATTGCAATGAGCTTCTCTACAGAACTCGAGAACTTCATTATCATACTTCCTCTAATTAAATCTTCAGTCACATTGGGACATTTGGGTTCAGAGAGGAAAGCAAAATTATATCTATCACTGAATATATTTTACTCTATAATGATCGTGTCTTATTTAGTGTACAACTGTAGGAAAATCGAGAAGCTCACAATAGTATTGTCAGAAGCTAGAATTTCTTTTTTTTTAGTTATTCCAATATTTGGAAATTTTATGACAGTTAATTCAAAAATTGAGACTGTGGGAGTCTCGGCTACAAAATTACCATTCCCACCTGATTTGAAAAAGTTGATAGTTTTAGGTTTTTAGGTTTCAAAATGTAACATTTCAACTATTATTTGAATATCTTTGTTTCATCTTCAATACTACCTTACTTCAGAGAACACTAAAACAATCTTTTCAATATAAAATAAAACAAAATACTGAGCTTCGCAATAGCTGTACCATTAAAACTGACAGGTTCCCACAACATATTTCAGTTTCAACAAATTTTTTTTTTCTTTTTTAAACAAAGAACTGTTTCAACATAATAATTTGGGGGACTTTTTCAACTTTATGATAATCAAGGTTATCATAACCAAGATAACCAAGACCAAAGCAACCAAGTTTCTTGACCACCATGCCCCAATACAGCAGTCAAGTTGAAAGAAGAAATAGTATGCAGTAGGTGCAATGTCCCAACCAAAAAGACATCTGCCAGTAGCATGTTTACAGCTACAATTAATCCAAAAGCTGCAGACACACCGTTCTTAGAGCACACGGTTACACAGTTAGGCAAGGTTCACTGGTTGCCCAATTAATCTATTAAAAAGTCTCATCAACAAAATAGTTGACACAAGAAAGTATTATTTTAAGACTGGTAAAATATAGATTGCCCTTGATTTTAATTATTAATAACCTGAGAGATATTTAATATTGTTTGAGGTTTTCTTTCTAGCTCATAAGAAGCAAAAGAAGTTTGTACCAGAAACATAGATTTAAGGCCAAAAAAGCAATAAAAATCAGTGAGACGCTATTGACAAAGATAATAGCCATTAGCCAAGAGGATGTGCCTACATAGACATAGGCAAACTCAAGACCCTACTGTAGCAATAAGAAACTCCAAAATGCAGACACAAAGATAAGGAACTATCCAGTAGTTACAATCTGAAGAAGTTGCAGGGGTAGAGAGAACAAAGACCTATATTCAGTCTTAGACAGCACCGCCATCCTCCTAATAGGAGGGGAGGCAATCGCTCATTAATAAGAGCTAGAGTAACACCAACAGTTTTGGTGGAGGTTTGACTGTGTGGTTGTAGCTTCATTTTTTCCTGCTCCTCATGGCAAGTGCCATTATACCAGCAATTTCTTTCAGAATGTGCTTCGCACATACACTCCATAGAACCAAGGACCACACAGCGAAAATGGGAGAATCCATGTTCTTTATAAGATGTCACAAGAAATGTACCACCTCAAGTATTTAATATCTTGATCAATGCTCACCTAGCATTATTGTTCTTCTGCACTGAAAAGGAGATTCAATTATATGTTAAGAAAAGTTTATGGGCTGGTTTTCTAAAGCAAGCAACTTGCAACTTGAGACATAGCTCAGAAACATATACTCAACACAAAAAGGTTTAATAAAGGTCAAAGATGCAGATAAATTCTGCACTTTTGGCATAAGCATTAGGTGTATTAGAAAGTATTCAAAAGGACTTCGGTCAATTTTATGCTCAAGTAAGATCAATTTATAGTATTAAACACATCTGTCCTAGTATCTGTAGTAACTATGTTTACATAACAAGCATGCTCTGTCTGTCACAGAATATTATAAAAGGACTATTACTTATTCAAGGATCTGAATTCCCCAGGAAATTATATGGGGCCAAACAGTATTATACAGTTTTTCATAAGCGTTTATGGCAGAACTTCAACTACTTTCCTGTTAATGAAGTGTCCAGAGTTTTTTCTTTCCATGTTTATCTTAAAAACATTAATTTTCAGAAATTAGAAACATGTGACAATAATGACTTCTGCACACTGCCAGAAGCTAAATGCAGTCTTTCTAATGAGAAAGACTAATATTAACTTATGTCCCAGTAAACCAGCTGGATTCACAAAACAAGAAAGTTTCTACAGTCAGAGTTGCAAATGCTAAAGCTTTTATCAAATAGCCATTCACAGCCCTAAGAGCCAGAGAATACCTATATGTATAAAACATACAGCACAGTACTTTTTCCGAGTTCAAAGTCTGATCAAATAGCAAGTGCTCGCTTTCTTACAAACAGGTCAATACTACGACCTCTTCAGCTTAACCGAATAGTTTCCCCACTGCAGGATGTTGGGCCCTAAGGATTTTCGTACTCCTTTGAAACACCACCAAGGTAAGGCTATTTTTAAAGAATACCATAAATAACAGTTAAGCCTTAATCCCCACATGAATAGCACTAAATAAAATTTTATTAGACCTCCTAAATTCACAGAATAGTCACTGGTATAATTTAGGGTGTCTAGATTGACAAGGAGATTCAAATTTTCACTGCATGCAAAACCCATTATATATTGCATTTTAGAAACACACACCCACTATATCAGATCCACACATAATTCTACACACACACAAATAGCGTCATGAGGATATCTGCAGGTAACATTTTAGCAGAAGCGAAGCATTAACGTTCACCATGTTCAGGCCTGCTGACCATGCTCATTTTGGACTCACTAGCAATGCAAAAAGCTCTCCCCAAAACAGCTTTTCTTTCAGAAAATGATCTTTTCTTTCATGTCTCCAACTCAAACAACACACACACAAAAAGCTCAATGTGCAGCACATTTAAAATATGGTATATAGGACATCTCAGAGAACACAGGCACTATGGAGAGACATCTGCGTGGTTCTTGAACTCACTCCCAGGTTTTGCTGAGTCGCCTATAGACGATGCAAAAGCAAGCATGTATGATTACGTGCAGACAAGGGAGGTGAGGGAAAGGATTCATTACAGTTTGCCAGATTTTTTTCTGAAGTTTTTTTGTTTGTTTTTTGGAGGCTGGTTGGTTGGTTTGTTTTTGAGGCGAGTGCACAGGTGCCAACTTTTTAAACATCTCTGAAAGACAACGGTCAAAAACTGGAAGCTGCTGAACTTCCACGTGTGGCAAACTGCGGCTGCACGCAGCAGTGCGCAGCTACAGAGCATCCTCTCCAGCCGGTGAGCACGCCGTGGGGCCGGGGGCTGCAGAAGGCAGCCGGGTGCCGTGCGCGGGGTGGTGACTGTGCCGCTGGTGCTGCCTGCAGCTGAGCTCCCCGAGAAGATGACCAATTTCTTAACCCAGCTGTGATCACCACGTGTCAGTTCCTTCCCCTGGCATGCCAGAGATTTCCTCTCCCCGCAATCTGTTGGCAAAACTGCTCGAGCACTTGTTTGCTTACTTGGTTCAGTTAGAATGATCTGGGCTAGCTTCAACACCAGTAGAATGCTTTTTAATTTTTTTTTTTTTTTTTTTTAAGCCTACAAACGGTATGAGGGTGGTGAGCATCCACACGGGTTATGCCATGAGTGGTAACTTGCAGCAGGGGCAGTGGTGGGGAAGTTCGGGGCAGGGAGGCAAGCAGGGAGAGCAGAGGGAGCTGGGGGTGTGGGACAAGCTCCCCCCACGCAGCTGCAGGAGAAGAGGGCCAGCAACCAGAGACAGGAGGGAGGAGGAGGGAAAGGAACGGCTGAAGCCCATCGGCATGTACCCGCGGCGACCCAGCACCCAGCAGGACTGGTCAGGTCTTCAGAGTTGGGCCAGGCATAAGACTGAGATCCTCAGCAGGGCTGCCAGAGGCCCGCAGAGCAGCACCATGTCCTACAGCTACAAGCCAGCCCCCAGCTTGCTGAACGCTGGAGCAGTTTGTGGCCGATAACGTCAAAGAGCCGTTGCTGTGTTAATCCCCATCTTCAGGAGGAACCAGCAGCTAACGTCCGTCATTGAGCACAAAACCACACAATTAGTACCTCTGTTGAGAGAGACCTGGGCAACTCAAGTGACAAACACTTTCCTGATCGTTGGCTATCATATTTAATAGCGCACTTTAAAAGTATGATCTAATATATTGTGAGATTTGGGACATAGTGTTACTATGGTTATAACCTCCCTTGCTTTCTTCCCCTTGCAGGCAACAAATGAAAAATAGAGCAGGAGATCATACTGTTCACGGATATTAACTGGTCCAACTCTGGATTCTCGTAACATAATTCTCTTTCTCCACAGTCAATGAAGGTTTATTAAGGGTTAGAAGAAAATAAATGGTCCTGGGTAGATAGGCTGGGGCTAAGCTTATTTTTGCTAATTGAGATGGAAAACTTTTGAGGCCCAATTCCCACCTTAGGCTGCTTACTAGGTAACTTGCCAATCTTTAAAGCTGTTACAACTAGATTTATGCTACCTTGCCAGACAAAATACACAAGGAATTAGCTGGAATGATCACAAATGCATTCTTACCCAGTTGCCAGAACTTTATTTAAAATAGAACATCTACCAAGAGCTTTATATGGCCTCCATAATTGCTGTGCACCTATCTGAAACCAATCAAAACAAGTAGAAGTCTATTCAGGAATATGGTTGGGAGATACTTTAATCCATAAATAATATATGAAACTGCCTGGGGAGGATTTTAAAAGGGGGTTTGTTGACATGGGTAAGAAATTTTGCACTAGTGAATAGAAATAGCTGAAAACAATGCAATCTTCTTTGGATAATAGATCATTTTATTGTCCAGTGTAAGTATTGTAAAGAAAACCAAAGAGACTGAAATTATTGGCTCAGTTTAGAAATTATAACATTGAACAAATCAAAGTCAAAAAATAAAAGCCCAAAACAATACTGGGAGATGAGAGGTCTGGTCAGGTTTTAGACAGACCATCCAAACAGCTGGAAAAGATGTTGATTCTCTAAGGGAAATTTGTAATGTATTTGACTCATGTTTTTGTGGAGCTGCGGATTATCCTGAGGGGTTTGAAAGAAGGAACACATGCCAAGAAGTTAAGAACATTATCTGGAAAATGATAGTATTTTAGTAGTTTTCCAATATAGCCAGCAATAGAATCTAAAGTTAAAAAAAAAAGAAAGAAAAAGTAAAACAAGAACTGGTGGGGTGGTCAAGATGAGAGATTACCTATTGATGAAGGGGATTCTTCTGCTTTGTTTTCACAAAATACAAGTAGGCTCATGTTTTCAAAAACTAGGTTTTCTTTGCAAAAAATGATTTCAGGAATAAATTAAATTTAAAAAATGATTATCAATTCCTTCCTAATTTTACAATTTTACATCCATTAAAATACAGAACAGAAATAAAATTCGTCATTAATACATCTCTTACTGGCTTGTTTTTTCAAGTCACATATGTACTACACGTTGCAAGTGATAGACTACCCTTAACGTGTAATACTGTCTTCACAAATAAATCTGTTTTATAATGATTATGACTTTACAAACTATTTATTTTTAGAGATTTGCAATATGCTCCCTCTCATCATTTTCAAGTACTTCATGAAACTGGTAATTACGGAGATATTTTGTGTCTTTCTGCAATTACATCTTCTTGTCTTAGAAGCCAGCCTCATGTAATTGAAGATGGGGCTGGAATGGCTCACAATGTCACTTTTCCAGACAAAGGCGTTTTTTTTCCTTTAAAAACGGTGGCTGAAATTTGTGAGGTATCAAACCAAGATGACTAGTGTGCATCACCTTACTACTTATTTACTAATTACTAAATTAGTAATAAAGGTAAATATTCAGAAACTAGTCCAAGTTACTGCTTCCTGTCCCAGTGATAAGGTTTGGGGGTTTTTACTTCTATTTCAGTGATCCAGCATTTAATATTTTGGGAGGGAGGCGAAGGGGAGGAAATACCAGGTACTTGTGCAAGGATCATGCAGAATTTGCAAACACCACTTGATTGACAGGAGCCAGCGACAGACAAGCCTCTGTGAGAAAGAATGTGCCTGGTGCACCTGGGCAATCACAGGGCGGGGAGGGATGCGATGGGCGCTCGGGGCTTGGCGTGGGGCACCGTGCCCCAGCAGGGTCCCCAGACAGGGCCCTGGGGGTCACACACCCCTCCGCCAGCTGCGCGGGTATCACGGCCTCAGGCGCCAACGCGGCTGACAAGGAAATTAAACCATCGCCCGAACAACTTGGTCCAGCCTGATGGGAGCTACAGAGAGCACGCGAGACTGTGACGTTGAGACGGCAAGCAGCACCGAGATCAAATACATTAGGAGTGATTAATATGCAAGGACTCACAATTTCACGATTCTCAGAGCAAGAAACTTGACAAGTCTCAGCATGCCGGAGCAGGATGTAGGTTCCTCCTGAGTTGGCCAAGTAATGAGAGTTCATCAAGTCACCGATCAAGCTGATGCCACCTTTGTATACAAGAAATTTTGATCCCCTTCTAGCATGGGAAAGCTCCAGCTGTGCCTCCCGAGCCCGGCTGCCACGGGGGTCTGCGTCACCGCACAGGGGGCTCCTGGCACAGCTGGGATCCTCACGGGTAGGTGGCTAAACCTGCTCTTCACTGGTAGAACCATATTGCTGGACTAATCGGCCATGTGTCCCAAAGGCCAAAGCATCATTGCACATACACTGGCAATACCAATTCTGAGACAATTTCAGAAAAACAAGCACAGTGAACAAGGTTGTAAGAGCCCGATTCTGTTCCCAGAAAAATTCAAAAGCGTTTTTGCCATTAATTTTGTTTGGAGGACACAGCTCTGCAGAAGAGTAATCAAATTCAAATTGTTTGCAAGGTTAACAGTTTTAAGGCTGAATGATGAACACATCCAAACCTTCGGGGAAAAATTCTGCCTGCTCTTTTAGTCCAAAAATGATAATTAGAGTTTAAGCGGCACAGTTGAGCAGATCCAAACACCAGTTTAAAATTCTGTCCAGAATCCAGAACATAGCAGCCAACTGAGAAGTATCTGGGGACGTCCAGATCAGTCCAAAGAATTTATAACACAAAAACAGCATTTACTTAATAATCATAATAAATGTACAAAAGCATGTTAATATAAAGGCCAAAAAAGTCATTGTACTTACCAGGATATGAAATTATGACCAAATTTTACAGCAAACCAGTTAAATTTGAGAAAGTCTGGAACTGGGTTTTCACTTCACCTTGAAAAATTACTGACTGAGCAGCAGAATTTTAATTTTGAGTAGAAATCAAGTAACAAACATGTAGTGAGAAGATTTCTGTTAGAGTGGAAGACCTCAATCTATTTGAAAGTCACGGTTTGTTTTTTTTTCCAACACCAAAATAAAGGAATGCAGATTCACAAATGAAATCTTTAAAACGGAAACATTTTTCCTATGTTCTTAATTTAAACCGTATCTCAATTTTGGATCTGTTACAGAAGCGGAGGCAGTCTTTTTAAGATGAGTTTAAACCCTTACGCACAAATATTTCTCCATTTCAGTAATCAGACGGGTCTGTTTTAAGACAATAAGACGTGACAGGTAGCACATTTGCAGAAGATCAGTGAGTCCCTTGGTTGCTCTGCAAGATGCAGGTCTAAAGGCAGAGTGACATCAACCAGCCGAGAAGTGCAGTAATCCGCTGGGACGAGCTGTCATGTCTCATTGTCGTTATGAAAGAAAAATGGTAAACAAGGAAGCCAGTCTGCAATTATGAATTTATGGATGTTTGTTAATGAGTATCTCAGACTTAGTCAGACAGCTCCTTTTGGAGTATTTTTCGAATTTCACAGGCTGTTTCAGAATGGTCCTTCAAAACTGATTAAAAATGCCACCATCATTAGATTATATGAGAAAAAACACATTAATATGTTAACACAAATACACTCTGAAAGCCTGGGGAACACACACTCCCTGTAAGTTTCAGACATCAGGTCTTTCCAATGGACAAATAATCCAGGGATGAAAAAAAAGAGGAGAGGGAGAAAGGGATTTAATTCATAAAGGCACAAAAAAGAATGACCCAAGAGGACTCTAAAGACCAAATTTAATGTATTTCTGGTTTAAGCCACACAGACAAAAATGAGGTATCAGAAATCATACATTGTGATTTATGCTAAAGGAATCCTTCAGAAAAATCCCCAGACAATCACACAAAAAGATAATGAGGATAAGATGATACAATTTAAATGCAGATCACCCAGACAAACACCCTCTCGGTCATTTAGTAAGTCCAGACAGATGGTTCTTAGCGCAGTTCTCTTACCCTGACTATCCTTAAAATCAGGGTAATCACTTGAATGAAGCATAATCTGAAGGCAAAAAAAAGT
Organism: Calonectris borealis; assembly: GCF_964195595.1. Lineage (NCBI taxonomy): Eukaryota > Metazoa > Chordata > Aves > Procellariiformes > Procellariidae > Calonectris > Calonectris borealis. Next base: position 68,183,674 of record NC_134352.1, on the reverse strand, counting down.
CTTTTTTAGAAATCTTTTTCTTAATATTAATTTAAGGATTATAAAAAAATAGAATGCAACTAGAGCAGGAAGATATTAAGAGAAAGAGAGAAACACTGATGATTTATAATGAGTGCTGGTACCAGACAGGGGAGTAGGGTTGGGATGGCAGTGGATAAGCAGTTCATAAAAGTGTCTTGGGCTACAGGTCATATACAATATAACACAATATCTTTTTTATGGGAGAGATTTACTTGCATGTCTGTTTAATCCTTTGCTGCATGCCTTGGTATACATACGATCCTTGACAGTACACTGCTGTCCACACTACAGTCCGCAGTTGGAGTTTTATAATTGATCAGAACATTTTCTCCCCCAATAAAACTGATTTTCCCCACGATTTTTTGAACGAAGGCAAACATCCACTGAACTACCTGACAAAACCTTAAGAGCAGTCTGACCGTGAAACAAAGAGGAGCAGGTCACAGAACAGGGCTTACCGCCATCAGCTAAGACACAACTAAATAAGCAAGTTTTGTCTGAAACCGTGTTTCATTTGAGCTATGGGGAAACCCGTTACTACTTGCCCATTCGATATGTTTGCCTCCTTGCAGATTAACCCAGGTGCTGCACGTTGCACGACTCAAACCAATTTCAGAGCAGCGTGCCAGTGAGCTCGTAGACGTGAAGCCATTCTGGTCTAAGGGCATGAGAGGCCCACTTTCCCCCTCTCTTCACTATTTCACTTTGAAAAGTTGTAAGAGGGAGGGAGAGCATGACATTGCAGCTGCAATATATTTCTAGTGAACCCCCTTCGCCCAACAGCGTCTCTGCAGACCCTCCATCTAACAGACGCCCTCGCTGTACTCACGCATCCACAAGCTGAGCAGAGCTCAATCGGAGGGCTGTTGTCCTGGCTCAAGCAATTGAAGCGACTCTGACAGAGCCAAAGAAGTGCCGAGTGAAAATGAGAGATCGAACTTCATGTAGCAGGGTTGCAGGTCTCTGCTACGCATTATTTTACACGTTCAGGTCACCAAAGCAGCCATTGCTCCAGCTCAGAGTGTCGCAAAACCGTGCCATCATCCGCTTAGGAAGCAATATTGCCCATGCAGTTCAAAGACACAGTGTTGTTCCACATCTACTCACATTTAGACATTCCTATGGCAACATGAAAATCATCTGATGCAAATATAAATATTTCTATGCAGTACTAATGTAAGTGACCCAAAGAGGAGACTGATTAAGTTTCAAAAATCATCTAATCACAGCAAATCCTAGCACACAGCAAGAAAAAAACCATGTATTTGGAGCATTTCACGTGTAATTACATGAATTATGATTAAAACATATGAAGGAATTCAAACATACTAAAAATAGTAATAACATTCCTTTTAGAATTAAAAAAAGAAATTGCTATGAATGATCCAAAACAGGACCAGGGACCTTATATTTGTACAAGTGATTTTATTTTATCTAGATCCAAGATACCATAGCAAGATTAACAAAACATTTGAAGGATGCAAGGTTATAATGCTGGAACATGGCATATCCCAACTCTTACACAGCACTTGATGCAGGTACAAGTGCCTTCCTTTTTCAAATCTCAGATATAAATGGATCCAAGGGGAATCAGATATCTTCTTGCTCAACAGCTGTAGCAGTATATAAAGTTACCGTGCTGCAGATGTTTTTACTGCCATTCCCCACACACACACTCAATTTAGCAAGATAAAGTAGTTAATTGTCTAAGCTCCGGTACATTTCAGCTCAAAGAAAAGGTTACTTTAAACTGTCTTCATCAGTAGACTACACTAGCGCATTTTACTTTGTTCAGAAAGTAAAGAGGCGTATTCACACTGCTGGATCTGTCATTGCAGTTCAGGGCCAGCAATCAATGTTTTGTGGGGTAACTACTGAAACAGCTTGTGGCTGTTCCACACAAAACCTGACTTGGCTCCATTTTCATATAGTTGTTGCAATAATATTTTCAAGTTGAAGACAGTAATAAAGATGGCCCATTTCTGCTACAACAAGCCCACTTTCTTCTCTTGGTACCAGGAAACAAAGCTATAAAGATATATCTACTATTGTCAAAAATTTAACTTTTAAAGGAAAATCAATAGTACCATTCCCAAAGGAAGTTACAATCAGCATCCATATCAGGAGTCCTGTGAGTCCAGGATTTTAGAAAAATGAACTAAAGAGTCTGCAGTGGCTAAAGCAAACACTTTGTTTCACAAGGCATCAATATTTCTCCGTTTTCTCCAATACAGAATTATATTGTCTTGAACTGCTGGTATTTACTTTATTATCAGCTTGCAGAGATATCTGCCAAGAATAATTCATATTGGGTGGGGTTTTTTGGAGGGGGTTTTTTGGAGGGGGGTTTGTGGGTTTTTTTTGAAACAGTCATCATAAATCAGGCTCTACAATGTAAACTTATACATGGTGGACACACTGAAGTTCTACCGGGTTGAGAAATAATATAGTTAAAGAGTTTACAGCACTGGCATTTTTTCCCCTCAGAACAGGCAAAATTATTGCGAATGGTAGGAGCTGTGCACTGTCTGATCTTCCTATTTAAATCAAAATCTTTATTCCTAACTTCAAGAATGATGAACAACTTGCCGAAGGCATATGACTAAGGACTCAAGACAAACCTTATAGGGAAAACCTGCCTCTACAGTTTTTGATCACTTTAACTTAATCAAGCCACAGAGAATGTTCTTGTCAGAGATGAGCATGGTCTTTGCAGACACAGAGCGTCATAAGAAACAAAAGCAGAGTTACCGAATGGAAACTGTCTAGACAGTCAGCAGAAACTTGAGCATTAGCAGGAGGCATCAGCATGCCTCTGAGCCATGACAAGAGAGGATTTGGCTCTTTCCCTAGAGAGACTCCTCTCTTGAGCAGAGTTCCCACCTGTGAACGAAATGCACAATCACTCCACAGCTTTCTAAGCACTCTTGTCAGGTCGTACCCACTGTGTGAGCCCAGGCCTCGTGCGCGAGCGATCAAATCCCCGTTTGCAGGACACAGCCACAGCATTTAACTGCTCACGCCACGTAGCTTGGCTGCTGCTACAGCAGCGTGCACAGAGTGAAAGAGAGGGAAGCAAAGGGCTCTAGTTTCACGTCCCACCTTTGCTCTTGTTTGGAATAAGGGGATGATAGCATAATGATTCCTGAATGTCCTAAAGAAGGAAATCTAACAGTGTCCTAAACTTCCTAATAACTCAAGCATCAGATTACTTCAACTCTAATCATCGTTTTTGTTTTATAACAAAAATCTGTAACTTAATAGCAGTGGAACCACATGGAAAATAAACTGAGAAGAATGTTGACCTTTAAAATCTTTAAGCAAATAAATATAATTTGATTCTGGTTTTATTTTTGTTTCTCTCTTTTTTTTTTGTATTTTTTAAAAAGGCCAGGTGGGTTTCCATGAGTATATTTCTTTTGCAAAAATTGATTCTGCAGATGTTTATGACTTCAGAACAGTAAAGCAACAGTGTTGCAAATCAGGCTTGGGAAAAATCATCATAGACTGTTTTCACCAACTGCATCACAGAAACACTTTAATATTGACCCTTCACCAACTATAAACTATAGGAAGTATCGAGCGCATTAGCTATTTCCTGCTGGTACCTAAAGATTAAACATTTGTGCACAGAATGAGTAACCTGGCAGTCAGCTGAGTCTACAAAAATTGGTTTTGGGTAGATTGATTTGGTTACAGGAACGTTATTCAATCTATTAGTGTTTATGTACATTAGCATAATATTTAAATAGATTCAAGCTGGTTTTCTTTTAATCTGAAAAACTCAGCAGCTCATTACCACTGGCAGTTAAAACGATGCTAGACTCAGTGGCAGCATGCCTAACCTCAAAATCATTGAGGTTCATTGCAGCAAGCAAGCCTCTAAATCTCCACAGTGTCCAGTGGGGACAATCAGAATTGTGCTGATTGAGAGGAAACTACAACAAGGATACAAAAGGGTCACCACACCTAAATAAACATTGCGGCTGAAGGCAATTTCAAACTTTCTATGTTTTGTAAACTACAGAGACTTCTTCTTCCAAGGAAAAACAAAATCAGATTCAAGTCTTTCCATTTATTTTCTCTTAAATCATCTGGTTTTCTAGTATTTATTCTTTATGCTCTGCCAAGCAATATTATAATTTACAGAAGTTTTTGCTGATAGAAAAAAACCTGGAAGCCCTCTCCAATGCCAAGCGACAGCAGTTCAGAGAGTTTAACTGGTGAGTAATGCACTGATGAAATACCGCAATGCAAATTTTTTTCAAAATATTTAGGGCTGAGAGATTACTTGCAGAAATGGTAATGTTTCCTAACAAATCAAGTGTTTCAACAACAGACCACCCAAATGTATTATCATAAAAAGATGTCAGTTACTTAATTACACGATAGAACAACACATTTCTACTTTATGTCTCCTTTTTACTTTTTTTTGTTTTAACAAAATGTATCCTCTCTAGAGAGTAAAAGGTTTACAGCAGGAGGCGGGTTGAATTAACTTTGCTAGTAACCAACTTCCTCATGTTCCAATTATTTTGGAAATAGTTTAACTTGAACCATGATAATGTACATATAACACAAGGGAATGAAAACACTACCCCTTTTCCGCATCTGAAATGGCTTTACTGAGACCACCTACAGTGACTTAAACTGTACATACTTCCAACTAAATTTAAAGATACTTGTATTTGTTCAATGTATTTTATATCATTTCAACTTCCCCACACAGACTGGTCAAGAACGACTATATTTCTGCAGTCTGTGCAAAAAGTGAGAGAGACATTTCTTGAGCTGTTTCAAAGATTTTATAACAGACCGCCTAAATATGAGATTTCTTAGGTTCTCAACCAGTGTACTTCGCGAAAACATACAGCCAAACAATATTTAACCAGTAAAATGTGACCTAGGAATAATTTACACAAAAATTAATCTGCATGACAATGTGCTATCCTTTATTTACGCCAGCCTGCTAACTCCCAGCAGTCAGCCATTCACACCAGGTCTCCTACCTTTTAATGCAAATAAACACAGTTCTTATTAAATTTCTTAAGGTCTTCACAAATACTGCCTTAATTTACACATATATTACTAAACCTCTCCCCCATATCTTAACTGTCTTTTAAAATGAGTAAAAACATTTTTCTAAAATGTATGCAGTAATAATATGCCTGAATGTTCAGAAGGGTATCTACCAGCAACATGCCTTAAACACCAGGATAGCCTAGTGAATATTAAACAGACACAGACCGTATTTTCTATTCAAGAGCAAAGTGAAACAACTGAAACTACTACTTTGTACTTCACTACCTATCAGCCATATTATGTGTTCATCACCATTTTACAGAATAGTAAAGTCTACTAAAGGGACTATCGGCATCTGATGAGAAAGCAGTATGTATTGGCAAACCATTAGAAAAGGGTAACAAAAGGACAACGTATTTAAACAATTGAATTTCACAGCAGATAACTTTAGTGGGTGTCATAAAATGTGCTATATCTGTAAAAACACGAACACACTGAAGGGGAACATGGAATAAAACTGGATCAGAGGTGCTCTGGCAAAGAAAGCAGGGAAAGAATAGGGATTTTGTAAAAGAATTCAGTCCTGGTCCTTCTCCTTTTCTGGGCGATTACCCCACATTTCCTTCTGGGGCTGTGACAATATCTTTGGTTTTTTCTTTCTTATTTTATTGCACTGCAGGCCTACCATTTATTTTCACATTTTCAATGGATGACTATGCACTTTTCTTGGGTGGCTGTCCCATTGGTGTACTTTTTATGTGAACCTGAATTTGAGGGGAACTATACCTCATCTGAAACTAATCTACTGTGCAAAGAAACTTCTACTTATCTTCTCGCTGCACTAAAACTGTTTCAACCAGATGTGTCAAAGTTATTCTTAAAAAGGGGCTGAATTCCATGTTTAATTATGCCCCATGGAGCAGGTCATAAACCTTGTGCTATCACTGACAAACTGGTTTTGATCCCTCTTGAAGAGAAGATGCTTTGGCCCAATGACTAAACACAGAAGAGAGACCTATACAAAATGAAAAAAATAATGTTTTAGCCTTGCTTTGTAAACACAAGGAAAATAATTGGAGGGGAAAATGGTATTAGATGTTAATATAGTATTGACTGGCAAACAGTTGGGTAGTATAATAGGATAGAAAACAGCTAGCAGTGTGGAAGCAGAACTAGCTCAAGTTTTCACTTCTCGGGAAAGAGAGAAGTTTCTGCAGTTTCTGCAACAGAGTGACTGGAAGAAGTTCCCACCCTTTCTGCGTGACAGCACAGTGCGGCTGCACTGTGAAATGGATCATGGAGCCACCGTAGAATAAACATCTCTCTCTTCGAAAAGAGAGGAGGGTGCATCAAAGGATGCAGAATTTCAGTGATTCTGTTTACAGCAAAGACATCTCCACCCTCCGCCTCCAACAGCAGTGTTAGTACAGCTATTGGGAATGAGGAAAAAGTGGCCAAGGACAGGGCTGGGGGAAAAAATGAAAATCAAAAAATCAAAAAAAAAAAAAAATCAAGCTGGCTCCTTAAATCCAGTATGTAATTGAAACTTTCTCCATCAACCTTTTCAACCCATGCATCACTGGAATTGTTTGAGAATTCTTCATACCTCACCGTAGTACATAGCTCCCAGTTGATCAGCACTGCTTCGTACCTTATTTGCTGTTGACAGCCTCCCCTAAAATGTGCTTATTCTTAAATTATTGGCTGGTTCACAAAAAAAAAAAAAAAAAAGATTTCTGCAGTGAATATGACCACTTATTATCTGTACTACAGTATCACATGAACATACGAACAAAAGATAGTCAATAAGGTTGAATAAATTGGACTAAGTTTACATTGTTAAGATATAAAGTTTAGTAACTCAAATACTGCCTGTTCTGGTCATGAGGTCTACTTGCAACACATCTTCAGGTAACAATTCCACTCAACTAATATTAAAGACTTCAAATTGACATACCAGTAAAAGCTGGCATGTAGCAATAGTCTTAACAGCATCCATTAACGAGATGTTAGTCCCTAAAATCAGGCGTCTTGAAGAACAAGAGTTAAGAGGAGGAAAGATGGCTGTCCAAATGCGATGATTAGTTAAGCTTGTACGCTGAGGTCTCTTTGAAGGAACTAGTTTGTATTATAAAACAAACGGAGACCAAGGCGACTATATCAGTTCTTTTTCTACAAGTCGCTTGGGAGAATATCATCGTTTTTGCTAACACTGGTGGTTTGCAAGACCTTGGATCTTAAAATACTGCTTTTTGAACACTTTCTACAGCAAATCCTGTGACTTGGGCCGGTACAATTTAAACACCTCCTGTGTTTTGAAAGCTTTCTATAGACTTCTTAGAGGCAATGCTAGCTTACACGTTATTAGGCTCCTAATCAAAAGACCTTTGCTCTTCACTGATGGGGACACAGTCATGCCATCCCATTTCTCTCTAGTTTCAGTCTTTTACCCACAAGCTATCCCGAGACATTTTGCTAATGGCAAAAAGCTATATGTTACAACACTGAGACAGAAAAGACTATGTGAAAATGACCTTAGGAACAGCAGAAAGAAGAGAAAAAGAAGTGCAAAGTATTGCCAACGGTTACCCTAAGACTTCATGCAAGCACTACTGCCTAATGTACACCTGTGGAACAGAACCCTTCACCCAAGCTCAGGAGGGCCTTCTACCTGAACTCAACTTGATAGCTTCAGCTAGGTTCCCTCAGGCAGCACACGCCTTGGCCTGCAATTTGTCACAGCTAAACTGTACCACTTGGGTATCTGTTATATACCATAGCGAGGCATGTAAAATTCTCAATTTCAGTGATGCATGGATTGAAAAGGTTGAGGGAGAAAGTTTCAGTTCTGTAATAGCTTTTTACCAAGGCTGAAATGCGTGGCCTGGCAGAGCACCTGCCTTGAGCAGAAAATTTTGCCTATAATTCACTGGTAGGAATCACAGATCCCACCCAGGTTCTGCTCACGGCCATCAAGGAACCCCAGCAAAGGCAAACAGGACCTCTGGAGCTCACTTGGCGTAACTTCAGGCAGGAGCCTGGAATAAAACCATCACCAGGCAGGCCAGCTGTGGCTTTATCTCCGCGAGTCTTGAAAACCTCCGAAGAGAGACTCCACAACCCCTCTATCCCAGTGCAGCCATGCTCTCCTAGGGGAGATTTCCTTCCTGATGTCCAGCCTGAGCTGCCCAAGCCACAACTTCTAGTTATTATTATTAGAGCTCCTTACCTGCCTCTACCAAGAAAAGTTTGATTTCTATAGTATATATAGTATATCTTTCTAACTGCTTCTCAAGCGAGCAACTATTCTGATTGTGTTTTAGCCTTCTCTTATCAGACTAGAGAAGCCCAGCTCCCTTGTAGCCTCTCTTGGTAAGAAGGTGGCCCCTGGCCACCCTGGCAGCTTGCCGCTGGATCCTCCCCACTTTCTCCACATCCCTGCTGACCTGGGGACCCTCCAACTGAAATGTAGTATCCACAGAGGAAGACAAAAGGCACAGCAACTTGCATGTGGCTCTGCCGAGCTGCTGCTAACACCCAGAACAAAATTTGGACAACTCGCTCACGGCGCTAATCACTCGTGTGCAATCTGTGCAATGAAAATGTAACCAGAAAGAAAGAGATCCAGATGGTAGTGGCTAGAACTGAAATGTAATTAGTTCAGTCAATACAGTAGTGTATTTTTAGATCTTCCACTAGTCAAAACAAGAGATGTTGCTCAAGCAAATTTAACATTGCTTAAAAGAAAAAAAAAGAAAAAGAGAAGATTGCAAAAACTGTATGCATGTTAATTCTACAGAGACTTTTTTCTGACAACTTAGGCAAGAGCTGGAAAGCATATTTTAATTCATACAATGACTAAAAGTAAGAGCACTGCCAGAAAATATGATTTGGAACAATTCTTGGAATACAGAGGTTCATCTGTTTTGCAAAAGAAAGAATCAGAAGCACATAAGTATAAGCAATTATTTTAAACTTGCCTATTAAGCAGGGACACCAATAGCTAACAGATGCGGTTATTTGCAAATGATTTCAGCAAAACATACATACTACACATGACAAGACTTCCCCCGCCCCCCAACCCTGATTGAAATCTGTGTCCTGGTAGATACATGACAATAATACAAATTTACCTATAAAACTCAGCATTTGTCTGAGGATTATTACACTACGTATTTAATTAGTGTTGCGGTAACAGTATCTTTCAGATGATTTTACAGCAAAGTTGGAATAAAAAAAAATTAATCTAGATTGCCATTTCCCAGAACTATTTAAACCACTCAATAGAAAACTTGCTTTTGTTGGAATTTTTCAGTCTGGAATAAGAAAAACTGTTCAGACTCCAAAGGATCTCTTTCCTAAAAATAGACCTAATTGTTTCCAAATACACCTCAGAACACTGAGGAAACCCAAACTTTTGCAAAGCGGTTTAAGCACCATGACTTTGACTATCATTGACACATAACACCCATCACGTTGTTTGGATCTGTTTTGGTAAGTGCTATACAAGCGTATTAAGAGTGAAAACACAAGAGGAAAACATATTGTCTGGGAGGAAAGAGACACCCACCAAGTAATGAATGGCTACTTCAGGTTGCTAGCTGCGTAACTGGCAAATTTCAAGAAGCAGCAATTGGGGAGCAGGGTACGAACTTCCAAAAGAACGGCAGCTAAACCGAACATCCCTGTGAGCAGGCCATCACAAGGGAAAGGTACTGTAAGGCTCATACAGGAGAGCAAGCAACCTGGCGAAAAGCTAGGTGAATGCTTTCTACTTATAAAACAATACAGTTCTTAAGTTTAAAATAAAGACCTTGACTTTTCTAGTTAACAAAAATAAGCGCAGGGGTTTTTTTTGGAGGGGTGGGTGTTTGTTGTGTTTTGCTTTTTACTTTGCTGTATATAGGGTGCCATAGGACCAACACCAGGAGAAAAAAAACCAAAAACACAACACAAAAACAAACAAAAAACCGACCACATGCCCTGAGAAAATCAGACCAGGCAGTGAGGAACTGGGTTCTCCATTTCAAGAAGTGCGTAGGTTAAGCTATGGATGTTTGGTTAGGTTTTGTGTTATGTTGCATTTCAGTGGTTAGAAAACTTCAGTGGAGTGGTGAAGAATCCCACTGGCTCAACACAGAATAGTGGTGGCAGCCAAGATAACAGTAATAAATCACTTTAAAATGTCCGTTGCACCACGTGTTTCAACGACATGAAAAAAAATACATGGCAAACCGACCATTAAAATAGTTCATTCAAAACACATTTGACAATTTTGATGGGGCTGGTCTTAAGATCATGGATTTTTATTTATTTATTTAAGCATTTTTGAGAAGTTACAAGCCCTTTTGTACATAGGCTGAACTATGATTGTTTTCTACATTACTGCAAACATGGTTCAACTTTTTGTTTCATCTTTTGCTTTCACTTTTTGCCTAAACAATTTTGTGAAACATTCTTCATTTCTGACAGCCTCTATCCATATTGAGCAACCTAGAATTGTAAACCAGGGTAGAGTTTTCAGGCTGAACACAGCATATTCTCCACTCCCCTAATCCTGCAGAACCTCCTCCGCCTCACATCTGCAGGGCTGGAGCGTTGCCAGTGGCAGGTCTGTTCTTCACAGCACCATTCCTTCGATGCCTGTAGGGATTGCATTGCAGAAGATAATTCTGACCATATCTTACTAAAAGTTGATGCCATTTGATGATAGTTTGATGGCCTGTGCAAATTTAATCGAGGGCCTTGCTTAACTTCTGGAATAGCTGGCATTCTCAGTAATAAAGAAACAAACCCCCTGATTCACACTACCACGATTACTAGCAATTTTGGCAGCTTTGCAGTTCAGACCCAAGGCTGAAGTGGCACAGGAGTAAAACCACTGTTTCCCCCTCCTGCAAACTGGCTTTTGAAGTCACGGCTGTAACACACTGGGCAGCCAGCTTCTGGGCATAAATACAGGACAGTTTTTAGGACTAACCACCAGGCACTCTCCACAGACTCTAAACTAAGTTTAAAATAATATTTGCATCAAGAGAAACTATAGCTGTAAAGAGAGCTAATTTTATGCTGGTATGGTTGGAATATTGTACCTGAACTTGCTCAGAAAGTATGTACTTTCCTTTAATACAAAATTAGCTTTGGGTGTAACTATTATTTGTTTTTCAGCAGAACCTACAAACTATTTCTATTTGCTAGTACCTAAATGTAACAAAAAGATGTTCTCCACACCCATGAAGTTTAATTTTAGGAGCCAGAGGCTCCTGAAAAACCCAGGTGAGCCAACAGCTGGCTCTCATCTTCCTCCAACCGCAAATGGAAAGGTGGAAAGTCCTAAAGAAGGAACACCCCTCATCCTGTTACTGCTTCTTTGCATCTCTCTTCTCCTTCCTCCTCTCCATGCCAACCAACCACCTCAAACCCAGTTACATTCACTGTCTCCTTCTCGAGGGACTAGTGGCCCTTTCCTTGTTGCTGTGAGAAGGTAGTGTTCATCATCAGGAAACTTCCTTCCCAGTAGCTTGTCTCAGATCTGTCTCAGATTACCGATTTTTTGCTTGTTTGTTTTTGCTTTCTGGCAGAACTATACAAGAAGAAAGCCTACATTTTAAAACTTAAAATTCACTTGCTAAATACTGTTTGTGGTTACTCATTTCTTCTGCAAGATTATCATATTCCAGGCTTTTGCTGCTGCTCCATTTCTACCAGATGCTGCAAATCACTAGGGAATACTCCGATTAATATTTTTTGTCATATGAATAAGAGAAACAAACTTTTTTTTTTTAAAATCAGTTCCCATATTTCATCTTTGCTTTTCACTTTTTGTAAATTAAATTTGGAGTATTCCTCTCAATTTTCACATTTCCTCTATTTCAAATGAGGAATTAATAGCTCCATAGGTATTAAAACAAAAATTTTGGCTGAACTGCTAATAACTGACTAGATGAGCGCGCGCGCGTATGTGTGTGTGTGTGTTTGTATATATGCACAAAAAGGCAACACCCTCAGGCTAAATTATCTTTTCAGGAAGATTCTCCTTTATTATTTTTATCATGGTAGAATTTATAAACCCCACTAGAGACTGGGGCCCCACTATACGATATGCTGTATAGACATCTATTACAACTCAGCTCCAGCCCAAGAGAGTTCACAAATCTGTATTTCTCCTACGATGCACATAAATACAGTGTGGCTGTTCAATTCTTCAAAACTAGCCTGGATAACACCCTCGAGAGCACAAAACATCAAGCAATGACTATACTTTGAGTTTGACTATCCGCGTATTTTTTAAAAAGTCTAGGTAGCACTCCAGCTTAAAAACATTTTGAGGAGCACTGTATTAAAAGACGAACATCAAAAGGACTTTGACACTTTATAAAAGCAAGCCCAACTAAAAATCAAGCAAGTTTCTAACTGCTGGAGCAGTCAAAAAGCAGTGCTTTTGCAATGGCAAACTTTTTTCCATATGGGAAGAGGTGGGGTAAATGTTTCAGTCCAGCTTTAAACCAAAGAAATAAAATTGGCCTCTCATATTATCAAGAACAATGCCAAATAAAATAACTTATTTGGTCTTCTCTATTTCACTCATCCCACGATGTTTCTCAGTGCTGCACATTCACAATGACAGCGGCTCATCTGACACATACACACTTGTTCATTATTTTGTTTTACTGCATTGCCCGATGCACATCTGTTGTCTTGTACCCATTGCAATAGATGCTGCACATACAAAACAGCAGCTCAGCCCCAGAGCTTACAATGCACGTGTAACAACACAAACAACAGATGCATGCAGACAATATCTAAAAAGGAGATGAAGCTGGTCAGAATATTCTCAGCACACTGGCAGATGACTGGAGTTTTTATATATATATAACCCCCCCCCCCCAAAAAAAAAATGGCAAGTTTCTTTGGAGTATAGAGACATATACAGAGGATGAAGATGCTTGTTTGAGTATTAGGTGAGCAATGGAATTTATCATCATAAGTGGAGTTAGATGAATACTATACTTCACATAAGCCTGCAAATACTCCTATTTAAACATTTCTTTTCATGAGAAGTGGAGTCATGAACAAAGACCTCTCCCTCTCTCTTAATATGCAATTTGATTCCACTAGGAATCCCCAAGCAATCATTCCTCTTTTTTCCGAAGCGTAAAAAAAAAGCAAAAAACCCCAATGCATCAACAGTATTTATCAATCAAATGGGTGCCATGTATTTCTAAATATTGCAGTGGCAGTGACAGGAATATAGAAAAATAATTCTAGGAGTATATGAATAAAAAGATTCACCACAGTCCTATCGTGATGATTGTTTATAGTGAAGTTACTGACAGATTCCCTCTGATCTGATTTCAGACTTGTATCAGTAAGCCACTGAGTAGGTAACCCTTTAAGTACAAATCCTTAAGGTAAACTGGGAACAGTACCTAATGTAAATGTAAATGCAATGCAACTGTCCTCAAAACTACCATTGTTCACATTCTAGCCACTTCCCAACCAGAAGCAGCACCTCATGTTAAGTTACTAAGTGTTACAGTCCAAAACTAAGTTCATGACACCAAGGATACTAAAACATACTATGTTTACCATGAAAGAATGTAAATATTAGAATGATTAAATAAATTAGAGGATCAAGGCCACTGGGATCAGAAAGGGAAGGTCTGCCACCTTGCTTTTTCATCTGTGTACTTCCCCCTCCCTTCTCTTTTTCACTCATCTCACTCCTCTTCCACCATCTCTCCAGAAACTCAACAGGAGATCAAAAGATGCTCCACCCATTGTAAATCACGCCAGAGGCTGCCAGGCTGGAGCACACAGCCAGGGCGCGACCGCAGGGAAAGCGAACACAACTGCACTTGCATCAGCGACAGAGGTTAATAATTTTTAAAGGGTAGAAGTCACACATTCACTGGTTTCACAATTACAAAAATGGAGTCTGTGGTTTAGTCACCAATAACAACAAGGTTAAAACATATCAAAGTATTCACTTTTTTTTTTAAAACCCAGAAGCTTGTTTTCATTGTTCTAGGAAATTACTATTTTTTGAAACCTGTTAGTTCTTTTCAAATGCTTAAGTTTATATTCAGCATGATGCAGTCTAATTTCTATTAACATGTCTGCAAGTGTAACAATATCCTTATACTTTTCAAGCTGTTTGAATGTGGGATTTTTTTCAGCTTTTTCTTTAAAAGTTTAGCTGGCTGTTTTATAATTTGTCACCTTTTGTCTTCTTTCAGCAGTATGTCATTAAGTCTTTAATTTGGCGTTTCCTGTTGTCTGCAGTGGGATATATGCTGTTTTAAATCCAAAGGACTGCAGACATAGATGGTGGGTAAAATCTGTGAACCATAAGTAAATTCTTATAAGGAACATACAAAAAAGATTGTTCTTCAGTCAGACTTAAGCCATTACTTTCTTCAAAAGAAGAAAAGACACAAGTTAAGAAAAAGGCACCGCCAAAGACCTTCTGCCCAAATGTGCATCTCCATGAAGTTTCCTGCTGAGTGCATATGAATGCACTGCGATCTGGGAAAAGGATCCAAATAGGATTTCAAACATCCAAAAATTTTAACTCAAACATTTAGGTATTTCACCATGCTGCTATTCATTCATTCACTGATTTTTTTTGTCTTAGTTTAAAGAGATGCTAAACAAAAGAAGAGCTCTACATGTATTTACATTCCAAAACTAAGCTCCCCTTACCACCCCCCTAGTCTGTCATCCCTTCATAGCTAAACAAACCGTAAAGTCTAGCCCTATGTTCTTGAAGGAAAGTCACAAACACGGCAAGAGAAAAGTTTGGTCTTTCAAGAAGAAAAAGACAAAAAGCAGTTTTAATCTATTATAGCTGCCCATGTTGTTTTGACTATGAACGGCATCGCATTCAGATAATACACGCAGACTAAACTGGCGGAGGAGTGGGATCAATTTCTTTACTATTTTAGCTCTACTAAGCTTTGCTCTTTGACAACTTCCCAGTCATTAATAGCCTTCCTGTCCTACCGCTAAGACGGGCTCTTATATACAAGTGATACATTTCGCAGAACTCTTTTGCAAACAAAACTGGAGGATAAATATTTTACCATGTAAAAAGTAGGCAAGAACAACTGTCGGCTCTCTGCAGCAGAGGGGTTTCCACCGGGGGAAGCCTGACAGACCCTGCCGCCTGCGTCGCATTCGGCACGCTGCAGGGCCCTCTCGGGAGCTGCTGGGTGCTTCGGCCAGGGCAGGTCACACGCTGCGAACACGAAAACCTGCAGGTTTCCTCAATTTCTGACACACCAGTATTTTTCACACAGTACTCAACATACGGGCTAGGGTCTGTACCTTTCCCAAGGAGCTGAGAATCTAAATAACATTAAAAAGACACATCGTCCCATTGGGAAACTCCACAATGCTGCCTGTTCGTACTGAACTCTTACTGGCACATGAGTTCTCTGCTGCGGAAGAGGTAGAAATACCCTGTTTGAAGCAGGGAAAAGCATGAGAACAGTATGGGAATCTGGTACTGGATTAACAAGGAAGTTCCTTCACGCAGAGAAGAATGCATTTAACCCACTTTTTAAAAAGGATTCATAATGAATTATGCTATCTTCTGCTCGTGAATCCTATTTTAAACCTTAGTATAGTATGTACAGTTGAAAGCTTTTAAACATGGGAGTTTTACTATAAAGCAATTTAATCTTATTGCAAACATGCAAAATGATACATTAGAATAATATATACCTACCTAACAAGGCCTCTTTGATGAGAGTGGTAAACATTATTTTTGAAGCACTTACAAAACTACGTTTTCTAATATTAGAAGGACCTGTTGAGATGGTAGCGGCAAGGATGATAAATTGAATCCTGTTCACAGTTTCAGTTCTTCTGGTGAGATGCTGCTGAGCACCACCTTTTTCAGCATCAAACATGCAACAGCACTTTTCTTAGGCTGGTGCTCAAATACCTTAGACTACTGTTCCTGACTGTGTTCATGGTATGTGTTTTGCTTTGTTACTCAGATTCAGCCTTAAAGGCTGAAGGATTCCAGAACCTGACTTTCCATCTAGCTTATCTGAAAAAGTTTTGGCCTCCTCCATGCCAAAAATACAGGAGTTTTATAATCTCAAAAGTTGTACAGGTTGAATTGATTTCCCTGTATTTTGCTACCATGTATGAGGTAGAAATTTATGATCAATGTTTGTATAGCATATTTAACTGGTCATGCCCAGCATTAAGTTACATTCATATCATTTTTGAGAGCCTTCATTTATCTCTTTATTACTTCATAAATACAGTTAAAAGGTTTTTGGAAGCTCTGTGCTGTCACAAACTCAAAAGGAAAATTCTCCTAGAAATGGTCGAAACTGTTGTAGCGGCTTGTCTATGTGGGGAAGGGATTGTGAAAAAGTGGAAGTACTACAGCTATTCCATCCAAACTCCCCCACGGACACTCTTACTAAAAGCTTTTCTGTAGTTTAGCTTAGTCCACTTTCAAAGTGAAGTGAAAAAGGCACTTTTAACATCCTCTCAGAGAGCGACTGCAGAAGAGCTATTCCTTGATAGATATTTTGGGTTATTTCTCCATGTAGACAAGCCTTAAGTGACACCTTTCTTGGCATACTTCCTAATGTTACATCATCCACCACAATGCTTCAGTCTTTTGGAAACAACTTTGTGGGTAGATCCAGGTATTCTGCATTCCAAGTCCTCTAAACTCTTCTATACTTCTCATCTATAGAAGGCTTGGCCAATATAAGGTTTACATCAAGAATTTGTATAGAAAATGTGAAGTCTGAACATTCCTTTGTCCTATTCTGAGGGTTTTCACTATTATCTTTCCTTCGTACAAGGAAATTTTTCATCCAAATTAAAAAGAAAGTTCCCCAGCTTTTTGTGTATTTTTTGAAACAAAAAACATTAAGAAACCTGCTGTTTCAATCTAGGAAATGATGTGTTTAGAATTCCAGAAACATTTATATAAACTTTAGGTCTCGACTTGCAATTGTTCTTTTTCTTCACCTTCATAAGACGAAATTACTGATTCTAATATAGTAGTTACGTTGCTAATCCAAAACTTAACACTAAGCATTAAATCTGTTCTATGATGATAGAAAACATGTGCAACTGTGCAGAAACATCCATCAGAAGAGAGGCATCCAATAATTTTAAGACAGAAAACAGCAAACTCCAGACTCCCAGGGGAAAACAAAACAAAACAAAATGTAATTTCACACTTTATCAAATAAAGAACGAGAGAATAGGTAAGCAAGATGTCTCTCCCTTTTCAAAAGCAGAAGAAATTCTGCCAGGCAGCCAACTCCAGCCAAAGTAATAGAACATATCACTAAATAACCCTCATTTGTCATGCAATACCCTGTCTTATCCTTATCTGCCAGCATTATCAACATTACATAAAAATGAGTTTACTTCACTTAATTACAAGTTTGCAACTCTTAACATGGAATTGCAATGATTATTAATGGTTCAGATATATCACTGAATATATTGCCACGTACATTTAAAAAAGCAACACAATCAGTGTTTCTCTTTCTCCGTAAAAAAATTCAAGAGATATTGGCACATCATTGTTATTTTGGCACATACTAACCTAAGTTTAAGCACACAAAAAGCAGGTCTGCTGGAAATCAATTATTCAGTCTCAGAGGATGGTAAGGCTAAAAAACGTAAAATCATTTATTAGGAAAATGTTCCGCACATGACAACAAATGGGGCGCTGCAGAAAACAAAAGTGTTCTGGACATCATCACAAGGCTCTTCATGACCTGGTTAGAGAAGATGCTCAAAGGCATGACGTGGGGAGTCTTGAAAAAAAATACATGGAGTCATACTCAATGACAAAGTGATTATTTTTCTGGCCTGCTCCAGTCTGCAGGATTTCCATCTGCTGTTTATTCATTCTCTTCACCTTCATCCACTCATCTATATTTTGTGAGAAATAGACACATTTTTTACATGTCCAGCTTAAGCCTCTTGCTTCCCTCATTCCACCCCGAACTCTTAAAGGCTTCTGAATTTTTCTAATGGCTGTATTCTACACAATACAGCCTGGTTGCTAAAGTGCAGAAGACTACCATAGCAGTCCTAACTTTCAGACCTGGAAGCTTTCTCTTCCGAAGGAGGTATGTCAAGCATCCAGCCTGCTGGCCACATCCATTTCACTAAACCATTTCACCTGGCCTATAGGATTTTCATTAATTTGAATATGTAAGAAAACATAAAGCACAATGCAAGAATGCAAACCCAAACTAGCCAACTGGCATGTGCTCTGTGAATGAACACACCCATATCAGAGTCAGAAGTGGCACTGCCAGGCCTACTCTTCCTCTAACCTAAAAAACTTTTCCAAGAGTCCATTGCTGCTAGCTTGAACATTACTCCTTTGCTGTCCGTACCTATTGATTGTGCATCAAACCAGCTGCCAGAAGTATTGGTCTCACCATTTGAAACAAATTTAAAGCTGTTTCTCTAAAAGCAAGTCTGCAGCCATTAGCAGTGAAGTCCCTCCATATGTTAACCTCACAATTCCACACCAATTATCATCCCCTGCTCCCAAAATTTCAGTAAGGTTGTAAAATCAAGCACTCAGAAGTGAGGAAAATGTGAGGTAAGGCTGCTTATGCAAGTCTGCATTTTGCCCTCTTAGTTGCCATTAAGATACTAAAATCATTACACACATCAAATCCTATTTTCTGTAAAGATGCCTCCTCGATTCCATGCAAGTGGGCAGCCTCTGGAGAATGAGTTCTCTATCTCCACAGGTTAGACCACATGAAGAAAGCATAACCATGCAATTTGCCTGACACTCTGTGGCTAATCAGCAGAGATTTACTTTTCTATCATTCAGTTAGAAAGCCAGAAGCCCTCAATTTTAGTTTAATTTTCCCACACTGAAATCCACAATTACCAAAAGGCAGTTGATTTCAGTGGGAGCAATGCACGGTGCAAAACAGGGTGAGAAATTCCTATTTGGGGCTTTATTCCTGGTTTTAGGGCCAGGCTTCAAAAGATGTTTAGGCATCTTCAGAAGAAGAAGGACGCCGGAAAGGATTCACAACACAGTAGCCTTGGGTAGGTCAGAATTCCTTCCTCAGTAACGAGCGATTATGAAAGCACAGATTATTAACATCAGTCATCAGACACGACACCTGATCTCATGCTTTTCTGATTACCTGCCCCAGGACACCTTTGTCTGGGCCAAAGGGTATTCAGAGGGAGGAAAGCAGCTGCAGCCGTAGCCACCACTATTTTATCTGTGTCCTGTCTGGAGTTTAAATTGTGTGTGTCATACTGACGCAAGACACTAAGATGGTTCAAGTGTTGTGCTAATAACGCTTAGTGATTTTGGCAGGAATCCAGGAACACATTGTTCAAAGGAAAAGCTCGACAGACTATGACAATTTTCAACAGCTTATAACTTGCTCAAGTCTCCAAAACTTTTTAAGGAGCTAGCAAAAGACTCCCTCCTACTTCCTACCCTTCTTTTGCAGGAAGGGAAGTAAATAGAAGTAGCTGGAAGTAAATAAGAGCTTTTCAAACCAGGAAGCATTAATATTGAAAGAACTATCAAGAGCACAGCAAATTTGCACTTCCCCTGAAAAATTCAGACACCATCTCCATGGTAAAACAACAGCAAAACTCCCTTATAACAGTCCGTTACCAGCCTGCAAAACCCTTATGAGTCTTCATCTTGTAAAATCCCAGTTCTACAGTTCTGATAAAACATTTGTAAAAATGCCAGAAGTTGTTTAAACGTGGAAGACTTGTAATGTGAACTTGTTTTACTGGTAATAAATCTATCTATCAAGATAACAACTTAGAACAACTAATTGTATAGAGCACCTCATAACTGAAACTTCATGTACAGTACTAGACATAAACAGGGCTCACCTGAGTCTGCAGGACACTATTGCTACCTCACTTCATACAGTAGAGCTCTTAATTACATAAACTTTTGTTACTTGCCATATATACTTTTGCAAAGCATTTTAATTCAGAGGGAGGAAAAAAAAATCCATTTAGTTAAAGAAGCAATGAGCTTAATGACAGGAAATTCGTTATTGCAATGACAGTCTGGAACTACTGGCCAAGCCAACAGAAAGCTAAGATTTTCAAAAAATGTTTTCTCTATACAAGCCTTGAATTGACCTAGTTAGAACCTTAAACAGACCTAGAATCTTTCTGTAAACTTTTAAAGGTCTTGCCTGGAGGAATACATTTGCACAACTGATATCATCATCCCAGAGTTGTGTCTAGTCCAAGCTATAACATTGACAAACACCGGGAGTAAGTGTTCCCAGAAAAGAAACTTGTTTAGAAGTTTCAAATCCAGGTACTTTAATGCCTGGTGAGCGAGCTTAAGCAGTTTCAGAACTCAATTCCCAAGAGGAAACTGTGACAAAGACAAAAGTTGTTCTATGCTGTGCAGAAAGGGGTTGTGAGAAAGGAAGCGTCAAGATAATTCAAGCTTTGGACAGATCTCTAAAAGCGTCCAACAGACTATTGATCTATTGGTCTTCGACAGCTCTCCAAATTCAAAATGTAAAATCCCAGATTGAGATTGTATACGGTACAAAGCAAAAATGCGGCACTTAAGTTTAGTAACAAATACTTCAAAATCGGTTTCAAGCATTTAGTTTCAGATAAGACAAAAATTTCCTCTCATGTTTCTAATCTGGCAGGACATAAAGCACAAGCAATACTCTTAACACCTGTCATACACTTCTTAAAGTGGGCTCTGTTATGCACAGCAGCAGGTAAATTAGTTTTTCCTTCTTCCTTTTTTTCCTAAGACGACCATGACTCTCTCTCCCTAAATAAAAAAAAGCAAATCAAAACATAGAATAGAAGCCATGAGCGCTTTCGCATCTTTCCCCTATTAATTTTTCTATACAGAAACAGACGATGAAGGAAGCAGGAACCTATCCTGTGGAAAAATAGATAGTAAACAAATAATCTGTGGGGAAGAGCCTATAATATCAAAATTCTTCTCTGGGAGATAAATGGACCATAATATGATCACTGAGTAAAGCCCATGAATTTTCAGTCACCTAAGCAGACTAAGCTTTAACTGGTGTTCTTATAATTAATCTATTTCCCAACATCCTGTATTGTACATCAACTCTTTGTATTCATTTAAAATCTGACAATTTTATTTAAAAAAAATGCTTATAAAACATATCGTGCCTTGAAAATGCGACTCCAGCACAATAGATCTGTCTTCACTCTCTGAATTATTCACAGACAATATCCTGTTCATCTCAATACTATTTTATTCTTACAACAAGCAAACAATACAACTGGTCTGGGGGGGGAAGGGGGGCGGGGAGCTGCATCCCATCTTGTCCTAACCAGTCCGAAGCAATTCTAGATGGGGAGATTCCTCTGGATATTACTTAGACTTCCTTAATGAAATTCAGGTGTAATCCCTAAGGCTCTATAGCAAAGAGTATCTTTAGCTCAACTACAGAATATGGTATTTGTCAAAAGGGGATTAATTATGTTTAGATGTGTCTACTATGAATACCAACAAGTCTAGAGCCACTATTTAAAATACATTTCAAAATTCACTCAACTTAAAATTCAGTAAGGAACAAAATATAAACAGTTTACAGAACACACTGGGAAATACTCTTCAAGATTAGAAAGACTTTGTTTTCACTAGTTTTAATTTTATTAAGGTCAATTACAATATGAACTCCTGCTCTTGCCCTCTCCCAACATTAATGTAACAGAAGTTTTCTAAAATGACCTATAGCAAATGCCAAGCATAAACCTCTATGATCAAGTCACAGACCCAGAAATAGATTCTAAACTTAAACAGCAAAATGCTTTTATGGACCATAGAAAATACTTCAGGGACCAAAATGTTTGATTCTACTCCCAGATGGTCGCAACGCAGTCTGTGGCGTGATCCACAGAGGTTTTCCACCAGCACACAATGGGGCCCAACAAACATTTGTCTCTTAATTTGCTCTCTCCCTCATGCTTTCTCCACCGATACTATTTTGGTAAGGGTTTATGTTTCTTCAATACTTCTCATGCAGTCTAGATTAGGTGCACAGCAGAGATACAGTCAAGCCCTACATCTTTTTTGAGCAAACGTATTTCCCAGCAGCTTCAGTCTTCACATTTTTTTTTAATTTTTTTTATTTTTTTAGTATTTTCCACCTGTCAGTCCATTCTTTCCCACCTGGGACCATAATATACTCAGTACTCAGAGCATTCCAGTAGTCCACAGCATCTGAGACTGCTATTTGTTGCCAGACAGAGCATGTGTATAAGAAAAGTAAAAATATTGACTAAAGGAAAACAGATTAATAGTTCTAAATGTAAAACTGTGAATGGACACCATCCTAAACAGCATCTTATTTCAGGAAGGTAAGGAAGATGTTATATCTGTGCTGCACATTTCAGACAAATATCCTCAAAACCAGCTGATATTTTACCGTCAGATTTCCAAAATCCTGAAAATACTGAGATATTGCACTTTGGAAGTATAACAGTCATTCTTCAGATAGAAAGTTATCAAGCCACTAACAAAAAGTGCAAATGAGACATCTATAGAATCAGTTAATGCATGTGTTTTTGCATGGAAACTTAGCGCCAAGAAGAAAGGTACATCATCTTGAAATACCAGCAATCTAGAGCTTTTCCAAAGTCACTAAATCAACTTGCCATTTTCTTATACAAGCACTGTAAAAGTTAACGCAAGTGTCCAAGCCCAATAAACAGTTATACGCTGCCTGAGATCCTAACACTGACTGTAGTCCCATGCTGTATCCCCAAGTGTATCCGGAATTTAAAGGTTTAAAATCATAGGGGAGAAAAACCCTACAGAAGAATCTGTGCTTGACTGATCTTAGCACAAAGTACACATTCTTAAACTCTTTATTTGCTAACGAAATGAAACAATGCCTTCACTTTCTTCATCACCTTAGTATGTTTATTATTCTTTTGTAAACACTTCAGATTCGATCCTCTTACCTGATTGTATGATGCACGCCCATGAATGGGATGGTTGTGGGGAGGGCTCTCTTAAACTAATAGAGCAGAAAAAGCCTCGAATAGAGCAGATCAAATATTTGTCTAGACACAGAAAATCTAATTTAACACTGAACTGTAATTTAAACAAGCTTTGGACACAAATCCTTCAGGTAAAGCTAAGCTGCAAGTTATATGTTGCATCTATATTTATAATTGTATTACAAGTCCATATTTTGAATATTTTCTATTACAGAGGCTACTAATGTAGGGAATTCTGACTGAAGTGGTAATTGATGTATTTTAAAATTTACAATATTGTTAACATGCAGAAAAGCCTCTGTATTCCTGGCACACCTAATAGTTCAGCGTTAACAGCTGACCTCTCACCGTAGAACTTTCCTTGCTATCGACCTTTGTGAAGACACACAATGACCTGTGCTAATAACGTCTGTTGTGTATAATGAAGCAGCTGATCAATTCAGAATTGAATTTGATTTTAAAAACAATAGTAATACAATTCAGGTTCTTTACTTAACTAGCAGGATAATGTATTCTCAGGCACCCTGTGATACAAACCCACACAAAAGCAAATAGATAAGTAATCAGCAGGGAAACAAGAAAAATACAGTAGTAGCTATTACCTATGGAGTTCTCTTGCCTCTCACTTATAAATATGAATAAAAAAATGGCATTTTGTTAACAGTAGTATTTTTCCCAGCTCCTGTGTTAATTTTATAACCTAACTGTCAAGTTTGAGGAGGAGAGGCCTAATACAGATCAAAAAGCAAGACCCTGTTCACTGTTTACCCAAACTGGAAAAGGAACTGCGAGGGTGAGCAAAGGGGTAACACTGTTCTGCTTCAGCACCTGTAACTAGAGAGAGAGGCACCTGTAATGACCGATGAGGTGACCAGGTGAAGAAAATAATCCCATCCCTGCTATCCTCCAGCTGAAGGTCCAGAAATAGTTAACCTAATCCATGCACATGTTTGAATGTCAAATTCTTCAGGCTAACGTAACACAAGAAATACACTTATGTTATTCTAATCGCCAAATCCTTTTAGAACCTATAAATTGGTAATAAATCAAATTGTCAAAAGACTATTAGAACATACCATTTTTCATTTTTAAGTACGCACAGAAGAAGCTTCTGTCACTCAATTCTTGTATCAAATAGGCTTTAATTTTGCATTTATTCGCACTCTGACAGCTATAGTACGTCCCAGCTTGCTGTAAAAAAACCTCCCAAATATTGTAGCAAAAAGGGATAGATGTATTTCCAAATTGGAAGCAACAGACACCAACTAACCAACCCAGTCCAAGAAGTACAGCCAGTAAAAGTAATTACACAATAATGTAACATGTTAAATCCAAAATCAACTAGTTTTCATTGGATGACCTTTAAACTTCTAAAAGCAACCTGCAAAGGAAGAAAGATTGTACACAGAGTCTTATACAAAGACTAAAAGAGTAAAAACATTACTCCCTTACTATTATTACTCCTTATTTATTTAAAGGAGTAATGTACTTACTCTGCTACTATTTATACTGCAAGACTGGGAAGTTTTTATAGACTCTTTGCATCCTTTATCCAGTTCATTTTAATTACAGTATTTAAGTTCACATTTTTGTTTTTGCTGAAGAAACCTCCCCACGTTTGCCAGAAGCAAGCTTGGATTTTCACAAGGTGTTTTTGATGCAGGCTTGTACAGCAATAAACGACGAGTATTTGGGATGAATTCCTGTAGCATGCCACAGTTTATTAAAATTGTAAAGAAATCAACAGGAGCAAGAGACTTTTAAAAAAGGCAGGCAAACCCAAAAATGATAGGGAAAGATGAAGCCGGGCAGCTGACCTGCCTTCCCCTCGCCCAAATGGGGCATCTGGGGAATGCGGTGTCCTCCTCCTGTTACACAGATTGTCACCTTGTCTTCTTTCCTACCTCCCTAGGACCGGTACTTCACGGGCTGTGTCTGGAAACACATGTAGTGAGTAATAAAAAGGTTAATGAAAAAAATCCTCCTCTTACTAAGTTTCAAAGCATCTTCTTTTTGCCAAGGTCAAAAAGAGCAACACTCCAGGCTTTAAAAGAGACTACCCTGCTTTTTACACTTTTAACTAAAGGCCCAGGCCAAATACGTTTGATGGGAGAATAAAGGCAGGAAAACAAGCTGGAACAAGCTACTTTTTAGGGGATGACTGGGGAGGGGGAGAAGAAAAGTTTCAAACCATCCTTAAACAAACATGTCAATAGGCTATT
Source organism: Calonectris borealis (assembly GCF_964195595.1). Classification (NCBI taxonomy): domain Eukaryota; kingdom Metazoa; phylum Chordata; class Aves; order Procellariiformes; family Procellariidae; genus Calonectris; species Calonectris borealis. The sequence continues at coordinate 68,158,379 of NC_134352.1, read as the reverse complement.
TTCATGCAAGTTATTTAAGAGAAAAAACCAACCAAACAAACAAAAAAACCCAACCCAAGCTGTTCTAGTTACACTTACAAGGTGAGTCTCCCACGTGCACAGAGCGAGGCCTTCTGTACAGCTCTGACCATTGGCTGCAGTCCTCTCCTTGTCAAGGGCACCGGTGGGATTGACTTTTCTCCACCCAGCTGCCTATTTCCACAATATGCGCAGGAGCTTAATTGTCTCCGAGATTGACATCAGGATCTTCAGCATAAACCAGCCAAACCATTTTAGAAGTCTAGTTTCAAATAGAAGCTCAAACTAACCACAGGTAAGAGGGATGCATATTCACAAGTGATCGTGCCCCGTGGCAACAGTAGCCTGTGCACAGACTGCACAAACCTCTCGTCAATCCATTTTCTCTTACCTGGATAACTACAGCACCGTACTATCTTTATCTGCCATCCTACATAGTCTTCTCGTGCAAACATCCTGCTGCCAAAATCCTACTCCCAGACCAAACAAAGGCATAAAATCTAAGATCTGTTATCTCCAGTTTTTTACAATTTTGCCCCTTCTTATCAATTTGCAGTTATCTTACGATAGACCCAACTCCTGGCAGTAAAGATGCTAGCTGTCATCTAGCATACCTTCCACAAAAAGAAAATGAAAAAAAGCAGGGGCAGAGGGGGCTACGCGTTCTTCCAGTAGTTTTTCCTGTACGGATGATTGAAAATTATGGAGAAGAGTGGTAGTTCCCTCTGGAAACTCCAGACATGATCCCAGAATACTGCTGCTGGGTATTTCTGTGGAAGAGCTAAAAACCTAAATGTCATCACGGTTGTACTTCTTTAAAAGCTACTGTTTACCTGCATGTTCAGAAAGGCCTTGCTCCCATTGTGCCACGTGTGGGGCAGGGCAGAGCTGTAACGAGTAGTGCCCCAGCCAGGCTGTCACACATTTGGCTCTGCACACATAAAAAGAAACAAACCACACTAGGACAACACAACAGGAAAAACCTGAAATCCTCTAAACCAGTAATGAAAAATAGTGAAATAATCAACTGTGACAGATCTTTCAGTACTATTCAGGAACCTGTATTTTAACAGCACCCAGAAACAATGCATATGCTGTGAAGATGCACCTTTAGACATACGGAAAGTTCTCTTTCCCAGCAGTATGGGCCAGAAATACTGTTATTTGACTGTGTTTTGTAGACACCTTATAGAGTTCCTCAAGATACTGTGAGTGTGTCATATGGTCAATTATTCTCCTTAAGTGTGATCACTACAAAACACAGATTCAGGAGTAAACATACTCCCCAGCTCGGGACCTTGAAATCTTTGAGCTCCAGCGTTTCATATAAGAGGTACTCTGGGGGAATAGCTGTATGGACTTTTAAACTGAAATACTCCGTTCTCAGAAGGATTGAGTCCTGAACATGGACTGTTCTAGTTCAATTTGTCCTGGAATTTATTTAAATCAGCATGTTCTTATTCAAAGCTTTTTTTGTTGTTTTTTTTTTACTCAAAAATTTTGCTAAAGTGTGCAGGACTTTCCATTTTATACTAAGCATTTTAAAAATGCACTTCACAGTTTTTATAATGTATACAAATACATCTTAATAACTGAAATTGAGAACTAAGACCTCACCTCAATGCCGCGAAAGAAATCGTTTCGGTCATTATATAGGTTGTTCTGTTTCTGGATGCTGAAACAGACTGATCACTAAATTCCCAAAACAACAGCTGAATGCATTCATCATGATGTTAAAAGGACTCCACCCTCATAATTATGCCAAGTGAAAAATACTTTCAAGTTGCCTGTAAAATGAGGGGAGAAGGCTTGAGATTTTTGTAGCAGAATCTGTATGAGCTGAGGAATTTCCCAAATGTTATTTCATGCTATTATATAATATGAATTTATTTTTTGTAATAACATTAGAACTGCCTTTCTTATTTAAATGGTAGCATGAAACAGTAAATATGGAAAAAAGGTCAGCAATTGAGATGTTATCTCAACAACTCTGTTTATGCCCTGGTTTCTCAGCCTAAAACAGGACAGTTACTGGAACAAACTTATGTACATCTAAAAGAGGGTATCACCATTTGTGAGGAAACAAGGGTATTAAAACAGGTATCCATACAACCTGTAGATGTACTTTTCTTGTTTGGAAAGACACTGGACTATCCAATCTACTTCATAAAGCTTGGTGTAACCTAAATATACCGTAACACTATGTGCCTATTTATTTAGCCATTACAAAACCTGTCTACCATCTTTTCTCTGCTTTCCTTTTTTAAGCAGAACTGAATGCAGCTCAGTGACACTTTGATAATCTTTAGTAAGAAACACATAATTTGATACAGAAGTATTTATTAATCTTTGTTTCAAGCTAAAGCTTGAAGTCTGTTTTTTTTAGCACAAAGTTACATACAAAATGCTGACTTCATTTAAGTGACAGAATAATGATGGAAAGTAGAGAAAAAGCATTAGCCTGGATACATCACCAGCATCTTGAAAATTGTAATATGTTAAATGATTATGAAGGACAGCGCTTGACAAGGCTAATAGCTAGACTGATGTAATTCGTTTCACTGTAAGTTCATGCTGATGGCCTTAGAACTATGATTTTTTAAAAACATCATTTATATACATATTATTGTACATGTATAAAATATATATACAACATTTTTTCCAGCTGAGTCAATAAATATTTAAGAGTTCATTTTCTATGACAGAAATATACAACCTCATTAGAAAATCTGGTTAGATAGAAATAATAACTGCATAGAAATGAGTCATTTGTAAGTAGGTATTAGGAAAGTAGCATTCTCAAACACTGGAGAAAAAACTGTTATCCCGTATGTTTACTTTTTTACTAAGCTGTGGTCAAACTGTAGATAAAAATATTCTCCCTGTTCATCAGACAGCATGAGATGCAGAAGTGAAACAAAAAAGGATGGTCCAAATCTGATGGGGTAAGGAAGCCATCTTCTGTTTCTCCTCTTTCCAGAGAGCTGAGGTGTCAGAGGAAACACTAGCATGACTGGAAGATATAACCCATTCTTTTTATGGCTTAAAACCAATAATCATATGATAGCAGATTGGAGTCACAACAGTTTGCTGCAAAATATCTTCTGAGCCGCAATGAAAGAATTTAACAGCCTTTGTAAAACTATCAGAATGATACAGCATGTGTCTCCCACTAACAAAACAGAGAATAGCAGGCAGTGAAATCTTTACCGCATTTCAGATTAGTATGAGATTTAAAGTAAAAATATGGAACTCTGACTTGGATACATTCAAAAAGTACGATCCCTGGGAAAAAATCAGAATGGGATTCACTCACATTGACTAAACTTTTTTGATTATATGGGATATCTGGCTATCATACGAGAGAAATTATGACAAAAAGGTGACAACTAAGCTGTATCATTAAATAGTAATTACTAGTAACAATTGATGAGAGAGAATTGGAGAACAGGGATCTCTCTTAATATTCCCTGCAACTAATTGTTCCCAGTGACAAAGGAGAAAAATTAAGCCTCCACACAAAAAATAGTACCAACTGCCTTTTTTCCTAACCATTTTGATTAATGGAAATCTGAGTATATACTAAGATGACCAACGAACACATTCCAAAACTAAAGTACAGGGATTAACTTGTTAATTCAGAGAAAAAACATTTAGACCATATATTCTATGGTACTCAGCACATCTCTTGTCATAAAGTAACATTCTTCTCCCTGTCATAATTTTGAAAGACTTCAAAATGCACACCCTATGATTTCCCTCATTACAAAAGATATATTTTATATGACATTACAACTACAACTGAAAAGTGTTTGGTGGAGATGCTGATAAGTATATTACCTATTTAGCTATTTTTGTTCAAGCAAGATCATAGAATCATACAGGTTGGAAAAGACCTCTAAGATCATCGTGTCCAACCGTCAACCCAACACCACCATGCCCACTACACCATGTCCTTAAGGGCCTCATCTACACGTCTTTTAAATACCTCCAGGGATGGTGACTCCACCACTTCCCTGGGCAGCCTGTTCCAAGGCCTGACCACTCTTTCAGTAAAGAAATTTCTCCTAATGTCCAATCTAAACCTCCCTTGGCACAACTTGAGGCCATTTCCTCTCGTCCTATCGCTTGTTACTTGGCAGAAGAGACCAACACCCACCTCGCTACAACCTCCTTTCAGGTAGTTGTAGAGCGCGATGAGGTCTCCCCTCAGCCTCCTCTTCTCCAGGCTAAACAACCCCAGTTCCCTCAGCCGCTCCTCATAAGACTTGTGCTCCAGGCCCTTCACCAGCTTCGTTGCCCTCCTCTGGACACGCTCCAGCACCTCCATGTCCTTCTTGTAGCGAGGGGCCCAAAACTGAACACAGGATTCGAGGTGCGGCCTCACCAGTGCCGAGTACAGGGGCACGATCACCTCCCTGCTCCTGCTGGCCACACTATTTCTGATACAGGCCAGGATGCCATTGGCCTTCTTGGCCAGCTGGGCACACTGCCGGCTCATGTTCAGCCGGCTGTCAACCAGCACCCCCAGGTCCTTTTCCTCTGGGCAGCTTTCCAGCCACTCTTCCCCAAGCCTGTAGCGTTGCCTGGGGTTGTTGTGGCCGAAGTGCAGGACCCGGCACGTGGCCTTGTTGAACCTCATACAGTTGGCCTCGGCCCATCGATCCAGCCTGTCCAGGTCCCTCTGCAGAGCCTTCCTACCCTCCAGCAGATCAACACTCCCGCTCAACTTGGTGTCGTCTGCAAGATTTCCTGCAGATTTTCCTTTTGTTCTAGTTTTAACACCAGTTCCCCAAACAAAATGAATTTGGTCAGTCCAGTTCCCTTAAATTCAACAAAACACTCTGTTAAAAAAGAATAAAAATAAAATATCTATCTGCCTGAAGAATTCAGAGCTAAAAATCTACTTTTTAAGAAATATTCTCATTGGTGATAATAAGGTTTTCTGGTAACATAAAAAGCAAGGAATTTAGGGTGGTGGAATAAACTATGGTAATCTATCCCCTATATTGCTCTTAATGAAAGCAGCAGAGGTTTTTCCAGTGGGATTTTACCACAGCTGCCTGGGACCAGGGAGCTGTGGCACTGAGCAGAATGCCAGCTTCAGCCAGCGGTTACCATAGATCCTGAACAACTTTCCTTTAGGAAAGCCCGTAAGTTTGTCATGATACCTCTTCTTCCCCTTACCCCAGCCAGCTTCTTGGCTCTCCACCCCAGTTTGAAGGGAAGAGTTTTCAGTTCCCTCGCAGAACTACTGGGATTCATTTCTATCTGTGTTTTGGAAACACTGAAGAAAAGGCAATAAAAATGTGTCCAAACAGCTATAGCAAAGTATCTTGAAGAACACGGGTTTTGAGTCACCTTCCCAATACAAGATGACTTTTTACAGTAAGATTCTAGTACTTGTCCTGCTCTAATTTTAAAGGTTGTAATTCTTGAGCTTCATACCATTTCTCTTCCAATGCCTTCAGTATCATTTGAGAGAAGAATCTCACAAAATAATGATAGTATTCCCATTGTTTAGTGTCATCAATGCTAATTTCAATCACTACACATATCAGAACAATCCCTTCCCTTCCTTAATATTCTCCAATAATTTACAGACAGCTGTTTCCTTCTTAGTCTACATGTACCTAAGCTGTACATATATTAAGCCCTGCTACTCATTCCTCACAAATCAGTCCCAGCATCCTCTCTAACGTGGGGTCAATTTGTATGCAAGAATGTAGGCGGTTATTGTCCTGGCACTGACATGTTTGAAAGCATCTGGGCAAGATACGCAAGGTGATCTTGAATACTGTTGCATACAATTATAATTCATTCTTGGGTAGGTCAGAGATGTTTCACTTCCTGAGTAAGATTTACCGGCAGCTATTGCCAGGATATTTTAATACTTTGTGAAGGCTTCAATTACATATGCCTTGTGCTAATACCTCCCATGTTTTTTAGAACTTGTTATGGATATGTTCCTAAAAGTTCGTTAGCCATTCGCTCATTCATTAGTAGTAGCAGCACTGTATTTCAAAGAACCTGTTAATAAATTGCGTATCTCCAAATTTACAAATTTAGGACTAAAAAACCCTGACTCTTTTGGAGAAACACACAATGGTGCAGGTGATGTCTACCTATTTTCATATGCTGTTACAAACAGCTTTTTTCCAATGTTGGATACTTCCAGGAATTTTCTTCAAAACCCGAGACAACTATTGTATATTAAAAGCCATAGCTATTACTAAAATACACATTTTTTAACAGGGTGAAGTGCACTTCCGTCAGTCAGACGATAACCAACTCCATGATGGATTACTAAAACATTTCATCAACATTTAACCCTTTAAATCTTTGACTGCCAATTTTGGAAGCATTTTATTCTCGGAAGCCAATACTTTCACTAAGAATGAACTGACACATAGAAGCAAGCTGCAAGTAGTACAAATGACTGTTAAGTGTATATGCTATTCCTCAGTCCTATACCCTCCATAAGCTGGTCATTTTCTTCCCTTGTCAGTTTATACTTCTTCCTCTCCTGGATAGCTTTCAACTATGTGACAATGAAGAAATCAAACACCAAAATAGCAGCAGCTACATATCCTCTGCATGACAGTGTAATTTCTTCTGCCTTAAGGCTGTGTCTAGCACTGAAATCATAGCCTGTTTACTTCTAACTGGTGCTATATTACACCAAAGACTTAACTCTTGCTTATATAAAACTTGCTCAAAGACCAATTTACTCACAATGGTCCTATTTAGAGTTTAAGAGTACAAGCCAGCAGTTCCTTTACAGCCAAGGCAGTGACAGTAGTGGGACAGAACCCTAGTTCTCATGCAAAAGTACAGAGGAGCTCAAGCCCTGCTGCTACTTGTATTCCTATAAGTAAGAAACAAGAAAGCAAATGTCTATGCACATTCACTCTTTTTGGTTTAGAAGCTGTTTAGAATGGTCACAAGTTTGATATTTTAAAAGAAATTATCTTCAAGAGTTTTTAGAATAGTTTTTATACTTAAAGTCTAATGTATTTGAAACATCTTTCATAGATTAATTAAAAAGTAAATATTTGTATGAAGGGGTCTTATAAATCGGTATTTCTATGCTCATCTGAAATGGGATGCATGAATTCTGATAACCATATGAGAACCAAAGGGGGAAAACTTGAACTAAAATGAGCAAATGAAAATGCAGCCGCAAATACTGTGACTTCCAAAAGAGGAAGAAAATAAAATTATTAGCTACATATATTTTATGAGCATCTGCAGAATCGCAAGGTGTTAGCAGACAGAGAGCGGAGAGGACAACACCATTCATGCAAAAGTCATGTAGGTTAGAAGAGCAGCACTCTATATGCACTGCTGTCTAGATAATCTAGCACACATAAGCAGTTTCACCCACGCCCACAGAGCTGTCTGTCACATAACCAGATGAAGTTGCTAGTGACTACCTGTTCACTGTCAGTAATTCTTTAGTCAAAATGGTTCCTTTACAACAAACTTTTCAGATACATCAGTAACAGTAAATTAAACGTGTCCATGAGTATATTACAGGGAACTGAGGCCAACCGGTACAAAATGACATGTCTAGGGTGGTAAACTCCCGTAGTCTGCAAAACAGAGTGGCCTCACAGAAACTGCCTTTTGGGAATGATCCCTGGAACACCGACTACCAAACAATGTCCAGGAATCAGCTCACTAGTTTTGGCATCAAGTTAATCAGGATATTTTTCTGTAAAACTTTTAGTTTGGACATAGCTAAGGAAATCCAAAATGTTCCCAGGTCCAGTCTGCACCTACACAGAGAGAAACTGCAACCCATCAAACCATCTTCAGCTGGTAGAGGGGAAACAGTTCAACATCATGTTAAATAAAACCAGGCAAAATTGGAGCCGAAAGCTGAGGAAGCAGATACTACTTTGTCACTGCAGTGAGAAGGCAGCTAAGGAATGGCATATTAAAAACCGTATCTCCGAGGAGAGGGTCTAGTTAAAAACTTAGCTTTCCATCCACACAATGCAGAGAGGCAGAGAAACGACCCTATCCCTGTGTTCATAACTTACATGGTTATTCTACTCTCCCACATCAGATGACATGGTTATCCTATTTTGGGAGAGTTGTCCTACCCTACCCTATTTCCTCAGCCTGGCAAACAGGTCTCAGGAATAAACTGGGGACAAACGATGCCCGAGTCACCAGCCAGGAACAATTAGGAAATAATCATGACCTTCACACGGTAAGCTCCTAGATCTGATGAAGCCACAGCCTCAGTAAAGGGTGCATCTCACATCATGGAACAAAAGGAAACACTCACAGCCATGACTGACTAACATAAAGCATGCATTTCACAAAACTGCGTTTTTGCTGGGCGCATTTCTATGTCCTTCTGCATACAGTTCAGGTATGTAACTTGGGCCATATTTGATGACATTTCTTAAGGCTGCGCTGTTTTCATACACAATACAGTTTACGACAAACCAGAACAAAGCAGGAGTTTCCACGTCTCTGCACTGTATCATCCACTATACTAGGAAATTCCACTGCTGCATTTTGGCAGATCTCTGTTTTGTCATTGGTTATAATCTATCCCACGCAAACTAGCTTAATTAACTTACATAAACTCAGTTTTCTTTGGCAAATTTTGCATGCTTGGAAGGCAAATTTCTCTAGCATTTTTTAACATCTAAAAATCTCCTACAGTGATGCCCTTTATCTGTAATAATTGATAGAAACCATAAATAGTGTGCGAAAAACCATTCTAATTACAAACATTATCTACAATTATTCTACACAAGTTTGCTATTGCTAGCCACCTTAATGAGCATTGCCTGCTACTATTAATCAACATTTTAAAAAAAAAGTATTTTTTACATATTACAATACAGATTATTTTTATACATTTTACAGTTATTTTGAAAATAAAACTCTCATCTTCTACAGGTGTTAAGATGAATAAACAACTTCTGTGTATTAAAGTTACCTTGAAGCAAGCACTGATTTTATGGCATATTTCCAATTCCCAGACTAACAAAATATGCAATTCATCTTTTATTATACCTGAAAATTAGGACCAATTCCATAGCTAGCAATTGGGTCCTTTAACCCACCTTCTATCAATGCCTGTTGAGAACTTAGGTTCAAAGGTCATTTCTACACAGCAATGCAGTTTCATAAATTACATCATGACATTACTCTGAATAGATTTAAAAATAAATGCTTTCAAAAATCAGACTCCATTAAAATTGTTCTTACTCTCTAATTCTTCTGGAACAACTTTCTCTTTTGACATCTGCAGTGAATATAAAACCCTGAAAAAACCCTGAAACTCCAAGAGTATCTCACGTGGACATCTCTAATTTAACAAAGTCAGTCTATTTTAGTGAAAGAATGCAACAAGCCTGATCAGACAGACACCATCAAAAAGCGTTTAACTTTAGAGCTGCAAGCCTAACCGTTCGCTGTCTAGCATGCACCAATTAAACCCCTATAAAGAAGACACAACCAGACTCACAAAAAATTCCCGTTTCAAATTACTAGGTCACAGAGAGCAAACACCACGTATCATCAGGAGTTTCCAGTGAAGATGACTTACAATCTTTCCCCTTCATATTACAACACTCAGTCTTTCTCATTCTTACTAGTTTGTACCTCTGGGAAATATCTAAACCCTTTAAATTCATCAAAGCCTAAAAATGTTTTCCATCACAATGTCTATTTGGGACTAAGAGTGTTCCAGTTTTCATTTTAGTCTTTCTGATCATTGAAATCTGACACTGGAAGGGCAGTTTATAGCAATTTTTTAACATTATGTTACTCATTTATAGAACTTGGAATGTGTATTTTTATAGAATAAACAAATTACACAGAAAAAACCCCAATTAACTGAGACCTTAGCTTACAAAATATTACTCCCTACACCTAGAAGGTTAGGGTTGACAGAATGGAAATATGATCAGTCTACTGTCTGACATTGTTAGAGATTAATCTCAAATTTCAGGGAGGCGAGGGAGGGGAAGTCAAGGGCTTTTTCAGTAACAGAAGATTAATTTCTGTGTTCAAAAAATGCTATTTTAATATTATAAATACACTATTCTAAGATTTTAATTTTTCTTTATTTTAGAAAAGATAATTTCTGTATTTAAACTGTGTCTTAAGCACAAGACAGGGGTGCCATTTCTTAGGTTTTGGTCTCATCATTTTAAATTCTGCGGTGAAGTACAGCAATAGTGAAACACAGGTGGTGATACAATTCACGCGAATTGTAAAATATCACAACAATAGAAGTTCCTATATTAAGACCACCTTATCAGTGAGTCTTCCTTTTGCTAGGTCACAGGACTTAATAATTAACATCAAGGCCCTGACACTGAGCAAAGCCTCAGCTTTCATCTAGTTCAGATGATCTCTTCAAAGCTTCGTTATAAGATTTACTTGCATTAATTAACAGAGATGAGAGTCAATTAGCTATTTGCACGCTGCCCATCACATCAGAAGGCACTTATGTTTGCAGTGATGCTCATGACAGCAAACTAGATCAATTAATGTAACACAACACTCATTTTCTTCCCTAGATGTGCATCTCCAGATTTTGGTCACCTCTGTGCAAATATTCTCAAGGCTGCTAAACGCACCACAAGCCCAGTAACATTAAAACTCTTTGCAAATAGGAATTTTTTCTAACTGTAACGACAACTTCCAGAAAGCACCAAGAAAAACAGTAACAAAAAAACCTCATCAGTGGTCTTTTAACATTCCAAAATGAAGGATCAAGCTTCCCGCACAGCTACTTCTTTAACTCCAGAAGGCATTTCGGAGAAGTAAATAATAAAAAAATTAACTGCAGTCACCCTGCAATCTCTCTGTAAAATACATCTTCATCTTGAACCTGGGCTGGACAGCAGTAGCAAGCACGGTACCAAGCCCTACATTCAGACCACAGAAGAGTTTCACTTCGCAAGTGACGCACTGTGAGTGCTGAGCAGCATTGCCATTCATCTGCCAGTTCTGTACTTTGCAGAACATTTGTTTCTTTGAATACAGTGTAATCTTCTGTTCTCTGTTAATTACAGGCTCAGCGACCAGTAGTAGAAAAAGTCTCCACCTAGTATGTATAAAGCTAACGACATTAATTAATACAGTGGTTCCATCTTACAGTTGAGTCAGGACATGCCTAAATTAATGTGATCTTAATTCTGCTCCATGAGCCTATGCACAGAAAATTAATCCCGAATTATAATACGTATTTTGTGCCAGTACATCACAATGACCATTATATAGGTACCTCCAAAATCTTTCTTGAAGGCAGACCTGAGCTTCCTTTGCCTGGGCTTCAACCATGCAGAGGTAAGTCATGACTTCAGACCAAGAGGAGAGTACCTGCAGCAGTGTGCTGAGTGCCAGGACCTCCTGAGCTCAGTGCCACACTAACACGACTGTGTGACCGCTGCTCTGCTCAGAGTATAGTTACAGTCTTCCTGCAGCTGCCTGGAAAACACTGTGTAGACATACTTTTCATCTTTGGCTGATTTTACACATTATTTCTTATTTTACCTTGTAAGATATCTATCTTGAGATCTTAACTTTTCTGTGGCGGGATACTGAAAACTGGTTACTGCATGAGACTTCTGAGTGCTTTTTATTTTCTTAGCTTTACATCATATGGAAATGAAGCTAACTCACATAATGCATTTTAAACGCCATCTCAAGTTCTCTTATGTGGGGCACACTGAAATTTTCAAACACTGGAAAAACTTTGAGATGTCACAAAACCACTGCTTTAACCAATGAGACTGGGTTTGCAGAACTACTATGCAACATGCCATGGGTATGAAAATCACCTGTATATTTTTTTAATCAATAGATTAAAATAAATTAAAAATTAGTTTTCTACTGATATTAATGTACATGCATATATGAATAATTATGATAAATTATGATAAATAAATTATGATAAATATTGCATTAATATATGTACACTTAATTATAAATGAAACAATATTGACCATGATGCAGATTGAGTAACAGATAAAAGGGATCTAGTCAAAGCAAATGAAGGGCTATATGAGGTAAGATGTCTCCAGTCACAGTAACTGCACATGAATGGTTTCTGAAAGGAGTAAGATGAATTACATGTACACCTTACTGAGCTCTAAACTGCGCACTAGCTTTGCAACTAGGGCAGGGCTGATCGCTATGTGGAGCCTGCCAAGGCAATGACAACCCCTGTTCCAGCTCGGGCGACTGATGAAACTACATCTTTAAAAGCAGTTTGTTCTCCTGACCTGATTATGATTGTAGGTTTATTAGTCCAAGACGCGTGGGAAACATTACATTCATACATAAACATCTCCCTTTTTGCCTTACTAACCAAGTCTTGTTCCAAGACTGGAACACGCGTTTTTTCTCACTAATGCAGATCATGCCTACACCTCTGTCCCTCCATTTCTTAGAATTAAGCTCAAAACAAGTGGACAGCTCAATGAAGATTTCTGTCCTAGGAAGCAAGACTAAAGATATCCTAACTGAGAGAGACGAATAAATTAGAGGTAAACGTATTTTTAAAAGAAAAAAGTTTGAGGCTGAGAAGATCAAGATCACCTTAAAAAGAGGGAAAAAATCTAAATCCGTAAAAATAAAGCTTTTCCACCCCCCAGTGTATTAAGGATTTCAAAAACTTAAAATATCTTATTAATTGCCTCTCGACCTGGTCAAGTCCTTTTCTTCAGAGAAATGAAATCTCAAAACCTAGCTTGCACAGAAGATTCTGGGCTAGGGGCTATTTCTTAAATATTTGTATTTGGGTTACCTGTTTGGCTTGGTCATGCTTGTGCACTTGCGCACCATCTCCCTTTTCTTATCTACATAAAAGCCAAGAACGCAAGAAATCACTCCCTAAACAAGTCCAGGCTGTGTGAAGACTACCACAGCGTGGCAGAGAGGACAGCCAAAATACTTGTTTCCAAGGCTTTGCAACTCTCCTGGATAGCAAACAGTCACACTGCTTTGTCTTGCACCTTCTATTTTAATAAACACCCTCACATTTAGCTTTAAGTATATTTTATCCTATTTAATGGAAGTAACCATGATGCCACGCATTGGCTATAAAACTAGACTTCTTAACATTCTCAGTAAAGGTTAGTAACTTTCAGTAGTGTTTTCTTCACAGACCGCTTTGACACCTTACTTTTCACAGTGATACAACTGAACCGAGAGAATGCCAATTACAAACACTTGCTTTTTACAATACTGAAGATAAAGCATTAGATTTGCAAAGTTCTTTAGAGATCTGCAGAATTTGTAAAACATTCTCTAAAAAATGTTGTGTTTAGAGCCCAACAAGCCTGCTCTCTGTACCTCGGAAATATCTGCCCACTCCCCATCCTGACACACTGCATCTCCACAAAATCAACCAAAACAGCAGCACTATAGCAGGCTCTCATACAAAGGAGACAGCCAGAAGAAAATAGCGAAGGAACTGCACTTCTCCTTGCGAAAGTGATACTACTTTGGTGTTGATACTGACCTTCACTGAGCACAGAATACTCCCTCTGCAAATAAAGAATATTCAGTTAAAAAGCAGTAAGATTAGAGTATGATAAAGAGGATGAGGGAGAGCAGAAAGGACATAGGAACCCGGGGAAAGAACCACAGGGTCAAAAACACCACCAGAAAAATCCTGTCTCCTATCTATTTACCATCACACATATAAACCCAAATGAAAGCCAGAAGAGCAGAGACAAACTATTTTAAAAGTTGGGTTTTGGTGTTTGCTTTTCCCCCCCCAGTTCAGCTGCACAGTGAAAGAAGTCGAAGATAATACAGCAATTAAGCTAACTAGAGTTTCCTGAAACATTTAGTCTGGGCTTTAATCACTGGACCCAAATCCTTTAGTTCAGCTCTGTATCCCATCCTTATTCTTGCAAGAGAACCTAAGCAAAGATGCTTTCTCACAGTCAGGTGCTGCTTCTCTTCTCCTTGTCGGAGCTGGGCAGAGCAGAGGAGCCAAGCAGCTGCACAACTGCAACAAATGCAATTGACTGATCCCTTCAGAAGACTTTATTCCCCATCATTTTCTAAAACCTGAGCCAAGGACTTTTACATCGTGAGAACCTGTCTTAGAAGAGCAGATTTCCATTATAAGTAATGTTAAGAGAAGCCAATATTATTGAAATTCAGGGGAAATTCATACTGAAAGATTTATTTAATCTTACTCTAAAAAATTCTTGAATGGACCAGATTACATTCACAAGTCTGGAACTTGGGATTCAGCTTCCACCATTCATGTCTGTCATTTCTGCCTTGGTGCAAAATCTTGCTCACTTTGCCCAAATGAGGTCTGCAGTACTCTACATTTTACTGAGAGGACTCCTCTGAGGTTTTGGGGTTAGAGAGATGGACGAATAGGAGGCCTGTTAACTGGTCTTTCTTTTCCTGGATATTTTAATAACATTAATTTCTTCTATGTGATCAAAGGGAAATGGATAGTGAAGGTTTTGGTTTTTTTTTACTGTATTAAAAATAAATTACTATAGATTGCCAAATCATTAGAAATCTCTGAGAGGAGACACATGAATAGTTTTTCCCTTTAATTGCAATTGCTATAGATTAGTACTCCTGCTTGGTCTCCTCCCCCTTGTGTTTTCACTTTTATATTATCTGGGATAAGCAGATTAGATGATCTGTCCTCAAGCATTCTCTTAATCCTCTAAAGTCTCCTGTGATTCTCTCCTCTCTCCTTTCCCAGCTGTCCTGTCCCCCCTCTGTCTTAAGCTGGAAAGTAGTTTCCTTCAGGATGCCATAATGTTAAACAGTCATTACTGGCATGACAATGTGATTTTTCCTGTCATTAGCTGAATTTCCAGTGGCTTTAAAAAATTCAAACCAAACAAAAAAACCACAACTAACCTCCCAACACCCAAACTGCCAACAACACCCAAAACAACAACAACAACAAAAAAACCCCACACAAAACACTTCCTTGCCAGCATTAAGGGGATACTGCTTGGTTGAAAGCAATAGGATTTGAAAATATTGGGAAAATTAAGATGTTTAAATCTCCTGTAAGCAATAACCACTTCAAATAAAAAAAAAAAAAACCAAAAAAAAATTTAAAAAGACTGATTGTCAGAGATAAATAGGTCTGGGATTTCTCTGATGACTTCTGAGCTATCCCCTCCTTAGTGACCTCTCCCTCACTCAGAGAGGAAAGGAGAGAAGATTAAAAACAAGATGAATCACACAGCTAGACTGAAGTGATTCTGCCCCAAAAGTTTTTGGCTCAACTATACAACCCTGCACTGCAACCCATTAAATGCTTTGGCCCGTATGCAAGAAAGGAGCATGAACATAGGATTTCTTCTCAGAGTAAATTTGTGCCCAACCACTTAAAGCATCCCTGTATGTCATTCACTTCCTGCCACATCTTGAATAGGACGAAGATGCTTTCAGAAAAGCATACCCTTTCCAGTAGAGCAATAGAGGATGTCGGAGTCAAAGGTGATCAACGTCTCCACATATTACACCACGGATTTCCTTGTGTAAAGTGAGGATTCCGTAAGACCACTATAAAGACCAGACCTGAAGACCAGCACGAACGTGTACCTCACAGTTAGTCAACTCATTCTTTGTAAAAGCACAGATCTTTTCAGCACATGAAAATGCATGCTGGACCTAACAAGCTTAGGCCTCTATTATAATCTCAATCTCCTTTACCTCTAGGTATATAAGGCCAGATTTTTCATGAGATGTTATTTGTATATATTTCAATCCTCCTGCCACTTTTTCACTTCTCTAGAAGGATGTTATTATCCAAACATCTGGATCTGTTCTCTGTAATCTAATGAGCAATATTTTATGGGCTGTATATTCATCTAGAAATATTGTATATGTCTGCAGTTACATAGACTGTATTGAAGGTAAAAGAGAAAAGGATACTGCTTATGTTCTTTAAACTTGATTGTGTTTTATGTTTCTTATGATGAAGAACAGGACCAGCAAAGTCTACACATATTGTGAAGGCCTGTTTAAAAACTACTCATCTCATGATCTAAACTACTTGCAATAACAGATTATCTGATTAAAGGCTCTTCTAACATAAGTAGATAAATTTATCTTGCCTACAGGCATAATGAGAGTGCATCTGCAAACTTACAATAATGTTTACCTATTGGTCTCTTTCACAGCTCAATAACATGCACTAAAGAAGCATTTTAATAAATTCATCTGCCTTTTGTACTTCAGGGGAGAGGGGGAGAGAAGGAGAAAACACAGACATCTCCAGTTTTCATGTAAGCCAACAATTTAAAAGGGGTCTGTTACAGTGCACTTGGCTCCTGACGGAACTACTCAAGAACCTGTCATATGGCAAGCCAAGTTCTTTTAAACTCTCTGAACAGGTTTATTATTACTGCTCTACAAAGTCTGCAACAAGTCTTGGCAGACCCACCACTCAACAAGAGGAACACTAGACCAGATGTGTTTAGAATCCAAAAGCACAAAGTTGCCATTTTCCATTTACAAGTCACCTTTAATCTTTTCAACTAACCTTTCAAACTATAGTCAATCCAGGCTCTTGTCTACTTTAGTGAGATAGATAGATGGAAATGTAATGAGAGAGTTCACTTGTCAGGCTAGCTCTTTGTTGGCCAAAACCACTTTTCTAGTATGTTAATTAGTCTTTTGGTAAATGTAACTGAAGACAAACTAGAATTACTAAATGCTGCTGGGCTGTAAAAGTACAGTGCACAGATATACAATATTTCAGTTGACATTCACTGCAGCACTGTCTGGAGGATGTATGTAAACATACATGCACACATCCAGGTTAATTTTGAATGATCTTTCCTCTCCTCCCCACTCCCCCTTTTCATCTGCCTACCAGAAAACACCTGGAATGACAAAACTATCATGTTAGAAGTGGCCAAGATGTCACTGATACTGACTAAATGATCAGTGATAAGAATGTCAAAATGCCATAATCATTAATTTTCAGATGGTCATGTAATATAATAATGTGGTAACATTTATTAAACACTCTACTTTTTTTAAAGAGTTTCTGGCTCCCAGAATTGAGACAGAAACAGTTTAAGAAATAAAATTAAAAACAAAGATTCTGGAGCATAATTCTGCAGCAAACAATGACAGCTCTAGCAAATTCAGGACTTAAGTAATCAGAGCAAAAAAGTTTTTTTCATAAAAGCCATGTATGTCAGTGGCTTGTGGAGGCTGAAGGCTTCTCAGAGGTTTATAAAACTAGCTACGATATTAGCAATGGAAAATATCACGGTATTTCACGAAGTGCAAGCATCAATATATACTTTAAGATTTACATTAGTATTTTCTAAAGAGAAAACACGTACTTTCTCACCTGGACTTCTTTACAAAGATACTGTTCTCTTAGAAACTGAAGCGATCAAATAACAAAGAGTACATTTTAGGAAATTATTATAAAGCAGAGGTAAAGTACTATGCAGATTAATAAAGGAGTGAATTAATCCCTGAAATACGTTGCCTGAAGGAATATCACAGACGACAATGGTTTTTGGTGATGTATGTGTTTTTTTTAAATAAGAGGGGGAGGAGACATTCACACCCATTGTTTTACTAAGGATTAGAACAAAGGGCAAAATACAAAGAATCAATGAGAAAAAAAATGTGCTGAAAATTCTAAGACCATTTCCTAACCCCAAAGCATCCAGATTTCAAAAAATGTCCATTTACACTATTGAAGAAGACTTACATTACAAGGAATAATTGTTGAAATAAGTTTGGGTTTCCTTTCAGGGAACAGACAGTCATCCAAAGTGCTTCTCAAGTGCAAGAAGCTGCACCTTCATATCAAGAACAAAGATAGTATCTTCAGAAAATGTGCTTCCTCTTATTTTGCATGCTACTAGTTTTTCATTAGACAAGTAAACATTAAGTAACTTAAAAAATTAGACAAAAATTGTATACTTTAGGAAACAGCTCAATATGATGATCATTCCCAGAAGTAGCTAAGAACACACCAGAGACCTTTGATTTTGGTGTTTGGTTTGTTTGTTTTGAAAGGGCAAAGATCCTAGTAGAGTAGCTGTAGCATGGTTTACTGAGCACAGAAGTTCAAGCAGCATGGATCAATGTTAATCCATGACAAACAAGCATTTTTAACTAGGTCCCTTTAGAAGATTTTGAACTGTTCACCAACACCCAACAAACTTCCCTGAAGAAGCCTCCCAACTTTTATATTTACCGCCAGCATTTGCATGAAGGTACTATGCCATACCATATCCACATGGCTTGTATCTTTGATAACCACAGCAGTGTAACATCTCAAAACACTGAATTGCTATCTCCATTTAGATCACATGCATTGGACAGAGAGGTAAGTTGAAATCTTATAGTTTAAACACCAAAGTTTACAAACTAGGAGCATGCTCCTACAAACGAGGGAGCATCTTTCGACGATTTCAGCAAAGATGGTTTCTAACAGGATAGCAGCAAGAACTGTTTGCTGCATTACTGTGTCTAGCATGGTAATCCAATTTCCAGACATTATGTAGGCATTCTACTTCTTCCCTTATACAAACCAAGATGAGTTGCTCAAACCTGGATGACCTTATGGAAATAAGCATCATAGAGTTGGTGCTCTCAATAGCTTATGTACACTTATACTCATCTTAATGACGAAGATTAGCAGTTGGAAAGGTCATGACTGAGACCTCCCAGGATGATGAAGAAGAGCTGCTAATCATGCCACAAGTTATGCAACTGCTGGGGGGGAGTTCAAAAACCAAAGCAGATTGCTACAAAGACAGGCCTATGTACAACAGATAGATATCTATATAACTGTAGGGATAAATACTTACCTGTATGCACAGGAACATCAGACAGAGCCAGACACCCTTCTCCCCTGGGGAAACTCAGAACCATGAGACACCATGTGCATTTTGCTCTACATGACCACCACACACCTTCCTATATACCTCCAAGGTGAACACTGGGATCTGACTCAGAGATTGATGAAAGCCAGATTATCCATGTTAATATTCTGGTAACATTATGGCAATGGGGTGAAAGGATAAGCATATAGGAAACAAAAGGGGAGTATTTCTATGGATCAGTGCTTTCTTTGCAAACAAAATTTTGGGATAGCAAACTCCTTGTCAGAAACTCTTTTTGCATCTGAATTTTTTCATTCAGGTCACGTAATACCACTAATCAATAACCTTTCTGAGTTCAGCTGAAGAACGAACACCCAGTGCAAAACATGCCATAAAATAGAGTTGTTTCTTCCGACGATACGATGAAATATTCCAAATGACACAATGTCCTCCTACAACTCTTTCTGAACTTAATAGCAGGACATGTTTGGTTACTGCTTGTCAAGTTAAGTTCATTTTCTCCTTTCAACAAGCACCTCATTCAAAAAAAATCCTTATTAATTAATGTTATTATTCCAGAGCAACTTCCTTTACACTGTCACAATGATCTGTCCATCACAACGAGATTACATAAAATACGAATCCTCCTTAGTTGTATAACACCACCTAAAATGGTCTTTACATAAGCTTCTTTTACTTATTCTGTTCAGAATTTTTTCTGAACATGCATGCCTTTTGGACAATCAAAAACCTAAACTTGCCTTCTTCAGTTTAAGAGAACTGTTTTTATGGTCTTGCTGCTCCTTGATTCCTTAAAGGACTTATTAGCATTATTCAAAAAGATAGTTGATAAAGAACATTTAACTGTTTAACAATACTCAACAGACAGTTGATTATAGAAAGACATGTCAGTGCACATATGGCAGGCGGATAAATTATGCACATCTGGATTACTTTTGGCAAGAAACAAAGCTAAGCGTCTAACGCCAAGTTTAGCAATCTGTCACTATCAATATGTGCATTTATTTAAAAGACGTCAAGAATTCAAAGTCATATTTTCTATTTCTTCATAAATGTTCCAGCGCTTCATGAGACGGCAAAGCAGGTGACAAAACACATTGTTTAAATTGCCAAAGGCTGTATAAACAGGGATAATTTTGAACTCGCCATGCATATAGGAGTAGCCAAATTTTCAAGTCAACTATTCTTCTTTAGTGTATACTAATATTTAGTATATAGAGTAGACATATAATCAAGTTCTCAATAGTCAGCCTCAAAACTTAGCTGAAAACGGTTAAAACAATTTGGTAAGTTCACAGAAAATTAAACAAAATGAAATTATCAGAAAAGTTGCAATTACAACCTCATTTGTAACATTAATTGCTTATTTTTAGTGATAGTTTAATGAGAAAATACGCCACCCTGTGTCTAATTTTCTTGGCCAAAACAAAGTAACAGATTAGTGGCAGACAGAGGTTACACCATCTTGAAAGGCAAGCATAAAACTGGAAGTTGAGAAGTCATGCTTGTTCTTAATTTACATCTAATACAAGTAAACAAAACAGAAAAACCCCAATAGATATGGATTAATATTTGCCACAGACACCACCAGTTATTAGATGATTAAAAAGCCAGAGCTATTTTTCTCAAAAGAACAGAGAGTATGACCAACAAGGCCTTTATAAATCCTGAAGTATTTAAAAACTATGAAAATCAAGATCAGATTTTGTGGCAAAAAGCCTACTTGCTTTAAAATCATTCAACTCATACTAAACACAGGGGTGAAGGGAAAGAAGGGGTACAGTATTAACATTGCCTACCATTTTTCATGTAAAAAAAGCTACAAAACCATGTTGTAAGAATTCAAAGACTGCCCATTGCTTAATAGAAGGCGCTGATGGTGCTGTTTCTTCGCTATAAGAAATTCCATTCAGCTTTAGCTGAATGATCATATTAGATTCATCCACAGTCCCCTTAGGATTTATATTTCTGAGGGGAATAGAACCTCATTCTGTCTCATTTACGCTGGCTACATGTACAGAGAGAACATTAAGCCTGCATAAGTAAATTTAACTCTTACATTCAAATGCTTGACTTCATTAAAAAAAGTTAATTTTTGTGTGTTTTGTGTGCAACAGAGTAACTCGTTTTCATATTCTTATTAGTATATGAATACATGAACTATAGAAAGGTTTCGATTTACAGTTGTAACAGAGCCTTAATTATATTCATGAGAAATGGAAATTACCTAAGATATATAACAATATTTATTCCAAGTACTTAATCAAAGTTATGTTAATATTTGCCATACGAAAATAAAACAGTTTTGGAATATATTTCAGAACCTAAAACCTTGGCATGTTTTCTATGAAAGTAGTCACCATTTACACTTTATTTCACACACTCACCCCTATACACACACACAGAGGTAAGTAACCAGCCACAACATTTTACATTTTAAAGTAAGGAATTAATTCACCGTCTTATTGAATACTAAATCTGAGCTAAAAGTGAGTGTTAACCTAGCCAAATATAAAAAAGAAAAGCTGGAAGAAACCAGCAAAGAGACAGCAGAATTATTTCCCTTCCCGATGGGCCATCTCTCGTCTGGTAGAGAAAGCATCACACTGCTGGGGCTGTTGGGACAACAGATTTCAACCAGTCTCAGGACAAACACACTAGGCAGCAGGAATCCACGCCAGTCTTCGAGAGATTCACTTAAGATGGCTTTTTGTTTGTTTGTTCGTTTGTGTTTTCCTGTTGGTTCACTTCTTAGTGGATCATGGTACATGTTTCTCACCATGAATAATCTACTTCTCTTGTCTCCAGTATCCCTAAAAGTATGAGTACTCAAAGTAAACATGCAAAATTTGGTACAACCGTTTCCCATCAGGGAAGAAGGACTTGAGACATTCTCCTGACAAGCATGCATAGGACAATATTCTAAGCAGATTATTAATTAAATTGAATTTAAAATCTCTTAAAAAGTGTAAGTGCAAAGGATTGCTTAACAGGACAAAATTCTTAAACAGCACTGAAATGGGTAAACAACAAGCTGAGCAGTGCCACACGTTAGGTATAATACAAATTGACAATACAGTGTACACTCTCTGTTGGGCACTTGACGTGAATTATTTATGTGCCAGCTAAAATGAATAGACAGGGAACTTGATAACTTCAGCTGTACTGTATTTCACTTTAAAACGCTTTCAGTAGATTATGCTTTTTTATTGCATAAACGTGTTCAGGCTCAACTGACTTTACCTCAGTGTCTAGATACACTGCAATGTCTTGAACATTGAACTCTCTACCAGCAGAGGGGGACCTCTATTGTGATTTCTTTCTTTCAAGGCTCTCCAAAGGCAGTCTTCTAAATCCATTATTTAGGTTCTAATGCATTCTTTTTATAAACCTCATATACAGAACTAGGCAAATACTCCTATTCCCCATGGGCATTCAAGACAGAAAACTTAAATTGGCTGATTGCTCTTTTGCTTTGATCACACTATGAGACAGCATTTCTAAAGCTACTTTTAAAATTTCAGCGTACACCAGCATGACTGTATGTTAAGAGAACTGTATACACTCAGATTTTTCCTGCCCATGTTTTAAATGACCTCTCATCAGCTTACATAACTCATTTCACCATCATGATCTTTGGAGCTTTGTTTTTCTATCACAGAAATCAAAGTTTCTTCCACCTGTACTTGGGTCTCCAAGTTACTCAAAACTACATGTTGTCATTATCATCCTAGAGCATTTATGTAACTTTTCTATATGGACATAAGCGGGAGTACAGAAATAACCCACTTCCACAAAGTCAACTGTAGACTTGTGCAGCAAGTCCACAGCAAAGACAAGAAATGAACCTGTATTTCCTAACATCTCAATAATTTTAATGACTTCTCCCACTGTAAGTAACAGGTTTTTTTACCTTAATTTCTCTCCTCCAAAAGCCCCCCTTGGATTAAAGCAAACTGTATGTATTATCAAAAGAAACAACTGGTAATTAGCTTGTATGATGAAAAGGAATATTGTGGTATATTAATTGTCAAAAACATAACTTCTTTCTGCTGATAGCAACTGAAAAATTGGACAGCGGGCATTCAATGATTTTGCTGGAGAGTCACCAAGTTGAAAACTATACATAGAAGCATCTTATGAATTAAAATATTTTAAATATACACAGTTTTTATTTAATTTACGTTGTGAGATGTCACCCACAAAAGATGCTCTAAATTGGAGTTTATAATGAAATAGTAGTAGAAGATACAAAACAAGAAACACAGACCTAATGCAATTAAAGAAAAATATCGTAAACAGATTCTTTCACTTTTTTTTTTTTTTAATGGAGCTATGATTAAAAGTAGTCTTAAAAACCCACCCCAGGTAAAGTGCTATTTTAAGGGGTAAACATTTTAAGGGGTAAAACACTTTTCTCACTACAGGATGAGGGTCACGTAAAAAAAAAAAAAAAAAAGACCCAAACCCCTGGCTAACTTTGCCAAAATCTAATCTGAGTGCTTAACTGTGCCATTACGTTGTGCTCAAACAAAACTTTGATCATAAATTCCTTTTCAGAGACCAAAATGAATGACAATAGGAAAGCAGGTTTCTATGGCAGGGCAGCTCTGTTAAAGCTTTCAATAACCATGTCAGCTCCCAGGGGCTTTAATTTGCTTCTGTGGTGGCCTTTGTTTTTATCTTTAAAGAATTCATTAACTACATGACACACACGTACCTAATTTTTTTTTCAGTATTCTTTGGTAAAATTTTAATTGCTCTCAGACACACATTTGTGAGGGGTGATGGTCACCGGAGCAGATCTGCAGAGCACCACAGACAGGTGAGGCTCTGAGCTTCTGACAAGAAGTCCCAAGTGCCGACAATTTCAATTCTTTTGGGGAGGCAAACAGGCAAGTACAGCTCTCATTTTCTGCTTTTTAGCATACTTCTTCCCACTCAGTGCTTGGTGACATTAGCTGGCACACCTTGTCTGTAAATATTCTTTTCTCTGCAGAACTAGTTTCATGAGGAAAAAAGAAGAAAGAAGAGGAATTTTCTAGGACTTTAGTTTGCTTTTTTCCTCTTCATCTCTTCTCCCTTGTTGTTTGCCTGTTAAATTTAAGATTAAATACTTGGGTCTGCAAAGACAAGCAGGAGATTATTACTGCATGACAAAACCAAACCTTGTCTTTTCTAACAATAACCTGCCAGCCCCAGAGACAGACTGCAAGAGACATGTGGCTTGGCCCTTTCAAGGCAAAACTTTAGCTACTATGTGTAAATAATAATGTTTCCCTAGTGCTATGAAATACAAAAAAGCTGATATGGCCCTAAAATATAGTACCATAGCACAGTAAAACCTTGTAGGATCCAGTACCCAGCACACAATTTAAACAAGAAGTAGTATGGGGTGTTGACGGTTTTTGGTATTGATTCATGCTGGGCACAGAAAACTATGATGATGAAGTTTTATTTTGGAAATTATCCTCAGTGCCTCAAAACTCATGAACAGAAAGGTTATGATGGTGGTATCCATAACTCTTCATCTGTAGGAATAGCAAGTATTCTACTAAAGGGGCAGCTATATAGAAATCCAATTTAAAATCGGGGAGGTTTTAAATAATGTGGTGACAAACACAAACTCTTCTTGAAACACAACTATTTTCAATAGCCATAAAGTAGAAATTTGCTCAACAAGAACAGACTTCCATTTTCCTCTTATCACCAGAAATTAAGACTTTCAGAGTGCTTTCAAGTAAGATAATTATAAACATCATGGTGATGAATAATTGTTCACATCTGTCCCAGCAACAACAGCTGCAGATAAGAAAACATTTCTCTATTTCTGAGCACTGCACAAAGTGGCCATCTAAGCAAAGTCTGAAAAAGCAAGAGAGAAAACTTTGATAGAGGTTGTGAGATTGATGGTCCTGATCAGATCTATCACTGTTGTAGAGAGAGGGCAGTTGTCCAGAGTGCAGTCAGTTGAAAAATGCTAAATTGGTGGAATCCCGTGTTTTGCAGGATTTCTGGCAGAGTTTTCCTCCATTTCTATAGAACTACATTAGTTTCTTGCTGAGTCTTTTGTGCTCAGGCTGCAAATTCCTTTAATAGGTATAGGATTGCCACACTTTTCAGCAGTAATACTTTATACCAATCTTCATAAAACTCCCATAAATTTGACTCCTGAAGAGCCTCATCAGTCTAAACTAAGAACAAATTCACTGATGAAGCAATAATTAAGTTCCAAAAAAGAGAACTGGGAATCAGATTTAAAGCTTTCTTTTTCATGTCTGGAAAAATTCAGAATTTTATCAAAGCTTGCAACAACTCCACTACACAAACTACCTGAGACTACTTTTTGCCTATTAATACAAAATTAAAGAGCTGTTACCTACTAGCACTTACATTCTGTGTATTAACGCTTATATTCTGAATATTAGCACCTACATTCTTACTTATTAATTCTGAAATACTTCTAAATAGGAACAAGTTCTTTTGCACACAAGATGAATTAAAACTCCATTAAGAACATACAGTCAAGCAAAAGAAATGGAAACAACTGAAATAATCTAAACAGTAACAGAGAATTTTAAATTCTATCTACAAGACAGAGGAAATCATGGTCTTCAATGGGTGTACTAGCAAAATGACCACTTCAATATGCATGTTCCACATATCTAAAAATTACTTTATAGGAATACTATTTCTGCATTCTTTAACACCATAGCTGAATGAACAAGCAGGAAAA
Source organism: Calonectris borealis (assembly GCF_964195595.1). Lineage (NCBI taxonomy): Eukaryota > Metazoa > Chordata > Aves > Procellariiformes > Procellariidae > Calonectris > Calonectris borealis. Next base: position 68,132,759 of record NC_134352.1, on the reverse strand, counting down.
TGATCACACAAATAGAGAATATTAAATCACCATAGATCTCAAAAAACATTAAACTCAGAGAACGACTCAACTGTTTCTAGGTCAGACATCCTTAATAAGAAGGTAGTGAAACAGACTGTACATACTGAAATGAATGAAGTACGCAGAATAATTTCTTTATAACAGATAACTAATTAGGAGATACTGTATATTATCTATGTCTTGGATAACTCAGAAATGCCATTTCAGAACTTGACAGTGCTATATTTATTTCCAATTACTACAATAAAAGAGAATCCAGACTGATATCAAATAAATCAAAACCTTTTTCAAAGGGCCAAAAAAGGTTTTGAATGACACAACGCTCAAGTGTCGGAGCAACATCACTATCTCTTTCAATTAACTTGCAGCTATTGCTGTCAAACACGTTACAAATTGACAGGCTATGTAAGAACACTAAAAATTCTATTTGAATATAAATTCAAAGTTTAAATCCAATCTTAATTCAAAAAACAATATTATTTTTTAGTCACACTAAAATAACCTAATGAGCTTTGGCACACTTTTCCAGCATTCAATGTACTTTAGTCAAATGACTAACATAGTGAGTCCCTGACGCTAATCCTGAGCAGCACAAGTCAACTCTTCCTTCATTGCCTGATCACAATACCCAGACAACACATACTGTATTCTCAAGCATTTTCAGTTACTCGTTGTAGGTTCTCAAGATAACTAAAATTCTACTTTTCAGAACGCAGAAGTTTAAATAATTGTAAAGGTCCAGGACCACAAAACTGTCATACCAGTTTATTGCTTAAATGATTTGCATAACTTCTCCAGTCAGAGAAGACAATACCATGACCGTAACAATGCAGGACTCATTATGACCAGAGTTCTTATGATTGATACCACAGTTCTTTAATTTGCATGTATCAGGGTTTATGCATATAAAAGCACTGTGATGTCAGCTGAATCACAGCCATCTTGGAAAATATTCAATGATTAGGGTGATAGCACCAGTTGGGACACCATAGTCTTGTTTTCTGTTCTGTTTGTCCAAACTTCTGCATTAAGCTCTTAATTACTGCTTCAGACTCAAACTCTCATTGGAATCACCAATAATTAGATGGCCATTAGCTTTGTGGTTGTAGCTGACAGTCTACCAGTGCTTAAATTTCTGTAAAATGAATAGCAGACTGTTTCCTTACCTCAAAGACGACAAGCAAATACATTAAAAGATGATATGTTCCAATACTACACCACTATTTCAGTTAAAGTCCTAAGTAAGGGGAGCAAGATGCATGAAAAGATCCAGACAGTCTTCTGCCTAAAAAGCACGAAGGAAGAGGCAGTGCAGTCGCAGATATAACTCCAGGTGTAACCGAGGTCTCTCTTTAATTCAGTTTTTCTGTGTCTGAGAATAAAATGGAGTGGAAAGAACAGAAATATAATTATGAATCTGAACTTTCCTGAGAAGGAAAGTTTTGCAAAATACTTTGCATCCAAGCAGCTAGATTTCTAATGTCCCCTTAGCCACAGTTCTACTAGTTAAGTTCCTTTTCTCTCATTATATCTGTTTTCTTGCTCAAACCTCTCTCTGCCCGAACTGGCTTCTACAACAGTGTTTTAGGGCACAGTCCTCAGCTATCCGGTCTCCTCCCCAGCAGAGTGTTGGTTACGGTTGCAGACGCTAAATGACATTTTTATCGAGAGATACTTAACACACACTATTCATTTTGTCTTCAAATGCCTTATGGAGATTCCAACCCATGCACATCCTGATCGATAGTACACAGAAGAGGATTCAAACACCAGACCATGACTAAATCAAACTAACACAAGGAGGCTCCATGTGCCCCACTGCCAGTCATAGTAGTTTTTAAAATTATCTCTCAGCCAGGTTCTACCAAAAATGGAGATGCTGCTTTGCTGACCTACCCTTTGAACACAGCTCACTTTTGAAGCATCCATCCCCCTGCATACGAGTCAGGCATTTGTTGATTTGCTGCCTTCCACATGCACAAAAAAATCCGCCAAATCCTGGGCCTTATTACCCGCAAGAGCAGACCCTTTAAGCTTTGACCCAGTTTGACTACTAACAGCCATCTTCCCAACTCCAAAGTGCTGTCAAGTAAATGTCAACGAACTAACGTGTTACAAAACAAAAACTTAATTCAGTGTTCCTGATTTCAAAACAGGCAGTTCTTTAGTCAATAAACATTCCTTCTACACTACAAGTAAGTGAAAGGTGACTAACAGGCAAAAGACTTTTTAAATGCCTGGAGAGTTTGGAAAGGGTTTGGAAGGAATAAGCTTGCCAGAAACTGCTGGCAAGCACACTCCCTACAACAGCCGGCAACGGGATATCCAAGCATGCATTTTTGCTTCCTTTCCCAGACCATAGTATTACCACCCCGACCTTCTTATTTATGCAAGGAAGGGTGGCATTATTGAATTCGTTTTCTTAGTTTAGCAGGATGTTTTTCCTATTGCACAGAAGGAATGACTTCCAAAAGGAGAGGTAGCCAAATACATGTGGGGAGCATTTTAAGCCCATTTTAAAGTTACTAAAATCTAAATTGTCAGAGCCCATTGGCATGGCATAACACCTTATTTTTATACAACATATTAGCTACTGCATTTAGGACATTTTTAGAGGTATATTATTTCTCAAACATAGCCCAGAGACACAAATAATGATTTAAGAGAAATGTAAGAAGGCACACCCATTTTCTTTAGTAAAAGAGCACCTGCAACTACTTTTATATTTTGTTTCTCATATTTTGGTAAACCTTAATGGTTGCATCCCATCCATGATGCGGATTAAACCATAACTACTTCACACCATTAAGGATTTTACAGTGGATAATCTGCAGGAACTATAGCTTAACCTGCACGAATTTATAACGTTTTGCTGCAGGTTATGTATCGCGACATGTAGATAAACAGAAAAAACTTCTATGTTGCATTTTACTACCTATATCAAAAGTTAACATCTCTGTCTTACAAGAAATGCTTTCTTAAAAGGCATTTATAGAATTATAGAATCATTAAGGTTGGAAAAGACCTCTAAGATCATCGAGTCCAACCGTCAACCCAACACCACCATGCCCACTACACCATGTCCCTAAGCGCCACATCTACACGTCTTTTAAATACCTCCAGGGATGGGGACTCAACCACTGCCCTGGGCAGCCTGTTCCAAGGCCTGACCACTCTTCCAGTAAAGAAATTTCTCCTAATGTCCAGCCTAAACCTCCCTTGGCGCAACTTGAGACCATTTCCTCTCGTCCTATCACTAGTTACTTGGGAGAAGAGACCAACACCCACCTCGCTACAACCTCCTTTCAGGTAGTTGTAGAGCGCGATGAGGTCTCCCCTCAGCCTCCTCTTCTCCAGGCTAAACAGTCCCAGTTCCCTCAGCCGCTCCTCATAAGACTTGTGCTCCAGGCCCTTCACCAGCTTCGTTGCCCTTCTCTGGACACGCTCCAGCACCTCCATGTCCTTCTTGGAGTGAGGGGCCCAAAACTGAACACAGGATTTGAGGTGCGGCCTCACCAGTGCCGAGTACAGGGGCACGATCACCTCCCTGCTCCTGCTGGCCACACTATTTCTGATACAGGCCAGGATGCCATTGGCCTTCTTGGCCACCTGGGCACACTGCCGGCTCATGTTCAGCCGGTTGTCAACCAGCACCCCCAGGTCCTTTTCCTCCGGGCAGCTTTCCAGCCACTCTTCCCCAAGCCTGTAGCGTTGCCTGGGGTTGTTGTGACCCAAGTGCAGGACCTGGCACTTGGCCTTGTTGAACCTCATACAGTTGGCCTCGGCCCATCGATCCAGCCTGTCCAGGTCCCTCTGCAGAGCCTTTATGAACTGGAAGGAAAATTTTCCAAAAGCCCGCATTTGGCCATATCCCCTCTTCTTTTGTGAACAGTCTTCCTGAACCAAGCAACAATATTATCATCAAAAAAGATCTCAATCTTTTCATATAATACCTGGCAAGTTTATGTGAAAACAATTTACATGACGGCAAATTTTTGTGTTTTTTAAAAGACTGTCCAGACACCAAGCTGCAAAAACTATTCACGTTTTCAAGAAAGCCAACAAGAATATATGAAAATTTACCATGTTCTTCAGATGGGTAAGTAATATTTACTCTTCCACTGCCTGTGACTGGCAGTATCAGTACATTAATCTACTCTTGGATTTACTTGTTTATACACCAATTTTGAAATACTGCTCCAGTGTCTTGATTCCTAAACAAACACCCTCAAAAATTAATCCAGTGAGATGACATTAGTCTCTTCTCATTGACCAAATGCTTTGTAATAAGCTGATTGGCAGAGATGACTTAATTCAGACACACTGAGTAACTGAATAATTAAATCAAATAGAAGAGCTAATAAAGAATGCATAGACACTGCACAAAGTTATTTAGGGAATTGAGAAAGTCAATGGAAAGAAAATAGTAGTAAAGCTTAAGCGTGTTTTGATTCCGTATTCTGATTTGTTAAAAATTTTCCCATCATTTTATGCCCTAATAAATTTCCATTGACTAACATGACCTAAAGCTACAGAGAAAGCTACTCAAGTGCGGAGTTTGCTAGAATGTATCTCCACCAAGTTGCTGCAACTAAACATCAGTTAAAGTATTGAGAAAATGGAAATGTACCCTTGTAAAATTCTTTGAGACTAGTCTTTGAGTCTAGTAACAACTAAACTACTTTGGACACTACGCTGTTTCAAAATAAATTAATTCTATATAAAAATTCTAATAATAAGTGAATTTTACAATGTGGTAAAACCCAGAGTGACACTCTGCGAAAGTCATCAAGAAATGCAGCACTGTATATAGAAAACGTACTTTGTTTCCCACATTCAACTGTCATGTAAACTTCAGCTTATCAGGAGGTAAAACTATACCATACATTCACTGGAAACAAAAAAGGATCAAGATAAACCAAAAATAATCTGGCACCACATATTAATAACCCAATGCAAGCAAAAACCAAAAGTTAATGTCAAACATAATTAGCCTGACATCCTCTTGTCTTCTCTTCCTTTTAACCAAGGAGACACTCTCTTAATGTCAATGAAATTATTTGAATGATCAAGGGGAGCACAATTCCTGACGTCAGATAAGAAAAATTCTCTTAATTATGGTCAGCTGTTCTCAGACGTTTAATTTTGTATATTTACTAGTCATAATGAGACACACAAAGATCAAGACAACAAACTCTGCCCACGTAGTACAATCTAAAAGTTAACACAGTTGTATGCCACTTGTGGAAAACTGATTTTTGACAGCCAGCAGGAGTAAGAATCAATTAGTGAAACTTCTGGTAGCACACAGAAAAACGTACCTTACCCGTAGGACCACCCATTTGTTTTATTACCTACTGCTTCAATGCACAATGATAATATAGCTAAAAGGCTGCACTTCGATTTTTACTAAAGCCAGCCAGATCAGAAATAGCAATGACAGGAGTTTGCTATGAGTTAAAGGCTATCAATGCAACAGCTTAAAAGGATATTCCGCATGGTAGTTGTACTCTTCAAATCATGGAGATTCAGGCCATTGCCAAGTAAGTGAATGAAACAGAAAAGGAAATGTAAATTCAGAAATACATAGCTCCAACTTTTTCTTTCTGCAATTGCGAAGCAGCAGTAAAAAATCTGCAAATACTAACCAAAGACGACGAACTATATTAGCCTGTCTTAAAGACAGGCTGTCAAGTCCAATTCAAGTGTTAGGAAGCAACGTTTACTATTAGGAAAAATAATTCTTCAGAACATAAAGACAATGGCTTTTTTGGTCTCTGCATTTGTAAATGTAAATTTAAGATAAATCTGTGTTCGTTTCACGACCAATGGCATGAAGATTAGTGTTTAATGTTCACTCCAAGAGAAACAATAAAGGATATGAGGAAAAAAAAACCATAATATGCTGCAGAAGACTCGAAATCTACATTCCTGGGCAACTGGTGCTAGAATTTTATTTTTACATATATATATGCATATGTGTACATATATGTCTGTATTTAATAAATACAAATAAAAATTATATATTATATGAACACGCACACACATACATTCTACAGATTTCAAAATAAGCAGCACGGGCACATAATTAAGGGGTGCCCAGGGCTCATAAAGAAAGTGCAACGACCTTGTTAGTGTTTGGCCTTTCTTTCGCGCCCAGTCTCATTGTAAAACAGGCAACCATGAAAGTACTTTAAAAAGCTGGTTTTCTTTTTATATTTACAGCACGATTTTATAATGTACCTTTCATGTTTAGAGAAGCTGGTACTTCTGTGTATCTTCCTAGCAAATTCAACATGAACCACAAACTTCCTAATTTACAACTTTCAGAAATCTGAATGCTTTTGAATACCAGGATTTTCAACTTTGCAATTTAATGACAACCCTGCCTTTGGCCTTTCCTGACCTGTTGTGAAGTAAATCAGGCACACTAATGTGGGCTAACAAGTCTTTTTCACACTGTTCGATCACCCTGCATCTTTTTTCTCCACAGACACCGCCTCTCTCCCACTCTCTGTCTAGCCATCCTCCCTCAAAGCAAACAAAATGGTCACTGTAACCCTGCATTACTGCTCATTAGATCACAGGTTAGTCAAGTGGAACTGCCCGAGGTTCCCAAAGGAGAGCTATACTTCAAAAATCTGTCCATGTCAAATGAAGAAAAAAACCCTGAGCGTGGGGTCACCCAGATCAATGATCAAAAGAGACTGAGAATAGTGGAGGGAAAAAAGAAAAAAAAAAAGCCCTTTTTTGTTAAAAAACAGCCTTCTGTATAATAAATCAGAATACAAAGATACTAAGCTTTTTCTCCCCCTTAACAACAATCCATTTTGGCTTTAAAATGGAATACCTTGTTTTTCAGAAGATTTTCTAAGAGTAATATTATTTTTTAAGAGCTAAGAGTGAGATTTCAATAAATCTCAAAATCATCTTAAGAAAACTAGCAAGAGAAATAATAACAGAAAATACTGGGGATTTTCTCTCCATCGTATAAATATTTAATTATTCAAAAATGTAGTTAAAATCAATTTTCATTCAATTATTACTTTAATTGAAACAAATGATGCATTCTGAACTTCATGAGAAATGATACAGGTAGTATGTCCACAGAAAAAGTAGTCAACCTAAATTACATAGTTTGAACTCTTCTGGTACATCATAGATGTGCAGGCATGTGCAATACTTGAAGAACGTGCAGTACTATTTCTGTAGCATCTGTTCATCTTTTAAGGACATACAGCAAGTTATTAAAGACAACTAAGAAAACCACAGAAAAGTCCAAAACAGAAGAAAGAAAATTTGAAATAAAATAACAACTTTATCTGTAAGTAATGAATCTTGATACACAGAACAGATCAATTACTCAATGAAGAGTACTGGCTGTTTAACAAAGTTCTGTGCACACATCTGCTTTTGAAAGCAAGATTGGATAGTCTCAACTTACCCAGAATTAATGAAATATGACAAGATTAACCTATATAATGCATTTTAAAAATCACATAGATAACTCCGCTTATTCAAAATGGGTATTATGTATTTTTAAAACAACAAACATACATTTTGCCACCAATGAAGACACTGCTGCAGCTTATGTTTTCTGCATATTGCTGACAGAGCATCTTTTCGTTTACAACTCTGAAGAGCTTTATTTTTCTGCCCTAGAGAGTAACTCAAATTTAACTCTCTTACTCCCTTTATCCTCAGCCACGAGTAAAGGCATAGGAAAGAGGAACAAAGGTATCTAAATTGAAACAGAATATTTAGTAGTAGATTTGTAGTTAATATATGGTCTGTTGCAAAGGTATTACTGCAATAGAACAGAGCTATAGGAAATCAAAGGAAAGAAATCCTTAAAATACTCAAATGTTTCATACAATTTCAGTAAATAATTTCTTAGCATTTATTACCACAGTAACATAAAAAACAAAATGAGAATGCAAATGGTGTGATAATACATTATGAAAAAATACTGGAAAAAGTTTACAGAACAAACCTGTATTGACAGAGAAACAGATGGGACAACTTAATTTTAAATAAAAAATGCAACTGTAGCAAAAATATAACAATCATCCTCCTTTATACATGTGTGGATGAGACGAACAGCCTTTTAAGAAAAGCTCATTCACTAATGCAGGTTGCGGGTTTTGTTGTTTTTTTAACAGTTTGCTAGATGCCTACTTGAACAAGCAACTTCAGCATGCATTAACTTTAAAAAGGCCTACACACATGTATCGAGTCTTTAGTTTTAAGACAGTATTTCTGATCCTTGCAACTCTGCATCTGAGCACTTTCTGCTCTGAAAAACCAAAGATAACAGAGAAGATCAGAAAAGAAAAGATATAGAGAAATTTTGTGTATGCATCACCATGGATTATTTGATGCACTCTTAATACTCTATTCTTGTAAACAGTAGAAAAAAAAATAAGAATGACCGATGTAAATCTGAATAATACATTAACACATTTTCAAGAAAAAAAAAATTTCCTCAAGTTTTGTCTTTTTTTTTTTTTTTAATACATTTCCTAGTTTATCTGTATGATCCTTCACCAATAATTCTTTTCCAGACTAATTCAAAATTTTGGGCTGTTCAGATTCCAGCAGAACAAGTTACTGTTTCATGTCAGACAGCTGTAATAGGTTTTTAAACATTTAAACTATTTTGAGAAAACATTTACGCTTATAAAGATTCCAGCATGACTAATGATATGCTGCAGTATCAACAAATCATCATTAGAATAATGTCATTATATTCAAAACTCTGCTTCTAGTCTTACGAAGACGATTGTTCCCAGATGCTAAGGAGTGGGTAATTCATGTTTCTTCAGGGGTATGTCTGCATCTGCTGCTGAATCACTGCAAGAAGGGGATGGGAGAATGGTTTCCTCTTTTTGAACGAAATGTCATTATGCACCGGGCAGAAGAGATTTCTGAAGAAACAATGGACATTGTTCTCAGCATACACCCCTACAGAAGGCGGCCTCCAATGGACTGCTTTAAGCAAAAACTCAGCAGTACTCCATCCTCATCCTCCCTGAACTGTGGGACCCTTCACTGCTTTTGAACTTGCTGAACTCCCTTCCATTCTTCATTTCTGTTTCAACCCCAGATTGGTCTATACTCATCTCTTCTGCTTTACTGCCAGTAAAGTCTTCGGAAGTGGTAGGGAAAGAGGTGCACGAGATTTGTCATCAGTCCCCTTCCATTCCTCCTGTTACTCCTTATCTCTGGATTATCCCATTCTCAAAAACTACAAGCTCATAACCTGGGCACAATCTTTAATCTTTGGCTTCCCTCACACCCACACAGCACTCGAAATTCTTCCAGAAGACGAATTCTTCCAGAAGCATAATGGCTTGAAGGAATCCCAGGGGGAAAAAAAACAGTTCAGAACTGAGAATGGATAGCAAAGGATTTAATCTCACCTTATAATATTAGGTCTTTCCTTCTTGGTCTTTGACAACCGTAGCATTGTCCCAGTAACATGCATCCAGAACACTGATGCAAAGATGATCCTTCCCCTATCCTGCCACTTGGAAACGCATCAATGTTTCGTGAAGTCTCATTGTATGCCATCATCTCCACATCCAGAGCTGCATGGTTCGTTCCCTCTCATAGGAATTTTATGCTCACCCATCTAAAGCAGTTTCAGCCTCTGATGGGCCAATGATGCATAGATTTTCAGTTTTGCTTTCCCTCATGCTACAGCTCATACTCAAGAGAAATTCCCCCCGAGCATCTTCAGAAATGCTGAGTTTGAAGAGGCACCAAAAGCATCCCACACCCAAGCTGAACTCGGAGCACCTTCTATTTGACGCAGGTTTAAAGAAACTCTGCACACACATGTTCCCAGCAAGCTCTTCAAGATGTTGGGAATTACAGCCATTATTGATCTATGTTACTTCACAGTGCAGGTAGTGCTGATGCAGCTGAAAATTTCTACTTTTGAGGCACATAATTAAATTCCAACTTTAAATACCTACATGGACATGAAATGGATAGATTTGCTCCTGTTCAGTTATTCTTGAATGTCCTTGGCATGACCAATAAAGATGCTTATCATGATCTCCCATGCAGTGTGAGTATTTAATTCCCGCAAAATGGACTGAGACCGGAAATATATTTCATATACTTCATGCCTACAATAACGTAATGAAGATTATGTGATCATAATCAACTTGAAAAAAATTTTTAAAAATTTACTTCTGTTATATTGAGTACTAAATATAAATGATACAGAAAAAAGCTCAACTAGCTTCTTGCTTGGTAAATAGAAGGTTCACAATATAGTTAACTTCCCTTCAATCAGCAAACTTATTTTAGCACTAACGACATGCTGATACTTTCTCTTTAGAAAAAAAACAGAGAAGGATATGTCCTCATCTTTTAAAGAGCAGCAGCTTGTATTCTTGCACTCAAGAATTCATTCTAATAAATATAAGAAGGATGTCTGAAAGGAAGACACTTCCTAAATCACTTATACAATAGCAGAGTTTTCACAAACTTGATCCAATGCATTATTAAATACTTTTCCATTTTTTTTTATCTGATCCCGAGGCCTTTTTTATAAAAATTGTAGAATTGTATTTGGAAAGCAGTTATATAGCTAGTATTTTGTTCCATTTGAAATAGTTATTTATTCTAAAAGAAATACATCTTCACTTGCTCATGCAAAATGTCTCAAATAGTAATTAAATTTTTGAGCAGTCAGGAATTCCTCTGAACAGGAGTATCACAGAGGCCCAAAAGAATCATAATGATCATGTAGTCGGATGTGTATCCAACAGTCCTCAGGATTTCATTTAATTCTCTACTAAAGCCCAGCAACTTTTGACCAAGCAAAAAAGGTTTCAGAAAGAACTCTAAAAAGCTGCACTCTTCTCAGCTCCAGCAGTCTTTAATGAATACTACATAAGCATTCGTAAGTATACAATTATTCACGAAAAACATTTACTAAAAGATGAATACAGATTTTTGTATCTGAAAGCATTTGAAAGTTTCTCTAATCACTTCACTTGTTATTTATACAGCCTATGCTCTACCTTCACAATCACTCTGTTTAGTTCTGCAAGCGCAACCAACTCCTTCTCTTTGAATGGCATTTTCTTTTTTTTTCCTTGGATAGGAAGACAACAAGGATGTTTATTTTTCAAAGCACATAGTGAAAATAAATGCTTCTTTCTTACTTCTCTCTCAACCCCAGTAGAAGTACTTGCACACCCACTCCAGAACCTTCGTTGTTAAGTAATAGGGAAAACTTATTTCCCAGAATTTCCTGTGTAACCTTCCTCTACTGAGGTTCACTGTAGTGGGATAAGCAAAAAAAGGTGAGTAAGAAAGGTGGTAGGGAGAAAGGTCCAAGTCTCACTGGGTTTTAGAGTTCTGCACCACTGTTTTTCTGCACCAGTACCATTTCCACTCTCACCTTCCTCCCACCTCTTGTTTGTGTCTGTACACTAACTTGTCCAATTGTCTTGTGAAATAAGTCTTTTTGAAAATAAGACCAGGAGGAAGGAGGGGAGTAGTTAAGTAATTTTTATGCCCCAACCAGTTCATCACATGGTCACACAAGCGGACTGTCACACCTGAAGGATGGGATAGGCAAAGAGGCCAGCATGCAAGCCAATACTGCTGATAAAAGAAACACTCCAAGTACCCCCATCGATATACATATAAAACAACCATTTGCAGACACAAAAAGTGCTTTAAAAATCACGTTAGTGGTGTTGAAACTATACACAGCAATACTCTTCAAAATCTACTCCAAAACATGCAGTTTTTCTGCAGACCTGTACTTGGCACCATTAGCTGCAAGGGCCGTTCAAGAGATTTACTTCTCTAAGGACAGTTTGATGTCATGAAACTGGTGTATGCAGACAATGCTTCCACTCCTGTGTCTTAGCTACTCTACTCAGGTTCTTCAGCTCCCTGTACATTATGCAGTATGTGCACATTCACAGGTGTGCTCAAGCATTTTTGTCTCTATCTTCAGAAGGGTCATTCCAATTCGAAGTTTCTAGGGACACTCTTTCAACTCAGTTCCTTGCAGACTTATTTCTTTGTCAAGGAAGACTTTACAATTCCTTTTCAGATCATCTGAATTTCTTCTTTGCTCACCATTATTTCCTCCCATGCCACTGACTCAAAGAGAACAGACAAATCCAGCTTCTTCCAAGATTTCAGTTTCTCATTTTAATTTCTTTATACGGTCACTTGCATTTTGCACTAATAATATTTACTACCCAGTTTGCTATTATATGATCATTCTAACTATGCAATGATTAAAGCAAACACTACCTGCTAAATATTTACATTGAACACAATCTTGCAACTATATGAAATTGTTTTGCTGTTCACAAACAGCATCTACTCACAGATTATTTTTATTTAATTTTTTTTATATTTTATATTGTATTTTATTCACATTATTTTATTTTAGGATCTTTCTATATCTAAATCATCTTCCTAACAGGTCTGAAGAAATTCCTTAATCAGAACGGGAGTTCCTATGACACATGTAAATAGGACTTATTTCTGCATTGTTCTGAACATGGCAAAACTAATATTTCCTAAACATCAGTTTAATAATGTCCTCCTCTCCCTGCAAATGTGTTCATAACTGAAGTCTGACAAATAACTCCTCAGTTCCCGCAAAGGCCACAGTTGTGAAGGAAGCAGCCAATACTCAAAATAGCGGAGTCCAGCTCCAAAACAATCTTCAAATATCAGGGGATACACCTTGGACGAGAAGAAGTATTTGCAGTGAGGGGATTGCAAATATTAAGGTCATTAAGGTCACTATGATCTCAAAACAGGGTAGGAATCCATATTTTGGCTATTTGCTGCAGCAATTTGAAGATAAATCATTTCAGAAACAGTTTCTTGAGGAACTAAAAATCTGCCCTCAATTTAACTTTGCTATGGATGTGCCTTTCATAAAGTACACAGATTTGCAACAGCTGGTCTTTAAGAATTCAGATAGGTGAACTAATTTGAGAGGCTTGACCAGGGTGAAGACGGGACAGACTGCAGAGAGCACTTCCCTTTTCACTCTTGGTTTCGGGCTAAGTTTTTGTAGTACCTGCTGCTGGAGGCATTATCTGCTCAAAACTGTTAGCTGCTTACCCTCTGCAGCTACACTTCCTCACATGTCACTGTTCAACGCAGCTTTTCAGATTGTGAGTAACGATGTCTATAACTAGTACATTGAAACGGTTGTCAAAAAGAAACCATTTTTCCCCTAACTTGCAGAAACTACAAAAGGCATGAACTATGGCAAAATAGTAAGAAGATGCCAAAATAAAAAGAAGTAATTACATCCTGGAATTAAGCCTGTCATATGCAGCCATCTCAGATCGTAAAGCATCAGCGGCCCCAGAAAGCGCAGTTTCTAGAGCGCTCCAGCTCCCTGGCACCAGTAAGAGCCTCCGCAGATGCTGACAAACCTGGAGATTCTCCTGCAATGGTGATTTAGCTTTAAGACACTTAAGGCATCAAGAAGACACTGTTTATCTACAAAATTATTTCCAGACATAAACAACAGAGAAGAAACTGGCAGTGTAACAGATATTAGCTCTCACATTCCTAAGGTGGCTCTTCTCACGAGGAGAGTCACCCTCCACTTTTCTGCTAGCAGAAAACCAAATTAAACATCGTCTGTGATTCAAAACCCAAATGCCTTATAATATTCTCAAATAGATAAATACATCACAATCTATGTAAACATGGGATCAACCTTTCACACTTGCTTTTGAAAATATTGTTTTTAATTCAAAGATATTTTTAATCTTGCTCTATCGAAGAAAAAAGAAAAATGGGAAAGACTTTCCTCTGGAGTTTCACATGCCCATCAGTACCGCAACTTTAAGTAAGGTCTTGTATGCAAGAGAAAAAAAGCACTTGTGATTAGCACACTACAAAACCTTTTCACCTTTTTTTTTCCTGACAACAATATTTAAAAAGATAATATAATCTTAAAATAGACTGAGAAGACTTTTGTTTCACTGTCTACTTCTAGCATTTTTTCAAACGGGAATTTAGAACACATCTTCAATGATTTCCCCTGGTATTAGTGGTCAGCAATTTATAGATATGAAAGAAATGTATTAGTTGCCTGCACTTTTGGATAACTAAAAGAAAACCCACCAAAAGTTTATACTCTATGAATGTCTTCATATATATGATCTTAAAATAGAATAGTTCAGTTCGAAGGGACCTACAATGATCATCTAGTCCAACTGCAATCTTGAAAACAGCCTTCAATATAAAAAACAAACTCCCCAAAACCAACGCACTGCTAAACATGTAGCTGCTTCACTACTGAACTGGCAAAGCTTCATGGTTTGATTGGGTTCTGTTGTGCTCTGACCTGGGAGGAAAGTGACTCTCAGTTTGTATACTGGTTCAAATCACAGGAATCCACTGCAATATCCAGCTTCCAATAGTATTACACAAAGTAGCATATATTCCAAAATAAAAATCAACAAGTTGGTAATCATAATAATGCTGCTGTTCCCTTGCAAAACAATTTACAGTGCTTTTATCACCATAAATCTCCTGTAATATTTTAAGCCTGTAACAGAAATCTGATTAATCAAAAACACTTGTTATAATCAAAAGCACTTTTGTGAGAGAAAACCAAAAGCACATTCTGTTAGCAAGACACTTGTTAAAAAAAAATATGTTTTAAAATTGCATCCTGTATTTTGGAAACAGTGGCCAAACTGATATGCCACCACACTCCCATCTGTTTTGTAACTAAATTTATCTTTCACTTGTAACTATTTTTATTTCCTAATTCAGGAGGTTTCCAAAACTGCAGTCAGAAAAGACTTATATATGATTAATCCTTCATTATTGCAATTTTAATCTAAAATAAGGTTATTTTGCAGCACACCTATCGACTCAAATATGATTGTCTTGAGTTTTATAGTCTGGTTAATATATGCAGTCTTACTTCAGCATGGCTCAGTTGAAATCACTTAGCAGCTATTTGAAAACACTTATATATGTCTACTGTCACAGGAACAACAACTTGCAAATATCTTTGACATGGGAAGGTGGAATAAACACCATAGAAGTTGACATAAGAGAAATAAGAGACACAATATTTAAAATGACGTCTTCATTTATAGTTTCTAGAATGAAATATCAAATTTACTTTCTTGATTTCATTTTAAAATGAAAAAAAAAACCCTAGGAAACAGCCAACCACCAACTGAACACAGAAAAAAAAGATTATATTTACTGATTAGTATTTCAATTTAGCTTCTCCTGTAATTTTTCCTGATCACTTCAATAATATAAAATATATTCTCCAATCATGCCTGCAAAATGAATTAGGTTAAGTTACATTTCATAAAGTAAACAAGTTATTTGGATATTCTTACAAATAGACATTATAGTTTTGAATTGAACTATTCTTGACATTGCTTAATACTTACAGCAGCTTCTACCATATCATTTCTACCTAAGCAATAGATGGAGAAAACACATTAAAATAAAATATAAAATTTTGAAAAACTGAAACCACTGTACTTCCCAACAATAAATGTAACTAACATCTGTTGCACAAACTGCTTGGCGCTTGTACAGTTTTGTGAAGGATTTTTGTTGTAGATAAATATTTTTCTACAATTCGTATTACATACCACTCAACTCAGACATTTTCTTTAATTATACTCTAAGGGGTCTTTTCATATCCATTAAAGAAAGGCAATTTGTTGCCTAAAAGAATGCATACATACTTCTAAATTTCAACTGTGATTCATTTATCTTCTGACACATAGAAAAGCAAGGAAATACCTATAATTAATGGACTTAGTTCTGCAAAAATGTCTAATAAAACTCTCAATGTTCAACACATTATTTTTATTAAATCCTTAAATATGCTTTTTTTGAAATAAGGAATGGTCTTATGATTCAGCATTTTACTTTCATTTCACATCTCAATAATGTGGACAACAGTACAGGAAATCCTTTAGGAAAGCAAGAAATTTCCATTTTAACATCGGCAAAAATAACCGAATAAGGCTCCCACTTTGCATACACAGCAAGGCCAGGACATCATTTTTTCAGGGACAAAATAACAACTTTGTGACATTCTCCTTCAGTTTTTTATAATTTTGTTTTCCACTATTCTTAAGTAAAGAATTTCAAAGACATACACTGAGCTCTTGATACAGGGTTTTTTCCCCTGAAAATATGCATAAGCTCTGCACATTTAACAAAATTCTTGTATTCAGCATTTCACATAGACTCAAAGTAGCAATCAAGACTTGTTTGCTATGATAACACACAGAAAGATTTTTTTTTAAAGAGCATGCAGTAGAAACATATTTAAATGCTATTCTAAGCATATAAAGATCTACTCCTCTACCAAGATATCAAGCAATTGGTAATGATGGATGAGGAGAAAATGAGGGTACTGCCAATAAAAGAGAAGAAATGCTAACTCTAAATACACAAAAGATTCAGTTCAGGCCCAAAAGTCTACCCACGTGGGCTCAACTGCAAAATGGAGAGTTACATGTATAATTTGCTGTAAAGCAAACTAACTGGCATTGTATTCACCACTCTTATGAAACCGGACAAAGAACATTTCTTACATGATATTTATAATCAAAATCCTCAATTAACCTTAAACCAAATCTGGCCACTTTAAGAGGAAAAAAGTAGTAAAATAAAAAATACTTAAATCATGCGAAAAAAACATTTCCTTTGATGGAAATTGTAATCTGCATTGCTCTATGAAAAAAGTAAAAATCAAAACACCTTGGGTCTATTTGGATGAATAAAGTGAAACCAGTTGTGTCTCAGGATATTGTCATTTTTTATGTGGAAGCCTTAGGAATATATGCTTTGCTTTTACATTGCACAATAGACTAGAAGAAATTAATAAACTGATATATAAAAACGCATATTACATTTCCTTAAATATTCATTACTTCTTCCTAAAACTGTTTTCAGATGAACAAGACCTAGAACTTGTAATTCTATCCCTGCATCATTTCAGTTTACCTTTTTATGTAACTTGACATACTAAATCCAAATTGCTTCCCCCCCGCCCCCAGCACGGACTCTTGGAGGAAGGGACCAACAATTTAATAAAACATTTTATAGTGTAGCTTACACAGTTCTCACTTATTCTCCTCCTCTAATATTAAAAACATCCCTCTACTCCAGTCACATTTACACTTCTCCTTAACACATAAGCTTAATTTTTTATCCTCTTTCTCTTGGCTAAGAAAGGAGGCATAAATAGCAATAAAGCAGTAAATACAACTATACTGTACAAATAGCAGTTATCCTACAGATCAGTAAGTTTTGCATTGAATTGAATTGGCATTCTTCAGAAAGATCATATTTTAGGCAAAGAAGTGCATCTAAGAAAGCAACAAGTTTAAATACAAAGCAGCAACACAGTAAGGTGCTGAAACAGTTTTCACTCTGCTGTATCTGCTGTAATAAAAAACACCACTCACTGAGCAAACAGGAGATTTCACATACAATCTTTAATAGGAAGAGTCCTTTAAATGACATTTATGGACAGAATGACACAACCGAATTTTAACTTCTTCCTGCAACTTCAGAAGAGTAAGTAGAGCTTCTCATGAAGAATCAGTAACTTTCAGCATGTCCTCAAAAGTATGTGACATGATAGGAATGTAGGTAAGATGAATTTTTCAGAAACTTAAGAGCAAAAGGTAAAATGAATAGATAATTATATAATTTACTATGTGACAGCTACAAATTAGACAAAGACATTACTCCTTAAAAAAAAAAAAATCAGAACAAGTTAAGGACTTCAGAACAGGAATTGCAACTCTGCCCTCACATCAGTACATAGCAGTTCAGGAAAAAAGCCTTTACATAAAACACAACCTATGGCTGCAATCTATTGCTTTAAGCAGTTGCAAAGAATGGAGTAATGGAGTAGTGCAAGATTAAAACTAATAGCAAATAAAAAACCAAGCTAAACAAAAAATCACTGTCCCAGCAGCTTGTGATAAGAGTAGTTTAAAAACATCTTTTCCCCCTTAAGCAAAATATGGTGAAAGCAGGAGAACTGTTTGTATCCAAGTATTACTTGTCTGTCTTCCAGAACAAGTAAGCCTGTATAGAGTGCATTGGACAAAGTTCTTAGGGGCTGGGACTGTTCTTCGTCTGCGTACTTACAGCAGAGTAACTGAGGCCAGTCCTTAGCGAGGATGTCAGGGTAATAAGTAATACTGGGGCAGTGGTGTGCAGACAGTAAATACAAACAGGCAAGATGCTGCCATGTTAACATACCTCTTGTACGGAGCGAGCTGCTGGCTTGTCTTGATGATTGGCCAGTATTAAAAACGGCAAAGTACATAACTGTGGGTGCTGGAGAGCAGAATGCAGTTCATTCCTAGCAGTTTCTAGATCATCTTCAGAGGAGGCACTGTCTAATACAAATATTACCCCTTGGGATCCTTGGTAGTAACGACTCCAGTATTTCCTGATATTGTCAGCCCCTTTCAAGACAATAATAAGAACTAATTAAAACAAGAATAATTAAAGAGATTTAACATTTTTAACTGAAGATAACCCTTCCACTTAGAACAAGCAAAGCAATGGACTGAATTTTCTCTCCTAAATAATCATTGAAAGAATAAAACAGAAAAAAGCAACCGTAAATCCAAAGTACACACAAAATTTCAAATTAACATTGTTTAAATAAGAAAGGAATTTGACTCAATGCAGTCTTCATCCCTGAAAATTTCTGCTTCATTAATGAGTACTGGCAGAACTACCATGCTTCCAGTGCCACACAGTCTAGTCCTATACCTTCTCACTGAAATACCTTGGTACTAATATCTAAACGTCCGCCCATGGCTTTTTACTTAGCCCTGTAGCTCCTTGCCGTAACCCGTAGCTTCTGTCACGGCAGTGGCTCATTTCTGAGCATGATAAGGTCGTTCAGTTCATCTCCAAACCATGAGGCAAACACTTCATAATTGGGGAAAAAAGGTGTCAGGAAAGCCTATTAAAGTAATTAGACACTTAATAAGGAGAATGGTGATACAACAGAGAGTTGAACAGTGAATGAGGAGCTATGGTGACAACATGCAAAGGCACTCATTTCAACTACTTTTGCTCTGTCAGCCACACTAAGGATTCTGGAAGAGCCCAACAGTAGACATGAGTGATTGTACAGGCTTATATGCCACAGTAATTTTTAGGACACAGTTCAGCAGCACTCAGCCATCTCAACAGAAGCCAAGCAATAAGGTTATCTACAGAAAGCTTTTGTTTCCCCTGGAGAGCAGCATATGTTGTAACATTGAGGTAGGGAAAAAAAATTGTATTTGACAGCTGTCAAACTATCTAAACTATGACTGCATATGGGCTATTCTTTGTATGTCTGAATCTGGCACTACACTCATGGGGACTAACACTAAAAAGTGAACAGCAGCAGCAATACTGTGGTAGAAAACTTGACATGTCTGCAAGACAGTGATTTGCAGAAATGTGCTGAAGGTATCCTTAACAGACACTTTTCTTACTTTGAGATAGGAAGAAGTGAACTTTAATGTAGACATCAAGTGCTGATAATAATAAAACTCCATTTTTTAGTGAGACAAAACTACACAAAACTTCTGACCAACATGTAGGCACAAAATGAGAATTTAATGCAACATAATTACTATAACATTGATATGATACTTAAAATATTCACTTAATTTATACGTTATGCAACAGAAAAGACAGTCATTAAATAAAGGTGAAGAAATAATTATCTAAAAAGGAATTTACACTATATGCTTTAGGCATCCAACTCAAAGTAATCAAAACTTGCCCCATGGAGTTACTGTCTTCTCTGTACCGTCCACACTGGAACCTTAAGCACCCCGTTTCTGTATTCTGCACCTAGCACAATTTAGGTGGCTAATGAATGTTGTGAACACACACTTTTTCCTACAAAAAATATTGAAGTCATACTGAACAGTTTTTTTCTGCAAGAAATTTAAAGAGTTGATTACTTAAAGGTAAATGGTCATGGGATTTAGTCAAGACCTTGCTTAATTTCTCTATTAATTTAACCAGACTCAAAGTAACAATGCACAAATAGGACAAGTGTTTCATTTATTTTATCATCAACTTCTGAAGATCAACATCACTTATACAGAGGAGGGATTGCACTGAAAGCTAATTCTATGTTTCTGTACCACCAGAATATCTATCAATTGTACTTGTAAAGAATTTCATAGCATCTGTTTGATGTCCCAGCCCTTCCAAACAGCTGTCTATGTCAGAACCAAGTACAGAGAGTTGCCAGAGGGATACTATTTACATAGCCACACACAGCAGTGTCGCGGGCATCTGAAGTATCACATTACTTTAAAAACTGGTGGAGAATCATTTTCAATGAACTGAAAGGCCAACACCATGATCAGCTCTTTGAAGGTCTTTTTTTTTTCCTAGCAACATAACATCTGTCTTATTTACTCTAAGCTTCAGCCAGCTACTTTTCAATCATGTGTCGCTGCCAGACCCTGAGTCTTATCTTTTAACCATACTATTTCTAAAGAGAAAAATTGTGTGGTGAACTGCAGAGTTTTTGACCTCTTGTATCCAGGCACATGGATGAAAGCAGCTCATGGATCCCTACATGGGACACTAGAGCCAGAAAAGCAGTACGCTGATTTGTTGACCCTACGGTCCTGTCTTTTTGGTTCAGGTTCTTTAGCAGCTCAACTTTCTTTCTCTAAATCAACCGTCCCAAAAGAAACACCACTGAAGTGTAGTAGTCCTTTTCTCTCCAGTCCTGGCCAGTCATCATGGCATAGTTGTAAGAAACAACTAATAATGTCCAACAAAACTTGGTATTTCCTTCAGGATTTTCCATTAGAATAATGACCTGCTCTGAACTTGCTTACACTTCAATTCTGAGGAAATCACAGCCTGAGGTTTAAGAATAAAAAAATTTGCAGTAAGCAGACAAGAAAAAAGACTGAGAAAGTCTGTACCTTGGGGTATCATTTTAACTCGTTTTTCTGGCATATATGCACTTGAAAAATAATTCTTGGCATCAATAACCTATCAGCAACTGGAAATCACAATTTCTACATGACAAATAAGCTTACATTCTTTTGCCTTAACTCTTCATATCCAGAAATCATAACCTGCTCTCAGCTTCTTTCTCCAGAGCATTAGGTAGTATGTTGTGGAGTTACCCTCAGCAGAAAACACTGGCCTGTGAATAGTAATCCAGCCATCGCACTTTACAGCATGACAAATTCAATCTTACAGAGCAAGTAGTTGTTTTTAAAAGTGCAGTTTAGCGCAGACTATCCTATGAATTATTATTATCCATCTATTCCAAAGGTTTCTAAGACAGGGAAATTCAAAGTCTGAGTTCTTCAGCAATCCAGAGTGTAATATGCATCCATTAAACATCCTCAGGCTCTCAGAGACCGCTGAGATAAAACCAGAAACCTAACTGGTACCAAAAATGTCAAACAATAGTAACACACAAGATAAGCATTTAGGTTTCTCAGCCTAATATCATGTGTTTCTCTAACAGCTTTGCAGGCATGTGGCTGTTTCTTCAACCACTTTATGCCTAAACTGAGTTAAAAAAAAAGAAAAAGGAAAAAGAATGAGAAGTAACTCAGGTAAAAATCTCCAAAACACCAGAAAAACGTAACAACAATTCACATTAGACCTAAGGAACGTGCTATGCAAAAGGTTCACTAAAACGTGACATTCAGTGTAGTATTTCCCTCAGACACAGGCAAGAGCCACGACTCGTGCCTAGCCGTATGATTTGTTTCCCTCTGCAATGAACCCACGAGAGTGGGTTGAGTCCTGTGATGTGACTAAAACATCCCAATTACAAATAAATGGGGGGGAGGGAAACACACTACAATACAATCTCACTACTCATTAGAGAAGAAAAGATAATATTCAGTCAAACACAGGCTTGAATTACTTTATAAAAGGGAAAAAACCCCAAACCTTCCTTACAGAGAAATGACAGGGTGCTATAATTAAAAACCCCAATCATTCAGCATTACTACAGGACAGGTTTATTCAACTAACTGTTCAAAATTTTAGAACGTTTTCATTTGTAATTTTATAAATATAAAATAAATAAACTCTTTTTGATTATCAGCCAAGGGTATAGTGTGTCCATATTAACACATTTATGATTTGTATCAGTGCCAATAGTACCCTCTCAAATGCCCCTTGGAAGCTGGGGGAAGAGTTTGGGAGTTACGTGCCGTTTAATAAACAAGTTGCACAATTATGCACTCCTGTAAATATCATGCAAAATGCAGAA